>NW_005054298.1:14588267-14598718 GCF_000277835.1 Geospiza fortis | reverse complement strand
GAACCAAATAAAATTTTGCAGCTAGTATCATGTCCCTTGCTTTCTGCAAAAAAATTGTTGTATTTTATTGCAGGAAATGAGAAGTGAGTTTTTAGGGTTGGTTTAAGATTTTTGATTTATGTCTTAGGCAGAATGGTATGATAAAATAATTTTCATTATATTTATTTTGCAGTGTTTTCTAAAGATGAAACCTGAACATTTAACATTTAATGCAGCTAATGAAAAGTGTGTAACATTTGGAGGCTCTCTTCCATCTATCTCAGATCAAGCTGACCAAGGTATGGTGATGAACTGGGGGCACTTTAGTACACAGCTTCTCTTCTATATTCAGAATAGTTCTGCTTAAGAGCTTGAGCATAAATCACTTGGTTATCCACAGGCATACTAGGAACATTCTAAAAATCCAGGACTGATTAAAAACATGTTGTCTGTTGTTTGCATCACTGGAAACATAACATGGAAATGCAGTTACCAGATACTTGAACCAGTTTGAGGAGCAGCTTCTCTATATGATCTTAACCTGTTACAAAAAGAAAAATGTTGCAAAACCTTGTTGAGAGAGTTGAGCATAAAATGGTCATCACTGAATGAAGAATTGTTTGGCTTTCCTAGCTAAAGCATAACTGAGACTGTAGACTTTCCACTGTGAAAAACCACCTTAGAAGCTGCTTCCAAGAGAAGCTCAGCTGTGTGTATGGGAATGAGGTGGCAAATACAGTGCCAGCTGGAGCACAGGACCCTCTGTTTCTGCATGTGCTGAGCAGCTTAATGTGGCAATGTGTTCAAAGTGACCCCCTTTGAGCTCTTCAGGACACTGAGGAGAGGATGGAAAAAAGGAGGACTGGAAGACAGAACTGTTTCACCTAAATCAACTAAGGTCAATGAGAGAAATGCAGTGAGGAAGAAATGGGTTCACATTGGCTGCAAGTAATGTTCAGCAATAAACTGATGAATGATATGGCTGAATTTGCAACTATATTCTTGTGGATAATTAAGAGTTCTCTGAGGGTGTATCTGAAGTAGCTCAGTTGAATTCTGCAGTGCCCACAATGCATATTTTCTTTATAAGCAAATAACCCCTTGCCAAACAAAATATGGTAAATAGACTAGAGAAGTCAAGAGTGTACCTGCAGGCAGCAGCTTAATGGTAATTTTCTTTTAATGCTGTTATTGGGGAGGAATAGGGTTATGTACAGGAATATACATGTCTCAGGCCTGTGTGTTTTTGTATGTATTTAAGGTTGGAAAAGCACAGCCACTCTGAGATGTAATGTAGCAGGATCCCTCATGTGATTTGGTGCATTTGGAAGTGTTTGTTATTTTGTCTTGTTTGTTTTTCTTTTCTCTGTGGAGGCCACCTATATGGAAAGGAGACACAGTCCTCTTAAAATGCTTTTCTGTGGGCTGCCTCTACCCCTCCCGGTGGTATTAGGGGCTAGCCCTGACCTGCAAATCTACAGTGGCTTTGTCTCCTTCAGAAAATAGGCTGTGGCTAGTCTGGCATGTGACCAATAGCTAAAACATGTCAGCAGTAGCTAATTACACAGCTTTGATTTGTCTTCCTAAACTAGTCAAGTTTAGTGAATGTCTTTGGTGCCTGGGGCATTACCAGAGCCCATTGTTTCTTGCCAGAATGCTCACTAAGAGGGGTCTGATGCAAGGTTTACCTGGCTGATTTTTTTTTTCAGCTAAACCTGACTTCCTTTGACCTGTCCTGCTGTCTCTGATGGTGGGGTGGACAAAGTCTACCAGAATCCTAAAAACGTTCTGATTTATGATATGTAAAGGAGAAAGATGGGAGATAAGACTTCCTCCATCAATTCAGAAAGGGCAGCAAGACAAGAGAAGATCTTGCAGGCTTGTGGAAAAGCAGCTTCTTAAATTTGTGTGTGAATAAAAGACTCCCAATTAGTGGGCAAAGGAACAGGTTAAATCACCTCAGCTTAACTTCTCCTCAGCTCAGAATTTGAAGGACAAATACCAGTAGCCTGCTCCTTTCAGATAAAATCAATATGAAAGGTGTTCTCAAATGGAAGGAAGGGATGACAAGCATTCATCAGTCATCAAGGGCTGGAAAAATTAAATTAACACAAACAGGGATTGTATTGTCTTATTTACATGAAGTCTTTTGCAGGCTTACTGTTGTTTTCCTAACCACAATATGTACATTTACTCTTCTGTCCAACAGATTATATAACATCCTTGCTTCCTGGCCTGCCAAAAGATATTTGGATTGGTTTACAGTTCCTCTTCAGTACAAGGGAAAACAAATGGATAGATGAGAGTAGACTGTTGTATAGTAACTTTCACCCACTCCTGACAGGGAGATTAAGGAAAATTCCACTGGATGTAAGTTCTGTTTTGACTTCTTTTGCCTATTGAGTGATGAAATTTGGAATGTTGTGTCAAAAAAAAACCCCATGTAACAGACCAAATTCCCCAGTTAGTCATTGTAATTGGCCAGCAGGGTGGCTAACAGTACTGGAGTTCTGTTTACCTTTACTTGGATGACAACTTCTGAAATGTATTTAGCTTAGGAAAACTTTCTGAGTCCAGTACTGGAGTTCTGTTTACCTTTACTTGCTGAGTCTGGGCACCTGGTAGTGTCTGTAAAACAGGTAAGCTGTATAAGCTGTATTGCGCCACTTCTTTGAAACTTCTTAAACAAGTTCAGACAGCTGGGGTTCTCCTAGACTCATGTTACTTCACCTCTACACAAGTATGTTTTTACCCAATTTGAGTCTGATAAGGATATTTCTGTTTCTCAGCTTTTTGATGAAGAATTTAACAATCAGTGTGGTGTAATCCTCAATGATCCCAAATCACAATATGTTGGAACATGGAATTTCACTGCTTGTGCTGACAGGCACTTCTTGGGTATATGCCAGCGGTCTGTAGGTAAGTCTGAAGAGTCAAAATAAATTGCAGCCAGAGTTTAAAGGTGCATGTGCCAAGAGACTTTAATGCATGTAAATGATTTCACTTGAAGAGCAAGATTCTTGTAGAGACTGAGCAGGTAAATTCTAGAAAAGCAGAGTGTAGAGGAGGATCTGGGGCCTGTTTTATCAGCCATTCAGAATTTTCCCTATTGTGTTTCATAGCCCAGTTCAGGGAGAATCTGTTTTCCTGAGAGACTTTGTGCAGTCTCAGTGGAATTACACTTCAGCAGATGGGTCTTTAATGTTCTGTGTGTATAGAGGTCATGTGCATTGAGGGGTGGAACAAGTGACTCCTTTTTCCTTTTCAGAACTGTGGAAGTGAGAAACCCTAGGAAGGAATCTCACAATATTTATATCCTCCTTAAGTACATCCTCTGTCTTTTAGTTCTATGAGAATATAAAGTATCATAGACTCTTAATGTTGAAGTTGGTCTCCCCCCAGAGCAAACTTGAGAATTGGTGTAAGTGGGATTTTTTAATCTGAGCTAAAAATAATATTCAGATGTCCCCGTGTGGGTTGGCCAATACCAATTACTGGAATAAGATCAAACACATGTAGTTATTATGTGCATTTAATTACTGCTATGGGCTGATGTTCAGCATACCCACTTCTGAGTAGGTTCCTTTATATAAATAATCCTTTTAAGTGATGAACATGCTAGCTTCTAAAAAAGAATCAAACACAAAGAAACCTAGGTGTACAAAACGCCCAAGACTGCACCCACCTACTTCATTCTCAAATAGGCAGAGATTTCCACCTCCCACCTCCATTTAACATACAAAATCTTCTTTACTCAGTGCCAAATACCCCAGAAATTCTAAGTGTTAAGATTAGAAGTTTGGATGGAAGAGATGTCATAAAAATGTGAAAAGGAGACTTATGAATTGGAGGTTGACAATGTATCTGTTTGTACCAATCTCTTATTAGTCTGGAGTGACTATGTCTCTGTTTGGAGTTTAAAATACTCAATGTTTATTTGCCACAGCTGTAGCAGGTGTAATGAGGAAGGTTTTTGGACTGACAGAGAATGTGTCCTGCTATGGTCTGGTCTTATACTGTGTTAGGGATCCAAGCATAGTTTGGGGTGGGAAGGACCTCAGGAGGTTGTAGGGACAGCTGTGTGAGAGTCGAAGCTGTCTAGGGCTTTATCATCAGGAAAAAGATGATTCATGTTCATTGGAAATCTTGGTATGACTGTGTTTTGCAGGATTTCTTGAGATGGTAATCATCAGCAATTATTTTTTCAGAAATGAAGATTTTGCTTACTGCCTTGTTTCCAATTTGGTACCCCTTGATGTGTGATGGCACCCTGGGTTCCATGGTTCTCTTTTGTAGCTGTTTACTAAGTGAAAGCATTTGGCAGCAGACAAACTACTTGAAACAATCTGTTTGAGCCTTGTCAGTTTTCTTATCTATTGAAAGCTGCAAATATCAAATTAATATTATGTTTCTGTCATCATGTGTTTTGGAAAATGGCCCTGTCAGCCTATCAATCAGCCATTTAGATACTGGTATTTATAGAGCAATGCCTCCCCTCACCCCTTACAGGCATTTTTCTGCTTCAAGTGTTTTAAATATTGGGAGGCTTCTGCCTTTTACACAATGAGTTTCTTTTTGGTTGTGTATAAAGCTTTTGGGGTTACCATTTGTATGCTTAACCCTACCACCCACAGGAGTATTTGCATCTTCTATTAACTGCAGTAGCCATGCATCTCTGAGCTGTGCCTTCAGGTGTGGTGCTGGTAACTGTGATAACACTCTGTGCTCAGAGCACAAACAGTGAATTATCTCCCTCCCTATGCAAGCTGGATTTTCTGCAGTTAGTTAAGTGGCGGTGAAAACAGCTCTCACTGTATTCATGGATGGCGTGTAAGGAGTAAGGAGTTCTGGGACTGTGCTGTACCAAGATCTGTGTAGACAGGTTCTGTGGCCCAGTGGATTTGCATAAACATAAATCCACAGGCTCCACAGAGATAAATGAGTCAAGTTTAGCTGTTGCTATATTACAGCAGAGAGCACTTGCTCTCTCACATTTGTGTATAATTGAAGTTATAGAATATGTTTTTAATTCAATAAATTATTTAGCAATTAATTTAAAATAACATGTAAAAATAAATGAACCTAAATAGAGAAAAAGATATTTAATAATACATTGGCTGAAAATAATAATTATTTTTAATATATATTTTTCTATCTAAGATATCAATGATGTTTGCTTCTAACTATAATTATCGGCATAATCTACTGTCTAAGATTTTTTTTTCCCAAGTGTAGTCAAACAGGTTTTTCTGATTTTTACAGAGATATTGGGAGTTTAAAATGTATTACAGTATTTAACTACGTAATTACTGGACTTCTTTCTTATGTATAGGTACTGCTGATAACCAGACAGAGCAAGTCATTAATGAAACATTGAGCTATCAAAATGTTCAATACATGTTAATTCTGAAGAATTTGTCCTGGAATGATGCAATGGCTGCATGCATAAATAACAAGATGCAGCTGGTTAGCATCACAGATCAGTTCCAGCAGGCTTTTCTTGCTGTTCAGGCTGCTCTTCATAATTACCCACTCTGGACTGGACTCTTCAGCAGAGATGTAAGTTTTGTTTTTTCCTCAGACTGTGGCTTAAGGTAATTTCTACAGCTGTGTGAAACAAAACCTGAGTTAAAGAAATTCAGTGACAAATTACTTTCTGGGCTAAAAACTGTTTTAGTTTAGGGATAACCATCTGGAGTGTCTTAAGATAAATGTTTTAAACCTTCAGTTCTCCAAGTTACATATTCTTGAACTCTGCTGGATGAATTGATGATGATGATAAAATTATTTTAAAAGACTGATGATGAAGGGATGTATTGTAGGGTGGCAGCAACATAGGTTACTGAGTCATCTCTTCTGTTTACAAATGAGTAATGGGTGTTGCCATTTAATATCATCATCACTGTTTACAGTACCACTCTAGAAAGATGACCCAAAAATCTGTTTTGGAAGGTGAACCTACAAGTGGCAAATAAAATTCAAAATTAATCATTGAATACTTGTGGAGATAGATTTTTGAAGTTTAACTTAGATTCTGTTGTTACTTCGTGTTATTTATACCCGTGTTGTGAGTTTGAGGGAGGCATCTCTGAGACAGGTTAGTGGCTTTTTCTTTCTATGGGCCTATGGTTTTTATTTGGTAAAAAAAATAATGCAGGAGGGGCTGCTTTTTATCTTTATTAGCTAGAGGACCTCTTGAAAATCTTTGCTGTGGATTGAGAGGTGTCTCAGCTGTTAAAGGGATGGCTTGGGCTTGCTGGCCAGGTTTATCTCTTTTGTCATGCACATAAGTCTGGAGATAATTGCAAGAAAAAAGTTAGACTTCTTTTAGAGGTGCTTTACCTGCCCAGTGTGGTGGTGTTCACTCAGCTCTGAGGTGTTATGTTCTTCTATTGTCACTTCTGGGCTACTGGATACTTTAGCAAATAGGGGAAAACAGAAGTTTGAGTATATACTTTATGAAGAATATTTTTAAATTTTTAAAGGAAACAACCATTTAATCTTAGTGAAAATGGGAAAACTAGACAACCGATTTTCCCATCTCTTTTGATTTTTTTATCTGTAAGTGAAGATCAAATGATTCATTTTGGGGCATATAGCTCAGGCATACGCTGGCTCTTCACTATTGCAACACTTCATTATTTGGGCACAATTAAAATGTCGCATGAAAGGACATTATAATGCAACTGGTCAACAGAACTTGTTACTCCAGTGCTGAAATCAGACTCAAAAGAAAGATATAAGACAAATTACGCAACAGTAGGGAGATTTCCCGAAGACTTGCAAATGTAAGATTTTTAAAAGAGAGCATGCTGCTTGTTATGTGTTTTTTTTTTTCCTGCATCCTCCAGGGCAGGAACAAGGCTGATGTATTAAATCAATTAAGTATTTAATAATTACTTTCAACTCAATATAGAGTAACTGAGACTGGACTTTCTTCTCAGTTATTAGCAGTTTTCCAAGATTAGGAGATGATATCCACCATTGCTTTGCAGATGCAAATGATGCAGTTTGGACATCCCATTGCTAGACCTTCCTCCCTAAGAACACTAGTGAGACATCACCTTTGGATAATTTGCCATTCAGCTAATTTGTATTTTTGTAACTGCAGAACTTAAAGTAGAAAAGCTTGTTATATTGTGAGCAGAAAATCAGCTTGTGAGGGCAGTGGAACACTTACAGTTCTCATCAGAGACACTGAAAATGTCTAGCCAGTGTAAATATATTATCATACCATTTTCTGCGCCTTATATTTTTACTGTGTAAGCTCATCCCTTTTGCTTAAATAATGCCAGGGTGGAAAACATTATGGCTGGCTGGATGGGAAACATGTGAGTTTTAGTCGCTGGTCTGAAGATGATGAATACACAAATGAAGAATGTGTGTTTTTGGATACTGATGGCTTCTGGAAAACTTCTGACTGTTCCTCTGAAAATCGAGGAGCTATTTGCTATGCATCAGAAAGTATGTATGCAACCATAATTTTTATAAAAGTTGACTTTTATTTTATTATGAAGTTAATTCAATTATTTCAGCTTGTAACTTCAAAATTACAACATTTTAAAACTTACATTTTCTCCAACAGTCTGATTTCTATGCCATTAAAAAAACTGGCTTCAAAGACAGGGGACATGCACCTGTTGGTCTTAATCTAATTGTACCTTAGAAATAAATTCAGCATGGATGCGTTGGGTCAGTACCCTTATTGCCAACTTTGCAATCCTATCTTTGCACTGCTTCTCCAAGATTGTTGCATACTAGTCTCTCCCACTTGCCTATGGGAGAAGATTAAAATAGCTCTGTACTATTTACATCTTAATATTGGAACCTCCTGAAATCTATTCGGACATGGAAATCTTCTACATGGAGAAGGTACATGGCTATATGGAGAAGGGTAGAAGGTTGACACTGAATTGAAAATCATCATCTGAAGTTCACAAAACCTTTCGAAATACCTACTAATTATAACAAGCCAGGAATATAGTAGAATGTGTTTTTTTATTTCCAGGAAAGAGCTGTGCTAGTTGTGTATCCTTCAGAAAAAGATTTTTCTGAGAGATCATCACAGACTTTTTCTCTATGAGACCCTAATGATTTGTTTTGGTTTTATTCTGTGAGGGGACACAAGCCATTGTACATCCTGAGTCACAGTAAAGTGTGGTGTTATGACATCATTAGTTATTTTGTGCTTACAGGCCAGGGAACTGCAGGAAGAGTCCTTCTCATTCCTCAAATATTAGATAAAGCCTTAGAACTAAGAGGTGTTGCTAGCTGTGAAGTAGCTTATTTGTTACAGTGATCTGCCCTGCACTAGAGGCAATAAGAGCTTTTGGTTATTGGCCTACACTTAGCACTTTTATGTAAGGATTTTATTTTTAAACCTATTTAAAATAACTGTGAAAACTTGCAAGTATCTGTATTCTTTAGTAGAGCTTACTGCTGGTTTGTTACTTTAAAAAATCACTATCATGAGGAAACTGAAAATAACACATTTAAAGGATGACAACTTAATTTGACTTACATGTTTTTAAGTGGTACCTGAAAGTGCTTTGTGGGATGCCAGACCAGGTGGTGCTATTAGTAATTCATGTCCTGATGTTGTCTTGTCTTTTTTTAGAGAAGACTGAAAAAGAACAAGTTACACAAGTGAAATGCCCACATAAGATTAAAAATACACCCTGGATATCATTTAGAAACAATTGTTACACTTTTATGATAACAAAAAATAGATGGAGAGAACTGAAGCCTCACGAAGCTCATCATTTATGCAGGAACATGAGTAAGTACTTTGTCACACTGCAGGTATTTATGGACTTGGATGAGCTTGGAGGAGATGAGTGTTAGATCTGAGTCACTGTCTTACAATGACAGAGAGCAGAGTGAATGTGGGGAAAGGCTGTAGCAGTAATGCAGCAGTGTAGCACTGCCTGATGCTGTTTGCCCTTGCACTACCCTGATAAAAAGTGCCCAGAACATGGAGAGAGGGTTGAGGAAAGAGGCAGCTTGGAGCTACTGAGCTCTGAGATCTCTGAAAAATGGCAAGGTTTTGTGTTTGGTTGGGGGTTTTGTTAAAATGTGCCAGTTTTAAATAGTTTGGATAATTGTTATACCCTTGGCAACATTCTGGCTTTACAGTTACATTTACTTCGTGGTTTCCCGCTGCCTCCAGCTTTGCTGTGTGGAACACTTAAGTGAACAAAGTAAATAGACTGAAAAACACATGGACATTTTCTGTCCATCCTAAATAAAGTATAACCTTAGGAACAGCTTCCTTCTTGTATTAAACCTTCAGACATTCATCTTTCCAAAAATTATTTCAATTTTTTTGTGAATTGATTTCATTTCAGTCTTTTTCTTAATACTGTTTCTCTGCTAGGGCAGTTCAAGCATGAAAGTTTGCTAGTATTTTTATGTTCTGTGCAGAGAATTTTTACTACATACAACTTGAAGTGACAGTAGGACCCACAAACATCTCTGGAGCTAAAATCTTTTGCTTATCCACAAAATCAGGGATAGAACCATTGATAATACATTTGAAAATTGGTTTTGCACTGTTCAATTAGTTATGTTGTAAAGATCTGGCCTTTACAGAGGTTGACTTATCTGTAATAATTGTTAAGATTAATAGAAAAAAAAGTTTATTTTTAAACTTAAAGGTGGATTTGTAAGAAAGTAATATAAAAAATGTTTCAACAGACCCTGAAGCATTTGTTCTGAGTGTTCGAGATGAAGAGGAGAATAACTTTGTTATTGAGCAGCTTCATTCATTCAGCGGTCTGGCTCTGTGGGTCTGGCTGGGTGTGATTTATGATGACAGTGGTAAGATTTAAGGGTTTGTTTTTTTCTTATTAACTGGATCAGAGACAAAATTTGCAGCATTAAGTGCATGTTCCTTGCATGTTTCAGTTCATAACTAAAGTCAAAGTGAATGCAAACCTGTAATAATGATTTATATTTATACTTATCTTCTAGAAGAAAATAACCTGACATGGTCTCTGTTTGAGTGATAATTAGATGCAATATGTTCTGTTCAGTTTAGATTTGATTTCCCTGGAAAGCAGGACGTAAAGTGACCAGGATGAGTAATGATAACATATTTAGCATTGGATATGAAACTGACTTAGAATAACTTGCAGTATCCCAGTATTTTTTCCAAAGTGAACATCTCTTAATATAATTAACATATTCAATGTTAATTGGTGTTTGTAGACATAATGCCAGTGGTTTAATAAACGTGAAATATTTTCCACAGATAAAGTTCTCAAGTGGTATGATGAAACTCATCTGACTTACAATAACTGGAGGCTGGGAAGACCTATCATAAAGAAGAACAGTTTTTTTGCTGGTGTAAATCTTGATGGATTTTGGGATATTTATAATTATTCTCAAAGTTGGCATGCTAATCACTACAACATGTACAGTATTCTCGCCTGTAAAATCGAAAGGGGTGAGTAGTATTGGGTGAGGGTCAT
>NW_005054298.1:14583089-14588257 GCF_000277835.1 Geospiza fortis | reverse complement strand
AATAAGGCTTTTTTTTTGCTCCTAGTGAAACACATGGCACAGCTGTCATGAGCATCTGGGGTCATCTGGTCAGTCTGCATCACTGCTGTCATACTCTGATCAGGAGAAATGTGTTTGCTGTGCTCATCCAGTAACTGCTGAACTCAGTGTTCCAAGTAGCAAAAGTAAACTTAACTTGATACAAGTGGCTTGTACTGAGCACTTTAATGCTTGAATTACACTGAGATAGATGGATTTTAATGCTTTCTGTATTTTTCCTAGTAACATGAAAGAAATGCACACAACTTATCTTCTTATTCTTTAAAATAGGACACCGACAGCACAAACCTCCCTTGCCCGACACTATTCCACATGGAAACAGAACATACAGGATCCTTCAGAAAAAATTAACGTGGTATGAGGCATTGAGATTGTGCCAACAAAATAACAGTGATTTAGCAAGTGTACACAGTGAATCAGAACAGTTATTTCTAGAAGATATTGTCAAGCAGGATGGTTATCCTCTGTGGCTTGGGCTGTCAATTCATGATGTAAGTATATACTGTTGGGGACATCAGTAACAGATCTGTAAATAATGTTTTGGACAAGATACGAAATATTGTCTGATGTTTTTTTCCAGTTCCTTAGAATCTCTTTTCCATGTAGTATATTTTCAACCCTGTGTAATGTGTTAATATTAAATTTTGTTGAATGTAGGCACACTAAGATATTTCTTCCTAATACCTGACAGTTTAAAATAGTGGAGTGTTCTCTCATCATTCCTTGCAGCACAAGGAAGCGTGATTTGCAGTGCTATCTTTAGAGGCTTCAGACTTTATGGCCCTCTGTAGAATCAGATTTCATTAACAAATAGAGACAGACAAGGCTGTGTGGAACCTGCTTAGTTGAGGTCAGGACTGGCTCTCCAGAGCAGTTCAGGAACAGGCTCTCAGTGAGTTAAGTGTCCATCCTCCCAGAAAACACAATAGCAGGAGGCAGCTGCAGATCTGCTTCCTCCTCTGTCTGCTTTACTGTGGAGCCAAAAGCCTGTGACCCTGACCCTGGTCCCCTCACTAATTGCCAGACCTGGCAGTAGTAGGTAGTTGGCAGGAGTAGTACCTCTGCAGAGGTGTGTCATTTCTATGCATACCTGGGAATGGGTCCCTCCCAACTGACTTCTCATTGTCATGAGTTTCCAGGAGGGTATCTGAAGTAGGAGGTAGCACTGCAAACCATCCCTGAGCTGCCAGTTCTACTCACTGCAGCCACCTCAACAATTTAGCAGTTTGCAACATATCCACTAGTGTTCATAGCAGGGAAGGCAGATTGCTGAACTGGAACAGCAGGGTGGAACCAAGTAAAATGTTCCTCATAGGATAAAACAGGCACATTGCAGGTTTAAACTTGTGAACATGCTGTACTTTCTCAGTTCCCACAAATAATAAAAATTTCTATGTAAAGAAAATGCAAACTATGTTGTACATTTATTTACTGTGAATTTAGATGAGACCACCTGCTCTTTAATTTATCACTCTACAACGGACAAATATTGCTACATGACTTAATTCACAATGGATGAGATTTAAAACACAGTCATATGTGGTTTAAAAATTTTGGGGTTTTTTCTTTATTAGGGAAGTAAAGCTAATTTTGAATGGTCAGATGGAAGTGACTTTGACTACTACCCCTGGGAATTAGAAAACTCAAATACTACTGAGAACTGTGTTCTTTTGGATACTAAAGGATTTTGGAACCGTACAAAATGTACTAATGTTGCTGAAGGTGCCATTTGCTACAGCCCTCCAAACAGTAAGTGTTATTTTTAAGGTTTTGTGTAGTTGTGTTTACATGTTGTGTTTAGAAATAGAAATTAAGGTTGAAATACTGCACATGATTCCCTTTTTATGAAGAGTTTTCTATCAGAAATGATAAAACACTTTTTAATACTTCAGAGAGATAAATTCTCATCATTCCAGTGGTGAAAACCTAAATCAAATCTGGTTGCTTCTTGATCACCTGTGATAACAATATCAAATGTACGTATCTTTTCTAAATCAAATTACTAATCAAATATATACCATAAATGTCAAAACCCACAAAAAAGCAATAAAAAATCATTCCCAACCCTTTGGGATTTGTGTTATGCTCATTTTTAAGTAAATTCATCCATGGCACAAGAAGGAATGTAAACTAATTGAATAGTGGTTGTTGGTAGGAGTAGTAGCCCCTGTTAATACTCATCGTGTTATTCCAGAGACTGTGCACAAACTGCTGCAGCAGAAATAACATCAATTTCTTTGTCTTTGCAGAGAGAAAATTAGAGCCAAAGCAAGCAAGCAGAGCCTCTGGATGCCCACAGAGTAATGGCTCCCTGCAGTGGGAACAGTACAGGGATCACTGTTACGCTTTTGACATGGCGTTCTACAATTTTTCCGTGTATAATGTGGAAGAGGCTAAGAGAATCTGCAAGAAGCTGAGTAGGTTTAGACTCTTTATCACATTACAACTTGTAATACAAATCCACTATTTGAGAAGAAATAAAATCCAACAACCTAAAATCTTACACTGATTGTACTTCAGCTTTGCCATTTTTATGCTCCTCAAGTTTAGGAAGTGCAATAGCAAGCTTTATCTTTAAACACCTGAGGAAAACTCTTAACAAAATACTGCAACATGCTACAGATCATTTGGCACACAGGTATCAGTAGATAAAATGCAGGTAGCCAGTTGAAGAAGATTCAGAGGTTTAATGCTTGTGGTTTGAAGGAAGACATTTTATCTGCATGCAAAGTTAGTGCTGTTGACAGGGCTTTCTTATTATATCCTTGCCATAGCTGCTTGCTAATAGGGAGCTTGCTAACCTATCAAATGGTTCAAAGGGTATGTATGTTATAGGTCTTAAAGCATGTAACAAACTTAATGTTATGTCCCATTAAAGGATTTTCTATCTTCTTTGCTGAGCAACATGGGGAATTGTATTGCAGAGACAATGTTAATCAGTTTCATGGACAGAAGGTTTAATCACCCTGACGTAGAAGTTAGTGACTGATGTAACTTTCTTTTATGGAATTATCTTATGGTGTGATGTTGGACTCGCTATTTAGGATCTAAAAAAAACCAGTCCTGGATGCAGTTGTCTGTTGAATCAAATTTGTTCTGGTAGTTGAAAGAGAAAGCACCTGGCTTATATTCATATATATACTTGTAGAGAATGGGTACACTCTGAGCATGCCTTTCTAGCATGCCCTTTCCTCCCTCTTATTCCTTAATTACTGTGCATAAAAACCTGAGGCACGGTGGAAGGATTGATTTAGAAATTAACCTGACTCAGCAAAATGCTGAGTTTTTGTTCAACTATATTTTTGAAAGTCTATTACTTGGGCAAGACTAGTAATCAGGCATATCTCTTGATATCTTCCATGTGTGTAGTCTGCAGCTGCAGTAAGTTTACTCCCATTTTATTCTCTATAACCTGGTAGAATAACAAGCCATCTGAAGCCATCTTGTAAAACATGCTGTATTTTAGGGGATGGGAGGTTCATATCTTTATTCAGAAGGTTATTCTAAGCTAATTTTACAAGCCAGATCAGCAAATCCTTTCCCATAGTAATTGTTCCCAAATAAAGTCAGTGTACCAGCATCATGAAAAATTGTCTAAGTTGCAATTCTGACTGTTTTCCTCTGCCCCTTAGATCCTTCAGCAACCCTTCTGACTATAGTGGATGCTGAGGAAAATGCATTTGTGAGCACACACATAAAGGAACATGATCTCATCACCAAGAATGTATGGCTTGGCCTGGATCAGACCTTTAAGGGTAAGAAGTAGCAACAACGGATGAGTATGAATGTTTCATATTATAAATATAAATGCATAAATCCTCAAATAAGAACAGTTCTGTAGTGTTGGTAGCCTACAGTAACTTCTACTTGAGGTTGGGATCTGTCGTTTAACATTTTAAAAAAGCACATTGGACTTCATTGTAGTTAAATCTCTTCCTGCTGTAGTTAGGGTAATAAGGAGTCCCTGAAATTAATTTTTCCCACCTCTGTTATTGCTGCCTAATATTTGATGCAAGAGCATCAATTGCTAAAGGTCTAGAGAAGAGGGGTGGCTAAAAATTGTGTTAATATTTACTGCTTTTAATATATGGGATGGCTAGTCAGCCCTTTTCTTTTTAGCAATGTAAAGAGATCAATAGGTTGTGACTGACATTGTGTAGCATTACAGGATGTTTTGGTGATCTAGACTAAGTCATGTTTTTTTCAACAGGACAGTCCCTGAACTGGCTGGATGGCTCATCTGTTAAATATGTCAACTGGGAGAATAAAACTGCAGAAGCCAATGAAAAATGCAGTGTTATCTTGTCCACAACTGGCATGTGGTCCAAAGTTGACTGTGCACGTAGTCGAAGCAGAGTGGTTTGTAAAGCTCCTTTAGGTATGGAAGTGTTGTTTTAGCAGAGACTTGATTTTGTAGAGACTGTTTTCAGGAATTTCTGGTTTATTGGATAAAATCTGTGTTGAAATACTGGAAGTGCAATTCACAAAAGAGCCCATCAAGTACTTCTGCTTAAGCAAGAGTCTTCTGTTGTTGTTTAACCATAAAACTGCATTCAGAGACAAATTGTCTAGGAATTTAGTTCTCCTGGCTCTCACTATCCACTCAGTGGGTAAGGAACAGAACTGAAATGTCCAGAAAGCATAGAGTTATTGCCATTGCTTCTTACCACAGGGTATCTGTTGTGGTGAGTTTGTGTTGGTGGAATCAGAAAGAGTTCTGCTTATAAGCCAAGTACTGCACGTTGTGGTTTCAGTCGTGGGGAGGCTTCTGGAAATGTCACCCCATAACTCCAGAAAAAGACTCAGGCCTTTACTCCCTCATCCTTGGCTTTGTACAGGAAAGCAAGCAGTTAACTGAGCATTAAGCAAGCAAGTTCCCAAGAAGCAGTGGAATCTTTCTGATTTTGTATACATTTTCACTGAAATGCAGGAATAGATTAAACTTTGTGCCAATAAGGAAGACCTCAACAAGATCTCTTCGGTTTGAGGGGAGTATAATTACCTTCCCTTCCGAGAGCCAAGGATCTCATTAGATTTATGAAGTATACAAACCTCTAAATGAGTGCAGCGTTGTAAGTAGGTTTTTTTGAATTCCAGAGGTCCCTTCCAACCTAAATATTAGTAAATTA
>NW_005054298.1:14554062-14583079 GCF_000277835.1 Geospiza fortis | reverse complement strand
ATCTAACTTCCCATGTGATGAAGACTATTGATAGGAAGCAGTTTGCCTTGACTTGAGCTAACTGTGCAGTATTAACGTGACCATCAACCCTATGACAAAATATTCTTGCCGGAACTCTTAAATAAAAACGATTCATCTTTTGTTCTGTTTCAGGTTCTAATCATACTGGTGTGGCTGTAGCATTTGCCCTGCTAATTATCTTGGTTTTAATTGTTGGACTGGTATTTTACCTCTACAAAAAGAAGCGTCTTCACTGGAGTGCCTTCTCTTCTGTACGCTACCAAAGAGGGATGAATGATGATGAAACTGATGATATGTTCACAGATAGCTAAAAGATGGCTATTGAAAAGCTTTCTTCTGTTCAATTTAAGCATGAACTTCACTATGTGAAGCCATAAGAAATGAGCTACTTAATGTTTTATTACTTCCTTTTTGAAAAGCAACAAGGTTATTAATGGGGGCTAAAATTAGTTTGTTTATATACAAGTGCAATTTTTATTCAATTTAATGGTAATTCTTTATATTTGGCCTCAGCCTTTTAAGATGCAAAGTGTTTAGAGTTCGGTTGTATTTTTTTAATTTATAGTATTCTCTCTCTTTACTGGAATTTTTGATGGAACAAATTAATGCCAACAGTACTTCATGCAACATCACTTTAATGAATACACTTAAAATTTACTTCTCCCAATACTCTTATTTATACTAGAATTAAATGCCTAATTTTATAGTTACCAGTCTATAACTTTATAGGTGAAATATGTCATCTGTCCAAGAAAGAAGATAAAAGATATGTCTAAGGAAAGACTGAGAATATATGGTAAACAAACTTGTGTACATAAATGCTAAAAATACTTGAGTATTTTTCATAAAACTGAAACTTGATTTTTGTATGTGATGTGTCACTGTAGACTTTCCTATGCACTCCAAAGAACGCTATAAAGGGAAAAAAGGGAAGACAGAGTTGTATATATTAATTACTCAATGATTTGATCAATTATTGTTTTGAAAAAGTCTTTTGACTTTTTTGAATGCACAGTACAAAGAACAGGTGCATTTGCTTTTATGAAGGAGGATATGCCAAAGACCAAATCCATTCGGCATGTAGTGGTGGCATGAGGTGGTAAATAGGAATACATTGGCCTGGTGTGCTGAGAAGAGTACTACTGATTTCTCTGAAGCAGCAGAGCAAGGTCACAGTGTTCAACTGCCTTCTTTTCCTGTAGTTTACTTATGTTGATGGCACTTTTCTTTGTTCCTGTTTGCACTATTTTGATAAGGAAGTGTTTATCATTTGTGTTGAGAAGTAGAGAACTCCTTGTAGATACACTTTGAGCTTGTTAAAAGAGCAGCCTGAAGGGGCACAGTAAGGGAGCCATTGTGGTAGTTTGCTGATCAAAGTAAGCACTTTTGTTGTTTGTTTTGGTACTTTTGGGCATAATTGTGAACATTTGCTTTTCCTGAGGTAAAAATGAAACTACATTGTAGAAAATGTCGTTATGAGGAAAATAACTCTCATTCTTTAACTTACCCTGGTATGAGAAGTGCTTGAAATGTTGCAAAGTCTGGTTCCTGATGTCTTCTGGTTCAGCTTTTATGCCTAAGTGCTTTGCCAAATGACTTCTAACTTAATGGGCTAAATAAATATTGGTTATTGTCTTTTTCTAACTACGGTAGTAAATGGGGAAAATTATTTACAAGTTCCCATGTTTTGAGATTTAATAGTTTTATAGATGTTTATACTCTGAGGATTTTTAGGTGTGAGTCTGAAATGGAAAGAGGAAATTAGTAGTAAGATCCTGATTCAACACAAAAGGATATATACTTTTTATTAAAAATTGTATATTTTATTCTTATAAATGATGTAAATAATTTTTTCAGGCCCCATTTCTCATGTTTGTTTCATCACACCCAAGTTGTCTAATCACTGGTAATTCCTTTGTGCATAAGCACTGTGACCTTAGTGCAGGTGAATAACCTACTTCATCTGAAATACACAGGAAGATTATTTGGCAGTATTGTTATTGAAAGAATAAAGTTAAATAAAACACTGAACTGCTTACACTGGTTTTATTTCCATAGAAGCAGTTATCAGAGCTAAGGTATGGGTCATTAATCACTGGGAAAAAAAGCACAATGCAGGGGCTGTGATCAGAATTAAAGCCAGTGACTGTGTGTTACTACAGTAAGAAAACTTTTAGAGGTAATATATCATCTTTGATGTATTTAAAAAGAATGCCTTTAATTTTCTTTTTGCAGTTGAAAATTTAGTTGTACCTAGCTTTTATCAAGCTGCTTCAGGCTTACACAGGGAACATTCCTCTGTGCCTTTTTGTTCTAATCAGGGTGTAGTTCATTAGCACCTCAAGGCCCAGATTAAGGCAGTGTATAAAGGCTCCCTCCATAATGCCTCTTAAAATATAGGCAAAGTTAAGCTACTTCCAGCTAAGTAAAACTTGCCATTAAAGCATAAGATTTATGCATTTTAAGTGATATCTGAGCTCTGAATTCCAGATGCCCAAAATCTCTGACTGCTGGTCAAAGGGCAGTGTTATTTTTAGTTTGCTGGGAGAAACATCCTATTGTGCAAGATGACTAACGAGGTCATCTGCTTCACAAACATTAATCTTAAAACTGAAGATGTTGTACAGGGAAATGGCAGCAGAGAAATGCTTTCCCAGGTCCCAGAGCAATGAAGTTGAGAAGTCCTAAAACTCCTTCATCCCAGAGCACAGAATATCTGCCAGCTGTGGTAGCTTTAGGCAAAGAGTGTACAACTTCAGTTTCTCTTCCTGAATTTTGCCCAGGCCTTGGAGACTCTGGGTCATGGAAAGGTTAATCCACAACTGCCTTTACACCAGCCAGCATTTTTATTTTAAAAGTGTTTCTGCATCAGTAACTTAATAGGCATAAAAATCAACAAGTCTTTATGCATGAGCACTCTTTGGGCTTGATGCTTTTGTTGCACTTCTCAGCATTTTTCCCTTAAACCAAAGGCACCATCTGCTTGTTGCTTTGGACATATGTTATACATGTAAACATTTTTGAAAGGAGTAAGTAAATTTCATGGCCTGCTAGTGATTCTTTGGTTTTGGTGTGGCTGCAAAAAATGAAGACCAAACATTACAATTTTTGTTGCTATAAGTTGGAACTACTGTTTGGGCCCTTCATGCATCTGCTGTTGCTGTGTATAGAGCACAGTGGGATATATAACACCCAGGTTTCTAAAAGTTAGTCAAATTCATTCTGTTGTCAAGAAGTACATAAAGTTCTTAATGACCAAATTGAACAAAAACTGCACAGTTTTAAAGCAAGACCTATGAACAATATTAAAGAACTGAGCTTAGGAAAAACAGATTCCTTACTGGAGAATAAATTCAGTTGCCACTCTAATGGACCTTTCCCATTTAGTTCTGAGTTTTACAATGAGAGTTGTACTAAAGGGTGTTCTGTTAATAGCAAGTTAACTTGCAAATGGTGCATAGTATAAATGCCCTTATAAAATACTGTCATCTTGGGTGTATTCTTTATGGCTAAACCACAGCAATGGTATTTGCACACTGAAAATTCCTGCATGCTCTATCATAATATCTGTCAGTAACTAAGATTTTTTTACAGATTTGAGGGGCTAGGGGAGGATACCAGACGAGGTTTTTATCATGATGACACAGTACTGCAACACAGACTGTAAGTCCTTTTGGATTTCTCTTTACCAATGCAGAAGGGACTGTAATTACAAACAGTACAACAGTTCTTTGTTTTACTACTTTTCATCATAAATAGAGTAATTTACTCCAAGATGACTTTTAAAAAAGTGGATTCCAGCAATACAAAATAATTATTTCAAAATGTGCTTCCTGAATTATGCTGGCCTCTTGTGCATTTGTGCTAGAACAAATGAGAACAGAGTTCTTTTTCTGCATGCTGTGTCTTGGGACACTCATACAGATAGTAAGAGTACTGCTCCTGCTTTCTAGAGAACTTCTCTTTTCAAATGCCATATGTCATGTTCCCTTTAAGGAGACTTTTCAGAGCAGATAATTGTATAAAACCATGGTGCTTACACTTTGTTAAAGCTAACAGGCCTTATATGCATATCCGAATTAAACTTACAAAGTAGTGGGTTGAGGTGGTTTTCAAATATGCATAATTGAATGCCATCACCATTAGCAACTCTACTTTCATTGAAATGTCTTTTTTTCATAAACATAATCTGGGTATTTGAAGAGTGTCTTGTGTTAAATGAGAATGTGAATTTTAAGTGGATGTGGATAAATGGGAAATCACATTTCTCCATGGCTTGCATCTTGAGCTGCTTTGAGGAAAGACTGGATTTCTGAAATTCCATCTTTTGTTTTCTCCTGTGGACACCCTTCTTCTTTGTACCTCTGCTCTCTCACACCTCCTTTGCAGCACTGACCATTAAGGTACCAGATGGAGCACTGCCATGGGCTGCAGGGAAAGGGCTGCAACAGCCTCTGTGGACAGCTGGAACATCCTGTAGCAGCCAGACACCACAACCTTGGCAGCATGGGTCTGTCCCCCTCCTCTGCAGGCAAGAAAGCTGAGAGCAGCTTTCTTGATCCTGGCTCAAGTATTTATGACAAAACAACGGGGAGTTTGCTGTGGGCAACAGCCACTTCTCCCTTCTTCCCAGCACCAAGGAACTCCTTCCACACCTTCTTCAACCAGGGTATCTGTTCCCTGTAGACTCATTGCCTTCAATACAGATTCAGTGCCTTCGTAGCCCACATCAGGCAGCTGCCTTGCCTTCAACCTCACACTGCAACAGGAGAAAGGAACAAGACAGGTAAGTTGCTCCTAATGATGTGTGAGCCTCATTAGTGGCCCTGCAAAAACTATGCCCAGTGTCTAACCCAGTACAGAGCCAACTGAGTTAATCTTCTTAGGCTTTCACTATGATAGTCACTCAGGATTTGTGTTTGCTTTCACAGGAAGAACATGTTTGTATTGGTAATCCTGAGCCCTCACAGCATTTTGGGGAAGGCCTGGGGGCCAGTGCCTGAGTGCTGTGAGGGGCCCCAGATGTGTCCCAGGGTGCAGTGTGGGGAGGAAGTGGAGCAGGGCTCTGGAACACCACAGCTCTATTCTGTAACAGTTCTGGGTAGCAGATGTCTGACAGGAACCAGCAATCAAGCAGCTGACTGCTTTGCTCTGGGGTGCATTCAGACCTAAGCAGGGTTGTGGAGCTGGATGCTCCATGTGATGGATTCCTCCCAGCTGGGTGTCACAGCCGTGCTGGAGCAGTGCTGAGCTGGCACTGGGGTAAGTGACTGTCCCTGGCGATCCGGCTACCGGCTGCTCACGGGGAGTGGGGCCAAGGTGTATCCCAGCTGTGCATTAGGAATCCCTGGTCAAAAAAGTAGCCAAGAGCCTGGCAAATTTGCATCCTACCAATTTAGGAGTTCATATTTTACAGAGGGGGCTGGAATTCTTGTGTGGGATTTGCTTAAAGGCCCAATGGGAGAGTGTTACTTTGAAGCAAATGCACAGTGTAATAATAGAATACACAGCCTACATAGGGAGAGGCTGTGTGTTTTAAAACCAGGTACAAATAAATGTTTCAAGTTTACTGCCAATAATAACTAGACCTATGACTCTGTGAAACAACTTACCTGAGGCAGCGTCTTTGTGTATAAACCATTTTGTGTTTATAGGTAGGTAGGTAGGTTATAGGTAGGTGCTGATTATAAATTGTCTAGAAACTAGTTCATATAAAATAAACAGAGCATTCAAACTTGAATTAACTATTACAGAAATACTTGGGTGAGGTCCCTGAGGGACTGCATGTCACACTGACAGGGTGATCAAACATTTAAAAAGGGAGTCAGAGAAGGCTTTTAGTTGGGCACCACTTTGGGTTGTTATTCATGGCTACCACTCAATAAATGCATTTGTGTGCACTGCTGTAGTCATACTGGACCTGCAGCAGTGCATGTTTGTTGTCTTTATAGAGATCTATTAATGAAACAAGTGCAGTCTGAAATTCAACAGCTGCCCAAAAAGGAGACTAACTGGCAGTAAGTAGGGGCATTTCCAGCCTCAAATAAAGGCCTGGAAAAATCTATGCAAGGGGATAAAGATGCAGGAGAACAAAGAATCTCTGAACAGTTGGAAGTGATATTGTATAGCTTGATCTCCAGGGTCCCAAGGCTCTCAGAGCATTTGACCAAGGTATAAAGGGGAGCATAATGATGGGGATTATGCATCACTGCTTGGATTCCATACCTGTGTATGGATTGAGGGAACTTTTTTCTGCTAGTGGGATGGTCTGTCTGTGCTGCTGAGAGCTCAGCTGCTACCAGTCCCAATTTCAGTGACACAAGCTCTTAGGTGAGTACCATGGCTCAGCCATGGAATTGTGCCAGTGCAAACTGGCAGCTTATTTGAGCCAGAAGTGATTTTCTGTTATTAGTGACTTCGGAGGGGCTGAAGAGAAGGTATGGAGCCGATTCCACAGATTGGGCCTTGGGAGACAATTAATTCCTTGCTCGTCTGTCTCAGAACCAGTGGGACATCTCCCACTGAGCAAAGGTGTGACAGCCCCAGAGAGAAAAGCAGAAATTGAAACAAACCTTCCCCACTTTAGCATCAAACTATTTTCTATTGCCCCCAAAACTTGCTTCTGGGAGGAAGGGCTGTTGTATCCTCATGCTGGTGACGCCTGATTTTCACTTGCATGTTCCGAGTGTTAAGCTCTGAGTAAACCCCTTAACACGGGCACACAATGCCTGTAAGTGAATACAGCCTGTGCAATCCAATAATTTATTAAACTTTCATCTTGTAAAGCCAGTTACAAATTAAAAAAGACAGAAGAAGGAATTCTATAATAGAAATGAGCAAAATTACAACAAATAGTAGTGAGAGTTACGTTTCAAGTGGGTTCAAGCTGCCTGCAGCAACCCAAGAGCCAGAACACAGAGCTAGTGCAGAGTTAGGATGGATAATCAAGCCTAGTCTGATACATTAGAGATCGAGCCAGTGTATGCAGTGTATACAAAGTGTTGCTTCTCAGGCGGCCTCTGCATTCCTGTTCTCTCCCATCTGTGACCTGGTCATCTTTTAACTCCTTGTGACAACAAGGGGGTGTTTGTGGGCTCCATCAGTGATGCTATTTAAGGCAAAACTCCAGTTGAAGGGATGATGCACAGCAGGGGCCACCCTCTTTGATTGTGTTGCAAGTGCACGGCGTGTTTGCACATGCTGCAGTGTAGTAGAAATGAGACAGGAACAGGGGTTATGTACAGTATTTCTTCTTGTACTGTCACCCTCAAAACTAGTGCTCTGCAACACAGCATTAGTAATATTGGCACAATTTGATGATGAATTGGAATGGAACCTGTGGCATACTAACTCCTACTTTACTATGTGATTTCTGTTTCATAGCTAACAGGCCTTAGCTGCTGCTACTACAGAAATGGAGACAGCCAATTTTAAATGTGGAAGAAGGCCCACATTACATACAGCTCTGCAGTTTCATGGGCCTTTGCATTCTGGGATCCCAAGCCTAGACAAGGGTCATGGAAAATCGCTCACCACCAGGTTTCTTGGTTGTTAATGCAACTAATTTATGATGGGACTGATAGTGAATATTGTTTTAAACAATTAAATCAACTTTCTGAAGTCAAAAGACTGAAGACTCTATGTCTTTCATAGAGAAGAAAAAAAATTCTGCTTCTTCAAATTGCAGGTAGCTATAAAAACCTCCAAGAAGCTGTTGTTTTGGCAAAATAGAATTGTTTTCAAGTTCTGCCAAGGACTAAGGACCTAGAGGAGACTGGATGGGGATCTGGGGATTGAGTGATGTGAGCAGTTCTTGTTAAAAGTTGGGATGGATGCAGGATTTGGCATTTGCTTACTTGCAGTAAAGAGGAAGTAAAAATCTTGCTTGTAACAATTTATCTAGGCACCTATTCACTCAGTAGGAAACAGTTTGCTTAAAACTAAGTTCAGGGACCCCAGTCACCCTAAAATCCCCCCTAAAGAAAGAAGAATCTTAATTCAAGCAAGCTGCTCACCATAAGTCTCCAACCTCCATCTAACACCTGGAGTTTGTGAAGAGCAGCTCTTCTGGAAATGCTACTAAAACCATCTTCCCTCGTGGGCTGTACAGGAGAACAGCAGTCATTATTTTTTATGCAAGAAGCACTGCTTGCAGTGTGACCTTAGGGCCTATTTCAGTGATGCTAGTCCCAGAGGTTTTCTCCTAGACTGGAGTATTTAATAGTTTAACTGAAAGTGCCACTTTTACAGTCGTGTACCTGTACTTTTATAGGAAGGTAAACAAGCACCTTGGGTGTTTTTATTTGTTTCTTTGTTTAATGCTCCCTCAAGTAGGGTTTGACCTCTCTGTTGGACCACTTGGCTTCAATTATACAAAGACTTTTTCTTTTTAAGACCAGATCAGATTGTTAGTATACCCTGAAAAAAAAAACCCAAAACCAAAACAAACCCACAGTGATTTATATTTTAGATTTGTTTGCAAAATAAATAAAATATTCTTTCAGCAGACCATGCTGTGATCACATGATCCCAGATGTCTGCATGTTCAAAATTCTTAAGGAAGCTTAAGTCTGTCTCCTGTCCTGCAGAAATGATCCTTGTAGATTTTTCTGCCAGTATGACAGGTGATAGTGAAAGCAGCAGAGAGGACACGGAGGAGGAGGATGCTTCTGACTTTGCTTCTTTACGGTACATTGTTCATCAAACAAGCAAGGGGAAAACAAGTTTTGGGTCATTAGTATTTCACAACAGTTGTAACTGTTTAAAGTCTTTGGGCAGAGGTGCAAATCCTATGGTACTGTAGATGTCACTTCAGCTTTTAAATACAGTAGTCAGTCGAATTCTTAAAAAACATCTTTGCTACACTTGTGCTGGCAAGTTGCAGATACCCATGACTAAACTAGTGCCAGTTCATTCGTATCACCTAGTCCAGATGCTTGCATGACTGTCCACGCTGGTGGCTGATTTGACACTGCAGCGTTTCTTCACGATCATGTTGATGTATGCTTTCATGATCTTTATTATCTCACCCACCTGGGGAGAGAACACAGCATACAGCATAAGCACTTTGAAAACCTCAGTGCACTGAGGCATACAGGACATTTTGCTGAAAGAGATTCCCCTTCTCCAAAGTCATGACACAATCAATTTTGCATGTTAATACTAAATGTGAACATGACAGTAAGAAGAGAAAGGCTTGACAAGTTTGTACTCTGATGCAGAAACAATTTAAAATATTTTTAGCTCAAAGAAAAGCAACTTCCATTCTACTAAATCTTTTTTTTCTTAAGTGTGTGAAACTCCCCATTCATCTACTGGAAAGGAATAAAAAAAAATCAGGCAAACTGAAGAGCACCCAGAACTGGAAACTTGATCCACTAGAATACCAATCAACTTCCTTCACTTTCCAACCAGCCTATTTTTTTGTTCATCCCTCTATTCAAGAAGAGGTCCCATGCCCTTTAGGCTTAAGCTCCCTTCATGTTTTTTCCCTTGGCTGTGTAGTCCATTAGTCAAGAGCTCTTGCACAGAAACCTGTCTATTCCTTGAAGCTTAACTGAAGTGGCTGTGTGCTTTCACATACCTGGGAGGTTTCAAAGAACATTTCTCTCTCATCCACTGTAATTTTGAAGGTGTTGGGCTGTGGTGCTCCAAAGAAAACAATGTGCTCATACTGGAAAGTTTCTAGTGGTTTAGGATCCCCTCGTTTGTAGACAGACACATTCTCTGTGCTGACGCCAAGCCAGAGATCATTGGGGAATCCACCCTCCTTGCACTGCAGAAAGAGAAACACAGCCTTTTGCATAAATGCAGTGGAGGATCACATAATTTTCCATTCAAGAAAAAGCCCTCTGTTTCTAGCTCTTATAGGACATTTCCATTTAATACACAAACCAGTGTACTTGCAGAATCTATGTTGGAGGCACTCCTGCAGCAAAGATTCGGACGTGACACAGCTGTGAATCAAATACTAGTTGAGTAATAAATAATTGTAATAGGGAACAGCTCTCATCAGATTTTAAAGTGATGTAGCAACTCAATATTCCACTTCTTATTTAACAGATAATGCAATGAGTGCAACCAACTTCCCATGGTGATCCACCTTGGCAGCAGCAAAACGGACAGAAGTGAACTATGGCCTCCTAGTGTAGCAGGCTGAGCACAGTGCTGTACATGCCCCAGTCTGACCAGTTTCTGTTGTACTGCTGCAGACCAGGACTGCACTTCTTGCTGGCAAGAACAGCACAGCTTCGTTTGACTTTGACTTTCACTAGCCACCACTTTCTTAAACCCCTCTCTCCTCCCCCATTCCACCATTATTCTAACAAAGTGGGAAGCCATTGTCTCCCTTCACTTACCAGGATGCCCTGCCTTGCTTGCTCTTGCTCTCTGTGTCATAACTCTTGGGTATTGGGATACTGCAGGCCTTCTCTGAGATTACTAAGGCAAAATGTATCCAGTTCCCAAAATTCCCATTTGTTACACACAGCTTTATCTGTTCTCCAGACTGATACCTCTCCTCAGCTGTGGTTTTAGGAGTTTATTAATCACTCACCTCAACATCAAAGAGGGTTGACCCATAACCTGGCCACTCCTTTACAATGGACATGTATTTCACCATGGCCTGATGCTGAGAGAGCCCCTGCAGCTTGGTCCATTTTTGTGCTATGCTTGCCCGAGCAGCTGAAAGCTCTTCTTTTACCCACATCTCCATCATCTGCTCCTCTTCCACTTTCTGCTTCTTTACAGACCCTGTCTTGAAGCTACGCTTCAATGTCCCTTCAAGAAAGCTGGTCCGTCTCCTCTCCAGAGTGTGACTAGTACTGCTGCTGCTCTTTGTTGAGTGCAGTATTTTGGATTTCAGCCTGTTAACTGGGTAGATTCCATCAAGGGTCCAGCTTATTTTGGAATAATCTCCATGAAGGTACTGCAGCCGCAGAGCTGCCAGACGCTGCAGAGTGTCCTCTGGCCCAGGAAAATGACCGGCTATGAGGCTTTCGTGAGCCTACAAACAAAAAGTGCCCCAAACTCATTAGAAAGCAAAAGCACACGTTATTCACATCTGGGTGCATGTAGAGATTCCTGTCACCTCTGCTGATCCCAGTGGGATAGACATAATTCAGGAGGTCAGAGCAGACTTTGGAATAAATATGTCAAAGTCTGCAAGTGGTTGATATGGGGGGAAACACTCCTTTCTTCAAGCCTGAACAGGACAGAGATCTTTGAGGGGCTCCTATCCTGTACAGAAAGTCCTACAATGAGAACCTTTTAGGTCTGGAACACATGGGAGAGACCAGAATCGAAGCAATTTGGTTTTGAACTGTACCAACTACAGCTCCTGTGTGAAGATTACATTCAACACCAGAGTAATAGATAATAAAGTCAAGATTCTCAACCTCAGTTTCATTACACAAAAGCACCTCCCACTTCTTCCTCCTTCACCTGATGTCTCCACCAATCTTCTTGCTTCCCTTTGCCTGTTTTCTGGGAAATCTATTAATGGGGCTTTTTGCACATCCATGTAATGTCTGGGTAACACCTACTCTCCTACTGTTACTTCTCTCTGCCAGTTAAAGCTGTGTAGACTGAAAGCTTTGTCAGGAGGGAGTTGATTCATTTCAAGAATGGAACCATCATCTGAGTGATGTGCATGCTATGCATTTGACTATCAGTGAGTTTCAGTCTTCATGACTGACTGCCATTAACACAGATTCAGTAATTTTCTATGATTTTCTGAGGCAAGGTCAGTGTTCATTGAAGTAATACAGATTGGACAAATCCCACAGCTGGGTGCTCCAGTTGGTTTAGTTTTACATCCCAGCTGCAAGGCTCTTTCACACCAGTGTGATCTCTGATCTTGCCAGTATCATTGTGCTATGGAGTACAGTGACTTAAAAAAATAACAGACTACTCAGCAGATAAATATTGTGAACTACATTCTCCTTTTCTTTATTTGCAGTACTCTACTAGTGCCTCTCTGTCAATCATAAGAAATTGCCCAGAAGTTGTTTCATAGTTAGTTCTGATAACACCCGAGGATGTGCTGTTCTTGCAAGCTGATTTGCAGATAGACAGAGAGATAGATTTTCCAGTTTTCTTTACATTTATGTTCTGCAAGCAGCTACTTTTAATGATTCTCATAAAACATTACCTGAATTTCTCTGCCTTCTAAAATTAAAAATAAGTTTAAAAAAATAATTATTAGTGTTTCATTTTTTCTAAGCCTTTGCTAGCTTTTCTTGCCTCTGTTCTAATACTCATCTTCCCTAGAAAATTTCACGGTCTATCTGCTTAGTAGATTCCAGGCAAAAATCCAACACACTAAATTCTTCTCCTACAACCAGAATTCCCACTTCTAATGAAAGGTAAACCAGTTTTCTGTATCCTCTTGTGTGCTTTTGCCACCGTGGAAACCAAATCATTCTCCCAGAGTTTGCTTACCTGCTCAAACATGAAGGCAAATTCCACACCATCTTTGGGAACATTCTCAATATCCAAGAAGCAATAAAGCTTAAAATACAGTTGCCACTGTCCTTCCTCCTCTTCTTCTTCAGAGCCAGCAAGTCTGTAAAATACACAAGAGAATGAGAAGGGAAAAAAAACAGTAAGGAGAAGTACCATGGTACCAGAATGTTCACAGTGCAAATCACAATCTGAAGGTAACTCTGAATTCTGAAATCCAGTGTTACATCCAGCTAGGGATTAAAGGTTTCATGAAGCATTCTTTTACCTCTCAAACTTGGCCAAGATATCAGCCACGATCACCCGACTCTCCACAGCACGGTCAACCTGCTGGTTGTGTTCAAAGAGTGCAAACATATTCCGGCTGTCCTCCATCGCCAAGCCTCGGATCAGCTTCTCAACCACCTGCAAAATCAGACACATCACACACTGGGCATCACTCTCCCTCCCTTTCACAATGAAGAATCAGTACCTCTTCAGGACACCTATCTTTCATACATCTCCATCACATTTCTCCCTTTATTACCGTGTTTTCAGATTAAAGAATTTTAACCCTAAAAGATCATTCCCTGCAATGAAGTCATTACTTGTATTTGATCATCCTTGCTTTTCTTCTCTCAATCTTCCCAATCTTCCCTACCCTTTTGAGGATGGGAGAACTAGAATTCTGCACAAGATATAGGCACATAATGGATTCAGATGTCAGGGTGACATTCTCAGTTCCTCTAGTAACAATTCCACTTTCTGCTCTGTTTAGCACTAATGTTTTCATAGACATGACTACTGCAACCTGGAATCCTGCTTCTGACCTGCTAATGATTAAGTTACTGGTGAAATAACCCTCTCAGACAGGTTCCATTATGAACTGGAATCTCTCCTTGTCCAGAAAACTGTGTTTAGCAGGTTTCAGACAGAGGGCAGAAACCAGAAGCGTTTAGATTTTGCAATACAGTTTCCAAGTGATACTCGACAACCTGGGCACTGGCCTTTCAGAATAAGCTGAAATTTGCCTAAAGATGTACAAAAGAGTTGTAATAAAAAAAAAAGAGAAACTGGAAATAAAGGGGAAAAGGTGTCCCTTCAACAGACCCACTCTCCAGACACAGATGTGCTCACATCTGGTTAATCCTACTGATGCATTACCTCCCCAGCGCTGGTGTGGGAGTTGATGGTTATTTTGCAGGAGCCACCACCATGGCAATACACTGTCGTGGTCATTTCCTCACGGGTAAGAAGAGCCTGTATTTCTTCCTGGGAGGGAACAAACTCCCTTGTCTTCGTTCTCTTCAGGGAATCACTTATGAACTGTGCATACCTATCTATTTCTGAGTCTGGAAAGAGATCTTTTACCCTAATTGTAAAGAGAAGCAAAAAAAAAAGGCAAAAAAAATCCCATTACATAGTGAACACGTTACCCTAGAAATGAGACTACTGCAAGTAAAGAGTTTGGGAGAGATGCTGATGTTAAATGCAACCACACAAAAATCAGCTTATTTCCTAAACAATACAATCTGCTTTTAGTAGTAATTTGAAAGGCACTTCAGTGACATTTCTCAGCAATGTATGAAATAAGCAGTTCAAAGTTTCAGGAGTTTAGTGACAGCTAAAGACAGCAGGATGGACAATCTCAATTTACAAAACTGAGAAAAAAAACTGTGAAATGAAATGTAAAGTTTTTTAATTTATTCTTAATTCTTTTGGTTGTTTGCTTTGTTTTTTTTTTATTTGCTGGCTGTGTTTGAGCCACTTCTACAGTATGTTTGAGAATTAAGAGGATAGAAAGCAGATGCCTGTACACTCTTCTCTTCCCTCCAAGACCAGCAGGTCTAAGTATAACATTATTTGCAACTCTAGTGATAAGACAATGAAATGGCTCCATGGAGTATCTGCATCTCTTAGACCCAGGCCATGGATGTAGCTATTTGGTGACATAAAACTCATCTCACTCTTTCCTAGCTTGGAAGAAATCAAATACATTTTATTGCTCTTTCTCATCATTAGGAATGGAGCAAAGTTACACAGCTGCAGATCAGGCCCAGTGCAGACTGCCTTGTAAAGCTGCATTAGATGCTGAAGATGACTTGGGAAGAAAAGCAAATTATTTATATCATGAAAATGGGAGGTTAAATCAGATTAAAAATACTAATTGCAAGCATTATGTGCTTAGTTAAAGAAATCTTGAAAAATTACAAATTGGATTTACAGTATCTCTCCTACTTCATAGTATGCTTTTTTCCTGTGCCAGCTGCAAGGTAGGACAGATTTCCATCAGCATGAAAGTACAGACCCCACCTTACCTGCAGCTTGATAATGTTTATATATACATTAGTAAGCAGCAGGTCATCAGCTGTAAATCCACTGCAACACAGTCTCATGGTATTGTTTGGTAACTTACACAACAAATGGGTGGCAAGGGGGGGAATCTAAACGCACAGAAAAGCTGGTGGTAAGAACTGGGCGAAGGTAGGCGGCTGGAACACCACCAGGAAGATGTTTGCACAGCAAGAGGGTGAGACAGGTAACTACAACAAGCAGTGGAAGATCAGCAGAGCAAAAGGAAACACGTGCAAATGAAAGACACATTCACCTCCGGAGGTGGAACTTGAGGTAGCGAAGGATCCCTCTGCTGGGCAGGAAAGTGCAGCTCATACAGGTCATCAGCTGCCAGTGGTGCAGGTTGCCAGCACTGTTGGGATGGGGCATGTGGTTGGTTTGCTTGATGAGCTGACAGTACACTTCATCACGGAGGGGCTTTAAATCATGGCAGGTCTGCAGGATGCCTTGGATAATGGGTATGGGGTCAGACACTGTCTCGATTTCCTGAAGGGAGTTAAAGATCTTCACTGCTTCATCCTGTAAGCTGCTGTAACCCTTCTCTTGTTGCACTGGGGAACAATCACAAAGATGACAAGACGTGAGCATCTCCCTCATTTTCTACTGGCCCAGCAGTACTTCAGTCAACTGTACTCCTCTGTCATGGAAGAACAGCAACCTGAGCACTAGCACAAATCCTGAACTTTAAATTTATACTTTAAGTTCATCAATGCTTCCTCTCCAAATGTTCAAATGTAGTTTTAATTTGTATTTGCCAACATCTGATTTGTCACCAATTCCAATCCATTTCTGCTTTGACCCCTGGGCCAATACAGACCTTAGGCAAATTGCTCTACCACAAATGCATCTTGTACCTATTGTTTAGATTTAAAATGCTTAGACCAAAACCTGAGTTTTTTGAGCACCTAAATGTCCGCTTTTTGAACTGCTCAGACACGTGTGAGACCATTCCGATGCAGGCTTGCATCCTCCTGTGCACATCTCTGGGGCTTTAGGTCCTTCTGAATCTCCTGTACAGCCACTGCTTCCCCAGTGGCCATGTATTAACTGTACAATACAAAGACACAGCTCTAAAAAGAAAGTTCCACAATGTAAGTGTTTGCTCTGTATTTTTCCTGTATTTCAGAATTTCTTTTTCTGTGCTTTTAATCTGCCATGTAATTGGATTCTTGTATTGTGACAGACCTAATATCCTTTCACTTTCTCCATGACATTCTTCTGACCCTAAAAACTTCATTTTGAGGCTGAAGAAACCTGCTCTCTATTTAGTCACAGAATTGTAGGCAAGTTCTTCTGTACCTTTGATCATCTTTGGGTAGGTTTTTACACGTCCTCTATCTTTGATGAGATGTAGAAGGCAAAACTGTCTCCTGTACTCACGATGCAGGTGCATGATACATATACAGCTGCACAAAGACTTTATTTTTCCTTTTCTAAGCTTTCAAAATCTTACATTAGCTGTTTTGTTTCTGTACTCACTAGAGTTGACATTTTCAGAAGCTATGTAAATTGATGCTCACTTTCATAAGCACAGCTAGATCACTACCTGTGTGGCAGACTGTTTTTCCCAAATACATTGCTTTGATTGAAATTAATTTCTTAAAAGATTCTGTGGCTCAGTCACTTCACGTAAGACATTCTTCTAGAGTTCTTCACCAGTTTTAAGTTTTAGTATGTCAAACAGCCTGTAATCATCAACAAATCACTTTGGTTTCTGGTGGCCCATACTCTAGCTCTTTCATGTTTCTGACACTTTTGAAAAAAGGGGTCATTTAGTCTGGTTTTACATCAGAAAACTGTAAGAACTGTAAGAAAACTTCCGTAGAAAAACTACCCCACTGCCAGCTGCAAGATGTAATCCTGTTGTAGTATTTCCACTGGAGCCACTTGCAACCCAGCTGTGGCTAAAGGATGACAGGCTGCATGTCCCCTGGATGGATGATAAAACTATCTGCCCCCATTTACCCTAAGATTCAGTGTTCCCATGATAAGAGGCAGTGAAAATGAACACAGTCCAGAGAAGAAAGGAAGAGAAAGGGCCTGCTCCCTCCCTGAACCCTGTGGGCCACACTGCTCCAAGGACACTTCACCTGCACAGAGAGAGCTTACATGCCCATTTTGTGGTGTTCAGGCTCCTCAGTGACCCTCAAAATGTGAGTGAATTCTGTCACTTGGGTAAAATACTTACAGTTGACACTGACATCTCCATAGGGTAATGGGAGCAGGGGGGAATGCAAGGGGTGCTGGGTGTATCTCAAGATTGGGTTCCTCCTATACGTCTGTTCCACTACTTCAAAGTTTGTGCTGTTTTCCTGGAAAAGAAAGCAAAAAATCATTATCCTCAAATAGACACAGTCCTTTGTAGGATGGCCTTACACATTTAGGTTCAAGCTCAACCACCTTTTCTAAATTTCTGGAGGTGCCTAGGGGGACTAAGCGATCAAAGCATAATCTGTATCTAGAAATTACCCTGCACATTATTTCTGAAAATTAAACACAAGAATAGCCATGCTACATCATCCCACAAGTCACCAAGCACAGAATCTTGCCTTCAAGCATGGCTTGCATAATACATGTGGCATGATCCCTCTCTCCTATGTCCTTCAGGCTTTCAACAGGACATGGTTAATGGACTTTCTGACCACAACCATTTTCAGTGTGTAATAATGAGCCTGTTCTCAACCTGTCTGGTTGTGCTATACGTGTTTACAGAATGAACAACCAAAATGCTCCATGGTGTTCAAAATCTGGGCCTGTCACCACCATACACACTGGATCACATTCTTCTGCATTTTGTCCTAGACTACTTCCTAATAATATATTTTGTTCCTTTTGTCCTTGAACCCCGAGCTGAAGTTTTCCAACATTTTCTACAATCACTCCCAGCTCTTTCTTCCTAAATACAAACTATCTAATTGCATATAGTTAAGAGTTCATCACAAACACATTTCTTCTGAAATTTGGTTTGGTGTGTCCTCTTAAATGATTCTAGGTTTATCTGCCAAAGTTTCTGGCAAGTTTATTCTCAAAAATTACTCCTGTGGTACAATTTCTGCTATTTTGAACGATATTATCTTTCCACCCTTTACTCTGATATTTAACCATGCAAGCCTAAGGTATGAAGACAACTTCAGGGTACATCAAAGGATGGTAGAAATGGAATTTTTTGTATTTGTGTCTGAGATATGCTTAAGAGTGGAAAGGATGGAGCAGAGATTTACAAACACTTGACGGTGTAATCCTGCATGGAATTTTTAATTGCACAGAGTCGTAGTCTAGACTTATGCAGATCAGCTAGCAAAATAAATTCATGTAATATTTGATGGTTTTTTTGTTGCACAATTGTGTGAATTTATTTTTTTACCCTTTTTCATTTTCCCCTTAAGACAGTAACCCCATTTTTTGCCACATTCTCAGCAATGACTGGGTTAGACCAGTGGTGATCTGGCTGCTCCCAAGTCACGTGGGGACTAGCAGGCTGCCACCTACCCTGATGTCACGAATGAGCTGCTGTGTGGGTGTTTCTATGGGCACTTTGCTGTCGATGACCCCCTGGATGGCAGAGGCCCAGCGCATGGCTTCATTCAGCAGCTTGGTGTACAGCCTGTAGGAGTGCTTCCGCCCGTGCACGATGATGTTCCAGTAGCCTGCCAGAAACAAAGCTGGAAGGTGAAACTGGCTTCCCTATTATGAAGCTGACTAGAGATCAGCAAATGTGACATTCACCTACAAGAAGGGCCAGAAAGAGAATCTGGGGAACCACAGGTCTGTTGGGTCAACCTTGATACTGAGGAAGGCTATGGAGCAGATCTGCTCTCAAGGAGAGCAATGGAGCTGGACAAGCGTCTGGAGCACAAGTCCTGTGAGGACTTGTGGCTGAGGGAGCTGGGGGTGTTCAGCTTGGAGAAAATAAGGCTCAAGGGGGACCTTACTACTATCTAAACTACCTGAAAGGAGGATGTAACCAGCTGGGGGTCTGTCCCTTCTCCCAGGTAACAAGTAATAGGACAAGAAGAAAGGACTGCCAACAGACTCTCCAAGGAATTGGTTGAATCACCACCCTGGAGGCATTAAAAAATGTGTAGATGTGACACTTAGGTACAGGCTTAGTGGTGGACTTGACAATGTTAGGCTAATGGTTGGACTTGATTATTAAGAGATCACTGATTCTCTTTTTGCCTGTAGCTTGTGGCTGATGTAAAACCCCTGCTGCTTTCATAGCAATATGCAGTGTGTCTGGTTAAAATCCACTAGGCAGACATTAACAACCACATTGCCAAAACAGATTTATGAATAGGCAAGTCCCAGTCCAGATTCTGGTACAAAGACAGCTTTCCAAGATGGAAGTATCTTGCAGCGTAACCTGACTACCTGCCTGCCAACCAGGCAGCTCACTTTCACAGACAGCATTTGGACTACATCGTCCTGTTAATCACTTGGAAAATGACCACTCTACACACAGCACCTAGTCAGATTGCCAAATCAACTCTCAGAACTTTTAAAAATATGTTTGACAACCTGAGAGAATGTGTCAAGGTGATGGCAATTCTATCTGCTAAAGGCAGCTCTAGACATCTGTTTATACCAAAAATGCGGACACTTTCTTGTGAATGAGCAGAATAAATTTCCTCTCATCTCCCATTACTAAATACTTCCAGCTTCAAGCCCTTTTAAAAGGTATCCCACACAACTCCAGTATTCAAATGTCCAGTATGTCAAGTCTTTTTCTAAGGTTCACAATCTTTGTATAAAGGATTCACCCTTTATCCCATAACCTGGGTTCCCTTCCAACTCCTAAGGCAAGCAATGGAGGATCATGCCAGATCCTGCCCTCCCAGAACTCTGTCATGTTGCACAGAAAGCAAACACAGGCCTTTGCTATCTTTTGTTTCTATTAAATTGAGTGGTACCATAACACACACACTGTACATCCCTAACAGGGTGTGGGATGGCTGCTTTTAACAGGTTAACACCGACCCCAGAGACAAACGTAGATCATGTTACAAAGTCACAGTTCTGGAGATGTACTAATAATTACTGTCAACTACAGGAACTCACACCTGTTACCTTGCCTGGGGAATGCTGAGATAAGCAGTGGCTCTACTCAGTGAGAAACATCAGCACTGTGTACCTGTGTCAGGTGTGAGGCACTTGCACACTTTGCAAATCTTACAGTGTCCATGGGCAGAGACATTCGCAGCCACACACAAAGCCTCAGGTGACATCCAGACTGCCTTCTCAACATGCCACACCCCTACAGTCCTGCACCATCCCCTCTTCAGGAGCTGCACACCTGGAGCCTGCCCTTTACCACCTTCTCCCTCTCACCTGTGTCTTTGAAGACCCTCTCATCGGGCTGCACCACGGAGCAGAGGCTGTTGAGCACGAGCGTCCCCAGCTTGGCCGCCGTGCGCTCCGAGGACTTGTAGTAGTCGAGGGCAGTGTTGGTCAGGACAAACCAGCGCTTCTTCATCTTCAGAGAGGACATCTTGTTGCTGCTCTGAACCTCCTTATGAAGCCAGCCTGGCACGGAAAAACAAACATGCCATTACGTGCACCTCTTGCTCCCACAGTCAGGACAAATAACTTCACTGTCATTTTAGATTTGTTGCAAAATAAAGGAAAAAAAAGAAAGAAAATTCTATACTTCAACACAAAAAAAAAAATTGCAGCCCGCATTGCTAAAGCTGTCAAAAAGATAATTTTCTACTCAGAAGTGTAAAAAGCAATGTCCACCCACAAGGCAAAATGTTCAGGAACAGTGAGACTGAACCAAGAGGCTCAGAAAAAACAAGGATATATAGATCTTACTGAACATAGGCTTTTGCGTCTACTCTGCTGTTACAGAGACATCTTATTATGAAGAGCAGAGCATAGTCTGCAAAGGATCATTTCTTTTTCTCTTTGACTAATGATCAATACCAGATAAAAGGAACTGTTGACTTGGAATTAAGTATTTTGAAGTTAAGGTGCTCAAACTGTTGTCTTACAGTCTCCTTTGTATCATTCAATCTCCTTGAAATCTTTAAGACTATGGTGGAAGGCTTTTGCCACATTTTGGTGACCCTTTTCTTCCTGTCCTTCTGCCTTGCTATGACTACTACATGACCTTTATTTCTTCATAGACATTTCTGGAAGATGCAAGGCAATTTGTACATCCACTTGCTTCCCACAGACTGGATCAGGAGTGTCTTCATACATTTAAGACCATGTGATGAACTCAAAGTATAGAGGAAATTTAAAAATATTTAAAACAAATCGGTGAATATTTTGCAATATATGTGTGATCCCTACTCATGCTCCATCATCTTCAACTAAGCTCTGACTAAGGATGTAATTCAAAGCTTTTGCTCAACCTCAGAGAACTTCTCTCATCTCACTTTGTCTACCATAACCAGGTTAGTTAGTTTAGCTGAGGACAGCAGCAATCCCACAAAGATCTCCCTCCCTCTCTCCCTCCCTCTCTACATGACAGGTGTCAGAAGGAACTGAGCTGCCAACAAAAGCCACAGTGTCATGTTTTAGTCCATCTAAGCCAGCTGCTCCTCATCAGCAGCCACGCTCCTTCCTATTCCCTGGTGGCATTTGCCAGACATGTTTAAATAGGCCAGAACTATCATCAGAAAATGAAACATATGAAGCTTTTTTCTTTCCCCACCTGGCAGGGAATTAGATAAGAGCCAAGGCTAGCACACACGTGACATGGCAAGCAGCAGGCAGGAAGGTAGAGGGGGGCAGAGAATGACAGTTTTTGGGGAGCAGCTAAACCCTAGACTGAGTTAGCAACAATCAAGTCTCTGGGTCAGATTATAAGCAGAAGATGAGTTTCACATGTAATTGCATGTATTTCCTTTCACCTCTCACAAGGAACTCCTGGCCATCCACCTTGGATTCGCCTTTGGGTTTCTGCAGCAAGGAGATCCAGTGATGCATTTCCTCAGGAGTGTCGCTGTTGCAGTGAATCACGCGATTGGCCGTGATGATCACAAAAGAATTCGGTCTGCCAGAAAACAAAAGCATTAAAATCAGTCATAACCACATAAGTAACTCACAGCACACCCAGAGTCATGCTTTTTACCTTCCCATAAACAGAAAGACTTTCTGAATACAAACTACAGAGGAGTGCAGAAATACTTAAGATCATCTCTTCTTCAGTTGCTCTGTCAACTGATGAATGCAGAGACCAGCTAAATGAAATTAAATGTCTTTCAAAAGCTACTTCCAAAGTCTAGAAAATATTAATTAGCTAATAAGCAGCTGTTAAATGTCCTTGGCTTATTAGCAAAGGACTCTGATTGGAGTGAACCAGTGCTTGCACCACTGGGCTGAGCTGGTACAGCCATTCTCCTCGTACTTATTAACACCAGTGATGCAATAGCAAACACTGATCTCAGTAGGATCAGCTGAAACATGTTTGAGATTGGTTTTACAAAGGATGGGCTGATCCTGACAAACAGAGGAAAAATTCTTGTGTTGCTCCTGGATGACTTTGTCCTCCTCCTGCAACTGCATCTTACCAAAAGAATATTCACAATTCTGTACAGAATTGATGCTTTACACGAAAATAGAAAAATAGAAGTATGACCAGTTCTAGGAGGATAGACTCATAAATCTTTGAAAGCAAAATCAGATTTCTATGAGAAAATAGAGAAATTGAAAAGGAGAATGCAAGTATGAAGCAAAAGGTGCAATCAAGCTCAGTTAGAAAAATATATAAATCTATGGAAGATCAAAATAAGCTGCATAAAAATGCTGGTTGAGAATAAGCATTCTCCTCAGAATTTGTTTAACATTGCTTCAAGCATTGATTTTCCAGAAAAGCATACATCAGCACACACAGAAACAAATTTTCACTGTTCAGCTATTTGTTCCTAGTTTTCACGGGTTCACAGATTAATTATGAGGAGTACAGGCTGAGAACTGCCTAAAATGTTTTCATCAATGAAATCTTAGTTCATTTCTGAAATGCATTTTCTAAACTACTAAAAACAAAGTCCTAACAACCTGTGTCAGAGCCCAGAGCTCTGTCCCCAGACTACAGAGATAAATAACTTAATAGCTAACATTTTACTTCAGCACTGTGGTGAGTATCTTTGCCCTGGCTGAACCTGTTAATATGTGGGAAATAATTAAATGTTAACATAAAGGGATATGAAATGTCCCATCATCTCTTCTCTGAAACTAACTAAAGGTCTGTGCTCTGTCGCATTGCAAAGATATCAAGACTAATACAATTTCTAAATTCATCCATTATTCTTCCACAATGCTGTTTCTTTCCCCTGAATCTACAAAATTAACTCAGAATTACTCTGTTGAAAAAATGGAAGCGCTGCTTTTGCTGAATGTATTTGTTCAGCGCTAGTGGTAGATAAAACTATAATTTTCTGACATTGAGATTATACTGTTTTCACTTTTAGGAGCTGAAGGAGAAACTTTGACTCGAAGACCATACATACATGGACTTCATGTCTATGAAGTGACATTGGTTGAAACAAGCTAAAGATTTCAGCTATGTTTATTTGTCTGGAGAACAGATGTATGAGTTTAAACAAATACAAATCCCAAAGGAAACCTGGACCTACCCACAAAAATATTGTAGGGAGTTTCTGATTTAAGAGATGGTCAGATTGTTGCACCTACCTATCAGGATTGTCTGAGGCACAGACAGAGTCAATAAGCCCAACATCCAGGGTTCCCTGTAGAGTGAAGAAGACACAGATTGCATTTTAGATTACAGGTGTTCTGCCCTGTGAATAGGATTGGAATTGAAACCATTCATCTGAATTCCAATAGCTTGAGTAGAAATGAACACACGAGAAAGGCTCAAGTGAGTCATCACTGCTCCTTAAAAAGCAAAAGACATGCAAGGGGCTCCAAAGGACTGGAGGAAAAACAGTTACAAGTTTCCAGAGGGTATTATAGCTAAGGTCTGAAATAACCTTAGCTATTATCTCTGTACTGGCAAAATACATAAATACACCGTTTCTCCCAACTGCTATCTTCTGTCTGGAATAACTGTGACCCAGACTAGTCCCATCCAAAGACATTTTATCGGTGTGAGGCAGCCTCCCTCTTCTCCTCCAACTGAAAAGAGCTATCTGTGATCAAGCTGAGCAACCCACAACAAGCACCATGATGTTCCCCACTGCTTACCCTCTTTGCTACCAGCTTTGCTGTTTCTTTATAATCACCAATGTCCAAGTTTCTTACACTGCTTAAGAAGTTCAGCACTGCACGTGCTGGAAAAAACATGCACAAATAGTTAAACACAGAGGGCTCCAAGCATGCCCACAGGCTGGTTGCACAGTAACTCACCACAGCATTCTTTGGATTGGCCTGCTCATCCTGCATTTCCCTCAGCTGCTGTGCTGTAGCGCTGTGCACTCGGCTCAGAACATTAAACCAACCGCTGCCAACCAAAACAGAATCACAGTTAAACTTTCAGCAGTGAAACTGGCTCGAGAACACGATCAAGGAACCTGGGAAGATTTCAGTGGGAAAATTTCTTCATTCACAATTTCCTGAATACTATGTCAAAATATCTCTTGGGCTGATCATACCAGATTCCAATGTCTTCCTTCCTCCTTATTTATCCATGAAAATTCTGTGCACGTTCTTCAACCCACTGACAGCTGCTCCTGCAAAATCCAGTTTTCCACTTGTTATTCAAGGAACTCTTAAGTAGGCAGTGGCTTTACAGGGAGCCCATGTCAGCAGACTGAGAAGAGCATACAGCACTTGTAAAAACAGGGTTAGCTGGGAATCTTCCTGGCCTAGAGTCCTAGAGATGCCTGGGAGCCTTCTTGATTAGTCTCTCTCTGATCTGCTAATAAACTTGAAAGTCACGTGGCTGGCAATTAATCATGGGTTTGTTTATAAGTGAATTGGGAGTGAAGTTTTTTGTCTGCGAAAGGGCTTCTCTTATAGACATATCTGGAGGGTAATCACTGCTGCAGAAAAAGCAGATTCTTATCTGCAGCTTCCAGTGAGATCAGCAAACATCCATACTTCATGGAGGACTCTCAAACTGGATACTCTGGGACATCTGCTAATCTGCCCTTTGCGACTGTGAGTGCTGGTGCTTTCTTCTCCCTCAGAAGAGAGACTGACAGGGCATAGGCAGAGGCCACATTTGGTTTACATTCATTCTAACAATTCTGCAGTATTATCTTAGGGCATGCCTACTGCAGCTGTGGAAGTTCTGGGTTAAGTTACTGTTCCTTCCACCACTGCTCCCAACATTTGCCCTTTCTTGTCCATGTGGCTGTTCTTCTGTCTATTTCTGTTAAATTTCATCCAAACACCTTGCCCTTTTCTCTCCTACACCAAAATAATAATAATAAACCCTAAATAACTTCACAGAACCAGTAGATCAGAGAAACAGCTACACTGTCAGGGTTGAGAGAGCAAAAGCCTTGGTAAAAGTGGGAAGACATGAGTGGCTGGGGACAGTAACCTCTTAACTTGCCTTTGCATAGCCAGGACAGGTTGTCCAACCTGCCCTTAAACAACTGATTCCCACTGTCTGGCCAGGATGCCAAGAAGGAAGGACATGAGTCACTTGTTTGCTTTGCACTTGGAAGATTTTATCAGATGACACTACAGACTCTGATAAGCTGCAGCCTTTTTCTGTCTCCTGGATAAAACCCAGCTGCTCTCGCAATCATTTACAGACAACATGAATAGACTTTTTGTTTGATTCAAGATTCCATTAAATAAATAAATCAGCTATTAGATGTTCCAGTTTATATTAAGGTTTGTGTGTCTGCTGAAGTAACCCTTGAATTCCACATGCTCACAGCCACATGAGATGCTGGCAGTCCTGTGACTGCCAGACTGAACCACAACCTTGGTAGCTGTAACATCAAGTCCCCAAAGTAGGTGTGATGCATCCCAGGAAGCACGAAATGACACTCTGGAAAAAATCCCCCCTTTTCTCCAGTAAAAGAGAATTGATTATGTTTCTAAAACTCTCCCATGAGTAGCTGGGTCAGGCCTGCACTGAATGAATAAACCTAACAAAACTCCCTGCTGTACCTGGCATCTTCTGGTGACTCTGCAACAATGTGGTAAACTCGGTCTTCTGTCACAATGTCCAAGGCATTCTCCTTTTCATGAATATCCACAATCTCTCTGTAACACAAGAAAGCACAAGAGCCAAAGCTAAAAACCTTTCACAGGCCTGAATTCCATATGGTCGATTCTTTCACATTATACCCTTCACCACACAGAAGGGAAAGCACTTGGTTCAGATGGCTTGTAATTCTGACAGAAATACAAAATTCCACCAATACACATCAAAATGTTTAAAAATATCTGTACAGTTAAAAACCAAAGCTTAAGGCATTATATAGATTTCCAAGACATCAACAGACTAAATGGAAGAAGAGATGACAGGGAGGCTGATATAGAGATCTGTTTACCAAGTCGGGTGTGCCATTCTTTTTGGCACTTTACAGGTCTGCATAATGCTAATAGGTGACCAATCTGTCCTTTCTTACAGCGGGAGCTGAGGAATTGACTATGGCAGCAGAAAGAGCATTCAGGACTCAGGAAAAGGCACAGTACATGCTGCCAAATTCAAATCCCGCTGTGAGCTTCATAATACCTCTGTGAAATGCCTGGAGAAGCCAGAAAACAGATGGAGTCTGGGTAGGAGAGAATGCATGGGCTATGTACTTAATTAGCCCCTCCTGGTCTGGCTCCATCCATGGCTTGGAAAGAGCTGCTGCTGGATTACGAAAGGCAAGACTGGGAAAAGAACTATCAAGTAATCACAGACTCCCTCCAGAGTAAAACTAGATGCTGTAATTGCCTTTTCCTTCCTTTGTTTCTGATTCTCCAAGCACCATGGGAGATACACAGGCCAATGAACAGCAGCACTGGACCCTTCATCACTGATTTAGAGAGTGAATACTAGGCATCAAAGGGATTTCTTTTTGCACTCACCTTGCCCTTCTGATATCAATAGTCCCCTTCAGCTTCTCCTCACTATCATTCTCAAAGTACATCAGCTTGGACTCCCGAAGCACAAACCAGCGGCGTTTCCAGTTGCGGCGTGACAGGGTTGACATTCCTCCGCCTTTTTTGTAGAGCCAGCCTGACTTGAGGGCCTCCTGCTTGGTGCGGAACCACATGAAGGCCTCGTTCTTCAGGACACACCAGCGCCGCCGCCACGGGTTCATGAGACCTCCTGCAAAAGAGAGGCAGCAAAACTTCAGCAGACACACAACAGGGGCCATGCTTCCACTCTGAGCCCACCCCCAAGCAGGAATAGTTGCCACTTCAGTTTCTACATCAAAAAAAAGGAACTGAAGGAGAGAAACAAAGTTGTGCCTAACTTCAAAAAACAGAACAAAACTAGTGAAACAAAAGCAAAATATAGAAATATACGCACTACTCAAGTATTTTTGTTCTGAGTTCAGTTTCGTAGCTGAGAATGAATCATTTAAGCCCATACCAAGCAGGGACAATGAAGTCTCAGTGGCAAAGATATCTCTGACATCCAGCTCTCTCTTTATTTGTATTTTTTAAATAAAAGAAGAAGAATAAAAAAGGAAGAATAAACTGAGAACTAAGAGCAAATAAAGATGATGACTCTGGACAAACAGAAGAGGAAAGCAGCTTTCCTGGATCCCATCCATCCATGGTTTTGGCAAAATCCACTTACCTTTCATGTAGAGGTAACTGTGAAAATAGGGCGGACCTGAACCATTGAAGATAGTGATCCGTCCATTACAAAACTCTTCATCTGTATCAATGTAAACATCCACTTCTTCCTCACTCTCCAGAAACTAAAGAAAAAAGAAGAGATATAGGCTAACTTGGCTTCTCCTGGTCACAGGAGGACAGGAGAGTTAACAGGATTAGAGAAGTCACATGATCAGAAGGTGCAAAACTACACATAGTCCCTTTGCAAAAAACGCACTACATTAAAAGCAGAGGCTTGACAGCTTACCCATTAATGCCTAAAGCAAAAGCATGGAATTTTCATACCTGAAAGGAGAGCAGTGGACATGCCTAGAAAGCTCCAGCTCCCTGCAGTAACAAAACTCCCTGTTTCAAGGCACAACCCACCTTGCATAATCTAGTTTGATGGGATTAAGAGAGAATTTTTCATCTTGGAGAAGTTTTCTGATTTTTCTGGCAGGAAGGCCACAATGCCAGACAAGATGGAACAGTGATTTAACCCCAGCAATGAAATTACTTGCTTTGGGTTAAGAAAAAAAGCCTAGTCCAGGATAACTGAACCCTAAAAACATCAATCTAAATTACTGAAATAATAGTACTGAATTTACTCATCTCTGTTCTCCAACTAGATAAAGGCCCTCAGCCATAAGAAAGTATTTTGCACACAAAATAATTTCCTTTACCTTAAATTCAATTTCCTTTGATTTGCTTTATTAATTTAATACTAATGAAGGCAGTTCCTTAGACCTTTTCCTTCCTCAAACACATGTTGCTTCTTTTGACTTCCCTTCTGTCTTCTCTCTGTGACCCTCTTTTGTCTCATCCCTGGCCCACTCATTCACTCCCTCCCTTGGCATTAAGTTTCAAAGACCAGGTAGTCTTGGAACAGCAGCTACTGATGGGATCTTGACTCAGCTGTGGTTATCACTTCCTGTGGCTCACACTATGACAAAGTAACAACTGTTTTTTTCATTAGTCTTACTCACCAATGAGCCCAGTAAAACCCTTCACTTCTATTTGCACTTTAATGGTAGAAACCAGTCTAAGCTGTGACAGAATGATTCATGATTTGAAGATTACCTGACAGTGATCTGTGAGTACCTGCCCACAGAGAAGGTACCTTTACTCAAGCAGATCACATAAAAAATTCAGATGGCTGGCAGCTGATATTAGGGAAATGCAAACAAGACAACCATGCAACTTTTTTAAGAAAGGTCACAATCTGTCATTGAAAAAACATACTGAAGGAAGTAAATTGAGTTCCTAAAAAAAAAGATATTTTGTAGGTCAAGTGTCTCTTCTCAGGGATATAATTTATTAGAAGTATTTTTGTGGCTGTCATTGGCTTCACACCTGAACTCGTCACAATCTTATGAGGGCTTTGATATCCTGTCCTGTAAGGGGATTTATCACTGCATTATTAAGCAGTTGGCCTGAGAGCACTCAGGAGGTCCAGACCCAGTGTGGGATCTCAGCTGAGGTGCTGAAGTGTGAGGCCAACAGCCCAGCT
>NW_005054298.1:14542497-14554052 GCF_000277835.1 Geospiza fortis | reverse complement strand
TCAGTGATCCTGGCGGTGTGCATTGGGACACAGCCCAACCAGCACAGTAATTTCTTCCAGCTTTAGAATAGCTTAACTTGTACATGGCAGCTGAAAATAAACCCTTGACTCTGAACAGACTTAGAACAAGAGAAGTTTTAGTGATGGAGACAAATCAAACCCCAGCCTTTCCCATCTCCTCTTCTCATTGCACACTGGAACCTTAGGTCCTTTCTGTGAAATCTCTCTAAGGTAGAATATACACCTACAAAATACCAGTTGTTTGCTTTCCTTCCTCCTAAAGGGTGTTACAGTAATATATGGCAATGAAAACAATCTAAAATAGGTACACATGTACTAGCTTGTGTGCCAGCAGACACCAGACAATCATAAGCCCTCTGGCCTTCAGCCTATCTAAGACTCTTCCCTTTTTTTCAAGCTGATTATTGATATAAGAGAGAGTTACATATCAGTAACTATACCCAGAGTGAGCAGGCATACAGTAAGAAAACAAAGATATCTTTGTATTATAAACATCAATAAAGTCACACTCATGTCCAGAAGGGTGAAGGGAGAGATTCTCACCGAGTCCAGGCTGCCACGGTTGGAGTCCAGGCTGGTACCATGGGAGTGTCTCAGACCCTCCTCATCATTCAGAGGCTCAGCTGAGGCGTTACCTCCATCTCCATAGCCATCAAACTCCTCATGGTCATAGTCAGACTCCACATCAGGGGGGGAGGTGTAAATGGGCTCTCCTGCCTCTCCACTGTTACTCCTCTGTGTATCAGAGACACTGCTGTAAACGCTTTCTGCCGGGTCAGACAGGGTTCTCTGCTCCTTGGGGCTAGTGGTTCTTTCCACAGACAGCCCTGGAGCAGGGGCAACCTCTCCCACTTCCCTCTGGAGAAGCAAAAGGCTTGTGTTTGCAACTTCCTTCGAGTAGTTACCACTATTTCTCGTGCCACGCTGATTTGAGACCACCAAACTGGAAGTTGGGCGTCCTTCATCATCGGCATGAAAACCCTCATCCACCTCTTCTTCAGCCAGTGGTGCCACCAGGCTGCAGTCAATGTTGAGTGTCCCCTCACTAGAAAGTGAGCGCTCTAAATTCTGCACACTTTCATCCAGATTGCCAAAATCCAGCAGCTCCAAGAATTCCTGGGCAACCCTTGATGCCTCTTTTTCCAACCTCTGTATCTCTTCTTCTCGCTGCCGACAGATTTCATTCCTGGTATCTTCAGAGACGACAGACATGTGATCCTCTTTCTGTTGCTGCAACTTTTCAATCTCCTTCTCCAGTCTCAAGATCTCCTCCATCTGACGTCTCTCTTCTTCTTGCAGGGGAATATCCACCTCCTCAGTGTTTACTGTTTCCACCTTAAAGAATTTAGAACCATGTTAAAGCACTTTCTTCAACCTGTTCCTTGCCTGGACTTTCATTCTTCCTATCTCCTGTGCTTGCCTTGTATTTACCATCTGCAGAAAGATGACTCCAAGCATCCTGCAATCACTCATGGTGTAAAAGCTAAAGGTAGAACTACTGGATCATCAGGTACCTCCTTTTTCCCAGCAATCTACCTCCATTATGAATCATACAAAGAAGCTCACTGGGTTCAGTGAATTTTTAGAAAAACCTCTCTATCTGCTGGTCACTGTACACAGCAATTTGAATAAAAGCAGCCTGAAAATCCATTCTCTCTTTTTGAACTCACACCCATATAGGAGAAAGCAACTATATATGAATACATATATGCATAGACTACTTAAGAGCTGAAGATTTCCCAGAAATACATTAAGAGGCCTGGAAATTTCACTGTTTCCTGAAATGAGGATCTGACCATCAGAATCTGGGGCTGGAAGGGATATTTGCATGAAGCAGGATTGTATCAACTCCAACCACAGCCAAACAAAACTCTATCCAGAATTTCTCTGCATTCTTTACATCACTAGATGGCTGATGGCTGACTGCTGAAGACTCTGTCTTACTCTGTATTTTCCACACTGAAGTAACAGGAAATTTCTATCAGATACATGATAATTGGAAGATGGAAGATACTGGTAACTTTCACTGATGGTTTGGATAAAGCCACCCTCCCCTCCACAGAGAATGTTGAAAACATACACGAGAGAATAGATATACACATGAGAGAAAGTAAAAATAAATTCCAATAGGATTTCTTGTACTTCCTGGTAGAACTTATGACAATGCAGTCAATATATTCACTCATTTAAGCCTTAATCCTTGTTTTCTTTATTTACCTAGTTGCTGGTTCTCTACTTGACTCTTACTTGTGGATGAATGCATTTCTATGCTTCCAACCTCTCCTGAACAAAGATGGCCTGAAACTGGGGAACAAGTGGTATGGGAAAAAAACCAGTGAAATACACAGCCATTTTCACACACCTCAGGGTAGGTGGTATGTCAAGTACCAACAATTAGATCAGTTACAAGGGGTTTATTTTAGCCATGGCAGCAGTTGGCGGCACTCTTATTTCGGCTGTTACAGGCAACAATCCAGCAAAACAGACTGTGTCACAGTGTAGCACATCACAAGGTTATCTAACAAGCTCAAGCAGTAGAGATAAAAATAGGATGCTTCATGTTCAATATGGAAATTTTCAAATAGAACCAGTGCAGGCTCATACAAGAGCCTTGAAAAAAGCCCTACCTTGTTAACTCTGTGCACCTCTGCCTACAGGTTTTGAGTGAACAAAGCCCATTTTTAAAATAGTGTTGCCACAATACTGATGCTGCCACAACAGTATCAGTATCCAGGCAAAGAAGAGGCAATGAAGGACTCTTCACAGATATTGACAAGAAACCATGTGAAAAGAACAACTTTTAAACTTACCTCGGCCACCTGCAATAGCGCATTCAGTTGCTCCTTTTCTCTGTTAAAAAACAAAACATAACAGTCAGAGACAGACTTAGTTCTCCTGCATGAGGTTTTCAGAATTACACAGACACATCATCCCTCCATGGATAAGGTTAAAATGAGGTACTTGCTGTAAGACTGATTTAAAAGCTTTTGCAATTTAGTAAAAATCCAATTCTCTGTGGCTGGCATGACCTTTGTGGATATAACAGATTTTCCCCATGCACTTAACTTTCAGATCAATGAGGAAATTAGATTAGTTGGAACACACCAGGAAGGACATTGGAAACAGTGACAGAAAGACAAATCAGACTCATGATAAATGTAAACAGAATCTTCTGAAGTACAATAAATCTGTGAATATGGAGGTTGTGTAACTGACAGATATCAGCAAACTGTTCTTTTTTTAAAAATACAATTATTGCAATACCAGCACTGAATTTGTGTTTTGTTTTGCTTTCACTGTATTAAAGCCCCAACTCACATAACTTCTCAGTGGCATGCAAAATCCAGTTTATTAGTGAAGACTGTAAGAGTCAGAGTTTGTTAGTAAACATGAGCAGAGGAAAAAAACTATCCCACGGTGTCGCAGTTCTACCCAGTTCATAAAGGTTACACTCCAAAGCAAAGCTATCACTATGGCCAGTTTCTCCAGAGCAAGTATGCTACAAACAACTGAACCAGCAGACAGACAAATGCCAGGGTCATGCTTAGGGAGCAGGAATAAGATGCTGCTGGATGGAAGAAAGTGACCGCTGCCCGTGGTGACTTTCAAACCTATAATTCAACCCCAGGGAGAAGAGGAGGGCAATGATATTTTTTTCCCAGGCCTTGCAGATTTTCCCAGACATATTCTAAACTGCAGCTCTAAGTCACAAAGTCCTTAAAGCTCTCACTCTTGTGCTCACACTCTCAAAAAAAAAATTCCAGGAAATATTTGTAAATGAAAGCTGACATAAGTGAGATCCAGATGGTTCCAACTCTACTGAAAGATCTCTAGCAGTCATCATGAGTAAAACAACAGCCTTAAATGATAAGAGAGCTCAAAAGCACAACCATTTTAAAACACATTAGGAGTGCCACCTATAATCTACATTCTAACTCCTGCAACTGTTGCTCACAGTTTTTAAATCTTTGGTATTTCTTCCCGCTTTCTAGTCATCATCAACTGATCTACACTCCTCCTGAAATGTGATACCCAAAACTCAGGACAGTACTCCAACTGAAGGGTACTGAAGCATCACCCCATCCTACAGAAACAATTCTGTTTATAGACAGCATTTGCTTGCTCCTCTCACACAGCATGACACTGGTGACACACTCAACTTAGCCTCCAGACCTTCCTCCTGCCATTGAAGTAAGCATTCCTCCTCCGCTCCCTGTGCATTTGATTATTCCTGACTGTAAATCTGCATGTGTCTGTACCAAAAGTTATCCTGTTTTTCAGATCCTTTAACTTGCCAAAATTATCTGAACTGTAATCCTAGGCTATTTGCCTACAGCCCCTCAGCAGATGGTTTTATCTACAAATTTAATAAGGATATTCATATTTCCTTATCCAAGTTCTTATGAAAACATTGCACAAGTACCATATCCAGCACAGATCATGGAAAAATCCCATTCAAGAGTTCTCTTTTATTTAACAAAAAGCTACTATTGTTTATAATTAAATGCAGTAAAAACACAAATCCTAATCTTGCTTCACGTACTTTTCCCCAAAGCAAATTTCTTCAAGCATCTTAGAGTATTGTCATAACATATCAAAGCTCTTACCTAGCTTTTATCTACCCAAAATCAAGTTACCAATCCTCCATGGCTTTTCCCTGTCCACAAGACATGCCATAAGACACCACAGAAGGAAACAGGTAACTCTAATGATGTTTGTTCTTCAGAAATCCACATTGGCTTAATTCCTTTATCAAGAGTTTACAACTGTTTGGTCATGTGTTTCAGTATCTTCCTGAAACTGAGGTCAGGCTGACTGGTCCACAATTCCCTTATTCTTCCTTTTCCCATTTTAAAAGGGGGTCAAAATTGTTTGGTGTTTTCCATTTTTATGGAAAAATTACTGTCCACATTACTATCCACTAACAAGAACAAAGAGAATAGCTATTGTTTTAAACTGCTTTAGCTAGTTCTTGAAGTATCCAAACATTACTTTCACCAAATCCCCATACCTGCTTTATAATTTGTAATTTGATTTATCTGAGCATTTTCTAACCTTTTATTTGCATGACATGTTCTGCATTCTTGTACATCCTTCCTAATCGTATTTAATATCCAACAGTTAAGCTTTGGGGAAGATAAAAATAGCATCGAATACCTCATTTTTCTCAACATTATTATTTTTCTTCCTGTTGAGTGTTAGACCAAATTGTTCCACGTCTCGCCTCTGCTAAAAGTGTATGTACTTCTGGTTCACTACAGCTCAAATCATGCCTAGGTCCTTCTGACTTTGTCTCTACACTTGTGTTGTTTTTTGCTTGTTCTCAGTGGACTTCCACCTCATATTTTAGGTCAAATGGATGTTCGGAAGTTAGACATGTTGGTCTGCTAGTACCATCCTGGCTACTCACTCAGGTGCCATTTAACATTAATTAGAAAATGAAAATAAAATGAGGTTGCCTGACTCCTAGAAACATTGACATTTCTCTCCCATGATGCTGGGTTGAACACATCTCTCCTGCTCTGGAAACTGAAGGGCAAAACCACTTTGTAGCCAATAAACTAGACAGGTCCTTCCTTTTATTATAGAATCAAATGATGAGTTGGAAGGGACACACCAGGATCAATGAGTCCAACTCCTGGTCCTGTGCAGGACACCCCAAGAGTCACACCATGGGCCCGAGAGCATTGTCCAAATGCTTCCTGAACTCTGTCAGGCTTGGTGCTGTGGCCAATTCTTTGAGGAGTCTGAACTGACAAACCTCGGTGTGAAAAACCTCTTCCTGGTATCAAACCCGTATCTTCCCTAACTCAGCTTCCTGCCATTTCCTCGAGTCCTGTCACTGGGCATGAGAGTCAAGAGATCAGGGCCTACTCCTCCTCTTCCCCTCATGAGGATGCTGAAGACCACAATGAGGTCTTCCCTCAGCCTCCTCAAGTGACCTCACCCACTCCTCATATGGCTTCCCCTCCAGACATTCACCATCCTCACTGTCCTGCTTTGGACACTCTCTTGTTTAATGTTTTTTATATTCTGGTGCCCAAAACTGCACACAGGACTCAAGGTGAGTGCTTCTAACCTTAGAATTTTCTGATGCTTGCCACACAGTCTGATGAGATCCCCCTTTGGGAAAGTATGTAACAAACCCTAGGAGAACTACTTCTGAAAAGCAAACTACCACACAATTACATGTTGAAATTTATATCATAATAAACCCAGCAGAGTCCAGCAAGTGCAGCAAGCAGCAGTGCTGACCCCACACACAGCAGCACTTCCCATTTGCCACAAGAACTGCTGGGTAAGTTCCTTCATGCCTATGGGGGATTCCTGTCATCCTTCCCCTTTGTCTCCCAACAGCATGGTCACCTGCAAAGGCTGTCATCTTGACGGAGAGGCTCTGATGCCATTTTCCCTTTGGCTCCCTATGCACCATGGCCTGTGGCGGGTGCCATCTTGGAAAGGGGGATTTCCACCATTTTGGGTTTCAGTTTGTTCTCAGGGAGTTTGTGAGATTTAGCGATTTTGTATATAGTGATTATTTACTGTTGGTTTTTGCCTGTTGCAGCTTCACTTGTTAGTAAACTTATTTTTTCGCTTATAGCTACTTGTATTCATTCTTTATTGGTGGTAAGGGACTGGTTAAAACAAAGGGGGAGAACCCATTCTAGAATGCTCCCGTTTAAATTGCCTAAACCCAAGACAGAACGCAAGATACCATCTTGTACCTTTCCTTCACCTCTTCCTCTTCCTGTTTCCTCCTACGCTCCTCCTCTTCTTGCCATTGTCTTTCCTCTTCCTCTCTTCTGATCTGCTCTTCCTCCTCCTGCCTCCTTCTCTCCTCGGCTTCCTGCCGGCGCTGCAGCTCCTGCTGCAGCAGGTGCTGGTAGAGGCTGCGCGCCAGGCGGCCACGCCAGTGCTTCTGCAGGGTCACCGCAGAGGCCTTCAGGCGCTGCAGGCTCTTCTTCCAGAAGTACGCTCGGTAGTTCTTTTGGATTATTACAACACTGGATAGCACCTTCTGATACTTCTTCCTGAAAACAGAACCACACACTTAATGCATCACTAAGTCACATGTGCTCTGCACTCCTCATGCCCTTGCACACTGACCACATCCACAGAAAAGTCATCTTCGAAAAACACATGTCAGAAGTGACATGATTCCTGTTCCCCTCCTGCCACTCACTACCTGTAAATCATATTCACCTCACTGTTCTCCCTCCTAATCTACCAAGTTTGTTTCAATGGGCATCTACTTTTGTGAAGACTCTCACACAATGAGAGGATCTTCCCTTTCCATTTGGCCATGGAAAGGGAAGGTCCTCTGGCCAAAAACTCCTTGCATTGCACATAAACACATTCACTCTGCAGTGGGCATAATCATTCAGTATGGACTTATTATAATAGAAATATACAAATGCTCTTACTATATGAGAACAAATATTGGTCCATCTCTTAAGTGGCCAAAAGCAAATTACTCCAGGAAATGCAAAAACAGTGCAAAAATAGATTTGGTGACATTAATGTCACATTGTCTGGGAGAAAACACACTGATACTACAATATTGATGGCTGAATCAAACATTGTAACAAGTTCACACAAACAAATGTATTGCACAACATTTTGCCTAAACAAGAATCACAGAGTATCTTGAGTTGCAAGAGACCCACAAGGATCATCAATGACATCAAAATCAACTCTACAGCACTTTTAAGAACATGATAGGGCCCCAAAACACAACAATCATCATTCAGTACTTCTGTAGTCTAGTCATGTTGTAGAAAAGCCAGGTTTTGCCTCTGCATTAAAGACTACCTTTATCAAGGACATGAAAAAAGTTCCTGGTAGAAGTTTGTACATGATACATAAACTGGGCAAATAACAGAAGTTAGCATTACACAGTAATCTGGATCAATTTGTAAACTAGATTCAAGCAAACATTAAACAATCCAAAAGAGCCAATCATAAGGTTCTGTATTGAAGAATCAAAGGCCAAACACAACTGATGTGGGACTATGCTGGGAAGCAGCAAGTCAGAACTGGATTTTTGGGCCCCAGATCATCACACAAAGGCAAGCTCCCACCACAATGCTACAGAAAAAATACTACTGGGATTCTTATTCTTGTAAGCAGAAATACTGTTGTATAGAATACTGCTTTTATTCTGTGCTCTGTGCTAGCACCCCCATTTCAAGAACCATGTTAGACCCTCAAGTGATTTCTGAGGAAGCAGGACTGGAACCAGAAATTCAGGCTTACAGAATGAGAGCAATTGCTCCATGCAGGACCTTAAGAAATAGAAAAGCCTAAGGAAAGGCTTTACCCCAGTTAAAGTATCCACATTTCTATTTTTCCAACAGGGGCCATAAGATTTAATAAACCTGAAGCTGACATCTATTAAGGCTGAAAATAAGCAGACAATTTTTAAAGTAATTTAATATATTTAGATGCCTTAGTATCTTGCACTGGGGAAACAACCATTGGTACTAGTCAAATCAAAAACTTCTTTAATCCAAACCAGAATGCACAGAGAGAAAAATTCTATGGGGCTGTTACACAGGATCCTGAGCCAGCAAGCTACAGTAATCCTTGAGGTCATACAGTCTTAGAAAGCACACTGGAAATAGCATGATATTCTCACATAAACTTCCACAGACCTTCTGCAACACCCTGAGGAAAAGACACACCTTAAAATTCCTCTCCTGCAAGGAAATTCCCTTCAAATGGCAACAGGGACCTATGCTGACATCTTGCCACCTCCCTGCACATCAGATACATCAGCCCAGTCAAGAAAATCAGGAGGGATGCTAATAGATGTAGTGTGCAGAGGTCATGCTCTTTTCCATAAGTATTAAGTCAAAAGGAGGAAGCACAGAGAAAAGAAAAGGAAAAGCAAGAGGCGATAAGCAGTAGGAGGTTTCAGGTTAATTACTCCTGGGCTGCAGTCCCCTCATCCCCGCTCCTTCTGTCCACCCTGTGTCCTGCACATGGGGTGTGAACAGCTGCACATGCACTCTCTGCCAAGGCAGACTAAATGCATCAAAAAGGGTACTCTGACTTTTACAAAATGCATCTGCCAGAAACTCTCTCAAGTGCAACATGTGCCAAGCCCTGCCCAGCTCCGGGCCAGCTCTGCCTGCTAATCTGCCAGGCTGAAGTGCCCCCTCATTCCTCATGACCACAGCCAAGCTTGCAGACGCCCTTCAGCTGGAATTGCTGCTCACAGGCTGCAAATCTCATTCCCCTTGTTCAAGCTTCCACTCACCCTTCTGCACTACCCAAAGAAGTTCAACCTGCAGACCAAGCAAAGGCGCTGGGGGACCTCCTGACCATGCAGCACACCAAAGAAGGCAGGCTGACTGCAAGACTCCAATCTGTCTTTGAAATTTACCTTATTATTTTGTCAATGAGGTATAGTTAGCAGTTATGCCTCCAAGGACTAGAGATCACAGGGTTATGGAGCAATTTGCTACTGCCTTCTTCCCATGACGAACAGTCCTGAAGAAACCAGGGGCACAGCCAAATTCATACATGGATCCTGCACTAGGTGGTTTTTAGCTGGTGAAGCTGTTACCTGCATCTCAGAGCTCCACAGATTAGCTACATAAGAATGGGATCATTTCAATGGGCTTGATTTTCTTGTCTCACATTTTAGTGATCAGAGATACCAGGCTGCATAGGCTGCAGGGAATGAGAGCAAAGAAAATCTGGTTCTCCAGGCTCACAGAACAAGTTCACAAAGGGGGAGAAACCAGTAAAATCCCTCCTTTGCCAGTCTACTTTGCATGAGACCAAATGAATTTAAATACACTTATACTTGCAAAACTAACAGAAATGGTATCAAGCTTAAGGCAGCACATAGTGGTATTCCTGCCCAACTCTGCACAAACCATTCAGCACTTGCCCAGATGAACTGCTGCCTGCTGGACTTTTTTCAATCCAGGTGCAGTGCAACTGGAAACTCTCTTCACAGAAAGTTCTACAGACCCCCTTTCCAGCTCTTCTTAACTCCCGGCTCTCCTCCCCTGTGAAGTCAGTTACCTCCAGCTGCTTGTGAAGATTTACACTCTGGCTGCAGAAGCACAGCTTGTCCTTAAGGATGAGACTCATAACAGCAACATGTGGGATGAGGAATTCAGAAGTGTGGAGGCTGAAGGACCACAAGATTTCTAACCAAGAGGAACGCTGCTGCCACACAGTCTCCATCACAGCCCTGCAGGACAGCAGCTTCCTCACCAGGATCTCAGAAAAGCAGTAATCCAGTACACCTGCAGTGGTGTTTCCAGCAAATCAATTTTCCTGTGCTAATCCCTACCCCTCTCTCCAAATGCTAGACAAAAAGTAAAAGAGAGAAGAGGCCCTGACATAAAGAACTTGCAATCTCATGTACAAACAATAGAGCGAGCTCATTTGTCTTCCTAGAGGGAAATAAATAAATGAATAAAAAGCCCCAGAGACCAAATGTGTATTTTGCTGATATTCCACACTGGCAAGGCAGGGTACAGCCCTTGCACACATTTCCCAATGAAAAATGAGCTACCTGGTGTAACTGGAGCTCTAAGAAGAGTGCCTGCTGAAACAGGTCTGCTGGCCAGGGATTTCACCTCCTCACAACCCTGACTGACAGGCGTCTGGAGCAAAGACCAGCCAGAAAAGAGCATCTTACTGGGATTAAGTGTGCATACCACAGCCATTAAGGAGTCAGCTGTTGCACTGACTTCGAGGGCAGAGGAGGGGCCGTTTGTCTGCAGTTGGTTCTCCCAAACCTTCTCTGGTCAGGTGCAAAAGGGAGAGGCAAGAGGAGATTACTGTTGCAGAGCTGGCCAAAAACCAATTCTGAACAGTTAATTAAAATGAGAGGGAGATCACAAGGCAAACAGGCAGGGCGAGAAAAGAGGGTGAGCAAAGGCAGAACTGCAAGTGAGGAAGAAGCAATTGGCAGGGGGAGCAGAAAACAGAGCTGACAGGCACAAGGGAAAGGAGTGGACCCAAAGCGTAGGTGGGGCCCAGCCAGGAGAGCCCTGAAGGCAAGGAAAAGGTGTCATCACAGGCAAGCAATGGGTACAAAAGTCCACGGGAAGCTTGCTGAGCAGCATTGAGGGAAGGTGCAAACGTGCACATAACTGAAAAAGAGGTGCCAAAGGTGCAGGAAGGTTTCAGCAGAGCTGATGCTGGCAGGGAGGGCAGATTCTGCAACTCTCCCTTAGAATACAGGAGGGGAAGACGGGACGGATGCTAGGGGACTAGAGAGCAAAGCAGGGTGTCGGAGCAACCCAGGCACGCAAGCACAGGGATGGTGGGGCAGCCCCCAGCACTGACCTTGCCATGTAGCCCAAGACGTGGGCTCGGATGACTATAGCTGCTTTCCTCAACTCCTCTTCCCGATCCTTCTCCAGCTTCTGCTCAAGAGCTTCCTTCAGGAAAACCTGACGCCACGGGGAGGAGTTTCAGTAAACACAAAGAGAGGAAAGAAGTCAGTCCCCGGGAGAGCCGGGCGGTTTCATCCCCGGGTGAGCGGGGCGGAGAGCGCTCCGTGC
>NW_005054298.1:14520562-14542446 GCF_000277835.1 Geospiza fortis | reverse complement strand
GGAAAGAGGAGGGAGGAGGAGAGCCCAAGTTTGCGCCTGTGATTACCTCTTTCCCAGCTGACAGCTTTCCCGGCGCGATCCGGTACCTCCCTGCAGCAGGCACTGGGACCTGCTTGGGTGATTAAATATTTTGCGAAGAAACTCCTCCGCGTTTCAAGGAAAGGGAGGAACTTTTCGATTTCTAGGCTCCAGGAAGTAACCTTTACAGGAATCTTAATGGAAGGCAGGCGGAAAGCCAAAAGCCCAGTCGAGGCACAAAGCTGCTCTTACTCTCAAACCCACCGGTGCTGAAGCCCTCCACCGACCTCCAGACACTCTGGGCTAAGATGCTTCCGTGCTGAAGAGGTTCCACAGTGGAGTGTGCACTAGGGGCAAATGAGCTCTGACCACAGAACTCTCCAACTACTACTGGTTGCACACCAGCGTTCAGTATTTTAATTCTCAAGCACCTTTCACCGCCTGTATTTACAACTTCTGCTCGGTGCTAAATACTTGTGAAGAATGCAGGTGCTACGTTAAAGACAAAAGAACTGAGATACAAGCAAGATAAGGCCATGTTTACAGGAATTGTGCTGACATGTCTAAGCAATGTTAAATCAGCTGGCTTGCATTAGGTTAGCACAGGATTCAGCAGAAATTCCTGAAATAAATGTGCTGCTTTTTGAGATGGATTGCAGCCTGCAGGGAGCTCCCCGGCACTGTGGGTACACTGCTAGCAATACCCAGACTAGAATAAGCTGGTAAGACATGTCCGTACAAGCTGCAGTCACAGCAGCAAGTGCCATATGGCCATGCTCGTGTGACCTGCTGCCTGGCATTGGATGAATCCCTGCCAGGGTAAGCAGCAGAACAGGCTACACTAGGGAAGTGCAGCCCCACTTGTTAAAGCACTGGCATGGACACAGGATGTGAGCTGATATTCATCAATCTGCAGAATTGAAAACCACATTAATCAGTAGAAACTCCTTACAAATGTATTTGATTCATGTGGTGTGCTGAGAGGACAAAGACTTGAACAGTCATTCAGTCCAATGCCCTGCACAAATTCCCCTCTTTCCCACTTATCTCCCCTCTATGTCCCTCTATACCTTCCCCTCCATCACTGCCTTTGGCCTCATCCCGTAAGGCTCTTCCTTCCCCCTGCAATTACCATTGTGTACTGACACCTGAGTTAGTACCCATAGCCAGTGGCTTTCCTGCACTTGAATTTCTCCTGGGGAGCAGCTTCCATTAAGAAATGAACTGTTTTGTAATGACTAAATAACCATGGGTAGCCTGAAAAGAAGCTTCATTATCAAGGTACTGCCAACCATGAAGCTGGCATCCTTCCCTGCAAGTTGTACATCCACTCCCTCTGTCAACTCAACAATCTTTTAAAGATTTCTTTGAGGCAAGGATTGCTCTTTCCATTACATTCCAGAACCAAGCAGCAGTCACCCATTTCAGGAATGCAACCAGCAAAACACTGTCTCGGTCCATTATCTTCATCAAATTGCAAAAATACTCAGGCCATCAGTATTTCCCTAGCAAGCACAGTCTTTGCTGAGCCAGGCCAGCTTGGGGTGGGAGAGGAACTTCAGGGCATGCAGAGATCCATGAGACCCTACCCTAATCCTATAGGATTACAGGATCTATGTATGCTGGAGTGAAGGGTTAATCTAAAAAGAACCCAGCAATATCTAGTTATAAACTTTTGGTATTTTGAAGGTTTGGAGGTTTTTTAGACTCCGCTAGATGACAAGGAAGAATAACATGCATTTCAAGTCCAGAAGTTTTTTTGATGCCTTGCGGAAATAAACTAGAAAGTGGCTGTTTCTTTGTCATTATTCATAGTCTTTTTCTGAAAACATGGGACTGTTTTCATTTGAGAAAAGAATGATTGAACAAAACATACAAGTTTACATCTATCACATTCTGCTGATACTAGACACTGGCCAGGTTTTAAACCACAGTGCATCACCACAGTGTTCCTCACATAACGTCAAAGCCTGCATGCACCATGAGTGGGACAGTGAACATGCTAAGGTGTCACAGAGATCAGCAGACACAAATGTAACTGCTTGGGTAGCCATGTGTACACAAGTGGGATCATATGATTCTTGGGGACAACACTGGGAAAGCAGGAAGTGGGTCACCGTGACCTGGATGCCAAACAGTGTACAGCAACCTCCTCCTTCAAGCAGGTCCTGCAAACCAGCAGGTTGAAATGTGGAAATTATTGCCTTTGAACAGCAAAGGTAACTGTGTTAAGCCACTGTAGGAAATCTGTGTTGTGGGTATGGGCAGGTATGGCAGAAGGCCCAGGTGCACTGAAGAAAGGGTCATATGGAAGCTGCTGCCCCATCCCAGCACATCCCCAGTGAAGGCAAAGGCAAAGGCACCTTAACACAATCTCTTTCATCATCACACTGCTTGTTTGCATCCAAACCCTCAACTCTGCCATACCACCATATAAAACCTGTATTGCATACATTAATACCTCTTATAAACATTAATTTGACAATTGACAGCACAGCAGCTGCTCTATTCTTAATGAAAAACACAAAGATCATCCTGCCCTTCCTCCTCCGTTTCCTTTCCCAAGCTTCACAATCCCCTGCACTAATTCACAGAGTCTTTTCCTTCCTACTTCAAACAATTGCTAGGGATATAATTATCCTTCCATTCATTTTGCAGGAAGTATTCCCCCTTCTATAAGCCTTGCTCTTCACCCACCCCTTATACTTCTTCCTAGGTTACATCCCCATGGGCTTGTCACACCTTTTTCAGTAGCTACTCCTGACTAAGCCAAGATTAGTTCTGGGAATACCAGCCTGAGTACCCAGAGCTGCACCTGTAGCAGCAAAAGTGGCAGTAAGGCCATGCAGGGGACTTCCTTTTCAGGACGATGACCTATGCTCTGTTCCCCTTGGCTGGTAGCTTCACTTCACCTTTACCTGAAAGACTCTGGAAAAATAAGGCTCATTTCCCCATCAACCCAAGTATTCCAGGCCTATGTTACCTAGCACCAGCTGAAACATGAATGCAGACAAAGCAGTCTGTAATCCAAGGCACAAAAGCTGGATGGAGACAGCAGGGAAGGTCCTACCAGGAAGCACCACTGCTCTGCAAGGCCTCACTTTGGCAGCTGCTTTCCTAGGGACAGGCTTTCTGGAGGCACTGTCACAAAGCTGAGTTGCAAAGTGGTCTCCAAGGGAGGAATGAAATGGCTTTGCATGGGAAAGAATGCCAAGCAACTCATCTGAAGAATGTAATGGCAGGGTAATACACCTTGGAATAACAGCACCTTGGAGCAGCCAGGGGCTGGCCAGCCATTCAGCATGGCAGCAAGTGTGGAACATGCCAGGACAGCTTTGGAATGATCCATTCTTTCAATAAACAGAACCGCTCCCCTCTACCAGGACACACATCTCTAATACAAACCATGCCCAATAGAAAGTAACTTCTACAGCCAAACAAGATGGCTCAACTGCTTCCCAACTCCAGTGACTTTTGGTTCTCAGGCATAAAGAATAGAGATTGCCTCTCTTAATAATTTCTTTCTTTCCACAATATCCAGACTCAGAGCAGCCAGGGCCCAAGCAGAGAGATTGCAGTGCACCAACATGCCACATACAGCTCTTCAGTCAAGTTTTAGCTTACAGGACACAATCATTAAAAAATAAATACATTGGACTATATCCAGAGTTTTGACAAAACACACACACATTTTCTTTGCCACAATTACCACCTATATTGTCTTTTTCCATATAATTTGTGCAGGTCAAGGAGTGAGTGAAAACAAGCAGATGGACTCAGTCCTTCATGATGCACAATGGGGACTGAAAAGGGACCTATAGCTTCCAGGGGCTCAAAGCATCCTGGATTTCCTGCTTGTTGTCAGTCTGCTATAGGCTTTGGACTCCAGCTGTACAGCTTAAACCTTTTGTACTCTAAAAGGTGAGTTATGTGCATGTGAGTTTGGTCCTCCATCCTGCCACCCTTACTGTAGTGCAGCAATCTTCCAGCTCTTGTCATGCTAGGAAGAAAGTTCAAACTCTGTGTTTACCAGCTCTAACCACCATTTTCTCAGCTTTCCAGACAGCTCTGCAACACACACTCTCCTCATAGGCTTTAACACTGAAATGCTGGGAGACTGGCAGTCACCCAAGCAATGTGGATTATCCAAGGACAGGAATCACCAAAATGGTTCCTGGTTTGCAGGCACCAGTGAGGAGACTCCTGATTCCAAAATCAAAGATAGGGAACACTTTAATCACAGCTAAGTGATAAAATCTTTCTGGAACATCAGTGGAGGCATGGGGAAAAAAAACAAAAACAAAACAACCAAACTCCAGATTAATACATGTCCTTCCCACAACAATGGCCACTGGTTTCCTTGATTGCCACATACAGCTCATAGCCCAAATGCTTAAGTGGACTACCGCCAGTCCTCTAGGAAGAGGAGAGAGATCTTGCTTTAATAAATATTATAGTCTATCCACTTACTGAGAAATAATTGCTCAAAGCAACAAATGTCATTATCTGATCTCCTGGACAAATTAAATGCGCATGTTCACTAGAATCACTTCTGGTTTCATTGTGACACTGGAAATATTCTGAAGTACTTTTCTAAAGGCTTAAGGGCAAAAAAAATGCAAGAAGTTGCTTTGATGTGCTACCATCTGCTCTAGATATGGACTGCATACCCACTATTGAGAAATGCTGCCTGCATTGGACACCATCCATCTTGGAATATTCTTTGAAGAATTTACTGGAGTATGTGGAAAGTTGTGATAGAGACAGCTTCACACTCCCAGATTTCTATAGCAATATACCTCAAAATGTTCACATCTATTTCTGCATGAAAATCCAGACTATTCCAGGCAAGAGAGAAGTGTTAAACATTCACCAAAACAGAAGCAAGATCTGAATTACGCAAATGGGCAGAAGCATTTGGATACCTCTTCACAGAAAATGTATGCTAGCATCTGGGCTAGCTGCAAAAGCATCATCTGAGCTTCCCCAACAGAAAGCTGTCATACATCTGGTGATGTAGCCATTCACAGCTTAGATATACACCAAGATTCAGCTCACTGCCTCAGGCAAGAATTTCAGTTAGTCAAGCAGAGTGAAATACCTGGCACAAGAGGCAAGAGTTAATGGCAAACATCACAATTACATAAAATGAGAGCCATGCTTGTTCCCCTTGAATCTTTAAATGGGATCAGACAACAAAATCAAGCTGGCTTGGTCAACTAGGAGTTCAGATAAAAACAAAAAAACCTGCTATGTCTCTGGGTACATAATATGGGAAATATTTGAGATGTTGCAGGTCAGTGGCACAGGCCAGTGGATTGAAAGGATCATGACTGCACTGCCTTGCAATCTGACCAGATGCAATCACATCCCCTTGCAGCTGGAGCAAAGCCATATCCTTCCCCACACTGATGCAGTACCTTGGTTTTACCCAACTGCCATTCTTTCTTGCTGCTGTCATAGGTCTGAAGAAAACCTGCACATACAGCTTTGCTGTTGTCTGAGAGGCTTAGCCCCTTCACAAGCATCTTGTACCTAAGAACAAAACAGAATCTCATCAGATTACAGATGACAGTAACTGCCCCCTTCTCTCTCCCCAATCTTTTAACTCTAATTATCCTCCTCTCATTAGTCCTTTTTCCTCCAGGACCCTCCTTCTTCATGTTTGCCTTCCAATTTGGAAATTTCCATCCCCCAACCTTTATCTGTTTCTACCACACTGGCAATTATTGTTGCAATACCAGTAAAAGAATACAAACTCAACAGAATTTTTCAGTAAAGAACAACTGTCTTTTTGAAACATGTGCTTTCATCAGACACAAGTTATTTTGTTCAGTGTAGGGGTGGCATTTAGTGCTCCAAGAGACAAAGGAAGCAATGTTCAGTGTCCCTTCTAGCCTTAAACTTCAAAAAAATCCTTTTGATGTAGCTCATTAAAAGAAATAATCACTTCTTCCAATATTAATCATCAACTATACTGTCCATTAGAATTTTCTTCAGCTGCCTAAAGGTTTTAAGCATGGTATTTTCCTTTTACATATTACGACCAGCTGGGTTTCACAGCATCACACTAGCAAATCTGTGGCAAAGCTACCAAGAAAAAAAAAAAAGACAAAGAAAAAAAGACCAAAGACCATCTGGCTATTTTTCCATTCTGACTTTTAGCCTAAAGGCAAGTCTCCAAAAGGCCTCCCAGTTCAGTCTATGATATGAGCATTAAGGCCATGGTTAGAAAAACATCCCACAGATGATCCATACCAGAAGAAGCAGTTAAAGAGGGAAAGTCATGTAGAATTCTTTACTTTGGGGCTGTTCCAGCATACAACACAGTGACAGCAATTACCTGCTGAGGAAGTCCTGGAAAAGGCGCCGTACAGGGAAACCCGCTCTCCGAACCTTCACTGTCTCCAGCATCCCTGAGTAGCGGAGCTGATTCAGCACCACATCTGGATTAAAGAGGTTCGGTGCCTAAACAGGGATCCAGAATCAAAACCAAGTAAGCAAGGCAGTCACAGGCTGTGTATCTGTTCTGCTGTAGAAGGCCAACCCTGCATATCTGGGCATGCCAGGTAAAAAAGGGGAAGTTTGGGTCAAGGGGAAAGCAACCTCACAGCACTGCATAGTGCAGAATAAGGGACAAAAGGGAATTGGGCTGATTCTGGAAGAAGGAAAACAGTTTGCAGACTGCACTCACAGTCAGACTATGGTAGGAAAGCAAAGATACAATGTCTGAACACATGCAGAGTGCAGAACCCTGACTCATTTCTCTTTGTAGCCTCTCTTTTCAGTTAAACTGGAGACAAACTACAGAATTCTTTTCTGGCATAAATCCCCTAAGCAGCCTATCCTCTGCCATATAATTCATGGTTTCAAAACACTCAAAGAAAAAGATCAGTTCAGATCTAGTAAGCAGCATGTCCTCCTGCCACAGCTCACAGTCCAAGCAAGAGCCAGCCTGTCCCTAAGCAATGTGATTTGCTCATGATGCATCCACCTCCAGTGCCTCAGAGCCAGGGATCTGCAGGAGACAGCGCCTATTGCACAAGCCCTTCATACCAGAACAGATTTCTCTACAGGCACTATAAACAGGAGTGATTGCTTCTTCTAGCACAGCTCTGAACTCTGCACAAGCCTGGTTAATCTTCCAGGCTTCATAAGCACTGAAAGAAGTGGGAATGGCTATATAATCTCATATTCAGAATGCAGTCTTTCCATCTAATTACCAGGACAAGGGTGTGTTTTTTCTCAACTGTAAAATAACTAGAATAAAAAAGGGAAGGTGGGAGGAACTGCTCTTACCCTCAGTTTGAGACACCTGCTAGGCATTTGTGCAAGGGCATGCCCATGCAGGCCTGTGTCACATGCACACATGTGGCTGGGGGACACACTTACCTTTTCTGTATTTGGTTTGATGCAGCGGATGAAAAATGGGTTGGAAGTACTGAGCGTGGCCATCAGGGAATGGAGAGAATCCTAAAGACCAGCAGGAGAGACCCAAAGGATCAGTCACTACAGAAGGAAAGGGGCTACATTTGATGCAATGTCTTCCTGCAGCCCTCCCATTCCTAATGTCTTTTGACTCTGCCTACCAAAATTTCATTAACCAATGAGACTCCTTCCTGTCCAAAACATACCCATACAGTCTGCTCTTAAGACTATGGCCATCCTTGTTCCTTGAGCTGTATAGCTTTTGTGAGTTAGTTTTACGAGTCACTCAAACTTTAAATACAGGAAAACAAAACAGTGAAATGAACAGAAGGTCTGCAGACAATCCAAGCGTGTGAGATTCATACTTGCAAGGCCCTCCTAATAAGGTTTTATTGGAATTGTCATTATACCTGTAAAAATGTGGCCTAAAAGGATACATACACTTAGCTGAAACACCAAACCAATATGAAAGATTAAAGAACCTCAAGAACTTCATATACTTAGCAAAGTACTCTTTTCCTCTGCCACTCTGCTCTGTCTTATCATCTCACATTTTATACCAGACAGAAATCCTTGGGGCAGTGGCACTGTCTTTTTTTAGCACTGCAACATTCCTGCACATTTTCAGTGCTGGACACAAAACAAGGATGAATGACTCCTCTTGGCTGCAGGCCTTGCTTTACCCATCTGCTCCTCCCCAGAAGCCTGCTGCTCTCTTGGAAAACATCATACCCTGAACTGGGAACTGACAGTCGGTCTGCGCCTCTGGGTGCCCATCTTCAGTGTCTCTTCACTGCAACGACTGCAGACTCTTTCAAAAAGGTCATAGATGAAGTCCAGCCTAAGGGAGAAGAAAAGGATTAAAGAAGGTGCAAGGCACCTACCACCTGTGAGAAGATGGTTTTATTGTCAGCTATTGCCCTGTCCTGTTGTGAAACATCTCATTTTTATACCTGCTGTGCCAGAGGAAGCAGTTCAGCTGGCACTTCAGTGAGGAAATTAATACTTCCCACTGGCTGCCCAGATCCTGTGGAATGCCCTGTATGCCACACTCAGCTGCAAAGCCAGAAGTCCCCTCCCACACTTTCAAGTAGGATATTACACAAAGGAAAATCTCCCTTATGCACTGGCTAGGACACCTCCCTTGAGCAAGGAGGGGATGCTCAAGGACACCTCCCTAGAGCAAGCATATGCCCCCAGGCAAAGCTACCTTGAAGGTATGCCAGCTGGACTGGAGCTGTCATGCCTCCCAAATCATGATCAGCCCCCATGACATGATCACAAAATTGGAAGCCCAGCTGTTCCGTGGCCAGAGGAGTTCTAGAGCTGCCCTCCATGTAGCTAGCCCTCCATTTCTAAGGAATCTTCCACCATTTTGCCACTCCTGAGACATTGGTGCTGGTTCTTGCAAAGTTGCACAAAGTTCTTCAGAGCTGCTTGTACCAGTTTATTGTTATGGCCGCTTCTGGCCCAACTTCCCTTCTGGCACGTTGAAAAAGCCTGAGTCCTTCTATTATGCTGGACAATAACAACCACAATTCTGGCCTCAAGCCTCATGTAAAATGTTCCCCAGATGCTACTGTCCAAGTAAGACAACTATGAGCAGCTCATAGTCTCAGCTCCCTCAGATTGTTTCAAAGCTTCTCAGTGCACACTCTGCAGCAGCTTCAGAGAAGATGCAGTTCTGAAACAGTCTCATCAGGCTGGAGCCCAAACGCAATACATGGACTGTGGTAAGAAGCACATGGTAGAGTTGCTGCTCAAAGACTTGTAGGATCCTCTGTAATATTAAATGCCTCCCCCCTACTAGGCCCTGCTTCTGTTTCCCAGATCTTGCTCAAGATCAAAATTAGCTCATTTCTCTAAGATCATGTTGCAGCTCTGGGATACGACATTAGAGTCCATGCCCAGTCCCACAGCAACAGCTCAGTCTGGCTCAGGATAAGGACAGATGATTTCCACTAACAAGCAGGCTGGAAAACAAGCAGCATCTGTACAAAAGCTGGCGACTGACAACATGGCAAAGAGCATTGGCTCATTCAGGGGAAACTTTGCCACTGTAGGTATAGAGAAGTAAGAGGAAGAAAGAAAAGGGAAGGGGAAAGGGAAAAAACCAAATTGCCAGGACGGATGTCTGTCATGCTGTTAAAGCTCTTTTTAAAACTGGGACAACATGAGTCCTGATTAAACTGTGCCTCATCTGCCTTCTCCAGATCTCCTTTCTTCTGTTAGGACACTTCAGGACAAAGAGAAGAATGATTAAGAATCATGCCTGATGCTCTGGCAAAAGCAACTGCTTTCCTTGGTCTGGTTTATTACATGGATGCAATTAGTTCTGCCCAACAGATGTGGCCTCCTGACAAGCATACCTGCTGTCTTTCAGCATGTTTAAAATGTCATCACGAAAGGTGTCTCTGTTCTTCTCCAGAAAGCCTCTGACATCATACAGCACCTGCAACACAGACACAGCCACTAGAGCAGCACCGTACAGATCATGAAGTCCTTCCACATGTACATGCCAATGTACAAGGCCTCCAGCAGAGCTACACAGGAACACTGCAGGCATGTGCCAAGATTTGAATTTCTGGGGTCAAAGAACTACAGAGTTCTGCAGTTCCTGGCAAGAAAGTGGCTTTTAGCCATCAATTAAAAAACACAAAAAAAAAAACCCTAAAAAACAAGAGCCAAGTGAAACAGCTGCAAAGATTTGCCTGGCAGGAGAGGGCCTGTGTGGAAATCCTCTGCAAGGTGTGAGGTACTCTGTTCATTTCAGGAGAGTGAAGAGAACGGCCACCCAGTGCCTCAACTTCCCAACCACAAGTGCTCAGCAGATTATTCTGGGAGGAGCTCAGCCCTTCTTCAATGTGCAGGTGTCCTCCCATGACACACCTTCATCTGCTTCATATATCCTCACAACAAAGAGCAACATTTAACCTTGAAGGCTTGGGAACCTTTTCCTTTTTGCAATAGGTATTCAGTCTTTCCTCCTCCTCAAAAGTCTTAATTTTCCTAGCGACTTTTCCTTTGAGTTTTGTTTGTTTGTGAATGTCCAAGAAAAGACAACGTGAATAACAGAAGTAAGGAGTTTATCCCCCCCCCCAAAAAAGTTACCTGAGAAACTCAAACATCCAAGTTGGAGAATATAGTGCTGCAGATATGCTATTTTAAGCCCATCACACTCGTGCTCCGGTATGGGACATCAAATGTGTGGAAACACACAGCTCAGAAATGTTCTTGGTTTTTGGAATCTAGAATTGAGGACCTCAAGGGCAGAATATTCCAAGCATCTCACAGACACATCATGAACACCTACCTCCCCTGCATAATGTCTTATGCCAAACTGATGGTCTGTCACCCGAGGCTTCACGTAGTAGGGGTTGCTCTGAAATGAAAGAAAAAGAAGTTGTCTTATAATGCTGGTATAAGAATAAAAAGTCAGTCACGAACTCTGCCATGACTATGACAAGGCTGGGATGGGCAAGGACCTTTGCTCTTGCAGAGCCCGACCACATCTGCTGCAGCTGTCTGCAGCTACATTGCAAATATGTTACTCAAATTTAAGATGGAAATATCCAGCCCTTCAAGGCATTTCTCATGTGAGCAAGGGCTTGCAGAATCAAGGCTGCAGAGGCATGCCATGGATGAAATGTTAATTCTTGTGTGTCTGACACCTGAGGAGACTGAGCTCCACACAAACCACGTGGTGCAGGACACAGGATCAGGATGCAGGGAAGATGGCAGCTTTGCATAACACCTCCACACCTTTTCTTCATCAAAAGAAATAACATACCAATTTCCTGTCTTCCTCTATATTTTGTATTTCTTTGCACCTCTCTTCCCCTACATTCAATATTCAGTTTTCCTTTCTCTTTTTCCTCTGTCCTTTTCCCCCTACTTTCTCTGTTCTATGAAAACCATTTTAACTGCTTAAGAGCAGCCATGCTGCTCTAGACCAAAGATCTATCCAGCAGTATTCTGCCTCCAGCACTGGCTATGGAGGATAGAGCACAAAGAAAGTAAATCATACTTTCATCCTAACATTCCCTCAAACTCTAATTCTTTCTATGAGGCCTGCCTAACTAGTAACCCCAAATGGATTTGTCTTTGAAATACTTGCTCATTTCACAAGTGAACCCATGCAGACTTCTTGTATCTGGAGTGTCCTTTCACAGGGAGCTCTCAAACAACTACAGAGGGAACTAGAGCTGCTTGATTTAAGCCTGGCTTCCATTAGTGCCATCAATCTTCTACAAGCCACGTGTGACTTTTACACCCATCACACCCACCCGAGATGTCTTGTCCCCACACTGCAGGTTCCTTCAATGCAGTTGTCTGTAGCACTGAAGCTGTCCCAGACCTGCTGTTTACCAGTTCTGACAGAAGCTCTCCTTGAGTCAAGGGGCCCCATGGTGCACATGGTTCAAAGTGAAGGTGATCTACAGACTATACGATTCCATAGCAATGTCTTCTACTTTTACTGTTACTTTCCTGGGAGCTTTTACTACTTCTTTTGGGGATTTTTATTACTGCTGAGCCCCATGCTGGAATTTCAGTGGAACTCCATCACAGCCTCTGTCTGGGTCTCAGTCCTGAAGAGGAGGTTCAGAGGCCATCATTTCAAAGGTGAAATCAGGACTGTTTTCCTTCAGGTACAGCACTTTACATTTATCTATGCTGCTTCTCATTTTCATTTTCACTTTACAACACAATCAGTCTCATGAGGCCCCTCTCAGACCAGCCTTCCCTGTGAGTCAGCAGAAAACCTCAGTGCTTGTAGGAGACTGTCTCACTTGTAGGCCCTCCTGTCATTGAGGTAACTGACCCTTTACATTCTGTGAATTTACACCATTGTGAAATCAGAACTATAGGCCTATAGTTTCCTACAACACTTTCTAAAAATTAATATAATCCCCCACCTCCTCAGACAAAAGTACTAAGAAAATTTTAAGTAACATGTTGCATGATGCTGTTTGTAATTCAGCTCTTTCATCTTCAAGATCTTTTGGCAGTATTTAGCAGGTGGACAGCTTCTGATGCTGATAATTTGTTAGTGCTACTGAAAATTTTTTCATGTGTTTTTCTTTTCACACTGATCCCATTTCATTTTTCTTCCCTTCCCCCATACATTCATCTTTTTCCAACCACAAACTTCCCTGTCTTGCACTCCAAATATGACTGCTACTGGATCTCTCATGTGGATTGGCATCCTGTTCTCCTCTCCCTCTCCACCATGCCCCTTATATTTCACTCATGCTCACAACACTTTTGGCTCCTTCTGCTATCTTCCCTATTGCTCCTCTCTCCAGTTGTTTCAGAGGTCATATTCTCTTAAATCCCAGCTTTAGGCTTTTCCTCCTTAAGACTACAGCATTCCACAGAACATACAGAGAAGAGGGCTTGTTCTCCTCAGGCTTCCCAGCAATGCTGGCTGGATGTCTTCCAGTTCTCTTCCAGCCAGCACTAGAGACTTTAACTGGTATAAAAAATGCTTATGCCTTCAGCAAATGCAAGTCCTAGAGCACTCTCCACTGTTCCTCCTTGAACTTATAACTCAGCCTCCTCCATCTCCTGCAAGCTTCCTAGGGTTCCACGTTAACTGCTATTGCCTCAAAGCAGACAGAGGTGACACTATGGACAGCTTAATGAAAAGGCTACTCAATGCACAGAAATCACCAAAAATAGCAGCCAAAATGTAGTGGGGCATAGAGGAATGCAAAATAATACTGGCAGTCTCATGCTGCTGTACAATAAACCACAGGTACCTTCTTACCAAGGGAACTGCATTCTGGTCTGATTATTTATCTCAGAAAAAAAGAATAGAGAAAAAAATATGTAGACAAATTCAGAAATGAGCAGCAGAAAGAAAGAGGAGCTTTGAAACATCTCCATTTGGAGACAAACTGAAGAGTTTGGGACAGTTGAGAAAGAAAATTCATAACAAGTGATACATTTAAAATATTCATTAGTTCTATATTAAGAAATACCAACAACAGTTTTTAAAAAATAAGGTAAAACAGCCATTCTCACATTTCTTGACCTGCAAGACAAGGCAAAGCCACAGTGAACTAAATTGAAGGCCTTGATTTAAGCCCAAAGAAAGTATATATTTCCTCAAAGCTGTAAGTAGCCAACCAAAAGTCATTGCTATTTCTTCTAACTAAGTAATGAGTATTACTAGCAGAGTTACAATGCATATATGAAAAATGAGAATATCTGCATCTATGCCAATTTAAACAATTCAGATAAAGGATACAGATTTGTATGTTTTCGGGCTTGGATGAAGCCTGAATTAGAAGACTAGAAAACATATTTGTTGACAGTGCTCTTACTAAAGTAGTTAATTATTCCACAAGTCCATGCTACAGGCTTTAATTTGCTTTGTTTTCAGTCTATTTGCTATTTAGAACAAAGTGTTGGCTGTACCAGAGACAACAAGGGATTGCTACAGTGATCTCAGTGGGGTTTCTGTGTCCCCAGGATAGCTTTCTGACCTGCATGAAAAAGTTCCACTACTGTGTCCAGAACACAAGACAGAGGATGAAAGAATTTAATTAATTAGGAACAATAAGAGAGCTTTCATTAAAAGTCATGAGGCAAAAGCCGTCCCCAGCCCCAGGAGACAGATTTGACATGCTTTGGAGCAGACTGCTGTGAGTCAGCTGGCAGGAGAAACCCACACACACTGTGCAGCCACATCCTGTGCCTGGGGTGCTGCCTCGTGTCCCGTCGCAGAGCAGCAGAACCTGACCCCATCCCATGCTGCAGAGTCAAACCTCCTGTGCCTGCAGCCTGTGGAATGCACACTCCCTCTTCCCTGTGTGCACAGGAGCCCAAGCTCAGGTTGCTTTCCATATTACTGGTGTTCAGTGCAGCCTTATTAAACACTCACAGGTTCGGGCCTAAGGCATTTTAAATTTACTGCACAAAGCACATATTTTACATCAACAAAACCTTCACTTTAGGTTTTGAAATGCTGATGGGGCTAACATACTGATCATTTGCCTGCCAGGTTATTTTCTTACTTACCATATGCTGGCTGTGAAGTTTTTCCAGAAGGGTGTTGTCTGTGCCTTTGGGGAATCGACTCTCTTCATTCACCAAAGCCAGTAGACCTAGTTTCTACAGCCAAACAAGAAACAAGCTTTTACAGTCAGCAAAAGCTTTCACTACACAGCACCAAGCCAAGAACTGGAGATCTGAACCATTGAGCAATAACCCTTAAGTTATACCCAGCAAAACTCAAACTGAAAGGAGAATTCTGGACAGTTAATGCATTCAGCAAGCAGATCATAAGTGGAGCTTGTTTATAAAAAATTCACAATACAGTTTTACTTGAATGCTAATCCCTGTCTAAAATTATGACACCCTTCCTAAGCTTACTCTCAACAATAAGAGATCTGCTTTCTTGAGCCAGAACCACGGGTAGAACAGCTCATGCTTTTGCCAGGTCACTATGGGAAGAGGATCTAAGCAACTATCTGCTTTTTAAACCAGGAAATGCCAGGAAAGATCTGAAGACACTCAGCAGTCCCCACTGATCCCTAGAAACTGTCACAGGTAACTGCTTACCTTCTCAATAAGGTCCAGGCACTCTGCATTATCCATCCAGTCAATGGCTTCCCAGTTTATCCCTTCCCTGATAGACAAGAACAAACAGAACAAAGTTGTGAAATGCAAGATCCAGTGTCCTGGGGTGTAGGAGAGCAGAAGTAACTGAGCCTGGCAGCTGTCCCAGGACTCAAGGTGATTTGCAGGAATTAGCCTTTGCTATGGCTTATGGCTGAGGAGGAAGAATAAGGGACAAAATGCACTGCTAACACAAGGAGATGGAAATAAGAGACAGCCTTTCTTATTCACACCAGTGACATAGACTGATGCTTTTCTTATAGTCATTGAGCAAATTTCACATGAATTTTAAGACTGTGCTCTTTCTGGAGTGAAAGCATCAGCCCACACAGTGGTGGTGATGGACAGTTTGCTACACAGCTTCAAGAGTCAGCTGCTGACCCACCAATCTGGAAAGCAGGCCTGAAGCACATCTGCCAGAAGACTGAACCACAGTTCACAGGTCCACCAGGAGAAGAGACTGGAGAGAGTCTCCAGGGAGAGTTTTGAAGAGGATGACACAGATAAGCTTTGGCCTGACATCCAGGGAGCTTAGAGGGTGGCCCTGCATCTTTCAGAGTAGGAGCTGATGTAGGTACAGTAGTGCAATAATGTGCTTTGAAAATCACCCATGACATTCTGTAAATGCTGAATGTGTTTTTCCCCTTACCATCTTCTTATCTTCTTATCTTCTTATACACTCATAGTACAGGATATGTCTGTTTTCAGAATTCAGAGAAGCCTAGAATAAATCTTAAGAATACAAGGAAGACTAGAGGCTATGTGTGAAGCTACTTACTGACATTCTGATAACTCCTCCTTTCAGGTGGAGGCTAACATTTTGAAGATAGTGGAGCTGTTGCCTTCAGATGCTTCAGCCCAGGCTTCATACTTTAATGTTCAAAGCATCAAGATGAGATACATTAATCTATTTACTAAGCCTGAGGGAGCAGAGCTTATATGGCGAAAGATGAGTTTTAAGTATATTGCCTTAGAATTATTTGATATGTAGTCAATTAAAAACCTCACTGAAAAAAATCTCATTCCTTCCAAAGTTCAGCCACAGAACTTAAACTTCTATGCAACCATCAGGAAAAAATAATTTGTCATGCTGGTACCATTTTTAATACAAGATTTCTGCAATGGTGGAACTGGCCTGAGAAGTGAGCACATAAATAGCCTTGCAATTTTGTAATCTTTAGAATTTAATGAATTGCCTATTCAACTGTCTCCCTTTACAAGGCTGCTCTCATTTGCCCTCACTGACCCTATTCAATTCCTTCATTCACAAACATAAAGGCTTCTGTTTCAGAGCAACAACTGAAGCATTTGACTAGCAGCCTTCTCTACAGCAGAAATACTCTAGAACATCACAGGTACTTCACAAAATACAATCCAATATGAAGCCCACAGAAGAGGAAAAAGCTGTGCAGAAGGTCCCAAGCTCAGCCTGATGTAAATCTTGCTGAGGAAAAGAGTCCTTTTCACAGTATAGGAATCTCTAGGACAGAAAGAGCTGTCAGATATCTCTAACTGTCTATCTTTAGGGAATTTCCTTTTTGCACACCAGGATTCCATCTGCATTACATCACCACTGCCATAGATAAATCATTAGCAAAGTCAGTAACACACCCAGTGACCATATAGTCTAACGGATTAAAGCCCAAGAACTTTCCATTCAGCTGAGAGACAGAAGGAAGTCTGGAGTTTCTGCACACTACAACGGAGAATGCTTCTTCCTGGAGACAAGTGACTTATGCTGGCAAAGCACATGGACAACGCCTAACAAGACACATCCACAGTCAGGGTTGTACCAAGGCCCAGCTGTCTCTCCTGCTTCAGTGGGAGGGACTGAGCAGCACAGGAGGAATGATGTCCTCCCTCCTACTACCCATGAAAGCAGTGGGGCCCCACTCCCACTGTTTGTCACCTGTTGTACTCCAGCTGCTCCAAGGAGAAGATGTGTTTGTTGAAATATTCCTGGAGTTTCTCATTTGCATAGTTAATGTTAAACTGCTCAAAACGATTCACCTGCAAGAAGAAACAATTATCAAATTTTACATTCTTGTTCCTGAGCTCTAAAAGAATCTCTACCAGCAAAAGGGAAGGTGCCAGCCTTGGAGTAAAGCCAGAGAACATAGTGATGTCAGGTGGATATGAGGAGGGCAGTATGGAGAGGTCCACTAGGAGAACAGCTTTTGTAGCCCATGCAAAGTTAATTCAGTAAACCTAATTCATAGTAAAGCATGCCAAAGACAATTATGTTTCTCTTCTTGGAAGAAATAAATTCCCTAACTGTTAGGTCACAGGGCTTTATCTTCTGTGAAATATCTGAGCAGTCACTCCGTGACTGTTCAACACACATCCCACATCAGCCATAGTTAGAAGCATCACATGCAGGATTCTCCACACAACACAAAACAGATGTAAACAAACAATGTATATGTAGGATTTGGGGAGTTGGTTCACATACAAATAAAAAATTCAGTATTACCTATCACAGCAGATCTGCTTAGGGTCTGTATCACAAACCAGACCTTGAACGTCATCATATTTAAGACTGAATATGTAGCTGAATATGGCTGGCAGAAATGGGCAGCTAAATATATCTTTCTGCTTTCAGGGGAAAGTGACAGGGTAGAGATTCCAGAATGCCCTATGCTATCCTTACCAGGATGCAAACCCACCAAAGTTTCTTCAAATATGCATCAACATCTCCAAAACCAACCCACCCCACAAAAAATGAAATCCTGACCTGAAAGTTCTCGAAGCCAAAGATATCCAGGATGCCCACAGACTTAAAGTTTTCCTTGCCTTTGATCTTTGTATTAATCTTGCTAATGAGCCATGAAAAACACTGGGAATAGAGTGCCATAGAGAGGGAGTCCCTGGAGTCAGCTGCCTGTAAATACAGAGAGAAAAAATGAGTCACAAAGAGAACAGAAGGCATAAGGGCCACATGAATCTCTGTGGGACTTCAGGTTCCTCCACTCCTCTTCAGGTTTCTCAGCCCCAGTACTGGCTGTGTACAGTGCAGTATTTATTTGTAACAAGTTTTCAAGTAGCCAGGCCACACACACAGACAAGCCATAATCTTTGGGTAACTGCACTTGAGAGGGTGAAGGAAGTAACAAAATCAGTGAGATTTTTTGGAACAAGTGCTGGGACAGGGGAGGTGGCAAAATACCTCACAACTAAGCCCACAGGAGTAATTTGTATCATCTGAGCCAACATTTGCAGTGACAGGCAAGGTATCTCGGTCCAGTACTCCTAGCAGAGCTGTCAAATGGGTGTCTGCTCAGTTTTCAAAAAACTGGTAGGGCAAGACTTAATAGAATATTCTGTCACCAAGTTACCCTCAAAAATTCCCTTTCCAAAACATTCTGCAAACAGCATTATCCTACTGGAATCCAATTAGGCTGGCCAACAGCCATGACACATGCCCCAGAAGTTGATGGGTTGAAACTTTGCTGCAGTTGACCCAACACCCCGTTCAGATACCATAACCAAGTGTCAGACATGGCAAAATAACTTAAATTGCAATCACTAACAGGCAGGAGATAATTGCGTGTATGTAAGCATGTGGATGAACATCCAAAATCAAACTTCTGGTATCTCAAGCAAAAGCCTACTACCTGATAGCTGCACAAGGGATGGGCTGGTTGCATATTTTGATAACACTTGGACAAACAAAAGTGGCACACCTTAAATCCTCCAATTAATAAAGAGACATGAGACAGAACCACAAACTGGGAGTCTGATCATGTGCTGTCCTTCTGCACATACACTATTTAGAATGGGAAACCAGAGTTTAGGGTTCTGGAAAGACAAGAAGGCCAAAAATAAGGGTCCCTAACAAGAAGACATGATCTCAGAGGACAGAAAAAGGAGCCAGGAGAGAAGATGGCAAAGATCATGACTGGAAGAAAGATGCTGGAAGTGGGGAAAGATCCTGGAGATCAGAGACATGGAGATAAATGTCAAGGCATGCCCAAGGACCTTGGCTGGTAGTACTGAGACTGAAAACTGCAACTGCACAATATAAACCCAGACAAGCTTTTGCCCAACCCTCTTGGACAAGCTGCAAACTCCCAACTGAGAAAAGAAGTTGACATCCAGAGAGTTCCAGAGAATGTAATGCTGAGGGGCGAGCAAGCCAGTACATGAAATAATCAAGTAGGGTGAAAGCTGTAATCTTGTCATTTCATAAATAAACTGCAGTAAACAGATTACAGGTTGTTTCCTCTGTCTCACCTGACATCAGGAGGGCAATTCCTTCAGTAGGCCAGACCAGCAATGACAGATCTTCCAAATGCACCCGAGCCCCCTTCAGTTTTACAACCCTAAATAACATGAGCTCTTTGCTAATGGCACAAGCCAGCTGTTTCTGATCCCTTCCAGTGCCTCACAAACTTCTAAGGTCCAGCCTACCAGATCCTCCTTTTCACCCAACCACACTGGTTTTCTCCTCCTTTCTCTTCCTAAGTACTATTTCCTCTTCAGCAGCTCAAAGCTGACACAGAATAACCTCCATCCTCCACTAAAGAGAACATTTCAAAGCATGGGCACACACGCCTTTTCTGGCTATTTCTTCTTTCCATCAGATGATCTGCCTTATTGGTTGGGACTAAGAATGCCCTCAAGGCCATGCCTCTGTAGTGTATCTGGCTATGCAGTAAGTTGGGCACATATTCCAGGAACAGGACCTCCCCATCCAGCTGTAAGCAAAGCCACTTTCCCGACAACATGGCTCAAATGAGATTCTCAAAGGCGCCTTTCATCCTGCCAGCTCTGCCTGCCTTTAGGCCAGTTCATCCCTTCAGCCCACTGAAATGTCAAAGCTCAGATGGGTAACAAGCCCATTACATAATGAGAAATCCCCAGCAATGCCACCCCACAAGTGTGAATAGATGGGTGCAGCACTTAGGCAGGAACAGCCTTTACAGGCCCAGTGCTGAGTGCAACAGGCTCACAGCTAAATGGCAGCATCCACTTGCTATCACAATTTTCATGTGGCCTCGGTATTTCACTGGGCTCCAGGCAGTAAGTGTGGGGTCCAATACACACACATGTCAGGAACAGCTATAGCATCTGGGAAAGCTCTTTTCAGGGAGACTATGTCAATCCTACAACTGCATGCCATTGCTGTGGACTGCATGAAGTGCCTCTGGTATTATCTGTTATCCAACCTTACACACTGCCAGAGAAAGATGTGGCTTATTTAGAATAGACAGCTGAGAAGAAAACTGTGGTGTCTGATATTGAGGATACCTACCACAGACTACAGGCTGGAAAATATTTTTCACAAAATTTCACTGCAAAGAAAGGTCACAGACTATGCAGAAAAAGCAGACCATTTCTTAAAGGCAAAGCTCAGTTTGTGATATATCAGCATGTGTGTCCACAGCAAGAAAACAGGCAACTACTCTACCATAATGAGCACTGCTGAGACTTCAGCTTGAACACAGTGCCCAGTTAGAGGCACTCCACTTCTTAAAAGATTGGGAAAACAGAGACAGAAGACAAAGAGATTTAGAAAATTACTTACAAGGAAGCACTGAAGGAACTGGATTGTTTAGCTTAGAAAAGAGAACACCACATGAAAAACTTCACAGAAGCCAAAGCTTGTAAGGTGGACAGCTGGGATGTCAAAGGTAATCTAAATTATGAGGAAAATCTTTTCAAATCCAGACTCCACTGCAGCTAAAGCAGGATACTTAAAGATGCTGTGAAATTCCTTCCATGGGAAATCTGAAGGAAAGTTAGACAGACATCCATCAGAGAGAGTCTAGTAACTCTGGCTTCTCTGCCAATGTAGATGTTGGATTGATAACCCTCTGCAGTCTGTGCCAGCACATGATTTCTATTACAGATGTTCATTTTGCTATAACATGGTGCCTTTTCCATCCTAGTAATAGTACTCCCTGCCTTCCAGTGTCTTGCATTTTATTAATGACAGAGGAATACAGTTATCTGTGCATGGCCTAAAACACCAAGAGTGCCCTCAAGTGATCAGCAACACCACAAGAGCTATATATCAGTTTATTCAGTCCTCCTTTGTGGTTGTATGGATCTAGAAAGAAGCTGCTGTGGGGTAACAGCCCAGCATCTGCCAGGTATTTTGTGGGAATTGTGTGCCAGCTTTTACTTTCCAGTAAACACAGCACAACCTGGAAGTTCTGCAGGTTAAAGCATGCACACATGAAATTACCACAAAGCATCTAATGCACCTTCTGCATGACACAAGTATGACCAGCTCCTGGTGAGTGAAGGTGACTTAAAACCAGTATTGTGCAGGTGAACTCCCCTGTAAAGCCTGAAAAGCAGAGTCAACACTGGGACCTGAGCTACCAATAAGGGCAAAATACCTGAGAAACAGGAGGCCCTAGGCTGGAATGGGTGACACAGGAGGAAGACTCAGGGCCTGGAAATGCAGAAGTGGCAGAAGTGGAAGCATACATTAGGACGCTTACCTGCTCCACAGTGAGAGGGGAGCTGATCTCTTCCCCACGCAGAATCATGGACCTCTGGGTGAGCACTTCAGAGAGCTGAAAGGCGTCCAGGCCCAGGAGGTCACTGGCAACATTCAGCACTAAAAGGAAGAGACACGTTTTTCTCCTGCATGGATCCCCATCACTCATAGGGATATTTTTACAGTGTGGTGAGGAAATCCCAGGGACTTCTACAAGGCAGGTGAGTAAACTCCAGCACAAAACACACTCCCCCTTACTTGATTCTCCTGGGCATACCCAAAGCTGTAGGCTCACATACCCAATCTGAGGGTCATACACCCATTACAGAGCACAGTCAGGTACTCATGTAAGTCAGCCTTC
>NW_005054298.1:14487815-14520552 GCF_000277835.1 Geospiza fortis | reverse complement strand
CCTGCTGACAACGGGAAGAGCAAAACCATGTGCAAGACTCAGCACCAGCAAAACACTGCCTGAGAAGATATGTTTTGTAAAAGCACAATACTGCAGTCTGAGCGTGGGATTGCTCAACTTGGATGTTAAGAAGAGAGGCAATTAACTTAAGACTTGAAACACTTGTAATACATTTTTATTGCTTCCGTCTGTTTTGGGACTTGCTTTGCAGACCACCTGAGATTAAATAACTGTAACAGAGTGCACACTAGCAACTGCTTCAAATGAAGATGGGGGAAAGGCTCTAACAGAGCACTTTTATCTCAAACTCCTTCCTGATCTATTTCTTCCATCTCTTTCAATTCAAAAGAGAAACTGTGAGGCTGTGGACTCAGTCTGAGAATATTGAGGAGCACAAATGGATCACAGGGCCACGGACCAACTAAATTCCACTGGTACCTGGGGGCAATGCATCCTGTGGCAATGCTTCTGTAAAGTTCAGCTACAGGGAACCTGCTGGTGAAGGTACTACAGACCAGCATAACAGAGGGAGAAAGGAAAAGGGAGAGGGTTTTATTGGGCACCTTATGGGGCTTTGCATGGTCTGCCAAGTTGCTAGGGTCCTACTTACCTGCTTTTGTTGTAATCTGGGCCCCACCAGCTGTCATGAATTCAACGTTTCCCAAATGAAGTGTGCCAGAAAGAAGTTTGAAGATGTCTCTGATTTCCTCAGTGCTGAAGTCCACCACCTTCATGGCAGTCTGTGCAAAACCAAACAGCTGACGTTAGCTGTATGTACAGCCAGGTACAATGCAACCACTGGAGCCAGGTCCAGTGTGTGTAAGATGTAAAACTCAGAATTACAGTCACCACGAATTCAAATGAAATAGGATGGCACAGCACCTCTCTGAGCTATACATTTGTCAATGATCTTTACTGTCTCCCATTCCCTCTTACATTTACTCTATTGCCACCTAAGGCAGGTGGGCATTGTCCCCATCCTCAGGTTGCACTTTGCTGCCACCACTGACCGTCTGTCACAAGAAAGAGAACGTTTGTGCCTGTGTGAGGAAATCCTACCCCGAACACTGGCAGCACAGGTTACAGATGTTACTGGATGGCTTCCACAACATCACTTATTTTCTTCCCTGAAGGATGGATCCATATAAGATACTTAATTTACTCTGATCCACATAACCCCCTTAATTCATTCTTAGTACAGTAGATTTATGCAGCAAGATTTAAAACCAGGCTTTCAGCATTAAATGTTAGATGGCTGGAAAGAGATTATCAGATAATGAGGAAGTATGGCACATTCCCTCTTAATGCCTGCATGTGAGCCAGGGTTTTTGGGGCATAAATTGACTTGGAGAGGTAGGCCCAATCTTCATGCATGAACCCTGTCAGTGGGGGACTCTGGGGGTCTAGATCCCTTCTTTCCTCCAGCATCTCTTCAGCTAAAGAATAAATGCCATATTGCCATTGAAACTTCTGCTGTGCAGGTGCCTCCCTCCCTTAAATCACACCTAACCAGGAGGTACTGAAATCCTAAGCTGACTCTACTCACCTTGCCTATCTGGTTTCACCGACATTATTAAAGCCTTCAGGCCAACAAGTGTTATCAAATAAAACATGAATTTGCACATTCATCCTGCTAATCCCTTAGCCTCTGATAAACAGGTGTCTGTTAAATCTCTGTGATATTTCAGAATAGGTGATTTGCCCAGGTGATACAACTTCACTGGAATATTTCTGGAGCATAGTACCTTCAGACCAAACTCTTCCCCTTCTAATGGTCAGTCTGAGGTTCTGTGAATCAGGCTATCTAGGAGGCTCCTATGAACCATTATGGGGTGGGGTTCTGCTCCCCCAAATTCTCTATAATTCTAAATTATAATTCTTATTGACTGTTTCCCAAATTCTCCCTTTTCTGTACACTAAAGCCACTTTTTGAGTCTTGTTTTAGCTGAGTTCTGGCCTTGTTGAACACCTAATTTTGGCTTAGGGCAAATCAATTCTGCTTGTGAGATCAAAACCATGCAGCATTTTAGTCCATGAGACTGTGCCCAAAGGATCAGGAGGAGTTAGGCCTGGACTCACCATGACCTTACTGAACATCTCTACATCATTCAGGTTCTCATCAGTCACGCAGCCAGACTGGTTCAAGTAGCGATAAGTCTCTGGCTCACACAGGGAGAGGCTCTCTGCAACAGGAAAAAAAGAGGCAGGGTACAGACAACAATTTATTTAGCAACCAGTCTTTTAGTTCATAGGAGAGGAGAGTGTGCTGTAACAAAGCTTGCAGACGGTATGCAAAGTAATTTAGAACAGTCAAATCCCAAGCTGCAGAGTCTCAGAAGAATATCTCAATACTGAATTGACTCAAGAAAAAAACTTTTAATTCTCACTTTTAGCTCCAAAAGTGTACAAAAATAGTCTTAACTGTATACATATGGTAATGACCTCTAAATTAGATATGATCACTTGACACAGAGTTCAGAGAGTCACAGTCAGATTTCTGAAGATATTCAGTGCTAAGCAGCAGTTAAAAACTGAGCATAGTTCACAAAACTAAATGTAAAACCAGAATTAGGACTCTGTATATTTGCTGTGCAACCACATCTTAAACACTATCTGCAGATTTGATCCCCCATTTTGAAAAGAACATAGGAAAATTAAAATATGAATGGAGAAAGGAGGCAAGGACGATCAAGAGCCAAAACCACATTGCAGATGGGGAGCTGAAGCAGCCTGGGACACCAGCTTGGAGAAGTAGATGGGAAGGAATAACAGAGATCTGCTGAAGAAAAGAATCTGTTTTGTGTGTTTTCCCTAAGCAATTGATAATAACCACGATCCCCACTATTTTCCTTTGCTTTAGACTGATCTCTGAATTGACCTAAGTAGCCATTCCTGCATGTACCCCCTAAAACTGAAATCCTACTCCCTTCTACTCGGTGAGACCCAAATCTTCCATCTGATTATCCTAACACACAGAAACCAAAAGCATAAAGAAATTCCCCAGGCCCTCAAAACCAGAGTACAACTGTAACATGTTCCTGCCTGCCTATCTGAGCTCTCCAGAAACACCATCAGTGCTCAGCAATGCCTGGGACACACACACACAAAAGTTGTTAGGGGGATGCTGCACTACAAAGAGGATTTGTCCAGAGGCTGTAGCTGCCACTTTCTCTGTGTGCACTTTTTCACACTCACCTCTCCCTTCTCCAAGTACAGAGCTATAAACCCTTTGTTCAGACACAAGACATGTTTTGGCTCTAGTACCTCCACTACATTGCTGGTCTTTGTAATTCTTCTCTCTACTATTACCTATACTGAAGATTTGTTCTAAAAATATATCTATCGGTTCATCCTTTGAACTCCTTCAACAGCTCCCACCAGCAACTGAATCAAGACTCTTTACCCTTCCTCTGCCTCTAGCAAGTTCCATCACCTCATCATTTTGCACATACTTTTTCCTTCAGTACAGAATGCCTGAAGGCTTTTCTCATAAGGAATTTGTGTCATCCTCAACCTCCTTCTCCTAACTCTCCTTTCTGTCTCCCACAAAATCACCATATGGCTGGCCTTCAAGAAGAAGCTACATACCAAGTACGTGAACTATCCATGCTCTGACTTACACCTGCTTCACATGTTGGACTGGAAAGAGGACAAGAGACATATCCAGAAATGAAATTACCTTTCTGCTCCCCGCTCACACCAGCTAGCAGAGCATAAAAGATGTGGTAATTCCGCTCCCCAGGGTTCTGATGTACCACCCTGTTCTGAAACAAAGAATACAAGAGTAGCCAGCAGAAACAGATCAGACTTGTGGCTGCAAAGACCAAGAGAGGACTAGGATACAGGTAAATCTCCAGGGCCAATGCACAAGAGGGGCTTCTTGCTATTTAATGATGGTTTTGTCTAAGTAAATTCTACATCAAGATGTTTGTGGCTGTGCAACTGAGCATACACATTACCAAACTGAACTTTGTCAGTTCTGGCCCTGCTCCTCAGTGAATTCCCGACTCCAAAGTAAACTACATCCAATCAGAGATGCCAGCATTTGGAGTTGTACCCCATATGCTTCTCTGTGGAGCTGTGTTTCCAGGTACTTCTGTCCCCCTTTCTCCTTGGTAAACAGTTCCTTCTTGGAGCCTCTCTGTAATGCACAGAGTTTATCAAAGATGGGAGAACAGGCTGTGATAGACATAGAACAAACACTGCTCCTCTGCCTCTTCCTCAGCTGGGACAGTTGCAGTAGTAACAGCTCAGGAGCTGATGTCTACATGCTGCAGTGCAGACAGCCTCATCCAGGAGGTGATCTGGCACTGCCACACCTTTTCTGAGCAGAGGGCTCACCCAGCACTCAGTGGAGGTGATACCTACCTTTTCCAGTAAATCTGAATAGCAGGTTAAGGAAAAAACATCCAAGTGACAGAAGCACAGATTTCTATGGAAAGTAGGTAAAGAGTGGTTCTAAACATCATCTAAGATCATCCTCTCTATTCACTGTCCAAGGAGGTATGATGTGCCAAAGAGATATTTAAAAGGGCAGGGCCAGGTAGAGCATAGATAACCTAACAAAAGATGAGCCACATTAGGGACACCTAGAATGATTAGAGGCCACTCTTATCTGAAAGCCTGCATTGCACACAGCAAGTCTTCTATCAGCTCTCATTGCTCCTGCAGGAGACTGCTATCTTAAATCTCCTGACAGCACAAAGAGTGGAGGCCAAACAATCCAAGCCTGTCATTTACAACAGCAGTAAATTCATCTGGCTGCTACTCCAGAGCCAATTGGTGTGGTCTGCAGTCAGCAGCAGCTTTGAACATACATCAGGAAATGTAGCCAGGGCAGCTTTACCTCCCTCATGGAGACAAAAGATGTGTCAAAGCCTTTGGGAGAGGAGTACCTGGCCATACAGGGAAGAAAGTCATCATGGCTCAACACAGTTTGACTATATCCAGTCTTCACTGTCCTTCTTGTCCCTGGAACAAGCTCCCCACAGAAGTGGTCATGTCACCAAGCTGGTCAGAGTACAAGGAGCATCTGGACAGTGTTCATAAGTCCTATGATTTCATTTTAGGTAGTCTTGAGAGGAGCAGGGAGTGGGACTTAATGATCCTTATGGGTCTTTCCCAACTTGAAATATTCTGTGATTCTATGACTAGGGTTCCAAGGTCCATGGCAGCCCAAAACATTCTCTTCTGCACCCAAATATTTTGCAGGATATATTTATTCTTACTTTGGTCTCACTTTTCTCAATCATGAATTCATTGGCAGAGCTAAGATAAGTTAAGAATTTTATGTGGAGCAAACAGAATGTAATCAACCTAGGGGATCCTCCAAGGTAGAAAATTCCAGGGTTTTAAGTATGGAATGTTGAGATTAATTAAGTGAAAAGTCAAACTATGCCCCTACCTAATGCAGTACTGAGACAAAAGGTTCCCAGAGTTAGGTGCTGCAGAGCCACAAACAAACACTTATTCCCTCTTTAAGTTGCAAATTTGCCCACTGTTGTAAATTGACTTTGAAAAACTTTGATGAGGGATTTCCTGACCTACACCGAGCTCCTTCTCCTCTTTGTTCACTCAATCAATTTCTGGTGCACTGCAGAAAAGGATACAATCAGTGACTCGGCCTCCCTGGATGTGCCCATGTTGAGAGAAGTGCAGCTGGATGAACTTGCCAAAGCGGCTGGAGTTGTTGTTATAAACTGTCTTGGCATTTCCAAAGGCCTCCAGAATGGGGCTGTAGAAACAAGGCAATGAAGATATGATTAGTGATGGGATACCATTAAAACGAGTCTTTTGACATTTGCAGGCTGTGTTCTGCCACGAGAGATTTATTTGTTACAGCACCAGCCTGGACAAGCAGGAAGAGCTCAAGGGGAAGGAAGGATGGCAAGAGTAATTTAACACACTGCTAGATAAATTTTAAACCTTTGGGACTGCAGTTAATTAAATCAGTCTCCAGTCTGTATGGGCAGCTGGTGCTCACACTGTCCCCACCAGTGTGGCTTGAGGAAATGAAAGGTGGCAAGAGCCAGCCAGGCTGTGTCCTCAACACAGCACATCCCATGAATACAAGTGTACTTTTTCAAGGATTTTCAGAAGCATCAGACATATATGGCAAGCACTCTGCAGCTTTAAACCACATACTTCTATATTCATTCTACCTTTTTTCCTTCTGCCTTTGATAAACCATCTCTTAAAATTACAGGCAAACATCTTCAAACTAACAAACAGTAATAAAACAATTTGTTTGGTACTTAAATTTGATACTGGAACACACAAGCCCTTGTTACCTAAATCTTGCTTAGGCTGATATAAGCTACATGGTTTCCAAGTAGAGGGACTATACACACACTATAGATTTGGAAATTACATTCTAAGAGAGTATCATCATCCACTTCAGGGCAAAAAAAAAAAGGGCAAAAAAATATAACACCAAACATCAGACCAGCCATAAATTGAAGAATTTTGTCTGCTGCCCACCTTCCCATCTTCAGGAAAAACAGTTAAAATGCTTGGTACTTGCTTCTCAGAACAGTACAAGGGAAAAGCCTAAACCACTCAAACTGACACACAGAATCCAGGATTAAAATATTCATTTCTGCAATTAAGCCAATTCTAAAATAATCTGAAGGGCTGACAAGCAAGGAATCACAGAGATGCTACAAGAACAGCCTGTATGTTTTCATGTCTAATTTTAAAACATACATAGTTTTAAACAAAAATTATTGCTGTTATAACCCTGAGAAATACTGGCTTTTAAACATTTCCACAGATCTATTGTGCAGTCCCACTGGATACTGGGGCAGATATGGGATTATTCACAAATTAGTAAATACAGCATAAAAAATAACCACAACTAGAGATACCTTGGAGTTTGCAGAAGGCTTCAGGCCCTGCAAGTGTTAGCTAAGGGAGAGCTGTGCTTAAGGAAATAGATAACAACCTTCAGGAAAATCCAGGCAGTATTTTCCTAACACCTCTTGAAACAATCACTTTCAAGTAACAAGGATAGAAATTAAAATTCCTCTCTTATAACACACAACAATCATTGAAATGCCAGTTAGAGAAATCTGAGTGCACAGATCAGGAAAGTTTCTTGCCCTGGAGAATCTGAACTCCAAGACCCACACCTCTGAAACAAGTATGCAAATAAGGACATCGCACAGAAATATCCACACCACTGCCATGAATCAACAAAATCAACGGGGACAGAGAGGAAAAGGGACAGCAGGGTTATGTTATATGACCACCACAGATGCAATGAGAGTACAGGAGCCAGCTAGCCAATCTTTGTGGCTCCAAATCATGTTAAATTATATAAGAAAAGCACAAGGATATATCTTTATAGTTCAGTTTGGCAATGGGCTCACACACAAGTGCAAAGTCTTTCAGGCTTAGGGGGGGAAATAAGCAGGAGGGTGTCTGAGCAGTTGCAAGGCAGAGGGTGGGGTGAGCTGGTTCAGCCAGGAATGAGGGCAGGGGGCCTGGCCTGTGCCAGCAGCACATCACAGTGTGGCACCTGAGGCAGAAGTGCACTGCAAGGTGGAGCAGCACATCAGGAAGGTGATGCTGGCTGCTTGCTGGGTGTGGGCAGGATGCACTCCAGCATTCAAAATAATGGGAACCAGTTTCAGCAGGGCAGCAGAAAGAGAAGTCTGGAGTTCAGAAATACTGCACCATATGCAGCTCAGGATTCAGATGCACAGTTGAAGACAGAAAGATTTGAAGACTTGGGGGGTGAATAGCAGGAAAGGTGGTTATGCTGTCAGCAGTGGCACCCAACATGGAGAAGGGAGCTTCAGAGTGAGCAAGCAAGAAAAAAAGCTGAAAGTTAGAAGAATTTTTAATGAACTGATGGATATTTTCAAGAAAGGAGACAAAATCAACAGTACCAAATGAGTTTTGAGAGCCTGATTTGTGAGAAATACACCAAGCTGGAAGTTCCAACACAAGCAAATTATAGAAAGCTGATGAACACTTTGTTTGCAATCAACTGTATGAAACTAAGAAAGAATCCAGTGTTGTTCCTTGGGATGTGCTGGGCTGCAAGCATGAAAATCTACCATAAGTGAACCTGAGGAGGGCCAATGTCAGAGCAAGTGCAGCTGAACTCCAAACACATGAGGCAGGGTCCATAGGGGAGGCAGCAGCTTCTGGGTCTGGGCCAGGCCTTCAGCTTCTTGTCTTCAGAGAAAAGGTGACAAATCAGATTCTATTGCATTCACATTGCAATAGTTCATGTAGCACTAGAGATGCACACAGAACAGGTTGTGGTCACTAACTTCACTCCAGCTCACAGCTGTGGCATCTTACAGACTCAGGGATCACCTACCCAGCATCATAAGCTCTCTGGATCACTGTCACGTTATCACTTCACTGCTAAGAGTGCTTGAGCCTTCTAAGCCGCTTGCTTTAAAGCAGATTTTGCAGATCTTAAGTCATGACTGTACTGCCTCTTCAGAGCTTTCTCCAATTTGCCTCCATGCCTGCTAAGACCTGCACACCTGCAAAGGATAAACCATGCAACAACAGTCTCTGGAACACCAGGTCCAAGGGCAGCAGCCCTTCTGCTCAAGGCTGCTCTGCTTTATAAGGACCAAAAACCTACAATGCTCTCACAGCTGCCTCCTCTGGAGCTTTCTGCCACTATCACAGGCTCCATCTGGGACTAATCTGCAGCCTCAGCCTTGACAGTACCAAACTGCAGGACTGCCAGCAAGGTCCTTCAGCCACAGGCAAGACAGTCTGGGAAATTCTAATGTAATTTGTTTAATATAATTCAGGTATTAAGGAAAACAAGGACACAAACAACAAAACAGATGTATCTTTCCTGCCTCTTCCCCAGCCTTACCTGATGACAAACACCTACTGTCCTCCATTTCTTAGCCTCAGCTTTCTTATATACCTCAGGTTACACTCACTCCCTCGAAATTTCCCCCAGCAAATTTCACAGCACCAGACCCTGGGGTCACACTGCTTCTCTCTGTCATTCTTTGCTTCCTTATTTTCTCTGCTGCTCTTTGCCTCTTATTAGTTTTCCTCAGCCACACTTTTCTTCTTCAGGTTTTGCAGATACTTCTTCCCTTCATCTCTCTGTTCCAGCGTAGGTCACCTGGGGGCTATGGTCCCTCAGGGGTGCAGGACCTCTTCTGGCATTAAGCATTTTCCCTGAAACGTGTCTCCATTCCTTCACTGCTGCCAGCTTCTCTCTCAAACATTTGATTCAGGCACTTCCCTGCCTGCCTGATGCCTCATCAGGGTTTAGGTGGGTGGTGGTTGTTCCCTGGTGCCAGCTCCCATGGATGGTTCTCCATGAAATCACTTGCCATGACAGCAGGAGAGCTGACAGGTTGCCCACGGGACTCCAGAGGACAAGACAAACCAGCAGCCTGAAACACAGAGAGGCTGGGGGAAAGCAGGGGCTCATGGAGGAAAACAGGAGTCAGAGAATGACAGAGACTGTGAGGACAGCTACAGTCGAGAGCTAGAGCATTAATTCTCCAGCTTAGGAGACACATCCCACACTGCTGTTGGAAAGAAGCCTAATCCATCCATGGACAGCTGGGAGAGCAGCCAAGGTGAGGCATCCCGGCAGGATGGCAACCTTCGAGTTTCCCTGATGTGACATCATTCAGGTCTGTGATCCTCTCTACCCGGTCTGGCTTCATCCCTGCCCAGAAGGCAGAGGCCCCCAAAGGCAGGGCCCCCCAAAGGCAGGGCCCCCCGAAGGCAGGCTGACCCAGCACTCTGGGTGCCCACGAGGGTGACTGTACCTGCTTTCCAGGATGGCTTCTTCCACGTGAGTGCTCTTCTCAGAAACAGGGGCCCCAAGGGAGGTCTGGCTCATGGCTGACAGGAATTTCAAGAGCAACTTGGTGCTCTCAGTCTTTCCAGCTCCACTTTCTCCACTGTTAAGAAAAAACATACATTTCATTCACAAATCCAGGACAGACAGAGCTGATGACCATCCTACCCGCGGCACAGAAGTGATCTCTAGGAACAAACAGGTGACATCGCCGCTGTGACAAGCAGGGATCAGGCAAAGGCAGGGAGGGTGCTGTGGGTACTCAGGCAGATGTCAATGCAAATGGAACAGCAGGAGCAAGGCGTGTGATGCAGCCATGGAGTAGCTGGTTGTCCATCTCTAACCTGATGAGAACACACTGGCTGTCATGACGCTTCCACAAGCAGCAGTAGCACTCGTTAGCGGTGGCGAAGATGTGGGGAGGCAGCTCACCCAGGCGGTGCTGTCTGTACAGCTCCATGGCATCCACACCGTACAGACCAGGGATGGCTCTGTAGGGATTTACTGATGCCAGGATGGAGCCAATGTTTGTCTACGGGGAAAAAACAAAACACAGAAAGGAAATGAAGCAAGCTCCTGGGGAGAAAAAAAAATCACAACAAAGCCAGACCCTGAAATAAGTCATGGTGAAGGAGAAAGCCTAAATAAGGACACTGAGCTTCAGCAGAGAGCTGCACAGTTTGGCAAAGATGTCAAACCCCAGAGAAGGAGCTGTACAGCTGGGTATGGATGGGGTAATCTGAATTCTGCTGTTTTATAATATAACATTCTTATATTATGTTATATTATTTATAATATAACATTCTTATTCCCGTTGTCCTTGTTAAATTAAGCTGACACAATTTAAAAACATGAAGCCATCTTCATACCCAGCTACTTTGCACTGTGCTTGAAGCTGAGCAGCAGAGCCAGGACTTAAGGAGTCAGGAGATACCTTCAATGCCACAGTCCTAAGCAAAGGGGGCTTGGCAGGGTTCAAGAACCTCCTGAACAGAGTTGGAACACAAACACACACACTACACACATGTGCAAAGAACCACTAAAGCATATCATTTTTCTTCTGCTGAAAAAATACTGTTTGGGGCAGCTTAAATCATTTGGTAAACCAAATCAAAATTGACAGCTGAAGATAAAGCTCTAGATTTCAAGTCAAAACATTTTTGTATTTTCTAAATATTTTATTTTGAAAATATTTATTTTGAAAATCTCACAGTCCAAAAAAAGAGGTAGCAAGATTTAAAATAAAATACCCAGACAACAACATTGAATTACAAATGTATTATTTTGTGCAGTGAGAAGGAAATTAATTTTGTTTTTTGGGGCATGACTTTTTCGGTTCAGCCAACCAGCTCAAATCCAGTTATTCTCAGAGCTGCAGTTCAGAGCAATGGTGCCACCTCTCTCCTAATGATTGCTTTGTAATATGGTCAACATCCATGCTGCTGGTGTGATGGCCAACCTCACAGGAACATCTTGGACTCCAGGAATACCCATTCTCAGCAGACATGGCCAAATAAACACTTAGATTGCTGCAGGAGATGCCAAGCTTTGTGGTCAGGGACAACATCTAGCATTAGTTCCAAACCATGAACTAACTACAAGTCACCCATCAGATATAAAAGCATTTGAATGTACCTACTGGAGAAGCTGTAAATTAAACACAAGGAAGACTCATCAGGCCAAATGAAATCTGAGCCTATAGCAATGCCAAGCTCTGAAGCCAGACTGATAAGATGCTGTAGTCACCAAAATATTTAAAATTCATTTATTAAAGCAGCACTCAGAGATCACTGTGGGAGGGAAAATCACCTAGGCCAAACTGCATTAGCAGTATAAACACACTATCATGGATCAGCTCCTGAGGATCCTCTGACAGGGACCTTTGTGGGCAGAAATAGAATTAATTGGTAATGAAAGCAATAAGAAGCAATGATCTTTGGCCAGAGAGGTGGAGAGAGAGAGAGAGAGAGAGAGGAAAGCATTGGGTGTCAAAACATGAACTGGGGAAAAGAATTGCACAGGCAGCAGAGGAACAGGCATGGCATTGCCAAGAGACTACAAGACATTTCTATGTCCTTCTGTCCTTCACAGCATCTGTTCTTCTCAGATGTTTCAGTCTGCATTTTCCATTGTAGTTTCACTAGGAACAGAGCTCCTTTCCAGAGAACTTCTGGAAAGTCCTTTCTAAAACTTCTTCCAGTACAGCCATCTCTTTCAAAGGTGTTCCTAGAAAACTTCTCCAGCACCCAGTTGCAGTCTCCTCATCACATGCATTCCCTTATAGACAATTTCTATCCCTAATTTTTAATGGCAGTAAAACCATGTACATACCAGCTACTCTATCAGCAAAGTAATTGCCCCCACAGAACTCTCCAGAGCAGGACAAGCCACATGTGGCAAGTCTACTTCTCAGGACAATAGATCCTACTTGGATGGTTAGGCATAGCTTTGCTATTGCTAAGGACAGCACAAAATGTGGCAGTACAGCCCCTGGCTCATTTCTGCATCACTCTCATTATGTTTGGGCTACTTTTATTAAGATATACAGGAATTGTAAGAATGAAGAGGAAAAATGCAGGCTGTTGTTGTGCTCACATAATTCCCTTCAACAGTTGGGTAGAACTTGAATAGTATTTATCTGGAAAACAAAAGGTACTGTTGAGCTTGTTGCTGTAGTAAATTAATTATGGGTGCCAGAGCAGTCTAGATATACTGCTACCTACACTCCCTGATCAGAAAGAATCCCCTTTAGGAGCTCATGGTGGGGTTAATAATCCTACACTGAGGGGTTCTTCCCAGCGCTGAGCATGTTACAGAGGTCAGATCCCCTCATACATCTCCAAAAATTTCAGACCTGAGATGCACATCTGAGATTCATGCACTATGCAAAGCCAAAAAAAGAGGTGTAAAAGGTGTTAAACTTTAACAGCTTTATGCACAGATGGAGAAGGCACAGAACTAATGCTGAATAAGAGAAGGAATGACACATCAGAGCTAGATGAAAGGCTTAAGGAGGTATGGCTGCTATGACACTGCTGGTGTTATGGCATTTCTGGTACCAGGCACAAACTGAAAAGGAAGAGAATCCTGCATTGCATTTTAAGGTGGGAGGAAGAAGAAACAGGAGAAATATACCCAAATGGGTCAAAAGCTGCACAAACACATAGCATGTGTCAAACACAGCACAAGAGGAGCAGCAAGGATATGGGCCATCAAAATAATGTGTGCGCATGGCTACTGTCACAGGTCACAAGGCTGTGTTGACAGAGAGGCAAAGGTGTCTACAGAAAAAAAGAAAAAGAAAAAAGAAAAAAGAATTTACAGTCTCCTCTGCATCCAGTGCAGGAGGTGGTTCAGAAACAGGGTCACTTGACTGATAATTTACTGGAATACAGGTGCATATGGTTTGGTTGCCTTGATAACGGTTGCTATGCAACACAGAGATTTTCATTTTTTCTGTCATATTCTGAAAAATCTGTGTGCACATAGTATGGACAAGCAAGGTAAGACAGTCTTTGCAATCTATCTTCCTTGTTCTCTCCAAATCTTAGCAGAGCACTGCCATCCCAGCAGTTCAGGAATGTCTTGTCCCATGTGTGCTTTTCCTCACAAGTCCCTTTCCTAATACCTGTCTCCTTCCTGAGAGGGAAATCAGGAGATGCTGTGAGTATTCATTCATCTGTGCAAGGAGAGCAGAGCAATCAAAAAAACCCAAAAGGTACAACTGCATGTAAAAGCAGAAGAGTTGGGCAACAGGTTTGCATTCCTAGTTTTGTTAGGCAGTATCTTCATCTGTCTGGATCAGGGGGATACTCAGCAACCTCCTGTGTACATTGCATCTTCCAGTCTGCTTGGCCTTATAAACCATGGAACAGCCATAATGGGGAACCTGGGGAATGTGAATGACAACTCTTCAAACATGGATGTTCACAGAGGATACAGAGCTGTGCAGTTACCACAAAGCTCAGAGGTGAACATTCATGTTTTGGAAGCTCCTCCATAGAGGCAAAGAGGCCCCTCTGATAAGGGTAGGATCTCACAGGGATGATGGAGCTGGCAAGGCAGGAAATCCCCTCCAATTCCTATCCTCAAGAGACAAGGATAACATCAGTACTTCACATGCAAAGTGGCAGCCCTGAAGCTAAACAAAAACCATTAAGGCAAAAGGGAAGAGCACTTACATAGATGTTACCCTGCTGGTAGCGCTGGTGAAGGTTGAGCAGGATGGCAGCTTCATGCAGATCTCCCAGCATGGACATGTCTTCCACCCCATCAATGCTGGTCTGGTGCATGGGTAAGACCTTTTCTCTGGACAGGGTGGCTTTGGGGTACTGGAACACCTGGAAGAATGGGGAGAAGGACAAATAGTCTAATGACACCATGGTCTGATTTCCTACCAGAAATGTGCACCTTTATATTTTTGCATTGGAAAAGGAAATTAAGACATAGATCTGCTCCCTACTTTTACAGTCACTCTTCCCTTCCTGTTCCTACATATTTGAGCCCTCTGGCCAGAAACTATACAGCATACTCCCTTCTTTTGCTACACAGTCAATCTCTCACTTTCACCACTGATGGGGACAAATCAACACAAGGTTACTTAATTTCCCCTTAACAGAAGCAGGGCACCAGCCTCCAGCTGCTAGGCTAGACAGGTATTAAACATTGCACTCATGAGTGTGAATAATGATGGCAGGCGCTCCCAAGAGACCAGGAACAGTCTTTCACAAAAAACACAGGTGAGATCATGTCTCTGACCGTGGGGAAGTAGAGGAAAAGCTAATTCACATTGCAAGTTTGGCCCTGCACTCTCCATAGCAGCAGCCAGAGAGCATCTGGAAGAGTTTGTCATCTCAAGAGCAAAGGAAAGCAAAGCACATGAGAAGCCAAATAAAGTAGTGACATTCTCTCTGTGTGATGACACGTATGTGTATGATACAGCTTTCAAAATATTTGTACAATGACACCTATTAACTTCTATCACTGCTCTAGGAAGTGCTCATCTCTGTGCAGTTGCACTCATCTTGTTTCAGTTGTAGCATCCTTCTTCCTGCTAAAGCTTTCTCCTCCTCAATAACCCACTCTTCAGTTATCAGCTCATCTCCTTCATTCCCTTGAGATTATGTGACTGTTCCCCTCCACCACATGCACATCCCAGCCCTCCTTTCCTCCTCCTCAAGCACGATGCTGGCATTTCACGCAAGTTATTTCAGTTGCTTCCCACTCTTGGATTCAGCCCTGTGCCATCTCCCACCCAGCATCCAAAGCTGTGCTAGATGGTAAGACCCAAAGGGAGACAGATGGGAGACTTCATACAGGCATCCTGGAGAAGGAAACCTGGTCCACAGTAACCCCTCCAAAGAATCCTGTGCTTTTTCTCCTCTCCCAGGGCTCTGGTCTCTGCCTCATTTCCATCCCTGCTTGTCAGCCCTCCTGAGTGCCAGGGAGAATCTGATGGGTCCCACAGAGAACCAGCTCTAATCTGTAGCATTGCTCTAAGTGGTTTCTCCTGCCCACCTCCTTGGATGCTCAGGCTGCTGTCTGTGCTGGGGAGAGGCCGTCCCTGCAGCTGCAGGCTGCAGACAGAATGAGGTCACCCAGCCCCCTGCAGCAAGCCACCCCTGCCTGTCCCTGGCAGGGCGCTCACAGCTGCAGCAACTGCAGGTGCTCACCCCCAGGGCTCTGAGCTGCACCCTGGCGCTGCAGGGCAGCAGCAACCCAGCACAGCATCCCCTACAAACCACCACGATGCACAACCACAAGAGCAGCTCTATTCTGGGAGGGAGCTGGGGAGGAGAAGCCGGCTCAGTCTCTCAGGTATGTTTGCCCCATTTCCCACCAGTCACACCTGTGTGACAAGGACCACTCGGCCTCTTCCACTGGCAGGCTTCTTCAGAGCCCACTTCTTTCACCAGCCAGGAATTTTGTGTATTTTTTTCAAAAAATTCCACAAATTTCAAAAATTCAATTTCAATTTTTTAAAAAGAAAATTCAAAAATTTCAAAATTTTTTCAAAAAATTTTGTGTATTTTTTATTTTTTTTCAAAAATACACAGTTCACGTTCATGATCAGTGTAAAACAAAGCCCAGTCCTGCAAAAAGGCTCTCTCCAGGCCTCTCCACACCAGTTCTGCTCCTGGGGGTCAGAGAGGTCTGACTGCCAGCAGAAGGACCCTCACTCTGCAAGCATGACCCTAAAAAAAGTAAAACTTTTTTTTTCTTCTTCAGAGCGGAGACCTCAGGCACTTTCACAAGAAAACTGAGGGAGCAGAAAGGGAGAATGGGTCTATTAAATTCAGGAGAGAGTACAAGCTGCAGATGTACAACATCTGGACTCTCAGGAACAAAATCAGTACAGCACTTTCAAACCAGGAGGCAGCAAAGGACCCTGGCTCTCTCTTGTCCGCTGACTTACACAAAATTTGGAAAAGGACAAGTAAAAAACAATATGATGTGATCTTCCCTTATATCTGCCTGGTACTTACTCATCTACCACTGCTCTGTCAGCACTTGCAGCCATTTGGACCAGAAGAGAAACATTAAGAAAACATTTAGACAAAAAGCTGAGTGGACAAGTGTCCTAAAAGATACCAGGAGCTGGCAGTACCTGTGCCCAGAGGCTGCCATGCACAAAAAGTGATGGGTCAGAGCTCATTTCCTTGTTCTTGATGACAACATGGGAGGAAATGGAACTCTGAAGAGGAGCAAGAGTCCTAAATACACAGGTAAATTATTAGTAGGGCTTAGAAAATCACCTGTTATACCGGTCTTGAGCCACTTGATTGGGGCCTTCAGTCCCACTGAGGTTTGGGATGTGATGGCTCTGTGTCCTGGAAGACACTTGTGACATGTGGGAGAGTTTTCAGGTCTTCCCTGGCACTGGAAGAAAGCTGACTTTTCATTTGTTCTCTGCCCTCCAGGGGCAGAATCTCTGTATCACCAACAGGCTGCAAGTATCATCCATGCTCCTGGACACAGACTCATGTCCCAAGACTGTCAAAGTGACTTTCTTCAAGGAGCTCAGAGGTTTGAGACACAAACAGGATGACGCTGCACCCTCAGAGTCCCAGTAAGGAAGCTTTGTTACCCCACTGCTCACTCCTGGACGCCTCCAGCAATCTGCCAGGAGAGCAATTTCAAAGATCCTCCCCCATCATCCTATTCCAGGAAGGGTATGCCAGGCTGGTGTTCAGCACTACTGAGCTGAATATGACAGCTGATTTTTCCTGAAGCAAGTAAGAACTCAGGCAAACTGATCTCTCAGCAAAGTTACCCCCAGGATATCTCTTTTTTAACAAGCTAATATATAAAACACAAAGTTATAGGTGTTAATCAGATAAAGTTAAAGCAGATCTTTATTTTTGGGAAGGAAAATAATCAGCTTTCAGTCTAACAGGCACCTCACAGCCAAAGATTTCTACTTTCTTACCAGTGATAAACTCAATTTGCCTCAGATTTAGCCCAAAGTGAGGGTAAAATGACCATGACTCTCTCCAAGGCCCTGCAATGGTCAGGAATAAAGCAAAATCTGGGCAGCAAACAAGCCAAGATGAGGCTTGCCAGTGCTGCTCACTAGGCTCAGCAAGGGAGAAATTATTCCTTTTCAAACTCAATTCCATCCATTAGTGCCATCCTGAGCACATAGCAAAGCTCCCACCTGGTATCCAAGTTATATTTATCCATAAAGCATTTGGCTGCTTTGTCTGGATCAGGCTTTCCAATCTTGTGTTTCACAAGCAAAGCTCCTCCTTTCCTCCCAGGAAGTCACATTTCTGATGGATTTACTGCTTGAGGTGTTTTTAAGGAAGTGAAAACAAATGACAAAAGCTTTGAAGCATGCCTGGACTTCTTACCTCAGAGCTGCAAGATCTGCAGGGATGCTGGGCCACAGCAAACATGAGGACAACCAGATTTGGGGGTGCTAAAAATCAGAGGGATCAAGTGCCCCATCCAACCCAATCGAAGACATCAGAGTTCTCACCCGGGGTAGGAGTGCCAGGCCCTCCCAGAGGTACGAAGCAATGGATGTGGCAGGTGAGGGAAGCACACAGGACAGCTCTTGTGGGTGGCACTGAATAAAGAAAGCCCTTTAATGATCACCATGGGCTTTTACTCCATGAGCCATAAAGCACATGCTCCTCCAGCCTAGTGATTTCTTGTTTCATGGAAGACAAAAACCCAAAACCAGCTTTTTTTTTTTTTTTTTTTTTTACACCTGTAAGCCACCAAGCATTATCCTGAGCATATTTTCCAGCATACAAGGCACAGGCTGGAGGTGGACAGACAGCTCTAAAGTGGGATTTCTGGTGTCCTTTCAGAGGTGCCAGGTGGGTTTGAAAGATTTTAGAAGGCCACGGCAGCATGTCAGAAGAGACAGAACTGGGGAAGTCACAGAAGTACTGTCACCAGTTTTTTGTCCCTCTGGAGACTGCTGCACTACCTGTGATCCCTTAAAATGTGTTAGTGATATCCAGCACTCCCAAAACAAGTCAATTCCTCAAGAAGGGGTCTAAGAGACTACAGTAATCAGATTAAAAAATCTTTGTTTGTTAGGGGAATTTCCATCTCGGAGAAACAAATCTGGCTCTTTATAAAAGAATGATGACTTCAAATCTCTCAAGGCAAGACTGAAAAACATGACAGTCCTACCACTGACTCCTCAAACCAGGGTTCTATATCCCCTTTCCCTCTGTGCCCTCCTTTGTTTGCCAGGTAAGAGGCTGAAGAAAACCTGTCCATTTTTCTGTAACAAAGCAGCCACCTGCAGGGCCCATTCACCAGAACAGCTGAGCAGGTCTAATTGCTCACTGCTGGAGGGCACAGTCCTGCCCATTCATTTCCCCATCCTCCTCCCAGCCCAGGCACCAGTCTGACTCACTCAGAACCTCCCTGAAGGCTGTGGATAGTTTTCCCAGGGTTAGCCAGGCGAGCTGACTCACTGAGGACCTGGATGATCCCCAGAGGTCTCTTCCTACCAATATTATTCCATGAGTACTGCACCAGGGAACCACAAGGAGCACAGGGCTGGAAATCAGGCAGGAAAGGAGCTTGTTCTTATCCCTGTTGGAGAGCTCTGCTCTCAGGGGAGCTTGGCTGCCTTGCTTAGCTGTCCTGTGCATCTCTGCAGCCTTTACACACTGACTGGCACAGGGAGCCCACTGCCACATGCCCCTGGACCAAGGGCTGACAGCAAAAGCTGCTGAAGCAGCTGGTGGTGAGCACAAGCACCCCTAGAGTGGCACAGCTTGGCAGGAAGGGCTGCTTGGTTATTGGAGCTGCCTCCTTCCAGGAGCATTTAGCCAATATAATGATTTTGTTAGGCTGTTAATGCAACTCCTTCAAAGATGGCACAAGGGAAACCAAGAAAAGTGAGGTAGGCAGAGAAATGAAGAGAACAAGATGAACAATCTTCTCTTTTTAACATTTGCTAGATCTTTGGTGTAACAGAGCCAGGTCACTTCTCAGAGAGATTTGCAGCATTTCCATTGATAAATTTCAACATGGTGGTCATGCAAAACCAAGAAGTCCACCTTACAGCTTGGCATAGGGTATAAACTCATGCAAACTTCACTTACCATGCCATAATCTGAGGTGAAGAGAACATTTCCATTGGCACACAAGCCAACAGTGCATGGCTGCAGCTGGTCCTGCTCCTGCAGCCATACCCTGGCACCCTGCAAAAACCAGAAGACATCCCATTAGAAAGAACTGGAGCCTGTGAGATCTGCACCCAAGGAAAGCTGGGGGAAGCTGCAGTATTCAGAGGCTACTTTCAAGCTACAGCTGCTTAAAATATTTAAGTAAGTTCTACTGACATTTTCAGAGAAATTGGGTTTGTTTTTTCCTTATGTAACACGAGCGGAAGAAAAAGCAGTTTTAATGAGCTTCATGCAGAAACTAAAGTAAGGAAAGACCAATTTTTATAGAAAGTGTCATGGAAAGATACCAACACATAGAATAGTTGGTTTGACTGTCTAAATATTTTAAAACTCGGAATAGCCGGTCATTAAAAGCCATGCTATAATAATAGAAAATATAAATAAAGCATGTTTACAATGTAAACAATACACCCACGCATCATTGTAAGTCAAAATGCTTCCACAAATCACCAGCTAAGAGGATTTCACAGAGCTTTGTTTGCAAACTGTGGCAAGAGTTTCCTTTGGTAAATGACATGACCTGAGTGTTTCTCTGATGTATATATACACTGATGTATACACGATGGTCCTTATGCCTGATGTATAAATGCACTGGTGTTTATATCTGGTTTTATATATCATGTCTCACATACATTACAGCATCTTAAACTTCTCCATGTCTCTCAAGACAAGCCTGAGCACAAACCCAGATTTCTGGCACACACATGCAAGGATCTGCAGGACAGGTAGATCTCATAGCTTGCCTACCAAAATAGTAGGGAGAACAAGTTTGCTGGATTGGCCTCTTCTTCCTGTGGGACCTGGTACAAGGGAAAGAACAGGAGCACGAAGGCAGATCAGGGCATGACCTGCAATTACAGAGCTAGGCATGAAGTCACACCACACTTCAGTTATTGCAAACTAATCACTTCCATGTCTTCCCATAGAAATCACATAAACTCTGCTTAGATAAATATTGAGAAAAATCCAAAGTGCTCAACTGTTGAGTAACATTAGGGCCATTCTGCCTTTCATCGATTCATAGACTGACTTTCTTCCTATTTTTTTATGCCCCTAAATTATTGATTGTGAGCTTTAAGCCCTTCCTACCCTCTTAATCCCATCAGCACCATTAGCTCTTTGCTTGTAGGCTTAATATGTTTGAAGAAATTGAATAGTGTTTCTTTATTACATTATACAAAATGTGAAACACTAATTCTATTTTTAATGATTTGTTTTTAGTTTAGGTGTTTTTTTTTTAACTGCTTAAGTCACTCTAAACACTTTAGTACCCTGGACTTTCTTTGCTGTAGGAGATACATCTATAGGCCAATCTCCAGTTCTCCCAATAAAAGATCTGGATTTAATGACATTAAAAAGGTGTACATAATTCTAGCTTTACTGCTGTGCTCTACCTGTACTGCTGTGCTCTGGTCTAGAGTTTCAAGCAGATTAATCTCCCCTCACCAAGTGAATGAAAAGCACCATTGCATCTGATCAGCACCTAAACCCATGGATGGTCTGCAGAGATCATCCTGGCCAGTGAACAACAGCAATAGAAAAAACCGGAATCTTACATTACAGATTTGAGATCCCAGAGCACTGCTGTGGACAGTACATCACACACAGATTTTGAGCAACTATACAGAGGATTTGTTACATCCTCTGGGATTTTCCAAAACTCTGGATGCTTGAAATAAAGTGTCTTGAGGCATCTGGGCAAGACATTGCTGTTGAGAAATCATCAATTTCCCAAATCACATTCTGACTAGTGTGCATAAACATATGCACATCAACATGTGTTTAAAGATTTTTTTGCTATTTTCACCAGACTCCTATTACCACCATGGTAGAAAGCAAAGAGTCAGAAAACAGGAAGGTTGTGTCTCCAAACAGTGGGATGAAAGCAAGCCATTTATAAGACACTAAGTGTAAACATCCCCAACAGTGCATTTCAATGCCTTCAGACACCAGTAACCCAGGGTGGCAGGGATGAGAGCCTGAGGCAAGTGCAGCTTAATCAGAAGACAAGACTGCATCCTGCCATGCACACTGTGCCCCAGTGCCAGAGCACACACACCCTGTGTATGGCAGTGTGCCACCATCACAGCACCCTACACACTCTGCTCCTGGAGACCAGGGGTGCCCAGGTTACACAGACTTCCCACTCCCTGAGCTCAGAAATTAACTTGGAGCTACAGGCAGTTGATAATCTGACACAGAAGAGACAATCCATGGGCGTGAACACTGTTATTTAATAGGTACCACTCAGAAGGGAAAAAGGGAGATAGGCAATGGGATCACTCAGCTATCTTCAACACAGAAATTACCTAAAAGTCCAGACTGATTCAGACCCCTTTTCCAGAAGTCCATGTGCAAAAGTATTAACAAATACTCCTCCAAGGAGCCACAGCTCTTTTGTACAACACCACACAAGCTTATGGCAGGTCCTTCTGTGAGCTGCTAAGGAATAGAAGGTAACATGCAGAAACTCCCAGGCCCTGCGATATTCCAGCTGCCCAGAGTGACTTACTTCAGTTTACTCTGATGTTATAGCTCTTTGTACAACAGCAATTGCCTCTGCACAGCAGAGTGACTGCACCCAGTTATGCTGTTTCCAAAAGGAATATTGTGCTGAGACAGCCAGAAAAGGAACCACAGAGCAAATAATTATTGTAACTTCTGCCCAGCATAGCCATAGCCCCATTTCCTGAAAGGCAGAGTTTGTTTTAGTGCATCTCCTTCCACCAGCCCTTTTTTCTAAACATGAAATTCCCCAAGGAGCCTTGACTAAATACGGGAGCAGATGGTGGCACCAAAGAGACTGCCCCACTTTACTCCCCTCTCCCCCAATGCCACACATCTCATTGATCAGTTGATAAGATTAAATTGAGCAGAAAACTTCCAAAAACTGCCAGGCAGCAAGGCTGAACTTCCATAGGAGAAGCAAGGTCAGTAGGACTGAGCAGTGCCCAGCAGCGATGCGCCAGCTCTGGGGGGCCCCAGCTCCCACAAGCACCATGATGGGAAACCCTGCTCTTCTAGGACAAGAATGAAAACCCTTCAATTGCCATTCTGGGATACAAAAGGTCCATCCTCACCCACAAACAAAACAGTTTAACAAAATGAAGCAACAAGCAATCACCAATTTGAGAACACCTTAAGACAGAGGAGGAACAGCAGTGATGATTTTGTGTAACCACTTTCCATCAAATAAAGCTGGTTGAATACTGATCATACAGTTAACTCAAGCCCCTTATATAATGAGCTCATCCTCACCCAATTAGTCTTTTACTAGGAGTTTATTAAGTTGGTCTGCTGCTTTGGTTTTAAAGGGAACAAGAGCAGGAACAGAAAGGAAGAATAAAACAGTAATGTACCAGTTCCTATATCGAGGGCAGGTCACTCAGCTGTTAAACAAACTCTGAGACCAACATCCTCATTCCTATGGCCTCAGTAACAATCTGTCCATGAACTTGCCTTGCCACAAAGTGCATAGCAAAGCACAATCCTGAAAAGTGATCTTGTACCACGGGGTTGTAATTTGGGAAATAAAGTTGCTTGCGTACAGAGAGCAGTGTTTCATCAGCACTGGCCCATGGTCACACCATCATGCCTTCCTCTGTGGACAGTAAACTCTAAGATGTCATGTCTCAGTTCAAATAACACAGGGCACTTTGGATCCTAGACTCAGAAATAAATAACATTTCCTGTTATTCATGATATCAAAATTCAATTGAAGCCACAGATTTCTTGGCCTTCTATGCCTTTTTTTTTTAAGAGTGACTGAAACCGGAAGTTCTCCCTTGCATTTACATGCCTGTATCTGATCTCAGGAGATGCAGTATGGTGTGTCAGCAGGGAAAGAATAAGGGAGATCCAGGGAATGGGCAGAGAGGCAGAAAGGCAGCACACAGCCCTGACTGCAGCAGCAAGGCATCCACACATTAGAGTGTGTAGCCAGCAGCTACATCCTCATCATTATCAGCTGTTAAAGGCAGCAAGGTAAGCTCCAGAGCACAAGACACAAAACTCTGCACATGCAGGTGCCTTGGCCTCTCCAGGGCCTCCCAGCCCTGCAGGAGATCCATTCAGGGACTGACATGACAAAGCATTCCACAGCTGTATCACTCTTCAGAAACAAGTCTTCCTATTCTGTTCTCCTTACTCCGTGTTCTGGACTACCCTTGAATCTTCACGTTTTCCCAGGATGTCCTCTGTCTTCTGGGAACTGCTTCTTCCCAGGCACAAGCAAGAATGAGCTGTCCCAGCTGAACTTCAGGACACAGCAGGGCTGCCCCTCTCTGAGTGCACTTAGACATCCCACTCCTCCTTGTGCACAAACCTACACAACTGCCAGGAGGGGCTAAACCAGGCTGGCTGCATCAATTTGCCAGGGTTATTCAGAGAGGAAAAGTGGTTTTGTTTGAAAGACACCTTTCAGTGTGTGAAAGGAGCATACAATTGTCTGCTTTTTCCAGTACAGGATGTTTTTAATGTTTTCTTTGTGTTTGAACTTGACTGTCTCGGTCTCCAGATCTACCTACAAACACAATACTACAAGAGGTTCTTGCAGTGCCTTCCTTGATGTAGGTAATTATACCAAATCAACCCTTCTGCAAAGGGCAGGGATGTCTCAAAAATGTACACCCCTGCACTGAGAGTCTGAGACAAAAACCTCAGAGGGTGCAACAAGTTTTCAACTGCAAGTACCACACACATAACTTACCTTTGTCCTCCTAGCACACTGAGGCTGTTCAGTGGGTATTGGGCATCCAAGCCTTGTGTTTCTCCTGGCAATGGATCCATATGCTCCTAGGCTTAGGAAAGGCTCTCCTGGCAGCACAGTGCTGAGCCAGCTCTTTTCCCAGCCTCAGTGGGCTTTGTGGCTGCAAACCACGAGGCAGAGACTGGGCCAGAAAGGCCCTTGCAATTCAGACAAAGCCGGAATCAGGTTTCAATAAATGCACTTTCCAAGAGATTGATCTGGATGATCATGAATAAGTGATAGGACAAATATAAAGAGCCTTAGCTAATGGATGTAAGATTGGTGGGGAGGGGGAGTCCCAGGCAGCCTAGCCCCATATGGTAAGGAATGCAACTGTGCTGTTTTTCTGATGGCAGGCTGAAGTGAAGCCATGGGCTGTATCTGATCAGCAAAATTGGGACCAGCTCCTGGAAGGGAGGGGCAGCTCAGAGACCACAGGTAAGAGAGACAGAAGCACCAGCTCAGTCAGCAGCAGTCAGCACGGAGCATGTCCCTCAGCTGGCAAGAGGGACAATACCTGCAACAGCAGTAGGGATAACAGAAACTAAAGTCTACTCCTTGTCAGGCATGAGGGAGACACACTGCAGAGCAAAAAGGTGCTGAGTTGTACCTGTCTGGTGCCACAATTCCCACACAGCAGCTCACTGAGCTCGGGCAGCCCCTGCAAGCCAGCAGGGCTCAGAGCTGGGCACAAACTGCAGCCATGGGTCCTGCTACTGCAGAGCTGCAGCCTAAGCTGAGCCCATGACTCACTCTAGTTCTGCCAATTAGCAGCCCCATTCCTCACTAATTAAGGAGCAGAGCCCTCAGTCTGCCAGCAGCTTTGCAGAATAGCAGTATCAGGAAAAGGTTTGTGCATTTTAAATAATCTAAGAGCACTAAGAGTGTCGTTTCTGGTCACTGATGTATATGCACTGCCTCCCACTCCCCTTTTGCCTCCCCCTCCCATCTGTTCTGTTCCTGTCTCCTCCCTCAGTTAGGCTGCTGCACAGCTTCTCACTCTCCAGAACATCTCCAAATATTTCCCAGGAAATGCCTGGTTCATGGAGGTAATTCCTAATCTTCTCAAAGAAGCAGCCACACACCACAGGAACCACACAAACTGCCTGTCATGGGAAGGGAGGGAATAAGCTGTTTTACACATAGTTCAGAGCTGCCCTTTGCCATGAGCACAAGGTGCACACAAAGGAGGCAGGTGTGAATCCTTCCAGACTCCACTGCACACTCTCTCCAAGCTCAGTTTAAGATGAGCTGCCCCGTGCAATTCCGCCATGGGCAGTGGAGTCACTCTCCTTCTCAGATGAAGTAATAGTCCTACAGAATTTGCAACCATCTGAAAAATTCTCACTAGTCTTGAAAATTCATACTGAATTTCATTATGTTCATAAAAGTAAACACCACTTCCATGCCTTCATGACAAGCTCTTCCCAGCCTAAGACTTCAATTAGGAACTGAATTAAAATGAGTTGTTCCCTAAACACATTAATCACCTGGGTATCTACAGATGTGTATTCCCTGTCACATCACAGCAGCACTGGCTTTCCTGCATCCCTTCTGTAGCCCTGAAAGAAAGGAGGTAATGAAGCATCTGCTAAAGCCCAGCCTGGCCCTTGCAAAACTTCCCCTGACCAGCCTGCAGCTCAAAACTGAGCAAGTAAAAGGTATTCCTGCCCTGCTCTCAACTTGGGCAGTGCTTCTCAAAGAAGCCTCTCCCACTTGCCACCAAATACATAGTGAGGTGGCTTCCTTGCAGTTCCCTCCCTCTCTCAAAGTCAGCCAATGGCTTCAAGGGTGAGGCTGGGCTGATGGACCGTTGAGAAGTCTTCGAGGTCCACAGAATGGAGCTCAGGGCCTCAGGAAGCCACAAGGATACAGTGGTCTGTCACTGGGCAGCCCCAGTGCCACATGTTTTGTAAAAATCTCAAACAAGAGCCCTGAAACAGTATTTCTTCTGTAATGCTTATTATGCACAATTTGGGATTACGCCCAATATCTTTTTGCATCTTGCCACATCCTTGACTTCCCCTACCTTGTGGAGTTCCACCATCTACTCACACATTATACAGAAACGTATGTTTTTAAACCAGTCTCATCACTGTGAAACACAAAATCCCTTTTTCTTGCAGAGGTAGAGACACAGAGGAATTCAATCCACCTTCTCTGTCTCATCCATTATTTTCTGCTCTTTTGCCATGTCTCCCCCTATTTGTCATTTCACTAATAAAGTAATCTCAGGTTTTTAAACTCTTCATGTGAGACATTTTCCTGGTGTTTGCTCGTCCTCTGTGTCCTTCCTTCAAATACCACTCAGAAAGCAAGTGGGGTGCCTCTGAGCTGGGATGCACTGTCAGTCAATCTGAAATAAGAGTGGAAGTAGGGCAAAATGGGGCGAATAACCCATGTAAGAAAGAAGGTGGGAGACAGGAAAGACAGAAGAGTCTGTTTCACTCTTTTCTAAAATCACTGGCTACAAAGACATGTGCTAGCAGCAGCATCCAACTACTAGATGTGGATGGCAACATTGGGAGTTATCATAGAATCACAGAATAAGTTGAGTTGGAGGGAGCCTGCAAAGATTATAAAGTCCAACTCCTGGCCCTGCACAGGACCAAGAGTCACACCATGTGCTCCAGAGTATTGTCCAAACACTTCCTGAACTCTGGCAGGCTTGGTGCTGTGGTGATGGAGACATACAGAAGTTTCTAATAAACATCCCTGGAAAGCACCCATCTTGCATCACATTGTGATGCTGAAGTGCTTTCAGTAAATGGAAAGGACATAAAATATTTTAAAAATCAACAGGTCCAAGAGTTCCCAGAGATCTGTCCAATAAAGTTTCTCAACATTTGCTATTAGTTTTTTTATAAGTCTGGTAATGCTGAGGAAATTCCAAGAGATTGAAAGAGTCAGAGCCTAAATAGCAGTGATAGCAGGATTATCCCTAGCAACCGTGGGTTGCTTAGTCTGAGAATCCAAGGGAAAATACAGAGGTTTTGCTCTCTGCTGTTCCATCTTAAGAATACTCTGGCTTTAACTGCTGTCCAGTGCCAGTTAACATGGGGAAAGAAGTCTAGTGAAAAAGGCTTCCTCTTCCTTAGCATCCAAGCACACGAGATAAATAGGACCATGATTGATTCTCGTGGTGTTGCCCATGTAGAACACAGAATTTCAGTAAAAGTCAGCTCTTGAGGAGCAAACAGCAGCAAAGGGATCTCAAAACTGTTGTAATGGATGGGGAAAATCACTACTAATTGAGGGAGTTTCCAACAAATGTCTTGCAGTGACAGGGTCAGAATATTGTGTATTCTCACCAAGGACCTAAAATCTAAAGTAATTCTGACAGTACTAGCAGATGCCAACATCTGGCAGATAAGTAAGTCCCCACACGGATGTGACCATCCGAGCAGTGTGGATTCCACAGTCCCCTGTTAGAACAAAACAGGATTAAAGTACAGCCAAACAGAAAGGTCATCATCAGGAGAGAAGGAATGCAAGGAGTACTTCAAACAGAGGAATGTCTTCTGGAAAATCACAGACCCAAAGAGGATTGCAAATTGCTGAGCAGAAACTCCCAGGACATTTGGTTGCAACAAGAGTTGATGCATGTCTGGGATGTATAAACAGGAGTAAGGAAGTTTACTGCTTACTTATGCTTTGAGGTGTGAGAAAGAAGCCCTTCCAGAGACAACATAAAAGGCTTAGTCATTTTTGCTATTCAGAAAGATCCCTTGTAGTGCAAAAGTATTTGTGAAGATGTTAATGTCATTATGTGGATTTGCCAGAGCTAGGGCTGACCTATCTAGCCCAGACAGTGATAGTGGGGGGATTAGAGCAGCATGTGGCCCAGCATGGGCTGCAAACCTCATCTGTGTCCCTGCAGCCTCAACTGACTCAACCCTGCTGAGAGGGCATGACAGACAGTAGCACTGAGACCCCTCTCTGCTACCTGCTGGCTCACCTTTGCCACCAACCCAGAGGCAACCTGGTGCCAGAAAATAATTTTTTGCAGACAGAGAAGTTATTTGGGACAAAGCGACTCTCATGAAGCAGAAGAAAAGTAGGACCCGAAAACGGATGGATCTGCCAGACACTTCAGAAATGAAGCAGGATTTATTTTAAAACAAGGTTGTGTAACCACTTGAAGAAACTGCAAAAAAGCAAGAGATCCTCCAGAAATAAGAAGCCCTTCTAGAAAGTGTGATTCAGCCAAATCTTCACCATTGGTTCAAGATGCAAGTAACAGGAATAAACAGCACTAATACACCCCCCATCATCCTAATCCTAATTTCCACTTTCTCATCAAATAGACTGATGACTGGACCTGTGAGAAGCCCCACTACCAGTTCAGTTGCTGTGATAATTATTGCACTTGTATGACAGGACCCCTCAGTCCCCTGGGCACGGCGCCAAGTGATGCATAACAGGCCCTCCATAGGTGTTTTTCCTGAGACTTGGCTCTACATCACTGCTGAACTGTGGGTGATCTCAGATGGAAATGAGGAGGCAGAACTGCAGAGTTTAGGGTAACTGAAAGATAACCAGGAAATCCAGATTCTCACAAGTTTCAGTCTTATCGCATATTCTCCTTACAGCAAAACAGGAAAAAGAAATTGCAGAACAGTTGTGATCATTATGTTAAATGTAAGTGTGGCAAGAAGTGAAACCAGAGCAGAACAAGGTGGTTTTGGAGGCCACAAAGGGGCAGCTGCATGCTGGCCCAGGGCAACCTGGCTTCCCTTCATGTGGGGGCTCTCAGTGAGAGCCTGTGCCAGCCCACCCTCTTGCTGCTGATGGGATGTGACAAGGTCGCAGCTCACGCAGCCTGGCTCCAGATGAATGCCCTAAGGAGAGAGCTAGCAGGACTCCCTCTCTTCTGCCAGACACTTCTTCCTGTCACCTTTGGCACAAGAGCTTTCTTCCTTGCAATTGCTGCTCCAAAACAGGCCAGTCGAACCTTTTTGTCCTATATCTGCCTCTTTATCACTCTGAATGGTTTAGGGCAGACACAGCTTGGATGGAGGATTCTGTGTGTAGGAACATCCATGCTACACTAGCTGCATGGATATCTTCAAGGACAGTGGTACTTCTCTCCAGCTGCACTATACAGGCTAATTAAACAGAGAGGGGTAGCTCTGTGTGGTATTGATACAGAGAGCATTACATACACAAGATGGATGTAACAGTCAGCATTTCTCTGTCTCTTCTTAATCCCTACAGGTCCTCTTTCTGAGAGGTCACAATATTCTCAGTAGACTGAGAGGAGGTTGTCAGGGGAAGTTGGCAAAGCACGTGTTCCTGAGAGGTGGAGAGAGGCTTGGCCAGAATACTCCTTCAAAGAGCAGCCTCACTGCTAAAGATGATGTTCTAGTACCTTTTCTTTCCAAGATGGCATTTTCCTAAGACAATGGTTGCTCACCCATGGGCATTCAGCTTACTGTTATCTGTAAAGACAGCCCATCACTCATGGTCAGCATCATCCATGTCAGCTGAACCATTTCCCTTATCTCAGACAAGAGTCTCTGGACATCTGGCCATGTTCCTCTCTCACAGGAGCTCCTCCTTCTCCCAACTGCAGGGAGCATGGGAAGGGCAAACCAAGCGGTTGAGAAACCTAATCCAGCCATGCACAAACCCTTCCCACCCAGCATAACCTGGGCTCCCTGGGACACAGGTCTCTGGATGATGCATCCAAGCAGCTTCAACAGAGAGGCCAAAGCTGGTGAGAACTGCATGTGCAACCAAAAAGCAGACCAGTCCTGTACCTGCTGCACCCATGAATCGGGCAGGCTCCACACTGCAAAGGTGCATTCACAGTCAAGTCCTTTCAGTTGTTGTCCTTACCCATGTTCCCCATCTGCCTTATGCACATGACTTCATGCTATTAGATGCCCAAAGCAAATTCAGTTGAGTGTCTTGTGGCCTGTAAACTCCCTGATGGCTTTGTGGAGCAGTCAGGCACTTTCCACTCGCATCAAGTAGTCAGCAGTCAGGGCAAAGCTCCCAGAGCAAAAGAAACCTGGCAGAGGTAGCTGCTCCCCACCTCAGTTTTTTGGCCAAGAAAGCAGCTCAGGTGCATGCATGGTGGTAATTCCAGTAACCTTAGCACTCCTTCACAGCCTTGACTCTGAGGCTCCTCCCTGATCTGCGTGTATTCCCCAGAGAGATGGATCCTCTCCCTATCTCCATGGTAGATGTCCCAGGCCACAAAGAAGAGAAGGGCTGTGGCCAGGGAAGGATGGGGAACATGGGGAATAGTAAGTGAAGACCATGACAGCTATAGAGAGGACAATTCCAATCATCACAGCCAGGCAGGAAATGAAGACAGAATTACCCCGCCTTTCTCTCCCCATGTCAGAAAGCTTAAGAATTTCAGGGGATTTATTTTACAACACAGATGAAAAGCTTTGGATTTCACCACAAGAGCAATGAGGAAAACTGTTTAACACTTAAAATGCCAGCATTTCTAGGCCAGTGGCACGTAGAAGGAGAGCGGCACCTGTGACTCCAGCTCCTTAGGGGGAATTGGAGAGCGAGTCACATCCTCTGTGTCAACCCCACATCCTGCCCACACTCCAGACACACAGGGAAACCATCATCTGTCACCGTGCCACAGCCCGGGCCTCCAGGGCCCCTCCTCCTGCCTGGGCACAGGACTCCCTGCAGCAGCCCAGCAAGGAGATGGCAGAGCACACACACACAGCTCCTCCACTCACACCCTGCTGGAGCAATGGCCTCATCCATCACATCCCTGAGCCGTGCTGCGCAGCAGAGCTCCCAGCTCCCATGGCAGAGGCACACACACATCTTTGTGCTCACTGAGGATGTAGGTTTTCTAATCCGACCTGCTTGGGATGTTGTGAGAGAAGAGCAGCAGCAGCAGCAGCACCCACCCCAGAAGCTCACTGTCCCTGGGGTCTGCAAGCAGAGCAGGGTACAGCACATGGGAAACCCTTCCACAGTGTCAAGCTGGCACAACTGGCCAAAACTATTCCTCCCTTAGCAGAACCAGGATGGCAAGTGAGTTGAACCCTCACAAAGCCATTTTGGTCTCCAGCATACCAAAGGGGGAAACTAGGGGAGCTGTGAAGACCCATGGCGTCCCCACCTAATCCCAGACACTGATCCACAGCTGAGTGTGATAATCTAAATGCAGCAAGCACAGCATGGGAGCCTGCTAAGGCAAGACCAAGAGCACACTGGGGTTTCAGCTATTCACTGTAAGACATGACATGCATCTCCTGGGACAAGCTCGTATTCTGCTGCTGCAGAGAGAAGTGAAGCAACTCCCTTCTACTCAGGCTTTCCCTCCCACCAAGAACCCCCCATGGAGAAGGAGGAAGAGTGGCTGGGGTGCAGCAAATGCCAAACATTCCGGCTTTGGGGAAGTCACATTCCCTCTCTCCCACCCCCACTGCCTTTCCTGCAAAGTAGAGTCTGATGCTTTCCTGCACACACTCACCCCAGTTCTCCAGCCTACCTTGCTTCATCAGGATTAAAGTCTGTGATTTACAAGAGATGTGTGACTCTTAAAGAGACTCTGGCTCCAGGACTGCCCCTCAGCCCTCCCCTGGAAATCCCTGTTTCTTCAGGTAATGGCAGAATCATGCCTGGACAGCGTCCTGGAGCTGGACAAAGCAGGCGGTTCTCTGAAGGGTGCTACTTGCTGAGGCGTGCACCTCTGTCCATCCCCTTTCCAGCCTCCCATCCCCATCAGTTCCTTCAGGCTCCTCAGTGGCTACTCCTGTTGCAAGAGGCCTGGGGTTCCTCCTGACAGAGGGGTGGGCATAAAGACTGTGGTGAAATGGCCCTTTGGGAAACTCTGGCCTCCATCTGATTAGATACAGACGGCCCAGACTTCCAGGAGCAGCAGGTTAATCAGTTAATGGCTGAGGGATGCTGGGCGATGCTGCCGCATGCTGCGGGGCACCCCAGCGCGCGGGCCCAGCCACTCCTTCCTCTCTGGGGCCAGATCTGGGAAAACATCTGTTCTGATAAAGAAAGCGCTTCACCAGGGAGGGGGCAGGCCCGAGCCCATCAGCTGCTCCAGCCCAGCGACCACGGGCTGCTCCGGAGCGCTGCTAGCTCCCCCTCCGCACCCGCGACTCGCAAGGCCACACACTGGGGTTAATGGCCTGGAAACCAGCTGAGGGCTGGAGGGGGCAGATGTGTCATGCCCCAAACAGGAGGCTTTCAGACCTCAGCCGCGGACCTTCAGAAGGCCCCGTCACCCCACATTGTATGCCGTGCCCACTGCCAATGCCACGGGCACGCACTGTCACCATGGGTCCAGAATGGGCTGCTCTGGCCTTGCACCCACCTGCCCTCATAATCAAAGCCATCACCAGGCTGGGCTGGAGACCTGTGTTTGCTCAGGCAAGAAAAACGGCACAGGGAATTTCGGAGCGCCTGGGCTGTGCCCGGCACCTGGCCCCGCGCACTCAGTCACTCGCTCCCCATGGCAGCACAGTGCCCGCACGGCCGTGTGCTCACCCGGGGAGGGCACCGCGGCCAGGCGGGACCAGAGCC
>NW_005054298.1:14454786-14486978 GCF_000277835.1 Geospiza fortis | reverse complement strand
TGCTACCCAGGGACATGCGGCGGGGACAGGGGACCACTGCTGTACACAGGCACAGGAGCCATGTGCGCGCCTTTGTAAGGGCAATTGATGTCACCCAGAATAGCAAACGTTTCAGGTTTGGGGCTCCTTCAGCAGACCATCATAGCGTGATGCAGGGAGAGGGACCGTTAACAGGAATCTGATAGAGCTTCAAAATGATGTCTCTGAGATCTGGAACAGGTGGCAAAGAGCAATGCTCTGAGCAAAGTTTCTCCAGATCACAGTTCAAAGATAGAACTCAATCACAGATCGAAGTGTGGCCAGATCATAGTTGACAAGGGCTCTGTGAAGGTGTTTCTTTCCATCAGAAATTATTTCTTTATTCTGAAAGAAAGGAAATCTAATGGAGGGATGTGGAGGAAGGGTTTTAAAATTTATTATTATTTTATTCAATAATGGGAGGGTTTTAAATTGCTTAAAACACGGAGAGGGTTCTGAGGTAGACTGGCAGTACCTTGTTCGACATCTGCCACTGGACAGAGTCACACTGAGGCCACTGCCTAACCTGTGATGACCACCCCCACCACTCTTCCACCTTCACTCTCTGGGTCTTTTGGTAGTTTCTTGATATATGAGTCACTGTCAATGTGTCCTTCCATTTTGATACCAAGTTATTGGGAGCTATCCTGAGCGTGACTATCCAGAGCGTGACTATCCAGGCTTATGCTGGATTAGTTTAATCTACACTACTTTCCCTGTCTTAGGAAAGCACCATGCAAGATGGCACCAGAAGCCCAACTGCAGTTCTTGTCTCACATCTAATACCTCTATCCACAAGGCCAATTGCTGTGGGGATAACATCTACTCACAGTGTCCTTGACAGTCCTCCTTACAGCCGCACATTTGTTGCCAGGCTGTTTCTGCCACAGCCAGCTTTCTCCTCACAGGAGGACAGGGGATTCCTGCTGATGCTGTTTCCACAGACAATTTTGGCTGTTAAGCTTGTCAGTTCTGGCTGGTCACCAGGGGGCCATGGAGCTCCTCACAATCACAGGAAAGTTGAGGAGCACATTTCTTTCTCCTCTATCTGCCTGCCAGCCAGCAGTCTCCACCAGCAAGCATCTCTGCCACCAGACATGCCCTCCCAGACTTCTCAGGAGAAACTCTGGCCATGGTTCCTGTCATCCAGGGTAGAAGGGAAGGATACAACCTTTCAAAGGGCAAGGATTTTAGCGTTTACACTATTGTTGACTGACACTTTCCAAGAGGGATATGGAAGACGCCTTGTCCCAGTCCTTAGAACAAAGTAACTTTCCAACTCTTCAGTCAATAAACATTGGATTCCCCAAATGGGGGATCAGTAACAGACACTGTAAGCCCTATACTCCATCAGCTGAGTAGAAAAGGTGGCAAGAATCTTGGCAAGAAACTTACACCTGAAATTTGTTCCTTTCTGTTACAGGATTAAAGCACTAGTCCTGCATTTGTACAGCCCACTTGGAAACTGCGGTCTCTGAACTGTTTCCTAGCTGGCTTTAGCTGCTGCTCCTGGGAAGGGCTGGCTGTGACCACCTACTTCTTCACAGAGCATTGATAAGCAGGTGATTGCTGACTCACTATCACATGAGCCCCACTGTGCAGGAAAAGCCCAGGACCTCTCTCCAGCCCATCAGCCCCCCGCTCCTCCCCCCAGCCTCAGGGCTGCCTCCTTCCCCAAACCTGGCACAGCGGTGCTGACTGAGTGTTTGGCAGCAATGTCAGCAACCCAATGAGCTCCTGGCCCAGCTGCAGCCAGCACAAGAACCAGGATGCCAAGGCTGTTCTCCTCTGCCTGTCAGCAGAGTGCTGGGCCCTGGGAGAGGACAGCCAGGGCAGGCAGGTGCTGGTGGGTGTGAGCAGTGAGCTATCCCTGCATCCATGAAAGGAGCAGCCCTCCAGTGCTGCAGGCAGCCGGGCCCCGCACCCAGCCCTGGCAGCAGCAGACAGTGAGTCAGCTTCCTGCTGGGCTTTCCATGCCGAGGGAAGGTCGGCAGAGGACTGGCAGGAACAAGCTGAGGCAGGAATTCCTCCTGGACTCCAGACAATATCTTAATTTCCTCTTCTGCCACGGGTCTGGCACATTCCTGGGAGGCAGGCAGGCCGGCATGCCCCGCTGTGGGTGGGAATAATCTGACAGACTTGCTCTCCCATCAGCTGTGAGAGGACGAGCTGTGACACCTCTACTGCAGGTCCTCAATGGCTCATCAGAACTGTGCTTGTAGGGTGGAGGACTGATTTCCTCCACTGTCATTCCTGGGATGATCTCATTTGGGAGAGTCAGCAGCAGAGACAGGATACCTTGGACCAGACAAAGGCATAGGGAGGCACGGATGCAGAAGGAGGGCACCCGTTCTGTGCTGTGCATTGCCACCATCACAGCCCCCCCTGCCAGGCCCTGCTGCTTTGCTGAGGCAACCAAATCCCCCCTTGCACAAAGCACAGGACAGCCAGGAATGTGTTCGCCAAAGACAGAGAACTACTGAGAACAGCAGCCAAAAATCAAGCATGCCACCCACTGCCAAAGCACTCTCCTAACACAGCCTGCATGAGTGTAAGAGGAAGGGGACACACAGACCATGCAGTAGGGTGCAAACTGATACCACAGTTCTGGCCCTTTCCTTGTTCTAGTTTCACAATTCCTTGAAATCAGCTTATAAATCAACATCTGCAAAGGGCAGGTCCTCCCTTCTCCCATTCCCAGACTGTGGGTAGCCCAGCCACCGCTCAGACTTGGTCAGTCTGGCCAGGCCAGCTCAGGCTTGGGCTGCTTGAACTCGGCTCATGAAGCTGTGGATCCCTCCTGCAGCCCCATCCCCTGCAAAGTGACAATGGTGATGATCAAAGCTCTGCCGAAGCTCTCCCTGCCCGGGGCTGCTCCAAGGCTCTGTGACAGGAATTAGCCTGAGCTCCTTGGGGACAGGATCATGTTTGTACCAGATGTGTCCCTGTTCCAGAGGAATGTGATTAAGGATGTCTGGAGAGGCTTTCACAGGGTCACACCAAGCACTGCGGCACCTGCTCCCCCAGAGAGCAGAGCATGAGGGGGAGTCCTCCTCCTAAGGGAGCACGGTGTGGCCTGGGGAGGGTTTATTTGTCCTGGGCACCCTGCTGGCTCCTGTATCAGCAACCAGCAGTGAGCCTGTCTCACTGCCATGCACAGTGCTGCCTCTGCACACTACAGAGCTCAGGACAAGGGTGGCTACACCAGTGCTTAGGCTGATCGCAGTGGTAAAAGCCTTTCTCTGTAGGTCAGGAAAACAGGATGTCGTCTTCATTTTCAGCCTGAGCACAAAAGCAGAGCACTGGAGCAGATGGGCCCAGGGGGTGGATGCCGGGCACATCCACCCCCCTGTGACCACGTGCCACCCTCATGTCCCTCCGGAGGACCCTCCTGAGCTGCATCACTGGGACCAGCACTACAGCTGGGACTTTCTACCAGCCCCGTCTGCACTTGGCTGTGCTGACAAACCAAACCCATAATCAGGTATATCCAGCTTTCTCTGCAGATAGCGGTCCTGCTCCTGTTCCTTCAGCCCAGCCCTTCCTTCCTTTCCCTTCCACATCCCAGGCCACACATCCAGCTCCTGGCAGTGACGAGCTGAGGTTCCCTGCCACTGCTCCCTTTGTGCTACTGCTGGCTTGCTTGGGGCCACAACATATCTGTGTGTGGCTTTTACACCTTGGCCACGAGAAATGCAATCCCAGTGAGGAGACTTGTGAATGAGGGAGCTGAACAGCACCAGGCTATAATTACAGTAGGAGCATGTGGGGAGAGGCCAGCCGAGCGCATCCATCTCATTTCCTCTCCTATTAAGTCTGCCCTGCTTTTGTTTGACCCAGACCAAACCTTGCTATTAATGGCACAATGCTGTGGAGGTCACAGCTTATTCTGCTACAAGCAGCTTTGTGGATTCTGCTCAACTAAATGCATAAGCAGGGCTTTGCTTGCAGATACCATTACTCTGTGATTCTTGCTGTAGAAAGTACGTCGGGCAGCTGTGGTGGAGGCAATTCCCAGACTGGGCTGTTTTGCCAGGGGAGCTCTTTGTCTCCTTCACAACCAGCAACCCAGGCAAGCAAGGAAGGAGGTTAAATGGTGTCATATCACTACCCCTGGCTGTGGCTGAATTCTGCTGATGGGCACTGGTAGCCTGAGCCATGCACTTTTCCTCTTCCTGATCTTCCTGCAGAGTTTCAGCTTGTAAAATCATTTTTGTGCTGAAGGAGACAGCTCTTCTTGCTGTGCACCTGCAGCCAAACCAATGCCAATCCCTGCCCTGTTTTGTTGTGCTTGTCCCTTATAAGTCCTGGGAGGCAACCTGAAATGGTGTGCTCCTGGACTAGTGAAGGAAAAAAGCAGGCATGGCTGTGCTTACACCTCCAGGGCCAAAAAGAGAGTGCAGCCCCAGTTCAGAGCACAAGTAGCTGGCCCCAGCATCTGGCCAGGTGTCTTTGCTGAGGAAGAGAGCCTGGCACAGCAGGAGGCAGCCGTGCCCCAGCCTCTCCCAGCCCCAGTGAGGCTGCTGTACTCTGCTGGAGAGGGGAACATCCTCCAGGGACACTGGGCTGATGGATGAAGGAAATCATCCAGCTGGGCTCTTGCAGCAGAGATCACAAGGTCCCGCCTTCTCTGCAGAAATCACATGAGGAGGATTATTCTCCCATCCTGCTCAATGACAAGATCACATCTGGCAGCCCAGGGGGTCACAGAACAAAGTGGCAGGAGAGATGGGGGATGTTGTGCAGCACTGCTGCTCAGCACTTCTCCTTGTTCTGACTCCTGCATGGCCCCCTCTGAGCCACGCTGGACACTCATGGGTGCCAGCCCACCTCCTTGCTGCTCCCTGCAGGGAGGAAGCTTTGGCAGTCACATTTCAGAGCTCAGGCTGAGCCTTCCCTGTCCACACCTCACAGCAGCATTGCCTCCTCTCTGCATGGGAGCTTATGAGAGCCTCTCTGCTGAGCAAGACAGAGCAGCTTGTGACCAGCTATATCCCAGCCAAAAGTATGCACCTGGACAGGGGAACTTTGCACAGGCACAAAAGAATTGTCCCAGAAGTGCCTCAATCGCTTCTGCAAAGAGAGAGTCCCTTTGGAGACCAGTCCAGCACAGGCACCTCAGAGGGATGGGGCAGGGGCACAGGGCAGCAGGCAGGAAGCAAACCTCCCAGGGAAAAGAGTGGAGGCCAGACAAATTACAGGAGTACTCATCAGTATTGAAGAAACATGCTGTCCGAGCCTGTGCCCAGGATTCAGACATCCCTGCTAGAAAAATAGCCTTTGCTAAGACCTGTGTGAGGGAGAAGAGCTGGATGGAGCTTCATCTCTGCCCTGTAGTTCTGTGGCAATGTCTGTGGGCCTGGCAACTGGCTCTGGGAAAGGCTGGCTGCAGCACGAGGGACATGTCCAAACCTGCTGTTCCCATGGGAAGGAAGGTTTGTGTCCATGCTTGGAGAGGGCAGGTTCTTCCCCTGGCGGTCAGCAGGGCCCTGCTCAGCTCTTTCTTCTCTTCCTGGTGCTTCTCCTGGGGCTGGTGAGTCCCTTCTTTTGAAGGGACAAAGGGGAGGTGGATGGAGGGTGGGAGACAGAGAGCATTGGGCTGGGGCCATGGCAGGGATGTGCCAGGTCCCCAGTGTTCAGCAGCACTTGCTGAGGGTGGTCCTTGGCATCTGCAACAGCCAGCAGGACCCCAGCACCCCTGAGCTGGGGCTGCTCTTGGGGCTTCACACACAGCCATTGTCCTGCTCAGCATCAACTCTGCCCTCCCCAAAATGGGGCAATTCACATCTGAACAAATCCACTTGTGTTGGGGATTGCAAACCAGAGCCACTCTCACTCCTGCCAACGTGAGGAATGCACTGTGCTGCCACCTCCTGCCATCATCACATGCCCCACACCCCCAAAACCCCTCCTCATAGGGAAGAGGAAATAAGGTTTTCACATTTTATTGTAATGAAGTCTACGTGTCTGAAAAGCAGCCCCAAAACCCTCTGCAAGGACTTTCAGACACACAAGGGAAAGGGGAAACTTTGCCACTGGCCCTTGTTCACAGTTTTGTTGTAGAAATGGTTTTAGCTAGCAGTTTCCTTAACTTCCCAGCCACACAGCCATGTGAATGGGTGCCAGTGGTATCTGACCACAGAGGTGTGCCAGTCCCTCCTGGCTGCAGAGAACAAAAATAACTGGAGAAAGTAACTTGAGTGTACTTGAACCCAGATGGCAGAAACAGAAACCCAAACAGTTTGCTTAAACAATACAATTGTTTGAAATAATAAGGTTGATAATTTTGGGAAAAGAACTTCTATTTTTAAGTCTCTGGACAGGTTTACTTTTGTAAAAATAAACCCCTTCTCAAATACAAAAAAATTGTATTTGAGATAAAGTCATCAAAATATTAGTATCCTACCATCAAGGAGAGAATAAGTACATTGAGCAAAGAGGGAGAAACTTCTGGTAGAAGTGCAGTCCTGGACTGGCATGAGTCCCCTACGAGGGAGCAAGTGAACACTAGCTCAATCCCAGACCACCCCCTGGAGAACTGGTGGCAAACAGGCAGGAGAATGTGTTTCTTGTGGTTCATGTGGTGAAACATGGGGCTCAGCCTCCTGTTTCCAGCAGCCAGTGTGGAGGCTGAGTCCACAGTAACCACTCTGCCCAATGATGGTGACAGAAAGCCCACCTCCAGGCTGGTAACATGGTGACAGTCCCTGCTGCACCTGGGGCTTGCTACCTTGCTGGCTGTGGTGGGCAAGGAAGTTTTGTGCTGGGGAATTTCAATCCATTTAATTTATTGCCATTGGTGATAAAACCAAAAGTGCAGAGCCGGAGGCACAGTTCCTGTGAAGAGTTTATTGGTGTAGCTGTTTCCACTACAGTCAGAAGAGTCACAATGCACAGAAACAACAGGCCTCCTACACTACACAGGGAGGACAGGACACACACGGCCACAGACACACAGAGACACTCGTCTCTCTGCCCCGGGCCCTGTAGGGGGCCAGGCTGTGGGCAGGACCTGCTGTGGGGAGGCTTCTTTCTCTGATGGGATATTTCTGCAGCCTCCCGAGGAAGGCATTGGACCCTCCCGGTAATGAAGCACCCACCATCTCTCGCAGGAGCCAGGCTGGTACGTGGGAATGGGGGCAGCATCTTCTCCCAAATCCAATGGTGAAGTGAGCATCCCAGCCTCCTCTGGAAGAACAGTCCAGCTCTGACCATCAGGAAGAGGCTCAGCTGCCTTTCTCTCCTGGCATTAACCTTGGAGTTTCCAGGGCAGCAAGGGCACCATCAAACAGTTTCTGGGCCAGCTCTGAACAAAGGCTGCCAGCTCAGGGACACCCGAGGGAACAGGTCTGTCAGGTGGGAACGTGTGATGCACAGCAAGTCCCACCTGAACACGAGGAAGAACTTTACTGTGCAGTGACTGAGCACTGGAACAGGTTGCCCAGAGAGACTGTGGAGTGTCCCTCCCTGGAGATATTGCAGAACTGTCTGGATACAATCCTGTGCCATGTGCTCTGGGATGACTTGGCTTGGGCAGGGAGGTTGGACCAGATGATCCACTGTGGTCTCTTCCAACCTGACCCATTCTGTGATTCTGTGGAGCTGCCCAGAGGTGATGGGGGCTGAGTGCTGGGCACCCTGAGTGCTGCTCCTTCCCACCTGGAGGGCACTGCTGGATGTGAAAGTGATCTCAATATGGCAGCAAAACTGGGGCTGGGGCTTCAGTGACTTCCTTGTAGGCTTGCAGGGAGCCAGACTCAGTGGATCACTGCACAGGGAAAGGGAGGGACCCAAAGGACTGTTTTGTGCTCCAGCACTACATTTCTTGTGTAGCTTCTTAAACATGATTTGTTCTCAGAGACAGGAATGTGGGAATCAGGAACTGGGATACAGCCCTGTGATAAGTGTTTACTCCTGCAACCTCTGAGGAGGTGCAGAATGGCAGAGGACTCCTCTTAGTTCCTGCAAGAGGACAAGCATTCAAGCACTCAGAATACCTGCTTATCTCCAGCCTTCCCTCCCTGTGCAGTTTGCCTTTGGAAATAAGGTTGGGAAAATTGAGAGGGAGAGGAGCCAAACAGCCTCTTCCATGTCAAGCAAGAGCTGAAAACAGTCATGTGGGAAGGTGACTGGACAGAAAACAGTCTGGAGGACTGGGCTAGGGTGCCAGTCCCTCTTTGCCTGTCTGTCAGGCTGCAGCAGCCCCGTGGGGCAGTAGCTGTGGCAGAGGCCTGGTATGAGCACTCCTAGAAGGGGGCAGAGAGAGCAGGAGCAAGGCATCTGCCAGCTGAGTAAGGAGGTTGCTGGCCTGGGAGAAGAGGCAGCTTCTAGCCCATTCCTGTGAGTGCTCAGTGTCATGTGCTGAGATACCCAAGCTCCCCAAGCGTCATGGTAGTGGAAGGGAATGCAGTGGCACCAGCTGGCATGGTTCCCCTTCACCGCCTGGAGACCAGGCACAGGCTGCCTCCAGCAGGGAAGGGTCAGACCCCTGACCCAGGGCACTCAAGACCCACACAGCTTTGGGATGTGAGAGGCATCTCTCAGCCCACCAGGTCCAAGAGGAGAGAGACTCACAGCCTCTGCTGAGCGAGCGATGGGGCAGCCAGAGCCGGGCTGCATCCTGCAGGGCTATGGAACAGCCATTCATTGGTCCAGGCAAGAGACAGTGTGACTCATGGCAAGTCTCCAGTTAGTTCTTGGGAGGGGTGAGCAGGCCTGAGCTGCCTGTTCCACAAGCAGGGAGGACAGCTCCCAGCTCACACAGGCATGTGCAGCTCGTTGTACTCGTCCCGGCCATCCTCGTCGAAATTTGGCTCCGCATCCTCCGAGTCCAACTGAGAAGAGGCAGAGACCAGGCTATGAAGGCCACAGCTGCCCCCACTGTGGGGTCAAGCCTGGCACAGAGGGATCTGCACACTGCAACCCAGTCAGCTGAGCTGTGCTGGGAAAAGCAAAGCTCTTGCTCCTTCCCCTCCCAGCAGGCTTCTTTAAACCCTCATGCCCATCCATGCGTCCCCAGCCCGATGCCCTTTCTATTCTAAAGCCTGGGGCTTTGGTCCAGCACCGCAGCTCCTTCCTCTCCCCCTGCTGGCAGCATTCACTTCTGGGTGCTGCTCCAGGCTCTCCTCCAACAAAAGCTCAGGATGTTGACAGCAGCAGAGGAGCTGCCAGCTCTTGAAGAGCTGCCAGTACCCTGGCACTGTGGTTACATGCTGAAGTGCCTACAGCCATAGGCTCTGATGTGCTGCTGGGCTGTTCTTGCTGCTGGTTCAGTGGGGAATTGGTGTGTTTCTTGGTGAAGGAGCCACAAGATGGAAAGGGAAATCCTTATTCCAGGCCTCTGCCTGGTAGGAACCTGTTTCCTTGCCCCCGGCTGCCCATCCATCTCATACTGCACTCCCAGGGCTACAAGATCCAAGGAAGCCATCCACCCATTTACTGCTATTGAGCAAAGACCCTCAAGGCTTTGCTGGCCCATCATCTCCCAGCCTTTCAGGCTGCCAAATCTCTTCAACCTCATTCCAGTGTTGCAAGCTAGACTGAGGACAGCTGTCTGCTCACCGCTTTGAGCTCCCTGTCGTGGAAGAAGCGGGGCAGCACGAAACGTCGCAATGGCACTGTCATGATCAGGACAAAGGGGAAGGCCAGCGATGCCACTGTAGATTTCACCACCCAGAGCAGTACAATGCAGGCCAGTTGAATGCAGGTGAAGAGATTCATTCTCCAGGTCTTCACCTAGTAGGTAAACCCAGTCTAAGAACACATTATCTTTCCACAAAGATTAACGAAGACCCAACTGGCAAAACAAAACTCTTCTGCATAGCATAGTACAGCAGAGTACTGCTGCTGCAGAGTCTACCTGCCTTTACTCTACAGCCAGGTAGAACTCCATAACACATCAGCCTCTGTGCTACCTGGCAGCATACCCACCTGGCAATGCAGTGTCCCTCTACCCCTGCAAGCAGTGCATCAATCCTACAAATTATCTGTCAAATCTATACAATATCCTGGCAATGTACTCCTGGGTGCAGCCTGCCAGCATCGTACCACCTCTCTGCATGCCTTGCACTTACTTCTCAGCACAAACTTGCAGCCAAGCAGGGTCACCAAGCCAAGTATCACTCTAACAAAATGCCATCCTCCCCTCACCTGTTTCTTCTTCCTCCTCCCCTCATTACCTCGTTCTGTGCAACCTGCCTTTGCTCACCTTGACAACGTAGATGTGGTCAGGGTGGTGCTTGGATGGCATGAAGATCAGGAGCAGGCGCTCGTAGAGCTGGATGCCGGTGAGCGATGTAACCCCCATGTAGAGGAAGATGCCGAAGAGCACGGCCAGTGGGATCTGCCTCAGCATGTTCCCCATCACAATGGACAGACCTGCACAGACAGAGCTCAGGGCATGTGTATCTCACACCAGCCCCTCCGCAAGGCACCTCAGCCTCCCCACCTCCTCTGTGTCCTGGAGCACAAGGGAAAGGAAGCTCAGTATGGGTAGGTGTGGGCACTCCTGCAGTGAGCAGGCAGAGCATGGACAGGCCCATGGCGCACGGACACTGCCAGGAGATTCAAGTGCTCGGTGCTGACTTCTCCCCTCCCGTGCTCCCTGAGCAGAGGCTCACCGACAAGGGCAGCAATGAGCACTCCGGTGACACGCTGCTCCTTCACCTCCTCGATCCTGGGCTTCTCCCCGGGTGCGATGGCCTTGCTCATGACGGTCAGCGCATTGACGTGCGTGACGGAGCGCACCGTGGCCGCCGTCAGCCAGGGCAGCCCGAAGAGAGCGCAGAGGCCCCCCATAGTGCCAATGAGCAGAAGGTCCAGGTGGAAGCCAGAGCCTTTCAGCAACTTCCTCTCCTTCTTGCTAACAATCAGCCTGGAAGAAAATATAGCCTGGGTCAGTGCAAGGCCCAGGTCAGAGCCCAGGGACAGCACTGCAGTTGGGGACAACGCTCACTGGAGACAGCACACATGGGGATAACAAGAAGATGGCTGAGGAGGGGAATGGTGGCTGTCAGGCTCAGGTTAGCAGTTTCCTCCTGTGCTTGGCTGAGGCAGTCTCCACCACACCATTTGCCAAGAGGGGAGACAAAAGATGATGGGAGAAGCCAAGGTACAGTCTGAAATGGCCAGGATCCTGCTCTTGCTGCTCCTCTGGGATGTCCGTTGCATTTCCAAGTGAACCAGCACCCATCTTGGCCTTGCCTGTCTAGGGGTTAGCAGTGGTTGAGGTTGGAGGGGGAGATACTCACGTAGTGATCTGTGTCTCCATGAAGATAAGAATGAAGACCAGGAGGGCAGGGATGGCAGAGGCAAACATCATCCACAGTGGAAAGGTCCCACTACTGCCCATGGGGTGGATGAACCAGCCACGCTTGTGAGGGGACGTGACCGACAGGCCGGAGGGAACATTCAGCTTCTGGTGGTGTAGTTGCAAAACCCAGCAGTTACTCATTAATACAAAAAAGCTCACAGCCTCACACAGCTTTGATCCTCCTCTCCTGGTGCTCTCCCTGTTCTGAACGCCTCAGATGATGGGATAAGCCACCCTGAACTGAGTAGGACTTTCTCATGGATAATCCCCTTCAGTATAAAAACCCCCATGTTCCTTAACATAGGCCTGTGTCATTTCCTTTCAGCTACATAAATTCCCTTCATTTTTTCCAAGAGACCAAGGAAATATCTTCTCTCAGGAACCTCACTCCCATGTCAGTCCTTGCAGACCATGGTTAAAATGCTCCTTGACCTCTGCTTGGACAAATTAAGTGTTCTGAACTGCCTACCATTTTCTGAGGTGGCTTTCCAGACTTTCCAAGGCTCTTCTGTAACATTTTACAGCATTGTTTTTGCAGTGCAAACCCCAGCAGTGGCCACATTCTGTGGAAATGACCTCACCCTGACCATGTTCAGAGGGAATATCATGTTTGTGCTCCCATCAGACCACACAGACTCCTAGCTGTACATCATCCTGACCCTGCGTTCATCAGCATTTGAACCCTTGGCTCTGTGCTGCTCTACAGCAATTTCTGCTATCTGCACTGCAGGCAGAGTTTATGATTTGCATTTATGTTAATCAGCATAAGTATGAATAATATTTCTGGAATGTTTGTCCTTGAGTTAAGCTGTGTAACTAAGTACCATTTTCTCGGAAAGCTTTGTACATTTGCTGAGTTAATACTAAAATGATAATGCTTTTGATAGTAACTGTAGAAGTGTAGCGGGGTATGAAAAGAATGTAACAAAGTGCATGATTTTACTAATGTCTGATAGACTGAAATTTTTCATTGAAATTCAAATGAATAAAAATGCATTTGGATTCCACCAAGCCTTGCGCTGTTTTGATAAAAAGCTTGCATGATGAACAGGAAATACTTTTCACCCTCTTCCCAATCTTAGCACAAAAAAAAAAAAAACAACCAAAACCAACCAAACAAAAAAAAACCCAACCCAAAAATATATAACTCCATACCTACTGAAAAAGGAGAAAAAATAAAACCTGTGAGATACGTTTCTTTGATAACATTAAGTTATCAAACTTAAGTTTGTGCATAAACTGGGAAAAAATTGTATTTGAGATAAAGTCATCAAAATATTAGTATCCTACCATCAAGGAGAGAATAAGTACATTGAGTACTAAACTCATGACAAATACCCTATTGAAACCATTCTACATGCCACCTTCTTCAGTGTGCATAAACAGTTTATGTCTTGTTGATTGACTGCAAGTGTTTAGAGTTGCAAATGCATTGAATCTCCCTAAAGCCCCTAAACTCTCCCCTACTGACAGCTAGAAGACCAGAAGGATGCCAGGACATTCCAGTCCCTGTAGCTGTGGCCTCAGCCTTAGCAAGACCCTTGGAGCTTCCCTTCAGCGTGGGAGTGAGGATGAGGGGAATATTTCTGTTTGCTTTGTGCTGTTATGACTAAAGAGGCAGGAAATACAAATTCCCCTTTGCACAAGAGCAGGCCAGTGCCACAGGGATCACTGCTGGGCTGCAGGAAAGGCTCAGAGGGCAGTGCTGGCACCTACCTGTGTGTATGTGTCAGTGATGGTGTAATCCACCAGCACCATGACCAGGATGGAGATGGGGATCCCAAAGTCTCCGATGATCCGCCGTGCCTGCAGAACACAGACCTGTCATTAGCGAAAGGAACAGGCCAGCTCTGTGCAAGCACAGGGAGCCTACAGCAAAGAGAAGCCCCAGATGGGGCCAGCATCACTCCAAACCTGAGCACTGCTGATGGGCAGGGCAAGGAAACCCAGCCTTGACCCCTGGGGCTGTGCATCCCACTGCCCACACAACATGCTCTTTTATGACTGGCTAATTGCTCCTGCTGGCCTATTTAGACAGTGCTCCAGGTACTACACAGATACCCTGCATGTAGACAGATGTCCAAAGAGAAAAAGTTGTAAGCTCTTCTTCTTATATTCTAGTTTAAGAGACTTGTATGCAATCCAGTGAGCTTTCCCAAGGTCCAGAGGACTTTACAGCAGCCTCACTGGAGCAGGACAGTGCAGATACCATCATCAACAGTCAGCTCTTGTCTGCACCTAGGGTGGGCTACCATCCCTCCTGCAAGGTATTTAAAGGGTTTCTGGTGTTTCTTTGGAGGACATCCAAGCGTTCTGGAGAATAAAGATCTGTAGCCAGAAGTATTATTTGTTTGGTGTGTCCCTTGTCCTTGACATGTGAACCCCACAAACTGCTCACCTTTCCTCCTAAGAAGCGGCTGTTCTTGAACTTGCGCATAAAGAAGGCAATGAAGAAGGTGCCCAGCATGAGGATGAGGGAGAGCAGAGCAGTGTTGGGCTGCATCCTGGTTCCCATTGATATCGCATCTGTAGAGAGCACGCTGGCATTCAGGCTGCTCTGCACGTTTGGTGGGTAGAACTTCAGCAAAGGATGTTCTGCAAACACCTGAGCGGATGAGAGAAGCAGCAGACAAGTTACCACAAGGAGTGGCAGGGGGCACTGTCACTACTGGGGGCAGGGGGAAGCGGAGCTGTCCTGCTCTGTGGAGAGGTGAGGGCAGTAGATGGCGGGCACGCACAATCCCAGCATCCGTCACCTCGCCTCGCAACCTACCCAGCTGGAGAGGGTTGGGGAGAGAAAAGTGGCCCCTCTTTAATGTCTCCTGCAGGAAGAGAAGGGGAGAGAGACATTAGGGCTCTTCCTGCCACTCTCTGTGGTGGCACAGGAGCCAGCTGGGCTGAGGCATGAGACCAGCAAAGAACTGCTCTGCAGAATGTCTACGAAAGTTGTGGCTGAGCTGGCCCTGTTCCCTGGCCTCCTGTGTGCTAAAGCAGCAGGTTCCTAAGGGATTAAGAAATGCAGCAGCCCATCTCCCCAGGGAAGGTTCACCTTGTACAGTTTGTAGAAGGTCTCATAGATAAAGATGAGAGAGATGAGGAAAGCAAAGATCTCCTGGGTGAAGGGCGAGATGTAGCGCACCAAGAAGCTTCCTTCTGCTGCCACGATAATGAAGATGAAGACGATGAGCCACAAACCAATCCACACTCTGCCTGTCAGATACTCAATGCCTTGTGTCTGGCAGAACTGAAATGGAAAGGGGAAGGAGTTACTCATGTCTCCTCAGGCTGCCTCCTGCATCCACTCCCCATTAAGATCAAAGACTGTCCTGAAAAAAAGCATCTACATCTGCTTGGGCATCCAGCACAGAATCAGTCAATTCATTGCTAGAATCACAGGTAAATTTGCAGACTTTGCATTAACACCTGACAGCTCACACCAAGCAGGTCTTTACCGCTCCAGTCTTTGTAACAGTACCTCTTTCATGCTCTGCTGAAGCCCGCCCATGCATAACACTCCCCATCCCACCCATATGGAGGTGCCATTGCTCAGACACAGCTCTCCATTGTTCTATGCACTCAACAGCACAAGCCTGTTCCCTACAAAGGAGGGCCTGAGCATCCTGCTACATCCCACTGCATAAAGGCCACGATCTCACACTGCACCCTGTGTACAGACAGTTGCATGTGTGTGGAGAAAAGGCCCCAGGCTGCCACCACAGAGGAGACCATCTCCACTGCCTCTTCTCATCTACAGCTGTTTCCAGGACAAATCATACCCCTCCCTTTGCAGCCTTCCTCAGTACCACCACAGGCAGAGGTACTCTGTACACAGTGACTGGACAAAGCAAAAGTGGTCAGTGAGAAGTGCAGTTACAGGAGAGCAGAGAAATTCCCACTCTGCAATAGCATCACCAGCTCCAAACTCTTGAGAAGGTGACCATCCAGCTGTAGAAAAAACCATGCTTTTTCAAAGACACAGACATGCTGGGAGTCAGAGAAAAGGAGAAAAATTAGATTCACTGCTTCAAGGTACAGTGATACAGGGATGCTTTCAAGAGCAAAGAGGTCATGCTACTTGAGAAAGAAACATATCCATCCTGGCTGGCCAGGCTACCTCTCCACACACCCTTAGGCTCATCCTTAGAGGTGGGAGTAATATATGTGGCACGTCCCAAACGGGTGGTACACTGAATGTTATTGAGCTCCCATAAAAGGAAACCTGGACACAGATAAAAATGGTGAAATGGACTTCAAAGGAAGCCCCAAGAACAGTGAAATTTTAGGATGCAGCTACAAGTGCTCAATGTGCCAAAGAGCTGCAGCACAGAGCTGGGAGACAGTGCTCTCCTCACAGTCAGCATGTAGAGGAGTGCTGTTATCAGTGTCACACCTCAAGGGATAATGGATACAGCAGTGGGAGGTAGAAGTCCCTGTAGTGGGACCTGCCAAGGGACAGCAGAGACAAGGGCAGCCCTGTCTGAGCTGAGAGCAGCCTGGAAGGACTCAAAGAGTTCACAGTAACAAAGACCCTTTGTAGAGCTGAGAATGCCAGTTGCCCTCTCCAGAGCAAGGACAGAGCAAGCAGGTGCCAAGCACAGACACTGTCTCACATGTACCTTGTAAAAAGCTTCTTCAAACACCAGCAGAGGCCCTGAGAAGCCAATGACCAGGAGTGGCTGGGCTCCAAGCAGGGAGAAGAGGATCCCTAAAACCGAGGTGGAGATTATCAGCTCGGAGACCCCCATGAGACCCTCAGTTTTCTCTCCTGGGAAAGAGAACAATGTATGAGTGTTACAGCCTGGACACAGGCACCATCAGCACAGACAGGCAGGCTGCACAGTTCTGGACAGAGGAGGCAGGTCCCCATCCCATCAGTCAGAGGTGCCCTGTGTTAGGCAGGGAGCATGGAGGGAGCCCTGGCAGCCGAGGCTGGAGAAGCCAAATGGCAGGGAGGGAACAAGGCAGCAGCCGAGGCGCAGCACCACCACTCTCCCTGAGTGAACAGCACCAAAGCCCACCCCAGAACAGCATCACACAGACACAGCCAGTGTCCCAGAGTGCAAAGAGCAGACCAGAAAGCAGGCCCATTACCTAGGAGTCCCCCGAAGGTGATGGCAGGAGAGAGAGCAGCAAAGTAGATGAAGAGAACGGCTGCGAGACACTGGCTGTGCAAGGCGTCTCTGATGTCACTGAGGTATTTGGGGTACCTGCGCTTTATGTCCCGAACCAGACCTCCAAAAAAGATCCCGGTTCGCTTCAAAGGGTCATCCTCAGCTTCCTCCTCTTCTTCCTCAGCTTTCACTTCACACAGCTCTGGAGGTGCATGGAGGGCAAGGCTTCAGCAAGGAACACAGCTGGGCCCCTGGCCTGTCCCTCTCCCAAATACCTCACAGAGCAGCGCTAGCCTGGTGGGCCCCCTGCCACAGCACATCCCAGTGCCTCCAGCTGTCCCCAGCCACCAGAGCTGCCCACAGTCACTGTCCTGCTCCCCTTGCCCCACTCCCCACTCCCCACTGCAGGAGCCAGGCCCTGCTCACCCTTCTGCCAGGCTCTGGGAGGGGAGGGCCCATTGGTGCACACAGGGCACTAGGCACAAACTTGCCCAAATGTGAATGGAGAGACCTTTGGCTTCCTGAGCAGTGCCCTCCTTCATGGACTTCTGCTCCCTCTCCTTCCTCTTCTTCAGCAGCAACTTCTGGAAGGTGGCAATGGATTTGAGCAAGTCTTTCCCCTCCACCTCTGATGGGGGAATGACAATGCTGCAGTCCAAGAACTCGTTGATTGCATTGAGGAGGTCTTGACGATCATCTGCCATGTATGCAGCCTCATGGAAGTGCTGGAAGGAGCAGGGAAAAAGAGAGAGGGAGAAGGCTCAGACCAAGCCTAGACCCAGCTACTACAGCCCGGAAAGACAATGCTTGCTATGACCTTCAGAGTAACATTCTCCCCCTCCATCCACTACTCATCTCACACCTGCCACTCTGTGACCCACACTCCTGAATCCCACCTCCTGTTTTGAGGGAGAAGCTGGTAGAGCCCTAAAGCATCACAGTTAAAAAGCACAAGAACCACGAACTGAGCAGGGAGCACAAGAAACTCTTGGGAGTCTCCACATGGAGACGCAGAGCGAGAAAATAAGCATCTACAGCATGAGGGGAGCCATGCAAAGAAAACTAGGCAGAAAAGGGGACATATATCTGACAGCAGGAGCAGGTTAGCAAGGAAGGACTAAGGAGACCAGGCAGGGAGGTGCTGGCAAACAGGTGTAAGTGCTGCACTGTCTCTGGAACATGCCTCCAGAGAAAAGGCTGGAGGATGATGAATGAGTGAACAGCCTGTAAAGGAGGTAGGGGACAGCTAAGGTCCCTGCAGCACACAGACTCCCTGGAGCCACAGCTTCAATGTAAATGATACTGTGCTCTCTCCACGGCGCCAGGACTGTGTAACCTTGCTGTGGCCAGCCCTGGCTGCAGCAGCTGGCTCTGCTCTTCCAGCAAGAGCACCAGAGACTCAAATGAATGAGGTCACCCCACAAACACAGCACAGAAGCTGGAATAGCACCTCATCTCTTCTGGCTAAAACCACATTCTCAGCTGAGCCCCACACAACTTCAGGGAAGGAATCTTTCAGTCTTGCTGCCTCTAATGCAATTTTTCTGATTGAGCATTTTAGTCTCCAGTTCAGTGAAAGTTGTGCAATAGAGGCAGTAGAGGAAGGTTTGTTACTTGCTTATAGTTACGAGGCACCAGCAGGAAGGACCTGTGAATCTCTGATCCTCTTGTGCTGGATGTATACAGCAGATGCTCAGATTGTCTCTCCTTTGCATTTAATTCCTTACCAAGGTAATCAATTTCACTGCCATCTAGACAGATGGGGGACTTCTAGCAGTGCACTTGCTTGGCAGAAAAACCTTGCAGTCTCTTCATCTCTTCTATATGGATGTGCTCCTCTACATGGATGCCCCAGCAATGGGACTCAGCTAAAAAGCTTCATCCAAACATCTGAAAACAGTCCCCAGGAACTGCTGGGTTTTTGTTAGTGTGGTCCAGGCCAGGTGCCATGGTCACAGACATCACTTAGCCTCCCCACCTCTCTGTGAAACGTTGACTGAACATCACTTCTCTTACCCTGGGTCATCCTTTTCTCCTGCTTTTACACATGGTCCCTGTCTTCACGCAGCCTAGCACACTCTGTCCCAGCCAAATAAGTGTCTGTCCTACTCTTTGCTCTGCACTGGAACATTCCACCTTGGCCAAGCCAGGCTGACCTTAAAAATCCCAGGTGCTCACACCTGCCTACCCCACCTGAGCCCTTGCACAGCTCTCATCTAAGGACTGTCTAAGGAGCCAGCAAAGCTCCCTCACAGCATCACTGCCCACCAGCTCCTCACCTTGTCAGACATGAGCGTGGAGATTGAGCGGCCAATTTCGTGGTAGTCCATGTTGGCCTGGCTAGGTCCCAGCAGCACAAAGATGAATCTGACAGGAATTGGGACCTCCAAGACAGATTCCAGGAAGACAGCCTCATTCAGTCGGACGAAGGCCATGGTTGGCTGCTCCAGAAACTGCACACAACCTACCAGGGGGCAATGTTTGGAGCAGAGTTAATCACTGGAGTGAGCTGTACTGGGCTGCCTTTAACAGCAGAGACAGGGGTTTTGGAGGCTCCTACAAGCCCTGCAGTCATGTACTTTCTCCAGACCACAGACACAGCACTGAACTTCACACTGAGGACTGCTCCAAGTGCCTCACTGATCATTCACAAGCAGTGCCACTTTCTTTAGCCTCCCAGTTAGCCCACTCTCAATCCCTTACAGATGGGCTCTACTTACACTATAAGGGGCTAAGTTTAAACTAGAAGGTTTTTTCCCACTTATGGAAGGAAACTTTTTACATGTTACTTTTATCAAACAAACTTCTAATCTCATCAAAGAATGAAATCAGGTTCGTTTGACATGACCTATTTCCCATAAACCTTACTGCTTGGCAATAATTACATTCATATTCTTTAGCTCTTTAGTAATTGAATCCCATATTAGCTCTGCCACTATGCTGGCCGAGAAGGATGCCAGGTTAAACAGCCTATAGGAACTGGCTCACTGTTCTCCCCTCCTTGAGCTATGAGCTTTCTCTGTTAACTTGTACCTTCCCTGTATTCCTAAACTATTTTTTTTCAGAGAAAAGTAAGTCAGTGCTCTAAAGACTCATAGGTGCAAACTGCACATTTTGTTTTACAATGTCTGCATCTCATCAGTGCTTGGCAGTCTCCTCAGTTCCTAACAGATTGGGAAGTACTCCTGCATCCTCCAGCACACCAGCCACTTCCTTCACATACCCAGCACAAATGTTTATTGAATACTGGTATTTCACTGGCATTATTACTGATCTTTCTGCCATCTGTGTCCAGCAAAGAGCTGTGCACTGTGTCAGGCTAGCAAATCTGGGCCTTCTGAGAGTCAAAGCAAATCCCAAGACACAGCCTTAGCTCAGAAACAAGACAATGTTTAGTTATTTGAGTACTCAAAAGTGCACTTAGGAACCTGATTTGGCCTCATCGTGATTAAGCATCAGTTTGGTTGAGCTGCCAAGCCTCTTTGCCTGAGCTTTTAATCTATTGGGTAGACAATGACATTTATTTTGCTTGTAGTGTAGTTAGGTTTGCTGATACGTTAACACCAGTGCTAAGAGGAATACTCTTGCAATCAGAAGGCACCAAGCCCACTGATGCTCAAGCTTGCCTGCTCACAGCCCTCCTGTACAGAGAAATATGTCCTGGTAGTGCTACAGTCAATACCTGAGACCTTGCCGCCAGCCAGGCCCTGCTTCTGTCAACTCAAAGCTTGCTGGCACACACAGCCAGCAGCCAACACTGATCAGGGACAGGGCCCAGCAGCTGGCAAGGTGTTACGAGGCCAGACAGAGAGAAGCAATGGTCAAGGGGCAGGGTGATGGCTTGGCCATCAGTCCCCAGGCACCACTCACCTACTTCTGAGCTGCAAAACCAGACATGCTGTGAGCCTGGCAGGACTTCCACCCCTAAGTTGGGCCCCAGCTCCCAGGAGCAGCATCTATCAATGTCTTTTTTAATTTAGGAAAAGAACTAGCCTGGCAGGCCATATATTTGCTATACACAAACAGAAGATGAATCATCACCAAAGGAGGGAGTGTACCAGGCTCACTCCCCAGCTGAACACATATGAGAAGACCAAATATCCCTGGGGAGTGAGGACACACCAGGATCTGCACTAGTCACTGGGGGACTCTACATGCCACCTCTTACCCACAAGCACCACTGTGGCCTCTGCATCTTCAGGGATTTTCTCCATCAGCTTTAAGTATTTACGATGGCCCTCAGAGTTATGAAGATGTGGGTTTTTCTGCCATAAAGAATACAAATAAGTAAGGGTGAAGTCCCCGTGCTTTGGTCTCCCTACACAGCCTCGCACCCCACTGGCACAAATGCAGCTGGGCTTGCCTTGGCTGCACACCCAATGCCTGCTTCACAGCAAGGCACCCTCACAGCAAAGGCCACCCTGCAAGAGCCAGGGCTGCTGCTGCCATTACATGCTCAAGCAGACATCTGCATATAGTGCAAAGCCAAAACTAGGCACCAAAATCATAATGTAGCAACCCGATTTCCAGCACTCCAGGTAATCCAGTCCTTGCATTACAAGGTTTCCCCACAAAGGGGCTCAGAGGTGGGCACCATGGCCTGCTGGCAGCCAACAGCTGTCCCCAGAATGTGGAAAACGACACAGTAACCCTCCCCCAGGTCACCCTCACCTCCTTGCACTCAGTCTCATTGGCCTTGGGGTCAGCCATCTCAATGCGCTCTTCCCCCATGAGGGGCACACATGTGTCCGTGGTGTGGTTGTGATGGTGGTTCCCCACGATGGAGTTCATGCTGGAGCTGGAGTGGTTCCTTGGGAAGAAGCCCTCTTTCTCATCATTGGGATGGCTGAGGGGAGAGTAGTGGCGATGAGGGGACGTGTCTCCCTTGCCACCTGGGGCTCACAGATAACCCCCGGGCCCTGAGAGCCCACATCCATGCGCACCCACCTGTGCTTCAGCAGCAGGGCACGCAGCACGTTGGCTCGATCTTCTGCCCTGATCTGGTCAGAGATGATCATGGTCTCCACCATGAGGTGAGCAATGCCAGGCAGAGTGGTCTGCTCCAAGTCAAGGAGGACAGCACCTGCCAGCATGAGGGGAAGAGCCCTGCTCCTAGAGTGCAACACTCCCCATTGCATTCACATTCTGGGGACACAGCTGTTCCACCAGGAGCCAGGCTTTGGGTGGGGTACAGATTCAGCTGAGAAATGCCCAAGTGCCCCATGTCTTTTCTGTAAATCCTTGCCCCAAGAGAACCCAAAAGCTCCAAGATGCAGTGGTAATTCTGGTATCTCCTTATTTCAGTCTCCCACTCTGACCAAACTTGCTGACCACATCAAAGATGGGTCCAAGGCCCGCTGGCCAAGGCACAGCTGGGGGGTGCAGCTTCTGTGTGCCTGAGACCAGTGAAGCAGAGTGTGGAACCAACCAGGCACTCTTGAGCTAATTCAAACCCTGTCCAAACAGGCTGCAGGATGTCTCTCTCCACACACCCTACATGAAACCTGGACACAGATGCTGTTTCATGCCTCCAGTGAGGCACCTAACAGTGACGGAAGCTATCCAGCAAAACCTGTCCTAGAGCAAGAGACAAACCCTGGTCTGCTCTTCCTCACTCACCGTGGGCAATAGTCTTCCTGAGCTCCAGCAGACTGCGGAAGGACAGTGAAGCCACATGGGGCTTCCCCCACCTTGCTGTATCCTCCTCCACATCCTCCTCAAACTTGATCCAGCGGGCTGTCTCCCTCCAGTGCATCTCCTGGTTCTTATCCACCACCAGCTCATTCAGCTCCACAAACACCTAGTGTGGATCACAAGGACATGAGATGCATACAGCTCTACCAGCAGCACACAAAAAGCCTTAGCTCTCTTCTCCAGGTACTGCCTGGTCTGACATGATACTGGAACAAACCTGCCATGGTTTAACCAGAGGTTTACTGCACAGAAGCAGCCAGGATAAATATCACTGACAGCATGGCAGGAGCTTCCAACAGCACATGGAGCACCAGAAAGCTCCAAGTCACATGGTATGGGTAGAAAGGAGAGAATAATGCAATGCAGCACCCCTTTCTATCAAACTGCTGCAATTTTGTCCTCTGCCTTCTCCTCGGTGGCCCCCCCAAATTTCTCACACTCTCCAGAGATAGTGATGTTACTGTGCTGCCAACTTCCACAAAAACATCACCATTTCTGTGACTTTTAAATGCCTTTCCTAAAGTCAACGCTTTGTGGTTTCAGGGAAATCTCCCCTTATATTGAAAAAAGTGTATTTTCAGCTCTCATGGTAAAGGATAACAGCATGAAATGTCACCCTCAAGGTCATGTAAATAATTAATTATATTGAAACACATCACTTTATAAATTGCATGTTTCTAGTCCTGATTTATGGTTTCTGAACAAGTGTGGGAGGACAGCACATGGATACCTCATGGGGCTTTCTATCCAGCTTCTTCTTCTTCTTCTTTTTCTTGACAGATGGAGTTGATGCTAATTTTTTGCTTGTCCTGGTGACCTGACTCCGAGACGGTTTTTTCATCAGATGCCTCCTCACACCTGGGTTATCTTCAAAGCGGTGGCCTGAAGACATAGGAAAGGAAAAAAGGCCACCAATTTATCTAGTGGATATACACTGTCTGGCAGGGAAACACATCCAACCACGTCCTTCTCTCATTAACTTAGGCTATCAAAGCCCTGGCAGCTGGAGAACTCACCATCCTCTGCCAGAATTCTGAAGATCCTTTCTGCCTCATTTGCCTACTTTCATCTCTTCCAGAGATGTCAACTAACCTCTTCACAGAGAAGGCTTCATCCTAGGCTGTGCTTACACTTGGGACTTCATCACAAATGCTTTTACTCATGGTACTCAAACAAGTGGTGTGGGAATCCTCCCCATATTCCCCCAACAAAAAGCAGCCTGCAGCCTTGGCTGCACAGTTCTGCACCCACACAGCAAAGGCAGGCACCTGGCTGGGCCTCACCCCTTGCACCAGGGAAGGCCTGGTGCTCAGCAAGCATGAAGGGCAGTGAAAGGGAAGGATATTTAGCTGCTGGTCTGGGAGACATAAGGAAATATCAATGTCTGTTTTATTTAATTGTGTGACGAGACTGTAGGATAACACTGCAGCCTGGGGCTGGCTCGGAGGCTGGCAGTGAAGTTGAGCTATCGCTGCTTCTAAATGATCCGCAGTGCCGCGGTAATGCCCTCAGAGAGGTCTGAGTTAGAGACTGGCTGGCTGAGGCAAAGCCTCACAAAGGCTGTTAATGCTGCTCTACAGACCCATCACTGTGCTGCTGGCTAGCCAGTGCCCACCAAAATGCAGCCACAACCATACTAGCCTTTTTGCAATGCCAGAGAAACAGCACCAGGCAACAGCCTGCCAGGGAGGATTTCCCTGGATGCTACCCAGGGACAGCAAGTGTATCTTTCTCAGCACAGACAACCCACAGGAATGTGGAAACCCTCAGAGCCTCATTACAGGATGGGCAGGCTGATTATGGAGTCAGGGCTTTTGCTCAGCTTTGGTCAATTGAGGTTTGCTGTCTGTGCTTGTAAGACAATGCCAAGGTCCTCTCCCTGGCAGAGCAAGGGCAGCTCTCCATTGGCTGGGGTGAATGTTCTGCTTGCATACATCTTTCTGCACTTAGCTTCAAGACCTGCAGCTTTCAGGGTATGAGAGACAGTAAAAAGCACAGGGTTTTAAGTCTGAGTGGCCTCTTTGATGTTGCAGAAAAATAGCTGTACACCTCTGGCATGGAAAGACACACCCAGCATCAGGCCAGGCATACCATGGCCTTGCACCTTGGAAATCTGGGTCGCTAAATTAAATATAAAAGGAATCAATACTGAGCCTGAGGGCATTTTCCCCCATTGGCTGTCCTGCTGATGCACGTCCTGCTGATGGTGGGACTCCTCCCTGCTCCACTTACTGCCCTGCAATGTCGATAGGAGCCAATACCGGCCCAATAACCACTAGAACGTTTCTGGGAGCTGGGCACGTGTGGGGCTCCCATGGAGTTTCACATGGATTTCTCAGTTCCTGCACACACAGCAGCCACTTCAGCACACTCAGTATGAGCTCATGCATGAAACCAGCAGTCCATCATGCAGATGATCTTGGTATCTGGCACCTTTGCTCCAATCCCTGCAGCTTCTGATTCTCCTATGCACCCTGGGACTCCTTTTCTCTGTGTCCCTGGAAAACCAGGCCCCAAGTACACTCTACCCAGCAAGACAAAGGACAGCAAGCTTTCCTCTCACAGATGACAACTTACCACACAGTGCTCTTCAACAACAGCCCTAGAGAGCACCCACAGTCCTAGCCAGACAATGGCTGGAGGACAAATAAGAAGCAAGGAGCCACGTTTCCTGACTGCACCTCCAGGGACTCCCACAGTCGGTGACAGGGACAGGAATCAGAGTGCTGCAGGGTCCGAGAGTGTCGGTGAAGGCACATCTCCAGAGCCCTACCTACAGCAGACTAAGGAGAGATCTACTTTGCTGCTCTTCCTTGGTAGTGTTTTGGCTATTGAGATGCCAATAGGGGGCTACAACTCATAGGAGCAGGGTGGGCACCTGGTCTTAATTTAGGAGAACCACTGGCTTTGGGAGTCCCATGCAGAACCCAGCTGAAGTGGTCCAGGCTGCTCTACAGAGACCCTTTCTGTGTCCTGTAAGATTGGTGCCTTCCCCAGAGAAAGTCAAGCTCAAGAGAACACCTAAAAGTCCTTATGCAGGACAGGATCTTAGTCTCTGAGACCAAAGGGTGATATGCTCAGGGCATACTTCTGTCCTTCTTGTTTGAAGCCAAACCCCCCAAGGAGTACTGCTCTTGCTGTAGCTCCTCTCCAGTGCTCCCCAGGATCTGAGTGTGAAGACAGTGATGTCAGAGGACAGAGACCAATTCCTATGGTAGCTCCACTATGATGAACTGGTATGTCACCCTCCCACACAGCATCTCCTACAGTCTCTTCCAGAAGATGATCTCATCACGTTAGCTTCCACAGTCACATTTCTTCAGATGAACAAGTTCCTTTTCCACCAGCTTAAATCTGAATATGACAAATATGACTGCACTGGTTAAAGTCTTCCCCAAGAATGCCTTTTCTAGCAGGCTATTGCCTTCAATTTACACCTTCAATAGCTCCTGCTCCCCTCCCTTCACTTCCCTCAATCAACAAGAAGACCAGGAAGAGGCATCTGAGTATTTGTATCAGTACTAGAGAGCAACCTGCTATCCTGGCATCACAAGGATAATGCACACTGCCCATTCACCCCAATGCTTAAGTTACAGCAAGAAAAAAGAGATTTTAAACTCAGACTCTTGAAATATATAAAAAAACACTTTCAACTCAGATTCTTGAAATATTTAAAACTAGACTAAGTGAAATGCTAATCAACATACTGTAAGACAGAGCCCCATGCTGGCTTCTGGAAAAAGCTACTGCCCTGTCCTGCACAGAGGCCAAGTCTCTCCTGGCTGATGCTAAGTCCAATACGATAGGGATAGCTCATCCCTGCTGCCAACCAGGTGTCCAGGTTCAGCACTCCCCATGCTCCAAACACTTAAAAGAATGCAAGGAGACCAAGGACTCCATTCTGTTGAAAATATATTCCTCCTGGATCTGAGCTGGTCCTGGAAGAGGCATTGCCATGGAGTAAATAGCTGGGCAAGTGGCACTGGCTGAAAGTGAGCTGGCTCTGCACAAACAGACTCTGCTATCTCGGCCATATCTGACTCTGCCATACCTCTCTGCAGGATTAATCCACAATGTGGATTCATTATACAATTAAGAGTTTACTGTACAGAGCACCTACAGTATTAGCTGTAGCAATCAATGAATGTGTTAAATACTGGAAAGCCCAATTTCCCCACTTTGTAAGTGATGCATTATTACACCTGAGTGATCTGCCCCTTCTACCTTCCCAAGAATATCCATGTTTTCCAAGGTGAACCTGGAACAATTTCTTCACACTTTTAATTTACAGCTCATTCAGCTGAGGACAGCTGATGGCACCAATTTGCTCCAGGTTTCTATTTTGAACTTTGCTACTATTCTATGCCCTATCAATTTACAGTAATAAGTAGCAGACTTGTTACTGTAACAGCCACAAGCTAATCCCCACTAGCTGGTCCCTGCAGAAGCACATAGGCAGACATTTTTTTCCTGAAGGCTTGTAAAGATGGAACAGATGACAGAGAGAACACAATGCTGGGATTGAGAGGCAGGGCAAATTAAGTTTTTTTACCCAAGATCAAACAGTCTGAAGCAGAGACAGAGGCAGAAGCTGAACCAAGGCATCCTGAGCTCCAGTTACAATCACTCTGTTTTCCCACTCTTCTGTGTAAAGCTGTTTAAGTGGGCTAGTTCTGGGACATCACCCTCTCATGTGCACTCCTAAAATCCCTTGAAAAATTAACACATGATCCAGATGAGGACATTTGGACAGTTACCCATGAGCCATGGCTATGAACAGTACCACTCCCAAGGTGGGCCACCTTTAGCAATATGTACCAAGGAAGGAGCCCTGTGAGAGATAGGAGTGAGGCTCTGGTTTCTGCACAGTCTCCAAGACAGCTCAGAGATTGCTCTGCAAGGGATGTGAAGGTACAGAAACACATCTGGAGAACAGAAGACATTTTTGACTCTCAAGATTCCTATTCTCTCCTTCTCTGCTTTTCCCACTCTTGCTTCCTTTCTTCCTCTTTTCTCCCATCCAGGCACCCCAGCCAGCCTGCTATCACCTAGTTTCACAGCCATGCTCAAGCATGCAGGTACAAAGATTAGGTTATTTTTTTTCCTTTGGGCAATTAGATTACGGTACAGAGCTAGAACCTGATACCCACCTCCGCTGTCAGATCCGCACCTCAACTCAAATTCCAGGAAAAATAGCAGCAGCACACTGTCACCTTGTGCTACAAATGGAAGGGGCAATCTCTTTGTCCTTATACACACCTCAGAGCAGCTGCTTTTTCCCTGCCCACAGCATGGGCCACATCCTGATAAGCACAAACAGCAAGATGCAGCTGCCTCCGGAGCTGCTCGAGCGAGACACACAGACGAAAGCACCTCAGCACTACAAAACAGATTGGTACTAAGACCTCACACAGACACACAGGCATCAGGCAGCTCCTCTGGCGTCCCCAGACACCAGTGGGGCAGACTGTACTTCCTCTAAACCAGAAGACCAACCTGACATGGAGAGGGTACAGACAACAAACACAGGAGGGGGTTATGCACTGTAGCAGCGGGCTCTGATCTACAGCTGCAACCACGGGGTCACTGCTCTGGTACTTACAGGTGGGCTCCCCGCCTGGGTAGCCCAGATGGCTTCTGATGGCCTCCCATAAATCATAGTCTTCAAAATTGAAGGCAAATTCATCAAAGTCTTCATGGCTGAGTGAGTTGCGAATACAGGTGCTTATCACTACCTCCGGGCTGCTGCCCCCTTCTGATTCCTTTGCTGGCTCCTCTCTCTCCTGAAGGGTTGTCATGCTGTCCTTGTGAAGGTCAGGGGTCAGGTGTCATGAACGACACGCCTTCAGATGAGGAGCCAGGACAGCCAGGCTGACGTGTGGGAAGCAAGCTGCCCCCCCTGGAGGGCTTCACCACAGCCCTGGGGCCAGCCCCGGTGCCTCACTCCCCTGCTCACGGGGCATGAAGGTGCCGGCTGCAGCAGCCCCGAGGACTGATGAGGTTCCAGGAAGACTGGCTCCACCCAGGGATGCTTCTGTGGGGGGCTGCCCACCAGCTCCTCCAGAGCAGGGTCCTCGCTTTTCCGTGGGGTCTTGTGCCAGATGCCCAGGGATGCAGCACCCGTGGCCCGGGCACAGCCAGGCTGCATGTGCAGCACCGCTTTTCTCCCTCACTCCCCTCTGGTGTCTCCCTCCCTCTCCAGCCTGCAGAGCAACCTATTGAATTCTCCATGTCCCCAGGCCCGGAGCGTGCATTTCCATGACGTCTCTGTCTCTGTCCTCGTGCCACGCACAGGGGCAGTCCCCCTCTGAGGCGCTCCAGAGGAGGCAGCTGCCTCTGCCAGGAGAGCAGAGGAGAGGGGAGGCTCCTCACCTCAGGTTTTCTGCAATAGCAGAGCTGGCAGCGTGTCACACAGAGGGCTGATCACTGGGAAAGTGTGTCAGGAGAGGAGAAAGCTGGGTCTCAGGGAAATGCTGGAAACCCTGAACTGGAGAGGACAGGGGGGTGGGTGGTGGAGCAGGCAGCCATGGGGTAGGTGGGAGTAAGGATGCTGAAAACATGAAGATCAGCACTGTGGACAATGCAAAGCTAACAGAGATGAGACAGTGATGGAAAAGAAGGATGTGGGGAGCAGGAAGGTGAGGACCAGGTCCTGTGGCAGGCTGAAGACCATGCCTGAGGCTGCTAGGGGAGAGCAAGAGAGGCACGGGACAAAGGGACACACACACTGGTAACACAGGCAGTGTTGTAAAGCCTCACTTTTCATGCCATCCAAGTCAGCAGATGCCAGCATCTGGGCCTCGGCCTCGTCAGTGGGGACGCGCTGGTAGGCCGCGCTCTCCAGGGTGGTCATGCTGCCGATGCACATCCTCTCCTTCAAGTCATAGGTACCCCGCTGGCCACTCGCCACCTGGCCCCAGGCCTTGCGCTTCTCCCACCCGCGGGACAGACGCTCTCGAGGCCCGGGGGGGCTGTAGGAACCAAAGAGACTGACAGTAGTAAGCAGGGTGAATGACAATGGCCAGTGGCCTCAGGGGTTGGGGTTCCGTGGCCCAGCCCTGGCCAGCAAGCCCCCGAGAAGGAGCAGGGCCAGGAGTCCTCTCCTACAAAACCTGAAGGCTGCTCCTTCTGCTCCTCCTCTTCCCTATCACAGAGTGGGATCAGCTTGTGCCCAGTGTCAGGGACCTATCCCTGAGTCACAGCCTCATGGTCCCCTCCTGGGGCTTCCCAGCTTGCAGCTCAGCATGACAGCACAAGTTAGCTGGGAGGAAGGGTACTCCAGGTGCGCAGACCAGTGCCTCTAACCCTGCACTATGGGGATCCCATGGACCCAGGGATGTTGCAGGAGTCCCATGGAATCATCATCCCACCAGAAAGCAGCCCTCTTGCTCACATGGCCCTGGGGACAGACTCTGTGCAGTGCCCTGGAGCTGGGGAGAGCAGCAGGCAGCTTGGCACTGCTCACCTACCTGTGGAGAGAGGCAGGGCCCTTGTCCTGCAGCAGGTCAGCAAAGCGAGGCATGGGGGACAGGATGCCACATTCCTCCTCCACATGGAACTGCGCGGGGGCCGCAGTGCTGCTGGGCTCCTCCTCATCGCTGCCAACGGTGAACTGCAGAGACAACAGCCCTGACAGCAGGAGCTGGGCAGGCAGCCTTCACCCCAATCCTTGGCACACAGAACCTCCCCAAAATGGGCCACAGTGGCTTTCCCCACATGCCCCATACCCTGGGACTGCTCATATTGAGCCCTCCACTGTACTATAAAACTTCAGAACAGACACACTGATCTTCCCCCATGGGTCTTACAGCCCCAAAATGCTCATGCACACCCACCCCTGCATCCATACCAAGCAATCACTTACCTGTCACTGTCCTTTGGTGGCCATCTCTACTAGGCAAGGACAAATACACTCTTCCCACAATACTGCACAGCTACAACTTATCCCTGAGCAGCATACTTGCTGGCACCCTCCTACCACCTCCCTCCAGACTCCAAGCCCCATCCAGATAGGCACATCCTGGCCTTGCCTTTGGTTTGCTTGGGGACTCCAGCTTAGGGGATGTGTCCTTCCCACGAGCTTCGGCCTCAGATTCTGCAGAGATTTCTTTCTCCTGGACCTCCTCTGCCTCGGACTCTCCTTCTTCCTCTTCTTCTTCTTCCTCTTCTTCCTCCTCTTCTCCTCCCTCCTCGTCCTCTTCCTGGATGGTGGGGGTCACCTCTGAGGGAGGTATTGAGGTTTTCTTCTTTTTCCTCCTCCTTTTTTTCCTCCTGCTGGCACGGGGTGGCCTCTTTTGGAACTTGAGGGCAGAAGGGAGGTGAGTGGAAAGGGGATGATGGATGTGGTGCGAGGTTTGGCGGTGGACTGAGAGAGAAAAAGAGAGTCAGGGGCAGGAAGAGGCTGGGAGGAACCTGCCAGGCGCCCCTCCAGGAAACAGCATGGTCTGAAGATCAAGGGCCAGGAAGGGCAAGGAGAGCCACCAGCCCACAGGGACATAGCAAAGCTCTTTCACTGATGTGCCAGGCTGTGTCCAGCCTGGGATAGGTGGGGACACAGCCCCTGTGCAATGTCAAACCACCCCAACACAGCTCCACTGCCCTGGGGAAGGCAGCACTCTCCCTGTGTTGCCAAAAGCCATTTGCATGGCCGTGCAGAGCTGCAGTGACCTGCCCTGAGCAACATCCCCTTCCTAAACATGGGGAAATGTTTCTTGCATCCTCAAACAAGCATAATTTGGGGCCTTTACAAACTTTTTAGGGACATTAGTTAGTGGTTAGGCCATAGCTTAGTGGTGGACTTGGTGTTAGGTTTACAGTTGGACTTGATGATCTTAAAGGTCTTTTCCATCCTAAATGATAATGATTTCTTTTCTGCATAATGCTTCTTTGAGTTGAATAGATGTAGCTTATTTATCCCCCAGGCTTTGACAAAAAGTTCCTCCTACACAGCCACAGGAACAACAGTGCAGAAGTAACCTAAGTCCAAATCCCAGGTACTTTGAGAGCATGTGTTGTACCAGCCTCTGAAATTCAGGTTCAGTTAGGAGGCTGTCTTTTAAAAACCAGGGTAAAGAAACAGGGCAGAAGGACTTTTCTTTAAACTAATCTACAAAGAGAACTTCATACAGGCTTGACCTGGGTGTCATGGGAATTACAGAATGAGAAGAAATTAAGGACATTTCTGAGCCTTCATTCCAAAACAAAGGCAACACACCAGGCAGGGAAGAGGGTAAGCTCAGCATCCCACTGTGAGAGAAAGAGAAGCCATTGCTGCCAGGGCTAGCTGCAGGCACAAAGCCTCCCATGGACAGTCTGCAGGATGCACAGGTCCTGGGGCTGCACCCGGAGAGGCTGAAATCAGGGGGGCACCAGGCACTTGGCAAGGGGGTGTTGCTCGGCAGCTCTTCCTGAGCAATTGTTTCCAGACGGTTTAGATTTGGTTCCTTCCCAGCTTTCCTGTGACATGGCAGCAAAATCTGTTTATAGTGAAAACTACCTTCAAAGGACATTGTGAATGTAGGCTGTAACCTTCTCCCTGGGAGAGCCAGGCAGGTTCATTGTTCTGCTGTCATGTTTCCTTTCCTTTGGTTTCTCAAGTCTTTTCTTCCTTGTTTCCCCCCTTGGGAACAGCAGGGATATTTCACACATCCCCTTGGTTCAGAAGAAGCAGCTTGTGGCAAGATTAGAGGAGATTTAGAATGGTCAAATGTCTGCACACTGGAAAGAGTTTGGGCTCTTTATAAACACTTTTCTCTCAAAAGTGTTTTTTTCTTTGACTTAACTGGGTGTACCCCATTTCATTCACAAGACGTGGAAGACAGACCCTCCTGTCCTGCTGCTGTACTTCCATAGCACACCACCAGGTAGGTCAGGCACGAATTTCTAATATAAGAAGCAAGGAAGACCCTAACTATACATACATTGCTCCTTCAACAGCATAAAGCTGCTGATGAGGACACAGCCCATCTTTCCCTTCTGGCTTGTTCACTTCAATCCAAGGCAGAAATTTATTTTTTGGATCAGAAGGAAACTGAAGCCTTGGGCTGAAGGGAATGGCA
>NW_005054298.1:14446776-14454756 GCF_000277835.1 Geospiza fortis | reverse complement strand
CTTCTCTTCACCTCTGCCTCAGCCCTCCTCAGGTCAACTGATCACATCTCCACAGAGGTGGTCTGGAGGTGGGAAAAACACACCTCTCCCAAACACAAAAGGATTCATACCTCCCTCTTCTACCTCCTTGTCCTCCTGTGCATCCAGTCCCTGTCCTCCCTCCCTGCTCCCTTCCTTGCACTGCCTGCCTGTATTGAAAGTTACTGCCAAACTAGTGTCCCAGATGCTTGATTACATCTCTTGGTGAACTTGATACAAGAGATATGAAAAAGTAATTTAGATAGGGAGCCCAGAAGGAAGAGCCTACATATTAGGAGTTCCTGGCTTCTATTAGAGCAGGAAACATTTCTAAGCCCAGAGAACATTCACCTGTATGGGCTGGTATGTTATCTTTAAAAGTCTAATGACCTAACCAGATCTTCCAGCTTTATGAATACAAACTGCATAAAACCTTTGATAACCAGGGTTGATGTAGCCCTAGACAACAGAAATACATCAGGAGTTCAGAGGAAAACAAGGTTGATTCTGACAAAAGAAAAATTATTCTCCTATTAATAAGGGAAAAAACCCAACCCCAAACAGTACAAATCTCTAGTTAAAATTTTCAAAAAGCTTCTGCCATGCATGCTCAAGCAGATCATCCATGTCCTCCAAGCCAACCCGCACACCTGTGCACACAGGCAGAGCTGCTGAGCAGGTAGGTCCTACAGGACAGGAATTCAACCCACAGCAAAGCTATCAGCACCTTGCAGCCATGTGCACAAGTGACTGTGAGCCCAGATGGGAAGTGTTATTTAAATGGAGCCTCTGTAGAGAAATGACACAGGCAAAAAAACAGCAGCTGAGGTGCACTACAGTAATAGACTTTTACCAGCAAGCTTCTATAACAGCCATTGGAAAATGAGTGGCCAAGCAGAAAACAGCCTGGTGATGTACTTGGGACATAATGTTCCCAAGGTTGTAGCTCATCAAAGCCAAGCTGGAAAAGAAGCAATATGTGACTGTGGAGAGCCACAGACTGGGAAAATCTCCCAACCACTGCTACGTGTCTGCCACACAAACAGGCTGCTGGATAGGGGCCTCCTCCTGCCCTTCACTGCTGTTACTACAAAGTAACATAACCCACCTACACCAGGCAACAGCTTATGGTCACTCTTGTCAGTACATTCTCATCTAACACACAAAGTGACTTTGGGCAGGTCAGCTGCCTTCATCATGAAAGAGCAGATAGAGGAATAGATATGCTGTTCAGATGAATTCAGGTGAGATAACTACAGCACTTTAAATTCACACTCCATTTTTATTTTGCAGTTCCTTTCTTTGATCAGATAAGCCCAGTGGATTCTTGAGTGCTATTTAGAAATACACAGGCATGTCTGACTGGAGCCATCTGCTTTCAGACTGGGGAGGACAGCCTGGCTTCTGGTCATGTTTGGATGTTTCTTTGCAGCCACATGGAAGAGAAATTGTTTTAAAACTGGAAAATTCAGCTTGGGGAAGTAGCTGCAGAGGTCTCAGAGACTGATTTAGGAGGTGAACGAACACCCTGGGCTGAGCTACGGCTGCTGGGTGGGCTGTGCAGTAGCTATGCCTACGGAGACAGAGAAAACAGGAACAGACTGGAAAGAGGCCGTGGGCACTGGTGCTAAACTGTGTGTACATAGCACCTCGGGAACGCTCTGGAGGAAGGAAGTGAATAGCAGGCTAATACAATCTGCAGTCCTGGCACAAGGCTGCAGAGCACGTGGCACTGAGAGAGGGCTGGTGGTGAGGGTGGAAGGGGGTACAATGTTTCAAAACCTACATACATTCAAAATCTCTCTCACTGTAGCTGCGACTTTGCTTCTCCAGATTGCTTGATGCTGACTTGCTTATCAGGTCCCCAAATCTCTCGATTGACAAAGTCTTATCCAAGTCCTCATCGTCCTCGGCACCAGGAGAGGCTTTCTCTGCGTCATCTCTGCCCTGCACAGAAACCGCCAGGTAAGAATCAAACACGGCAGACCCCTAAAGCCCTCTGGATCCTCCTGCCCTTCCAACAGCACCAGGCTCCATACAACAGGCCTGGGGCACAATGTGTCACATAGAGGCACAGCTCTGCTCAGAACCAAGTGCCAGAACAGACCATCAAGCTCCAAGGCACACTCTGCAGGGATACTTTAGTGGTCCTCCACACCAGTCTTGAGTGGCAGGTATCAAGGGAATATGCCAGTGCCAGTTTTCCCATTAGAGGAAATGTGTAACTTTTGTTTGGCTGGAAATTCTCTCTCCTCACATTTAACTGCTGCTCTCTGGTCTTCCCTTTGCCCAGTCTGCCATCTCTCTCATTCTTAGGCCTCCTCTGTATTTCCCCTTGGGAGACAGCATCCCTGCTCTGGTGAGTTGCCCTTGGGTCGGTGACCACCCTGTGCCTTCCCACCTCCCCTCCACAATCTAGAGACTCCCCGTTCCTCTTGGATGCCTTCTTCTGGCTTTTCTGCCTATTTTCCTCCTGTTTCAGGCAATGGGAACTTCTCTGCCTTTTGCTGGTGCAAGTGCCCTGACATGAGCATCACCAGGTGCCCGATGGCCTTTCTTTCTTTCTTTCTTTCTTTCTTCCTTTCTCCTGAGCAGCTGCAGCTGGTAAAATTTTCCATCAATATAGCCGAAATGCCAGCGTGGAGCTGTTGTGGACTCCCGTGTTTCCATGGAAACAGGAGGAGGCCCGACTGTGACAAATCTGCTAGGCAGAAAGAGGGAGCAAGGCAGCTTTAGCTGAGAGATCCCTCTCCTCACATCACTGTTCTTAGCTGTGGCCTAGGAGCAGCTTTGTATCTGTGGGCGAGACTGCTTCTCCTCTCACCTTAGCACAGGTGTCCCAAGCCCAGCCTAAATAGGGACAGTCTGTTTTCAAGCTGCTCAGCTCCTCTTGTCACTTGTGTACCCCTGTCCCAATGGCACAGGGACCTCAGAGAGCAATCTCTGGCCTTTCCTGGGCCGCAGTTTGTTGTCTGTGTGCAGAGGAGCAGGGCTCACGAGCAGCCCCAGGGCACGCTCGGTGCAGCCTGTCCCGGTAAGCGCAGGCTGTGTCTCCTGTCCTGCTGCAGCACGCTGCCAGGACACCCAGGACACCGGCCCTGCTCTCAGCCAGCAGGAGCACGGTCCCCGGGGAGGAGACAGCCCCGCTGCTGCTGCTGCTGCTGCTGCTGGATTCCCAGCTCACCTGCTGCAAGTCGATGAAGACATCTCCTCTGGGAGGGGACTCTCCAGCTGCCATTTTGGTTCAGGACCTAAGGGCCTGGGCAAAATATCAACCCTTCTCTTTCACCGGCAGGCACCCAGCAAACCTGGAGAGTGGCATAACCTGTGGAGAGAGGGCAGGACAAGGGAATGTCGTGGGAGACTGCTGGCCACTGCCCTCAAGCCCCTGGCTCCTGATCCAGAGGTCACCTCAGCAGCCCCTGGAGAACCTCCCTGGCTTCACTAGGACAGGCCTGTCCCCAGCAGTGTGCAGGGACAAATGGCCCAGTCCATGCTGCTTTGGCCACCAGCTCCAGCTGATCATGGATAGATGGGATCTTGTCCTTCTCTGAAAGGTCACAGGGGCCAACGGAGACATCAGCTACATATAGCTCCTGCATGGGCTGTGCAAGAGAAAGGAAAGCTTCCTGCTCAGCCACCTCTACAGCAGCACACCAGTGCAAAGCTGGAGTGTGACTGACCACCAGGGAAAGAAAAAGTTGGAGAGATGAGGTGCTGGGAGTACATGCCAGGAGCAGGCAGCAGAGTGGTCCTGTGGCACCTAGCTTTAACTGGACAGATCTCAAAAAAGGCCAGAAGGAATCACAGAGACAGCTGTGCAGACCACAGAGATAGGACAAGGACAAACAGTTCATCATTCAAACGCCACACACAAAACAATACATGTTACAGGCAAAGAGACCAAGGCTGCAGATCTGTGCCCTGTCAGCACTGTCAGGGCTAAAGGACACACAAGTCCCTGAGGACAGCACAAAGGAACAATCTGCTCAATACACAACTGCAGGTGAGGAAGGCAAAGAGGTGCTACGCTTGACAAGGACGGGGATACAGACTAACACAGAAACACCTCTGGTCAAACCATCTATAGCAGCAGCACAGCCTAAACAGCATGGGCAGCACTCCAGGAAGAACTGGAGATGGTACAGAGACTGGCACTGGGAAGACACTGATCCCAAAAAACTCATCTGAAACAGAGAAGATGTAAGCATATACACAGTGATTTGGGGACAGGGAGAAGCAAAGTGTCCTCAGCTCACAGCACAAGAAAAGAGACATTCGTTAAAACTACAAGGGTAGAATACAAATGAATTCAAAATTGACAAAATATTTTTTTTCAGTGATGTCATCAAGGAGCAAAACACTGCAATGTCAGAGGATAGCTTGGCAATCTCTCTGGTAACAACTTGTATTTCTGACAAATAAAATTAAGAGAAATTAAACCCATCTTTCAGAACAAGCTATTCTCCAGCTATAAAAGCTTTGGAGTAAGTGCTGCAGTCTATGTCCTGGCTATCTGCTGAGGGGCTTCTTACTATCTCATCTGAAGTACCTAGCATGGGACACTGTCCAAGACAGGTGACTAAAACACTAAAGATTGTCTAAGGAGGAAAGCAGTAAGGACACCTCATCATCTATCTTTGAAGATCTCCAGAAGGTCTACAGTCTGCTTACTCTGCCTACATGAAAAGCTTATTCAAATCAAAAATCCCAGGGCCATCTGTAAGGCAAGATTTTGAGAAGCTAATCTGACCATTGATGAAGGATGATCCTTTGCTCTACCTTCCTAATTATCAGGAATGAGGCAAAACATAACGGAAGAAACCCCTGAAACACACTTCATTGGACTCATCACTAATTTCAGCCTCAGTAAGACATCAACAGCTCAAGAGAAATAGGCTGCCAAGACAGACATCTAAACAGCAAATACAGCATCCAGGCCATCCTTTTAGTAGGAGACATGATAGAGAAAAGATAAATACCTATAAATACCTGTCCTTTTTTTTATCTCTTTTTCTTTTTTTTGGCATTTAATCATTTAATTCAAGAAAAGGGTCTAATTCCATGAAAACAAACAGCAGTACTTTTGGAACTGAAGGCATGCAACATTTTATTCCAGTGGGAAGAGCTGGCAGGGGAACCTCATTTTGCAGGGACATGGCATCACCACTGTTAAAGAAAGGATTGGACATTTTTAAGGAACAGAGCATTCACAGCTACAGAGTGACTGCAAAAACACGTTGCAAGGACTATAACTTAGGGAGTAAAAAGATAATGGAGCTTTGGACAACAGCTCCTGTAGAGGCAGAATCCCTAAAACTTAGCAAAATAGTAAAGGTAATTTAACAAAATAAATGCTAATGCTCAGCTTTACCTCTGTGCCACTAACATGCCTTGTGGGGCCTTTGAAGTAAACTAAAGCTATCAGCAGGGCTGTGAAGCAAAGTGCTTTGTTTCAGGGCAACCTTAGGTATATCTGAAGCAAGGCAGAGGCTCCAGGGGCATTTTGTGCTCTGGGAGGGAGGAAACCCACATCCTGGAGAACTACTGGGTGCAACATATTCTGCTGACACTAGCTTTCTAAGATATTATACTGAGTTTAAAACTATAGCCCGACTGCCTAAATGAAGTTAAAAGGGAGGGAAAATCCAGCACCTAGTCTTTCTTTACAGATCATAGCAGCACATTTAGAATTATGCTGAAGCCATCACTCTAATGAGGCTGAACAGCTAAAAGCCAGACAGTTGTAGTAGCAGTAAGAGAGCCCTGGGGACCTGCTTTGAAATTTCAGAGGGACTGGGAGATACCCACAGGGTTTCCATCAATGAAAGCACGATGCAGTGTGTGGGCACCTCAATCCGACAGGACTTGGGGCCCAACTGCTGGAAGGCTCTGACGCTTTGGGGACGAGAGAGGAGGTGAGGATGAGAGGTGTGTTCTCTGATTCTAACCCTACCAGCTCTCCTGTTCCTGAAGAATGGAGAGCCCACAGCCTGGAACACTGCTGCTCCCATTCAGCACATTCACGGCTGTCCACGGCCACTAGAGGCCACTTGCCCCTCACTCTGTGCCACCTCTGGAGGAAGGTGGGATGGAAACCTACAGGATCCTGCCTGGCGTTTCTACCACCCTCAACAGATGGAGTTCAGAGAAGAGCAAAATTTTGCCAGTGGGCCAGAGGGATTGATTTATAAGGAAAGGTTAGGAGCTAATTTTATCTAGCACAATATGGGATGACTAAGATGGGGATGGAACAAACCAGCAGTCTGGAAAGATCTCAAGGATGTAAAACACAACTGAAGATTATTTTTTTGTCAGGCAGCCCTTCATAAAGAGACTTAAGAATAGGTTAAAATTTAAAATAGAAACTTAAAAGGAGTATCAGGGAGAATTCTGCTAATGCTAAAGCACCATGCTGAAGTGCCCAGCCTGATGGCATCACTGCCTGGGTTGCCATAAGAAGAGCACAAGACAAAATGGGAAACTAAAAAAACAAACACCACTAAAGAAAAGCAAATGACTGATACCTTCATCCTACTGTATCTCCTGGTTATGGGGAGTACGTGATTCAGCATTCCCGCTAGAAGTAATTTTCAGTAATAGAAGCATCATGCCAGCAGGCCAGATTCAAAGGGAGGCCAGAAAAATCCACAGCCTGCCAACCTGTGTGCACTCACACATCCCTGCTCTCTCCACAAGCACATCAGTAAACAGAACTGGCTCACTTAAATCACCATGCCTTGTACTGACCATTGTACTGACCATCTGGGCTTAAGGCATTCTGAAGGAAATTGAGCAGGCACGTCCCTGCAATGCTGGCAGCTACAGCATCTCCCACATGTTGATCACAGGGACTCCAGTGGGGCTCCCCCGCATTCCCAAAGGCTGCTTCACAGTGCCATGCTTCCCTGTTTTGCTGAGAAAAACAAAATTTGGCACATCTTTGAGGGCCGAGGCGAGCAGTTCACGCTGTCCCTTTGCAACAAAGATGAGTCAGTAACGCTACAGGCAGGCTGCCCCAGCTCTGTGGGCAAGGGGCTGCATGGAGACAGCCATCAGGTCCCACATCCATCCCCTCAGCTCTTCCTTAATCCCTTAGCCATTGGCCGAAAAGAATTTAGCTGTGGAGTGTCTAGACTAGGAGTGGATGTTAAGATAGGGATAAAGCCACAGGGGCAAAGCTGTTTTGAGGATAGGGGAGGAGAAGGGACTCTGGCTCATAGGCACAGACTGGAAGAGCTCACAAAGACGAAGGATTAGAGGCCTTGGAAGATTTTCCTGGGAAGAAATACTGATGTGCCTGTCCACGGAGAAAAGGAGCAGGAGGGATGCTGCTGCATACATCAAAGCATTTGGATGCTACTGTGACACTCACAGCCTCAAAGGCAAACAAAACAGGAGTGGGCTGCACTGCCCCTACCTCTCCTCTGTCATGGCCGAGGAACAGGACACACATACCAGAATGAAAAGGCAACACATAAGACAGTAAACACACAAAGTTTTGTAGCATGAAGGTTTTAACCTGTGGATCTCTCTCCCACATGACTATGTTGAAATTTGTATTATTACACAAACACTTTAGAAGGCTTAAATATTTCAATGAATCCTATACTCCACTGAACTACCCTGGATGAACCATCACAGCCATTCACTCCTGAAGCGCTGTCTGTTCCATGACTCTCCCTCATAACAGGCCCTTCATAGGGTACCAGACGGGACGGAGCCTGCACGGTCCACAGACACATGAACGAACACACGGAACAAAATTCACTCCAGAACGAAGTGCCAACAGCAGACAGTAACAATAAGCCACCCCTCCACTGGACGTACGGACGGCTCTAACAGACACACGTAGAGTCGGGGAAGGAAAGGGACACAGCCACCGGGGTCACTGCACCACGTCCGTGCTGTGCCGTGCCGTGCAAGCCCGTACGGTGCGGAGCGCGGGACTGCTCCAAGCCG
>NW_005054298.1:14421335-14446029 GCF_000277835.1 Geospiza fortis | reverse complement strand
CCGTCCCTTCCCTGTCCTGCAGGGGACCTCGTCCTAGACGGCTCCAGCACGCTGACGCTGCTCACCTCCACCCTGCAGCACCTCACGCAGGTCTTCGAGCAGCACCTGGGCTCCCGCAACCAGAACCGGGGCTTCGTGGCGCTGCCCTCGCACCCCGCCGAGACAGCCGCCATCCTCCAGGCGCAGTTCCTCTTCGACGTCCTGCAGAAGACTCACTCTCTGAAGGTCCGTACACAGCGGGGCCGGGCGTGCTGCAGGGCCGGCCAGGGGAGGTGGCAGGCACAGCCTCAGAGCAGGCTCCTCTGGTGCCCATTGTCCTCGTGTGACCCAGGGCTCTTGCGTGGAGTCGTCGCTTAGCACGATAGTCTATAGCTGCTTACCTAGGGTCAGCCGTGCAACTCAGCAGAAAGTTTCTCGGAGTTAAAAACGGGGGCAACAGGAGTTAATTAAGTTCTGACCTTGGTAAGGTGTTGTCATTGTTGGGGAAATGATTATTTCCTGAAGGGCTTGAGCAATTCAGGCACTATCTGGCACCTGAGCACAGCTGAGTGCTCCTGGAGTGATGATTGATGTGCCCAAGGCAGCGGAGCCAGGGAACTTGAGCAGAGGGGTCAGATGCTGTGCACACTCTGAGGCTGCTGCTTACTTCGGCAGCCTGAGCAGTGGTTCTGGTTGATCAGTTTCACAGCACGGGATATTTCTAGTAACGTATCCTCATTAATTTTAACAATAAATAGCCTGTAGTAAAGAGGCTGTAATAAAGATATAACTGCAGATGAAGAAATTTTTCAGAGAGGTTTTTGAAAGTTGGCATGTGCAATGATGCTGCACATGATTCTGCTCAGCACTGAGACATGCAGAGTGGGTAGTAGAGGTGAAAGGAGCCTGAAAGGGGAAGAGGCATTAGCAGCTGTTTTAGGTTCTGCAGTGGAGCTCAAAAGGTATTGCGGCTGACCACTAAAATCTGTGATGTCTTTAAAAACCTGTTTTCCCTGTGAGAGTGGAGCAGTATCAGAATGTTGTTGGGAGGATTTTGTAACAGTGTAGTTAGTGGGGCCCAGAGTCTGTGGAGAAACATGGGTCTCCAGGCAGGAGGAGGCAGGGAGGGACACTGCAATCAGGAGGATGTTGTGGTGAGCGCTCCTGTTCACTAGAAAATGTGCTCTCTCTGGAACAAGCCTCTAAAGAAGGGGAAGCTGCCCATTGATGTCTGGAAATTGTTTACTTGGAAAAGCTAATAATTTATATCAGCCTGACAGATTTTTAAGACACTGGAGGGAGAGGAGATAATCAAGACACAGAGCAAGAATGGCATCCGAAATAAACTCTGGTAGAACTGATCATTAAAACTTGCCAGTGCTCCCATTACAGATGCTCTTGTTCAACGTGCAGCATTAGTGCTGGCATGCAGTGGGCAGTGATTCATTCCTGGCAGGGCTGAAGCTGTGGATGCAGTAGTGGTGATGAGGCCTTAGGATGTCTGTTCTGCATCTGATGAGTCACTTCTGTCTGAATGTATGTGTAACTAGCAGAGATGGTCTGTCTGGTTGTACTTTGCTGTCCACTGTGGAAGTGGTAACTGTTTCATTACTCACTTTCAGTAGCAGCCAGAAATACTGTTTATGCCCTGTCCATAGAAAGCATTAGAAGGTGGTTTTAATAAGCTGCTTTATGGTGCATGAACACAGCCTAACTGCCCTGTGCTGAAAGGGCCTGTTGCTGTGCTACAGAATACAAAGAGGAGGTTTGCAGGCACCTCAGTCTAACACTAACAGTGCCTTGGAGACCAACTCTGTTTTCCATTGTATCTGCTTGTGATTTGCCTTATTTGGCCTCTTGTGGTGAAATGTATGTGCACACCTCCCACCAGAGTGCTAGTTTTACTCAGCTGCTTGATAAACATACCTCCAGCAGTTAGTTTTGTCTTTAGTAGGTTTGCTGGTTGTGGCTGATGAGGAATCCAGCTGTCAGACCTTCCAGTGGTGCTGAAAGTGGTGTAGCCGTGTGGGCAGGGGAGATGAGGAGGAGCTCTGTGGGCTGGCAGACCACTTATTCACATGCTATTCTCTGTGATCTCTATTGTACTATGGATCCAGGGAGGCAGTGCCACTACCAGCACTGGGAGAGAGCTTTTAAGGGATTACCCGAGCTGGAGGGACAGCCTGTTCAAGGTGCTGCAGTTGGTGCATCAGGAAGGTGGTAATGCAGCACAAATTAAGCTTGACACGAGACTTTTTTTCTAATTTCTCCAGCTTGTTCATGTTCCAAACTGTGTTTTGCAATCTGCTGTGAAGATCTTCCCTTTCAAGTCCCTCCGGCATCTGGAAGTAAGTATAGATGGCAAGAGTGGTTTTGAGTCTTGCTGTTTGGGTTTTCTTGACTAGTTTTGTGGTTGCAGAATGCCTCTACTCCTAAAAACTGGGTAGGCTTTTGTGGCTTCCCTGGAAGGCTAAGGCTAAACTCCTGCAACACTTGCTTGGGGTAAAACTTGGACCTGCTCCACCACTGTAATATTTTTTGATGTATGTTGTTTTTACTTTCTTATCACTGCTGCAGTTGAGGTCTGTCCCTCCACACTGCCTCCGGGGACTGCGATTTGTCTATTCTCAGCTGGAATCTCTAACCTGCTGCAAATGTATCAGTACACTGGAGGTGAGTGTCTACACAGCTCATGGTGTAAATTGCAAGAGAAAGGCTGTCTTCATCCTACAGCTCTTCACACAGGGAAGATATAGAAGATGGTGCTAGCCCTTTTATTCATTCATGTTGTGTATGGCTTCATCTCCCTTCCCTGTTCTGGGGTCCTACCCCTGTCTCAAGCAGTGTTGAAGGATTCCTTGCTTGCAAGCACATGTGCTCTGTAATCTTCTCTTTAGATTCTTGAGAATTTCTGGCTCTAGACAACATTTGTGTCAGCTAGGTCTGACAGGTCTGTGTATCTGGCTGTTTCCACATTCAAGGACTGCAGCTGGTCAAGGTTTATTTCATTGTACCTCAGCAGCCTTTTTAGAGCTGATTGTCAGAGGAAATGCTGTGCCCCAGTGTCTTACCTGCACTGCTGCCCAGCACATTTCTGAGATGTGAAGGCAAGCTCCAGCCATGAAGAGCTGAGTAACATGGGCTGTGCTGGCCATGGGCCTCCGGGCTTCTCTCTGGGATGTGGAAGCAGACACCTGTTGGAGAGCAGGGGCTGATGATAGGGAGTGCTTTCAGAGCTTTTTAGGATACAAGTGTGTATCTTGCTTTTGTTTGAGAGAGGCCTGGAAATGATTTTGTTAGCATGAATCTTTGTGCTAAGTGTCCTGAGCCTAAGAAATCTAACAGATTAGGTTAACTATTGCCACTTCAGAGTAGGAAACAAAAACATCTCCCTTCTTTCTAAATATCTGGCTGTGAGATTCCCATCACCTCCAAATACTTGAATTAGGGACATAAAAGTCACTGCCTCTCTTAGCAAAACAAGGTCTGTAAAGCACAGTATGTCAGCCACCTTCTAGACTCCTGTGTTCTCCTGTGTTCATCTGCTTTTACTATAACAGCTAGGACTCACCAAGGTATGGCTCCTCTCTTCTTCCTAGGAAATAATTTCAGCATGCGGTGGAGATCTGAGCTGTGCTCTCCCGTGGTTGGAACTGCAGACTGTGAACTTCAGCTATAACTCAATCACTGCCTTGGATGACTCACTGGTGAGTGGGGCATCCTTCCTGCATGGCTGAGGAGAAGAGAGGAGATGATCACAGCCAAGAGCCAGGCCTTCTGTTACTGATGCTGCTAGGTCTGGGTGGGAGGAAGTGGGCAGTGTTAATTTTGCTGGCCTCTCCCAGCAGGAGGGGCTTTTCATGCTGTAACAGAGACAGTTGTAGGATCTGATCTAGTATCTTTTTGTCTCTCAGCAATTATTGAATGCTCTGAGGGTCTTGGATTTGAGTCACAACAAGATCCAGGATTGTGAGCACTATTTAGCGGTGAGTATTTTGGGCTGACCAGCAGTTTCCTCCTGTGCAGAGGATACTGCTCAAATTCTGTAATCACGTTCCTACTAGGTGAGGTATAATAAAAGAAATGACAGATGTGGTGTGGCTTAGAGCTAGTGCTTGCAGCCTGAAAACCATTGCCCTGTATGTGCAGTCCAAGTGCCACTGAGGCAGAGAAGGCAGTGTCCCTCACCTCTAAGAGAGTTCGCTCTAGCTGTCACTCGGCATTACAGCGTGGCTGAGTGGTAAATGCACTGATACACACAGAGTACTCTATGTACAACCTCTCCCAGGGTGGGTGCTCCACTGTGGCCAAGACTTGCTGTAATCTGTGCAGCAGGTGAGAATTATGTATACAGGCATGGGGCTGTAGAAGCTTACTGTTCAGTTTGTTCAAACTGCCAGCAGAATTTACTTCCTGCTCTCAGAAACCAGTCAGTTACTCTAGAAAGGAAATAGTCCATCACAATGGCATGTGTGTTTCTGGGAAACAGCATTCAAATCCATGCTTTGCTGGGCTGGATCTGCTTCTTTGAAGGAAAGCTATGAAACAGCTTTTTGTGGAGTTGGTGGGCTCACAATGGGCTCCCCATCATCTTTACAAAAGTAAGAAAGGGTTTATTTTGGTAGTTCACTCCTTTTGCTGAGGCATCCTTTCCTATGCTCCATCAAAGTTGGTGAGGAAAGAGAAGGGTGCTCCTGGCAAATTCTGTAAAGCAGTCAAATGATGCTGAGTGCCCCTAAACAAACCACTCCCAATGTGAACATCGAACTCTTCCTGCAGAAACAGTCTAAAGAAACTCACTTGTTGGTTCACCTTGTTGGGATGAAAAAAAATTGTAGAAGCTAGTGCCCTGCCTTGAGTTCAGGGCCAGGCCTTGAGATTAGGTCCCAGCTGATCCAATGCTGCTCTTCTCTCTGAACAGACCCTTACAGAGCTAGAATACCTCAATCTGGCATACAACTTCCTGTCCAAGGTGCCAAACCTTGGCATCTTCAGCCGATCCAAGCTGGTGACTCTGATCCTGCGCAACAATGAGCTCGACAGCATCAATGGTGAGCCCAGAAGGGAGAAGCATTTCTGAGTTTGAAGCTTTCCTGTAGTCCTTGGGAATGAACAGAACTCGAAATCTTGGGCACAACTATTTTTGCTAGGGTTCATTTTTGGGGGAGGTTATGTTGTCTAGCATGCTGATGGTTTCTTGCTTTGTTCACAGGAGTGGAACAGCTTGTGAATCTGCAGCACCTGGATGTGGCCTATAACCTGCTGCTGGAACATGCCCAGCTGGCACCATTGTCCACTCTGCACTCTTTAAAAAAAGTAAGCATAAAGCCTGATGAGTTGGTAAATTAGGGATTTCATGGTCGGGGTGTGCAAGATGGAGACTTTGTAGTATCCAGAGAGTTTTGAAAGATAAGTTCAACTCTTGAGCATTTCAGCCTTCATTTTTAGTGACCCTTCCTCAAGCTAACCTTTTTTCATATATTCATCCCCACTTCCTTGCTCATCCTTTCTGATTTTAACATTGTCAAGTTCAGAAAAGATCCTCCCATAATCTTGTTGTGAATTTGTGTGTTCAGAGAAATCTGAAGGAGCATGGCAGTCACTATAGTGCTTATGAAAGAAGATCATAGAATCAGAGAGTGGTTTTGGTTGGTAGGGACCTCAAAGATCTAGTTCCAACCCTCCTACCATGGGCAGGGACACACCTCCCACTAGACCAGGTTGCTCAAAGCCACATCCAATCTGGCCTTGAACACCTCCAGGGATGGGACATCTACAGCTTCTCTGGGCCTGCAAAGGACTGTTCTTTCAACACTTCTCAGAGTCAGTACTGAAAAAACTCATAATGATTTAGGTCATGAATAGGAGATACTGTAATCTGCTTCTCTATTTGCTGAACTAATTTCAAGAAGCATTTTAAAAGCCTAGTCCTCTCCTGGCTTGATAACTATTCCACTGCAAGAATATTTCTTGAAGCAGAGAGAAAGACTGGAGCCTGCAGGCAGGATAGACTGGGGTAGAGAATATTGCCTCTAATAATTTGTGTGTTTCCCTCACCCAGCTGTATTTGGAGGGAAACCCAATATGGTTCCATCAAAATCACCGATCTGCAGCCCTTGTCCATGTGTCTCCCAGGGCAGCCTTCTCCAATGTGAGTATTAGCCACCTGCCTTCTGCCCCTGCTTTTGAAGGCATAGGGTGTTCTAACACTTGGGGCAAATGAGGGAAATTAAACTTGTAGATTTATTCCAGTTGTGTAACAGTGGTGATTCTTTTGTGGCTGCTTCTTCTTTTTTTCTTTTTTTTTCTTTTTTTTACCTGCACTAGAGTAGTTTGACCTTACATTTTTATGTTATGTGCTGGCCAGCACAGAGTTGAATACTGATCTCGGGTTTGCAACACTTCAAATCTTAGTATGGCTTCACTGTCTACTTCTTCAGTTTTGCTCACTGATGGAACTTTGTTCATGCTGGATAGTAATGATGTAGCTGGACTGTGCAAAGAAGAAACTCCCAGTCTTTGCCCACCTTACCAAAGTATGTACTACTTTGGCAGCCATGGCCACCTCTTTGTCTCCTTCACTCTGCTCTCAGTCAGGTGTCATTACTGTTCCCTTATACTCCAGTGCTTAGCTCAGTTCTTGGTAATCTGATTTCAAATAAAGAAGCCAGCAAATCCAGTGTTTGGTAATTTAGCAGAATAAACTTACTTGCTAAGGGTCAAAGGTGTTCCAGAGCTGGTCTGCCCTTCATATCAGTGGTAAATGGCTGGATTCATTGTCTTCAAACTGCATCTTGGAAAAAGCTCAAATTACTGGAACCTATGTGGAGTCAGGCTAGAAGTAGGATAAAGGCTTTGAGGTGAAGGTCAGTACCTTTCAAAACAATTTGAGTTGTTGTAGAATAATCCATTGTACCTCTTCCGCGAAGTGTCTTGGATACGTTTCTGGAAGTTATAAAGTCTGTAAACAGGAAAACCACAACGGTCCCTTCTGGCCTTACATGCTATTAGGTAGCTACAACTAAAGGAGTGGTGGATAGGCAGGAACAGGGTTGTTTCTTTGCAGTTTTTTTGCCAGGGATTCCAACCCTAGGGTGGCCTGAAGGGATGTAGGAGTCAGCAGAAGTTGTCCTGAGTATGTGCCAGCCAAATGGAATCTGACTGCAAATGGGTCTCTAATTACAGTTCTTCTTGGACGGGGAGCCACTCTCTTCCTCAGACCTAATGGTAAGCATAATTGTTAAAAACTGATCTTAATGCCTTTGGGACTGGGAACTCTGACAGGTTTTTGCATTGTCGTGTGTCCTATTAAATCTTTATGGGCTACCTTGACTTTGACACAGATCATTTTGTCTCTGCTGATTCCTAATAATTGCTGGAACTGGCCAGTGTAATTTATTCTGGCTTATGTAGCCTTGCAGGACTTGGAGCCTTGCCTGTTTCCTCTTCAGGTACTGTATGGTACTTGACACTTGAGCTACATGTCAGCAAAATAGTTATCAGTTTCCCATCTGCTATTTTTAAGAGAAAGGCAGAGATTGAGGTAAATGAGAGTGGTTGTGATAAACAATCCAGTCAATCAGGCAGGATCTGTTGTCAGTGCTTTGAGATGGTGAAAGCTTGGGGTGAGGAGCAGGAAAGCTGTCAGCCTGAGTTGTGGCTTGGTTACCTTGTCTGCCCTTTGTTCTCAGCTGGAAATACTCTATTTTTCTTGCTTTAGCACCTTCCAAGACTTGTGCAAAGTGTGTCCCAGTCCATCCATACTTCTACCTCAGAGAAGACTGCACTGGATCGCAGTGCACTGGAGAGCTCCTGTGCTGCAGACTTCAGCGACAGCCAGTCCCCATCAGAGAATGTGGTCGTCAGGGTCCCTCGAAAGAAAAGCAAGGTCTGGGACTGACATAGCTTCTTAGCCATGTAGCTGGCATGTTGGGTGAAGGGGATGCCTTGATGTGAAGTCTCCTGCACTGAGATGTGGTCTGGTACTGACTGCGTGGTTAGTGAGCCTCTACACTGCTGTGTGTTAGGAAAGGGCTTTAATGTTAATCTTCATATACCCTCACAAGTGTTTCAGGCTGTGTCCCTACACTGTAACAGCTACAAACCCTTCAGCTTGGCAGAGCCCCTCATCAGGTGCTGTTTTCATTGTTCAGTTCCTCACAACTACTTTTGTCCTGTTTTTTTTCAGGGAAAAGTCAAAGTGCGCAGAGCAAGCATTTCGGAGCCAAGTGACACAGAACACGAGCCCCAGGCATTACCCCTCTCTGCTGGTGAGCCTTGTTGTCTTTCTTAATAACATAGCAGCTAAACTGCCCAGAGTAAGAGTGCTCTGGCCTGGTGACTACCTTCATACTTCCCAAGTTTTCTCTTTGCAGGTCTGGTCCTAGAGCATCAGAAGGAGATGAAGCGCTTGGCCAGCTTCAGGGATCGCTTTGGTGCTGACTGGCTGCAGTACAAGAGACACCTGGAGGAGCATGACCAAGTGCCCGTCATGTCCCGCAGCCGCTCTGCAGAGGAGATCACAGGCACACCTGCTGCTATGGACCTGCAGAGCGAGAGCTCTGACCCAGAGCAAGGAAAGCCCCAAGTATCCCAGAAAGAAGGATCCTCTCCTCCTTTGGATGATGCTGCAAAGGAGGAAGAGCCTGAAGTACAGCTGGATGAGCCTATGGAAGGAGAACAGAGAGGAGAAGAGGAGGCAGATGAGCTAATTCTTGGAGAGGAGGAAGAGGAGAAGGTAGAAGGTAAACAGGTCCTTTCACTGCTGTTTTTAAGGGCTTGGATGACAACAAAATAGATTAATCAAATGTGATTTGTCTCTGAAGCTGTATCATGGTGCCCAGTATTGTGGCTAAGGACCTAGATCCAGCAGGACTGAAGGCATACTGCATGTACTGACCTGTATTGTGTCTTGTTTGGCAGTGGACCTGTGCCAGCCAGTGCTGGTGAGCCAAATAGAAGGTGAAGGGGACCCAGAGCCAGAGTGGATCTTCTTGCGAGTCACAGCTAATCATGTGATTGAGGTGGAACTGAAGGCTGCCAGAGTCCTCCACAAGCTGGAGCTGAAATGCCTGAAGAATGTGGAGACCTCTGAGTTGACCTGGAAGAGGATGGTGAGTTACACTTCTCTGTGAGTCTTTGTCATCTTACTCGCTGTGTATGGCAGCATTCTGGATTTGGGCTCCTGTCGAGAATCCTGCAGGCCTTTTCCTACCATCTGCACAGCCTCATTGAGCATCCCTTCAACCCAATGCATGTGTATCTAATGGCATCTCTATTGCTTAGACTACCTGTGATAATGCAGCAGAAGCCAGCATCAAATCTGTTCCAAAGCTGGAATTTAAAGACAGTGGCTGGACTTGTTCTGGTGTGGAGGAATGAAAGACTTCTCAAGAGGAACTTAAATGAAATGGAGATCTCCTTCCCATTCATTCCTCACTGGGATATCACCCTGATCTTGGAGGACTCTTTGAGGATTGCATTGTTTCTAGAGCAGAACAGAGTCTAGTCTGGCAGCTCAGTGGGCAGTTTGCCATCTGTTCTAGCTGCACACTTCAGCATTACCAGTCCTATTTGGCTTTTGTGGTTCTTTAGAAAGGGAGTCTGGAAATCCCTTTTTCCATGTGGTAAGATTTTAACATTCAGTCTGTATACAGACATGTTCACAGGTTTCTCTAATTCTGTTTTCTCTAAAAGCTCCAACTCATTTTTAAACCCTGCCCTTGTGCCTTTCTGAATGTTTGTGGTTTGATATTCTTCTGAAATACCTTTATGAAAAAGATGTTTTGTTTGAAATACTTTGTTCTAGGCCTTGAGAGTTACTGTTGTAAGTTTCAAGTGCTCATGCAATTTTTCAAGCACTCAGTGCAAGTCTTGTCAGCACTTAATAGCTTTATATTTGTTTGTTTATTTCTGCCCATTTTACCAGACTCCCAAATGCTATCAACTGTGAGGGATGCTTAGGACTCACTAAATAAAGTGCATGTATGGCCATGTTTCAGCCTTTTGCAAGCAAATGTAGTCTGTGAAAGCTTCTCCGTCATCCTAGAAAGGGTGTTTTCTGTCTCCTGCAGGACCTGGAGCGAGTTTTCCCTGTCCTCACGTTGCACTTCAGCTACATCCGCAAGGACCGGCAGAAGCGCAGATATGTGGTGCTTGACGACTGCCCTGAGCAGTGTCTGCAGGTGAGGGGCTTGCGGAGGGCGCACTGTTACTGCAAGGCACTGAATTCTTCCAGCCAGCATAGGGCTGCTGTTCTCAGAGCACCTGAGCCCCTGCTGCCCGGGTCTGGCTTGTAGGGATTTCTTCTTCTGCACAGGTGACCTGTGGAGGGCCCTGTGAGCATGGCCATGGGCAGTGGAGCTCCTGTAGCATAAACAGTGCTCTCAAGGAGAGAGTCTTGCAGTTTTCTCCCTCTTGGGATGAAAAGTTTGTAGTCAAGCTAGTGATCATTACTTGTGCACATGCAATGTAATATTTTGTGAGTGCTGAGTGATGTGCTGGCCTGTGCTTGGTCCTCTGGACAGTAAATGTCAGTGCTATGTCCACACAGCTGCTGTAGGGACTCTGGTCTCTCATTCAGTAATTTCTCTCAAATTCTCCTTGTTAGAGACAAGACACAAATAGATGGGACCTTTGAGATCAGAGTTCCAGAGGGAGCCTGTCAGTATGTAGCTATCAGGCACAGACCTGCAAAAACAGGTTGTCTTGGTCTTCTGCAGTGAAGCTCCATGTCCTTGGCAAGTCTTGCACAGCTGGGAAATATTGTTGCACCCCTTACACTCTGAAATGCTATAGTGAGGCATGTGAAAAGACTTGCTGGTGTCAGAAGCTTGATCCTTTTCCCCGTGCTGCTATTTATAGTGTATCCTTGAAGTGCTGTGTGCTGCTATTTATAGTGTATCCTTGAAGTGCTGTCCCCAGCTGTTGAGGAGAATCGGCGAAATCAGGACCAAGAAAAGGGATCCATGAAGCTCCAATGCCTGAAATGCAAGCAGGAGTTTTCACAGTCCCTGCCCCCCTGGCATCAAGGTTCCTATTCCTCAGAGCTTGGAGACACCAAAATCCTGGAGACTCTAGTTGCCCCGCATCAAGGTAGGCTGTAGTGCCCAGAAGAAGGATGTTTGCTAATTAATGCCCAGGCAGACTTCCAGGGTGGCAGCTGTGGTGCAGAGCATGGAATGTATAGGAGATGTGTTGTCTGTACTGGAATTTAAAACCTATTGTGGGATGAACTCTCACTTGGCCTACTTGGACTGGGAAAAGCCTGCCTTGTTTCCTAGCAGGAATAAACCACTGGTTTAAGGTTAAACAAACATCACTCTGTGCTGGGTGGCCTGGGGGAACACAAGGGTGCTGGAAACTGAAGTCTGGGAGAGGACTTACAGGTCATGTAGCCAGTTCTGCCACAGAGACTTTATTTGTTCTAAAGAGCTTTTGCTAATGGAAGCTTCCAGGGAATCTGCGTCAGTATTTCAGGTAAAACTTTGTCTGTTAGACATCAGAAAAACAACCAGAACCCTAATCTAAGTCTCCCTGTCTGTGATCTTAAGCCCACTCTTGCTGCCATTTCGGAGGAGCAATTTATTTCTTTCTTTGTACTTGAGGGCCATTGTTCTCCCCTGGCAACTTTTCTTGGTTTCTGTCCTCTAGACTAAATAAGCTCAATTCTGTAGATAATTTACTTGTCAGTCATATCTCATACATTCAGTTTCTTGCTGGTCTTTGTACTTTTTCCCATTTGTCCAGGTTTTTCTTTGGCTGTTTAAAACTAGATGTGGTATTTCAGCTGAGATGTGGCTAGTCCTGTGTAGGCATCTTGTGATTGCTGTGTTTTTCAAAGCTCAGTTTATATTCCAAGTGGGGAGTGCCATAGCTGAGAAGATGTTGTTTTGACAAAGTATCCTGGGATTGAAGTACTGCAGTGAACACAAAATGCTGTCCTGGCTGCAGCACTTTTCTCCACCCCAGGATACTTTCTTCTCCCTGCCAGACTAATGGGAATCCCATGATCCAGCTGGGAAGTCTGTTCTGGTGTGGGTGAAGGGAGCAACAGGAATCAGTGTCAGAAGGGATGAGGACAGCTGGGGCAGGGATGCAGCATGCTGGGGATGGAGGTGGCTAAGGAAGTGGTCATGGGCTTGGGCTTCTGAGGTTATGTGGGCACTTGCAGATGTGAAGTGGAGGGAAGTCATGAGACAAAGCCCTGGTACAGTTTCAGTTGCAACCACAGCACACACTGGGCCACCCTAAATTTGAGCAGAGCTATTTCATGTGGCACTGATCCAGAATTTCTGGTTGATTTGTGAGGGGAGGTATGTAGGATATGCTTCTGAACAAGTTGCTCAACAAGCTGCTCAAGTCAGACTGTAACTATTCTCTACTTTGAAAAGGGAGGGCTTGTGGTTTGCAGAGGAGGTGGGGGGAAGTAAAATCTTGCTGGGGAGAGCTGTTCTGGCTTTTCTTTATACCTGACAAAATCTTTCACAGGTCCTGCAGCAGCTGGTGAGCCCATAGCCTGTCCCAGTTGTTCCAGTGACCATGTGGTCATTCTGCCTTCAGAGGAGTGCTCCAGCACACCTCTGCCGCCCGGTGCCGACAGCACGAGTGAGGACCTGTCAGACTCCGTGCTGGAGGGAGGCAGCCAGCAGGAGGGCCCAGAGGAAACGTCTGTCCTGGCCACTGAGAGCGGGAAGTTCTACATTGGTGGGGAGGACAGCTCAGAGATAGACACCAGCAACAGCGCCAGGAGCCCGGAGCTGAGCGCTGAGCCTGAGCCTGGCAGCATTCCTCATCCCACCTGCCATGGATCAGAGGGTGGCTCTGGGAAGGAGCAGGGTGTGAAGAGCCAGTCCTTGTCCCTCAGCCACCCGGACACCAGTGGGGGCAGCCTGGTGGGAAGCTGCCGTCACAGCGCTTCTCGGGGGCCCACGCCTTCTCCGCTCTCTGTGAACTCTGAGTCTGAGGAAACGTGGAATCTCGGTCCTTGTGAGTATGAGGAAGCTGTGCAGGGTTTAGGGGTGTTGACAGCTTGTTGCTGGTTTTATCACTGGTGCTTGCAGGGTACACTTTCTCCTCTTTAATGGGGAAGGGGGACATCAAGTATGAGCAGCCATAAACATATGGTTCTTATGAGTTGAGATTTTCATTCCCCTTTCTGTTAAATCCTCATGCCTGAAGGTAGGAAAAGTGAGTCAGCTCCTAACACCTATTATTGCTTAGACTCTGAGTAATAGGGTCTTGTTCTGAAGCTGCATTACTCAGTCATGGACACACTGGGTTCCTGTGGCGTCCATGAGCTGCCAGCTGGAGCATTACCTTTGGAGAATAGTATGCACAATTCCTCTCTATTTATTCTTTAGCTTAAGTGCAGTGTGAGGCTGGTGTGCTAGAAGGAGGCTCTGGTTTATGTTGCTTGTGCTTTCCTCGCTTTTTTTGTAAGCTTCAGATGACAAAACCTGCCCAAGGGACTGCATGCTGGCTGTATGAGAGCTGTCATGCAAGACAGGAGGTCCACAAATTATTTTTCTGAAGGACCTTGGATTTCTGATGTAGCAGACTGCCTTTGCCTGGGTAGCAGCTTGTGATTTACAGAATTTACAGAAAGTTGGAAAGGAGCTGTGGAGGTTATCTGGTCTAGCCCAGCAAAGTGACTCTACTGCAGCTGAGTGTAGTTCTGATTTATAACCTGTTGTTTTCTTGATCTATAGAGGTCTCCCCCAGTCCTTCAAGACTGCTGTGCCTCAGAAGAGGAGTCAATGTAGAATCAAAGTTTTAAGGTTGCCTGGTTCAGTCTTGTACAGTTGAAGTATGAGAAATAAGGCAGTCTCTTTTCTGGGGTCAAATTGCAAGGTCCCAGTTTAAAACTGAGCCTATGGAAAGTTGCTGGTGAGGAGTGGTTGATTAGTGTAGTGTTTCTGATGGAGAACAGGCTCTGCTGGGAGGCGTGAACTCTTGGGCAGTACTGTGGCTGTTGTATAAATTTTTTGGTTATACAATTTCATGACAAACCTAATTATACTCTTTAGCAGTTTTATTGGTGTCTTCCTCAGGCCTCTTTAACCTTGCCACGATCAAAGCCAGTTAAAAAGTTGACCTCAGCTGACACCAGCTGAAATAAGAAATATCTTTCTGGCTTTGTGATAAAGAATTGTCCTCCTGCCAAATCCAGCAGCAAAGCAGTGTCCTTCTGAGACTAAACAGCTAAGAACAGTTTGAATCTGGCTTAGACCAAAGCTTTGTGTATCTCAAAAAAAAAAGTGTTGGAGCAATGAATTTCTCTTTTATCTCCACATGGAGACCTGTGGGCTTTACAGGTTGGTCCTTTGTCTTGAGGAGAGACTTGATGGAAGCAGGTGTGCAGATGGGGTGACACTGTGTCCTGGTGCCTGTGTGCATGCTTGGCAGCCTCTGGTCAGGGGACAGTGTCATTGCTGCCCTTTGCTCTCCTCAGCTCTAAACAGCGTCCTGAACACGAGGGACTTCCGCTCAGTGGATCATCGCCTGAAGCTGTACCTGGACATGGAAGTTTTTGAGGAGAATGCTGAGGAGTTCCAGTGCTTCCTCAAGGTGAGCTCCACAGCACCACTCCTACAACTCTTCTGCTGTCCCTCTTGCCACTCTGTGAGTTCTGCACTGAGATGGTGTCTCAGAGACTGTGGGATGTGAAGGGAGCTGAAGTGTCTTTGAGTCTGGCCTTTCTGTGGATGAGCTGCCAAGGGGCAGGCCAAAGGTGTGACCCACCCTCTGTATGCTCTAGGTGGTCATGGTGAAGTTTGGCCGGCCAGGAGAGTTCCTCTCAATCCTGGTTGCTTCTGACCTCAAGATTTATGTGCTGGAAGTCACTGGAGCTATCAGGTGAGGACCCTGCAGCCAGTCTGTGAGTGCTGGGTAGTGCCAGCCTGTGCCAGCCTTGCTGCCCTTACCCTGGAGGGGTGGGGACATGCACAGGCTCTTCTGGCAAACCCCCTGCTGCAGTGGGAGAGGAGATGGGACAGCCTGCTGCAGCTGGGGGCCATGCTCTGTGATTAGGGGACAACCTGCAGACTGGCTGAAGAAGAACGATTCTCACTACCTGTCTGATATTTCTCATCTGGAAGTGGGACTCTGCCGCCAGACCTTGCGAATGGAGTTTGAGAACCCAAAAACTTCCTACAATCTGCTGATCCGGAACCAAAGCTGCTGTGACCAGTTCCTGCAGACCCTGACAGGTAAGAGTAGAGCTGTAGGGATGTGGGGGAGAGGATTTGAAAGATTTGTTCTTGGGGAACTATCAGGACAGCTATTGTTGGATAGATGTTGGAACTAAACTTCTTGACAGGTCAGAAAAAGAGCTGGGAGAGAATCTCACTGCCATCGTAACTTGGAACACCTCTCTGAACAGTAGAGAAGTGTCCTGAACTGTTATGTACTGCCCTTGGGTGTGCAATAAAAGACACCTTCCTTCTCCCCCTCTTTAGATCTCATGCAAGAACTGCCTGCTAAGCACAGGAGTAAGGTGAAGGAAATCCCCACTGTGGAAATGAATCCCCAGCATTGGCTATGGTAAGAGCCTGTGAGAGGCTGTCAAGGTGGTAGTCAGAGGACCAGGAGAAGGAGGACTTTGCATTATCTGGGAGATATGAGTCCTTCCCTTCCCCAAGAGAACCGGGAACAGTAGCTAGTTCACAGCAAACCTAGACTGGAAATGGATTGCTTCCTTATCAGACCACTGCTGTATCTCCTCCAGGCCTCTGCTGGACTCCAAGACCACAGATTCTGCAGCTGCAGGTGACACTTGTTTCTTCTACCTGCTGGCATACCTGATCCAAGGTACAGGAGATCTCAGTAGCCAGATGTCCTACACATTGTGCTGTCTGCTTACATGCTTGTGATTTTAGTGTACAGTCTGGGGGAAAAGAGCTGTGCCTTTTTTCCAGCAGTGAAACAGGGTGGGGGCATGAGTGAGGGCTCTTTTCTAGTGTTGGGTTGTGTAGAATAGCAGCATACTTCTGTTCATCCAGCAAACCTCCCAGTCCTTTTCTACATGGAAGTCTAAGCTCTAGGGAGCAGCTGGTCCTGCTTTGGTGACAGCTTGAGAAGCTGGAGATTATCTGAGGGCTGGATCATTGCCCTGATCTGAGGGAAAGATGAGGAGTCATAAAAACAGATGGTTTGTGTGAGCTGCTGAAAGGCTTCTTCATTTGGGAAAACAGAAGTAGGTGTCCAGAACCTGAGATGATAGTACAGAAGGAGCGTGCTGGAGCCCTTCAGGTTTTGTTCCAGGCCTTGCTGAAGGACAGATGTGTTAAACTTGGGGTTTGAGTGAACAATTCCAGTGTCGTCATAGCTTGGGACACTGAAAAAAAAGAGCAACCTAGCTCTTAATACCCTTCTGACCAATTTGCTAAGCTTATGCACCCCTGGTCACCACTGGCCGTTGGGGAGGCATGGGAATGTGAGAATCAGAAGGAATCTGTGGGAAGTATGTTTATTGCTATCCTCAAACTGAACAAATAGTATGTGAGAGGGAGAACTTGCAGTGCATTTTTCTTACTCTACAGTTTTCTCCTCTTTTAGAGTATGGTGCCCAAAACTGGACACAGTTCCAGCTGAGATCTCATTACCAAGTAGACAGGATTAATTAAACATCCCCTTTCTGATAGTCCTACTAATTCCCAAGAGTGAGATGTGATGAGAAAAGCAACATACTGCTGCATCAGCTTGTGATCCCCTGTGACCTCAGCCACTTTTGCTAATGGTTTCCTATTACTGTGCATCTAACTTATTCCCAAGTTGTAGTGCTTTTAATTTGCATCCACTGAAATAGCTGGGTTATATTTATGTTGCCTGAAGTTTATCAAAACTACTTTACTTCCTGTCATATTTGTGACACATCCCAGCTTGGTATTAAACTTTATGTGTGTGCTCTCTGTTCCACCCATGAGATATCTGCAGCCAGAGAAATTCAGGCCAAAAAAGGCAGGCTTTGAGCTGCAGCTGTCAAATTTTAACTAAGGAGTAGAAAAATGTTGTTTAAGAGGTCAAAGGACTCATGTGACTCTTCCTGCCTCACTTGAGGGCATGGGTTGGACAAGCCTTGCTGGGCAGTGGTCTTTCATGTACCTGCTCCTGCAACAACCTTGGATAAGCTGGTCAAGCCCAGCCACTTTTCAGTACCCTGGTCCCCTCTTCACTCAGGAAACTGGATAAAGTCATTCACCCAAGTTACTGCTGCTGTAAAGGATTTCCCTAGGGGAGGAATGGAGAGCAAAGCTGGTTCTGTGGTGACTCAGGCTCTCAGCAAAGCATTTCTTGTTCCCTCATATCCTTTTAGGGGCATCTGCTTTTCCTGTGACCCTGCTGAGTACCCGAAGCATGCTATTTCTGCTGGAGGAGAATCACCAGTGGCAGGTGCAGCCCTCCTTGGATGAAGACCATGAGGCAGAAATGCCTCCTAGGAGCAACATGCAGTTGAAGGAGAAGCAGCCAATCACCAGTATTAGCAATATCATCACCTATCGCCTATGTCCTTGTGACATCAAGCTGATGCTTTATGATGAGGTAAGCAGGAGGTGCTCATGAGGTCAGGGTACTGGGGGCTGACTGTACTCAGATCCTGTTCCTGCAGGGGTGTTTTGGGGCTGTCATCTCCCATCATAACCTAGGGCCTTGTACCACAGAGCCAGGGGAGCACACTGGAAAGTCATGCAAGGGACACTCGGCTGCTGGCAGCAGAGAGGGAAGAGGAGGTCACAGAGGAATTAGGAGGAGCCGGCAGCTGTGCTGGGGGATGGTGGCTCAGGGCTGATTGGTGCCTGTCAGGCCAGTCTGCTCATTCACCTGCCTGCCTTTCCTCCCTGCCAGGTACTGAAGCTAGAGAGCACGTGGCACATCCGCACAGAGTGCCCTGAGCTCCTGGTGGAGCTGGTGGAGTGGATCCGCGGGCCCTGGGAGGAGATGTTCTCAATCGAGCTCCGGAAGGCTGTGCATGAGGCACTGGAGTGAGCCTGGGGGCTGGAGCAGGCAGGACTTGCAGCCAAGTGCTGCTGTGCCAGCAGTGGTGCAAAAGTGTCTCCCACTCCGTCTGACCTTGCTGTCCTGTGGCCTCTGCCTTCCACTCTGCTCTGGCCCCTGGCCCCTTCTGGTGAGTAAGAGGGGAGCACATGATGGTTCAGACTGGACAGTCAGTTATTTGCACTGGATTGGCCACCCAAGGAGAAGGTGGAGAGTGTTCCTTGTAATAAATAGTGCGTAAGGTACCCAAAGGCAGTCAGGTGCCATTTCTGGCAGATGCATTTGCTGCCTTCTTAGCTGTTTCAGGACAGCTATCATTATATGCTGATGATTTTTTTTTCCTCTCCGTCCTTCTTGTCCATGGTTTCCCTAAAGCTACCTGCTTCAAACTGGAGCCTGATTGCACAAGGGGATGAAGCATGTTGTACACAACCCCACAAAGAGCCCTTGCCTCTCTGCCTGATGGGGCATGGCTCAGTCTGCTGCTGTAGTCTTTCACTGTCACTGGGAGGAAGGAGCCTTGAGGTTCTCAGCACAGAAATGTATTGCTCATTGCTTAGGGGTCAGGGCCTTGATGGGCACCAACAAGTATAAGCAAGGCTTAGGTTTTTTCTGAGAAGTCCAAAAGCAAGAGTCTATTTTAACATGAGTTTTACTATTTTCTATTGTAATAAAAGCTTATATTTATTGAATTGTTGTTTTCCTTGTTTCATTCTTTTGCAGTGCTGTAATGTCTTTCTAAGGGCTTCCATACTAGCTTTGCTGCTGTCTTGAGGGTTCCCTAACATCTCACTGGATTCAGGCCATTCTCCCTGTCCTGTTCAGGGTGGGTGTGAATGGGATGCTAGGCTAATCTTCTCCACTTTCTTCCAAGGAGCAACAAAGGAACAATTTTAAACAGGATTAAACTGACACCAGGTACAGGTCGTGGTGTTCTCCTCTGACTGTTGCCCTTATGTGGGCATCCTGTGGCCTTTCAGCCCCAGCTGCTTACTGGCTGCACAGGCCCTCAGAGGCTTGCCTGTCTCAGGAGCTGTTGTTGGTGTGGCTGTAGAGGTGGGAGTGCCTGCCTCTAGGTTCTTCCCTAAGTAGAGCTTTACCTTGTCTCAACTTCTCCTACAGAGTTAAATGCGGCTCAGAAACTGCTGCTGCTTGGCCAGGGCTTTGCTAATTTCATAGTCTCTGCCCCTGCCCCAGGAAGAGCGAAGATAGAACTGTGTGTGATGTTTTCATGCAGTTGAAGCTCCCTGTGGGGGTGGGCAGAAATGGACCTGTTACATTAGGTGCTGATAGTGGGATCTGATACCCTAAGTAGGGACCTTTACTGATGGCAGCTTTTCCCAGAACAGCATCTCTGTTTTCCTATGAATGTTCAGTCTGCAGCTTCAGGGCAAGTTTTCTGACTGTTCAGTCCTTAGTGACAAACCTGCATTTTATGTCAATGTGGTCTTGATTTTTATAAAGATGTGCATTTGATGTTCAGTGACCTGATGCCTGTTTTCTTTGGATGTTGAATATGGCAGCTATTCACAGTAGTCTCTATGACATTTAAACTTTCTACATGCCCAAAGTTGGTGTCAGTGGCATCAGTTTTTGTCATCAAGAAAACAGCAGGGACTTGGCCCCACTGCATCCTGCTGCTTCCCTGAAAAGATGCAATAAAGTTTCCCTTCCTGCTCAAACCCATCTATGCCATTCTTATAGCCTTAGGACAGCATGAAGTTCAGTTTCCATCCTGGGTCTGAAGGCCACTCTTGCTTGGGGTCACTGTACTATTGGACATTCTTCTGTCACTTCCAGAGGCAGTTGAGTTGCTGAAGGCCCACAGTGGCCAATATTTTTATCTAGCCATCTATAGACTTGATAAGATCTGTACTGTCTGGAGGCAGATGTCACAATTCATCCCTTTCTCCCCTCTTCCTCAAGAGGCATATGGCTGCTGCTCTCTGTTCCTTTGGGGATCTCAGACTGAGTGAGCTCAGTCCCCAGCTTTGTCTGGGGCAAGGACTCTGAGAGAGCTGAGCCAGTAAACACCAGTAGGATTTTATGTCTTCATCTTGCCATTTAAGGAGCTTGTGTAATTTCTGCCTTCACCTTCTATAGTTGCGTTTTTCACAAAGCAAGAGTCAAATTTGGAGTTACTGGACCAGCTCATTGACGTCTCTTCTGCTCAAGTTGATTCCCTGAGAAAACTCATCCCTGGAACTTGCTTTTCTGGTCCTAGCCAAACTGCACCTTTGCTCCAGTATCAGGGTTGAGGGGCCTGACAAAGTGTGGACTGCCAGAACCAAAGGTTTTGGTTGTGTGCCTGTCCGCAGCTCTTCTCAAGCTTTTCCTGCTTTTTATTTCAGAGGTGATTATTCATTTGCTTCTCTTCTTTGCCATGTCTCTGGTGGTCTGTGCTCCCAGCTCAGCACCAGACTCTCGGTCTTGTTAACAGCGCCCTGCTTTTCTGCATTCCTTTGGCTGCTGCACTGACAGGAAAGCTCACATGCACTGCTGCAACCTGTCTCCCGTCTCTTCATGAAACTCTTGCTTTGTTTTCACTTAGCATTTTCTCCTGATTATTACAGATTAACCCCTTTTTGGTTACTCCATGATCACAAATGCTTTGCTGTAGGGCCTCCTGCACCTGGTGCAGTGATGACATTAACTGGTCTCCTTGCATCAGCTGGATGTGTGCAAGGGCTCCCCTAACACATTCCACCATCCAGCACTGCAGGCATCCCACTGATGGCTGTGTGGGAACTGGGGCTGTATAGGACAGCTGGGGTTTGCAGAAAGGTGGAATATATATTGAACCAGCTGCAGATATCTTCTGCCTGTCTCAGTTTTGATTATGCCATCCCTGTGGGGCTGTGCTCTTAAACAATCTGGATTTTCCTCCTTCTCCTTTTCTGGGTGCACTCAGCTGCAGCACTCAGCTGCTAGCACAGAGCAAGGCTGGTCTGAGGCTCTGTTTCCCTGCCAGTGCTTGCCTGTAGCAGTCTCTTCTCAAGGTGTATGTAGCTGCAAGGATTCCCAGGCTGGGGTGGCCACAGGGCTCTGGAGACAGGCTGCAGGCAGCCGTGGGCTCAGGCAGGCCATTGCCACGAGCCTGAAGCTACCACCACTGCTCCACGGGCACATACCAGCCCTGCTTCACCGTGCTGTTATCAATGAAAATGATGCCTTCAGTCATGGGCTTGGCTATTTCAGTGCTTCTTGCTGCATCTCTCTGCCCTCTAAAGCAGTGCTGCCTTGAGCATACATAGCTTGTGGGTTAGCTGTCAGCCCCCTTGCACTGTGCCAAACTAGCAAAGCCTGGTGACTGGAATGACTGGTCATTTACTTCGAGCAGAATATCCCTGCTGGCCTCATCTCCAGGGGACGTGAGATATAGCAGCAAAGGGCACATGTTCCTCATGGGTCATGGACCCGTCTGGCCAGCTTCATCTCTCCAAGGTGCCAGTGATCCTTACCCAGCACACACAGCAGTGTCCAGGGCCTGTGTAAAGCCCTTCCCTGTGGGCTGCCTTCCAGTTTGGCAGGCAGGGGAAGAGCAGCCAACATAGGCCGGGCTCCAGTGCTGTGCATGGTGCTGGCAGAAGTCACCAGAAGCATTCAGGAACTGTGAAGGACACCATAGCATGAGAGAGGAGAGCGCAGGGGCTGTGCCCCCACTGTGCTGCATAATCAAGTGGGGGGATTAAAGGGAAGGAAACTATTTTAAAGCCATCTCAGCCTTTGCTCAGCCTCTGGTGGAGGGCATGGTCATTGCCCTTTGTGCTGCTGCAATGGAATGTGCCTCTGCCCCTTATCAGGGGAAGGGATATTAAGCTAGTTATGGAGCTGTACTGCATCAGGACAAACAATCCCTAATAGAATTGTCTGCTCCCTGTCCCAGTGCCAGACAAGTTGTTTAATCTGGGAAGAGTGTGTTTGCTGCCAGGGAGGCGTGCTGCCTACCTGCAGTGCTACCTACCTCCAGTGCTGCCTGCTCGGCCCTGCTTGGACAGGGTGGAGCTGGCTTTCTCAGCCTGCTGCCAAGCACCAGCCAGGCACTGTCCATGTCACCCCACAGCTCACACACCCAGGGCACCCTGCCCCACCATCTGCCTTACTGCCACTGTCCCCAAAAGCAGAGGCAGTCATAGCAGGGCCCAGCCCATCCTGCTATATTGATCAGAGCAGAAACTGAGGCTGCTATCAAGAGCCAGACTGGGCCCTGCACCCTGTGTCTGGTGGCCAAGGCAGGGGCTGGCATCCCAGAGGGTGCCTCTCTTGCAGCACTGTGCCTAAACAGGGGGGAAGGAGTGCTTGCACAAGCTCTTGCCAATGTCCATCCTGAGCTCCAGCACTTGTGCAAGAAGTGGATGTTCTTCTTATCCCTCTCCTTACACTCCCCCTCAGCCACTATCTCCTCTTTTGCCAGCTCCCCTTGCTCTCGCTGAGCTGTGCAGCTGCCCTTCCGTGGCTCTGCCCCACAGACTCATTGGGTTGGGGCTGATCCTGGTTTTTGCGGTTGGTGACAGTGCCCCTGTTTCCTCTGCAAAGCTGGTCTTTGATCAGAGCCCACAAGACTGCTGGTCTGCACATCCTTCCTGCCCACTACGCTGTCAGCCTCAGCTGATGTGGAAAGGGATGAGGGTGGGCAACACCCTTCGTCCCCCGTCTTCCTTTCCCGGATGATGTGGGTTTTCCCTCTGCCCCAAGCTGAAAGAATGATGCCTCTGCAGGCATTTGGATTATGCAAGATTAAGAAAAGGGCAGAGTGCAGGAACACCCAGGGCAACATCACAGGGGAAGCTGGAGGGCTCTGACGCCAGTGGTCGGATGCTGACAAGCACAGTAATGCCTGTCCGTGGGCTGTGTGACACCAGCCCCAGGCCTGGCCTGCCAAGGCCATCCCCACCCTGCAGCCCAGGCTTGAGCTGAGCTGTGCTGTACAAAAATGCTGCAGCCGTGGTGCCTGACCCCAGTGCAACAAGCACCTTCTTTCTGGGCACAAGGGCTTCATTTTGCAGTGCCTTGGAGGTCACACTCCCGGTTTAACGTGAGGCTGGTGAAACAGGGGCTTGTTCTTAATGCACTGAGCACCAGAGTCAAGGGGTCACATAGGTCCCTTAGCCCTGGCAAACTGCGCAGCAGCCTGGGGTTGAAGCCAGGCTGGAGGCAAGCTTTCCAGGCTGGAAACATTAGAAAACAAGTGGTTACTGTGGAGAACGCCACAAGTCGCTTCAACTGCCAGGCAAGAGCAGGAGGTTGAACATGTGCTGCTTGACCTCCCCAGCATGCTGGAATGCTGTCTTCATGCTGGCAGCCCACTGCCCTGTTCCCACCTCTCCATGCTGCACTGCAGGTGTCACTTCCCTGCAGCTCTGGGTTTCATTTCTGGAGCTGAAAACTTCCCCACATCCTTCAAAAAGAAAAAAAAAAAAAGCTTGAGTTTCCATGCTCAGCTTGCTGTCTCCTTGCATCCACCTCTTCCTGTTTCTCCTGGCCTGGGATGGACACTGTGACCAGAGTGTGTGTGCTGAATCTGGAACGCACTTTTCCCTTACAGAAATGTTAATGCCACAGTTGCATGCATGAGAATGGGATTCAATGGAAACTATTTCTTCGTGTCCTGGTCAAATTCCCCTCCATTTGCTGCAGCTCTCCCTCCATAGAACTTAATGTGTTACCTGGGACTGACCCATCCATGAGCTGGGGAGAAGGAAGGAGTGAGCAAGAGCCCAAAGCAGGGCCCTTTTCCCCAGCCTGTGGCGCACACACCTGTATCTCTGTCAGGGTACAGAACACTGCTCTGGGAGGTTCCAGTTGCCCTCCCATGTAAGAGCACTAAGCCTGTGTCCAGGCTCTGTGGGTGCTGATGCAATGCCCTGGTGGTTTTGCTGATTTAGGGAAGCGGCATGGCTGCTGCAGAATAACCAAGACCCCACATGTGATGGCCACAGTCCCCATAGCTCTCCTTGCCCCAGCCTCCTGGCCTTAGCCCTGCCCCAGCCAGCCCCAGTGCTGCACCAGACTGCCAGTTCATAGGAACCCTTCAGCAGAAGGAGCAGGTGTTTCAGTAAGGAGAAGCAGTCCTTCATGAGCTTATGCAGACACCAGCTTTGGCATGACGATTCGGGTTGTGCAAGACTTCTCAGTGTTCCTTCTTGTCCCAGCGCAACGGGGCCCAGGACATCAAGGGTGTGGTTGGCCCAGTGTGGAGACTCAGCCCCAACAAAATTCCCACAGAGTCAATTTTAGCAATGCAGAAATTGAGCGGCCAGGGTCCCTTGGCGAAAGGACAGGGCACGGCTCCAGGGTGGTGACTCAAAGCCGCTGCTGCCACTGTGCTGGCCTTGGCGGTGCAGTAGGTGACTCTAAGGACACATCTCGAGGTGCTGCATGCTTAGCCCGGTCCTGCTGCAGGAACTTGGCCCGGGACACCAGAAGCAGCACGGGGTTCAAAAGGCTTGAGGCACATTACCACCACACAGGCACGTCTTGTTCTGCGTTCCCACCACGTGTGGGGCCACCTCTCCTCTGTGCCGCTAGATCTCTCCTTTCTTCCATCGTCGCTCTCCACTGGGTGGGGAAGAACGCTACAAGGAACAGGAGGTTATTGTGCAGAAGACTCTCAGGCCGTAGCGGGGTCTCCTTCCTCTAACCCTGCGGCCGGACTCACCCCTGAAAAGCCCGCGGGCTGAGCCGCACCCGCGGCTCGGGGCGCACCGCGGGCAGGGCGGCG
>NW_005054298.1:14415423-14420763 GCF_000277835.1 Geospiza fortis | reverse complement strand
GGAGGAGGCTGGGCTTGAGGGCTCGTTCCCAGGGTGGCAGGGGTCAGTGGGACAGCGACCCCGGATGGGCAGGGCCGGTGAGCCCCAGGGGCGATGCCCGCTGCTGTGCCCCTGGGCAGGGGAAACTGGGGGTCTCCAACAGGGCACAGGGGACTGCGAGCCCCTCGCGGGGGGACTGGGGTCGGTAGGACTGAGGGGTGGGCGTAGGGCCCAGCCAAGGTATGTGGTGCTAGTCCTGACTCCCAGCGTGGCCGGGAGGCCCTGGGTGGCTGTGCTGCTTTGAGAACTGGCCTCTGGACACCTGCCCCGGCTGGGGGACAGGCTGCAGGTAGCTCTGCCCTGGCTATGCCCACTGCTGCTGCCATCCCACGTGGCCAGCCATTCCCATGCCATACTTCCATAGTGTGCCATTGCCATCACAGCAATGCCACTCTATGTTTTTGCTTTCCTTGGGCTTGGTACCTGTCGTGGTTTGACAAAGCTTGGGTTTTAGTTCCTGGAACTGTCCTCCTGCCTCGTCCTCTCACCTTGTTCTTCACCCCGGTGCCAGGGTGGTGTGCTGCTAGAGACTAGGGTAAGGGCAGACACAAAGCACCCACTTCCAGGGAGGTGCTGGGGGAGAGGGGCTCACAGCTGGGAGACAGAGCAGCACTGAAACCTTGCAGAGCATATGACCACAGGAAGATGGTGACCCTTATGGGCTGAATTTGGGTCCCTGGTGCCACCAGCCTGTGCCACCTCCTGCAGCAAGAGCATGTCCCCAGCATAGATGCTTGTGCTGGAGGGACTGTTCTGCTTAGGTGAGGTTGGTCGGGAGGCTGGCTGAGCTTAGTGTGAAAGATCCTCTCATTCTGGACAATAGTGGAATCAGTGCAGCATCAATCATCATCTGCAGGGACATGCCCTGGCCAGAGGTGATGGGATGGGGCTGGCAGGGGCTGCTGGAGGCAGACGCATACCTTCTGCTCACCCTGGGCCATCCCTGCCACCTGCTGCCCTGGCTTGCATCATCTCATGCACAAGCTGCTGAAACCAGGGGTGGCAGTGGGTGTGGGTGTCTTGTGCCTTCTTTGGTCGGGAGATGTGACATGGTCCTTGTAATTTCCTCTCCAGTCTCTAGTGTCAGCTGTTTTGCCAGGGTTTTGTGCAATTCCTTGGCTACCCCACACTGCCCCTTGCTATCACTGTCCTGTTCCCTGTTCCACCCCCCCACCAGCCCTTTCCGTCAAGATGCAGGGTGCTGCGAGCACTGGCCCCTGCAGGCTTTGGGGGCTGGGGTCCTGCAGGAGAGAGGGCACAGCACGGAGGTTTGGTGGGAGAGTGATGCTGCATCTCTACTGGCCCTCGGAGGAGAGCTCTGTGGAGTGAGGGGGACCTGGCTGGTTAGCACGTGGTGGGGGAATGAAGCTCTGGGCACCTGGCCCCTTCAGCCAGGGCTCAGGGCTGGCAGCTGCAGTGGGCCAGGGAGCTGCCATGTGTTGCCTTCCTCGAGTGGCCTGTGGACCCCCGTGGGAGGGTGTGAGTGCTTTCACAGGGTGTGATGCTGGTTAGGGACCTGTTCAGTGCCAGGTGATAAATGGACGTTGTGTCACTAGGGGAGAAGGAAGTGATTCTGCTCCTGCTTGTCCCCTCACAGTCCCCAGCTGGTGCTGCCCTACACTGGCATGTTTTCTCTGGTTGTGACTGTGCTCACTCTTCCCCTAGATGTGTCCCTGCAAGCAACCAGGATGTCCCAGCCTTTCCCCATCCCTCCACCCACCTGGCTGGCGGCAGGATGGGAGCAGGATGCAGCCGGGAGCACAGGGAGGCGGTGCTGAGCAGGGAATAAAGTTTTGGGGAATAAAGGCAGCTTCCTGGGGAGGGCTGTGTTTATGGATCTGTGGGTAAGGGAAGGGACACTGGTGCTGGAAGAGGGAGCGGGACAGAGCTGGGCTAGCAGCTGGCAGACTTCAGGGTCCCGGTGAGATGCCTGTGAAATTACTCAGTGCCTCTTTGCCTGCCCCTTCCTTGCAGGATTTGAGTCAACTGCCTGGTCAGGATGAGCTGGAGTTTCCTGACGCGGCTCCTGGAGGAGATCAACAACCACTCGACCTTCGTGGGCAAGATCTGGCTGACCGTCCTCATTGTCTTCCGCATCGTGCTGACGGCCGTGGGGGGAGAGTCCATCTACTACGACGAGCAGAGCAAGTTTGTCTGCAACACGCAGCAGCCGGGCTGTGAGAACGTCTGCTACGACGCCTTCGCGCCCCTGTCCCACGTCCGCTTCTGGATCTTCCAGATCATCATGGTGGCGACGCCGTCGGTGCTCTACCTGGGCTTTGCCATGCACCGCATCGCCCGCATGCCCGAGGCCTCGCGCCGCCGGCCGCCGGCAGCCCGGCGGGCACGCATGCCCGTGGTGCGCCGGGGAGCCGGGCGAGACTACGAGGAGGCGGAAGATGACAATGAAGAAGACCCCATGATCTTTGAGGAGATCGAGGTGGAGAAGGAGAAGAGCCCGGAGGGCGGAGAGAAGCACGATGGCCGGCGCCGTATCAAGCAGGACGGGCTGATGCGTGCCTATGTGCTACACTTGCTGTGCCGCTCCGTGCTGGAGATGGTGTTCCTCTTTGGGCAGTACCTGCTGTACCGCTTTGAGGTGAGCCCCTCCTACGTGTGCAGCCGCAGCCCCTGCCCGCACACTGTCGACTGCTTTGTCTCCCGCCCCACTGAGAAGACCATCTTCCTCCTCATCATGTACGCTGTCAGCGGGCTCTGCCTCTTCCTCAACCTCTGCGAGCTCTTGCATCTTGGTGTGGGGCGTATCCGTGATGCCCTGAGCCAGGCCGATGGCTCCCCACTCCCAGCTGGCGACAGCCCTGCACCACAATACCCCAAGAAAGCCCCCAGCGCCCCCCCTACCTACCACTCCCTGAAGAAGGAGCTGCCGCAAGCCCCACTGACCAACAGCAAGCTGGACTACCGGGAGAGCCTGGCCCAGGGGCGCTTCGCCCTGGCTGGAGCTCCCCCGGTGCATGAGCTGGACCGGCTGCGTGAGCACCTGCGCCTGGCCCAGGAGCACCTGGAGGTGGCCTTCCACCTGCAGCCCCCGCCACGGCCCCCCAGCCCTGCCCGCAGCAGCAGCCCCGAGGCCAACGGCATCGCCGCCGAGCAGAACCGCCTCAACCTGGCGCATGAGAAGGGGACCGCCGCCTGCGACAGGACCACGGGTGAGCCGGGACGGGGGATGGATCCCGCCCACTGGGGTGGAGGCAGGGGGAGCTGCCCCAAAGCTCCCCTGGAGAGAGGATGCCCTTCCCCCTGGGGTGGATGCTAACCTGCTTTTTGCTCCCCACAGGGCTGTGAGTGTCGCCAGAGATGACAGCGGTGTCTGCCGGAGTGGCTGCCACTGCTGCAGTGGGATAGGCGTCCTGCCAGGAGCACAGGGCAAAGAATGCCACATGCCTGCCCAGCGGGGCAGTCTGGGCAGCCCTGTCCCAGTGGGCAGCAGAAGGGTCAGGGGCCATGGGGTTCATTCCTACTTAATTTTCAAAAAGGGAATATCTTATTTTTGTACATTTTTATAAACTCATCAACATGTGCACCCTGGCATTTTTATACTCCATCTCAATCTCCACTCTGGGCCTGTGCTCCCCCCATCTCTTGTTTCACCCACTTTTCCTCCTCCCGCTCCCATTTTCCCCAGCATGTTGTCTTCACACCTCCCTGTGCCCCCCATGCCCTCTGTGGCAGCACTGGCTGGTGCTGTGCATATGCCAGTGATTTTGGTACTGCTCCCTGAGGTGTGGGGGACTTCGGGGAGCAAGCTGGGGGTCTGGCTGGCCGGGCCAAGCTGTGGGACAGAGAGCTGGGCTGGCATTACTTTTGGAGGGGTTGGGAGAGGTCGTGGTGGCACTGCACTGCCAGAAAGTGACTTTGTAGCCGGGGGGCTGTGCTGCACAGCATCCTGGCACGGGGCTGTGAGTTGCGTGGCTGGCCTGCTTGGAAATGTCTGTGCAGAGGTCAGGGGCTGTTGTTCCCACTGCCTCCGCCCTGTCCTGGCAGGCGGCCCTTGGACCAAACCTTGTCTCCTCCCACTCTGGCTGCAGGGCTGGGACCCCCTGCACGGAGCCAGACCCTGGCCTCACAGTGTGGGGACGTGGTGCCCCAAGCTGGGCTCAGCCAGGAGCCAGTGGAGCATTCCTCATCATCTCAGCCTGGGTCACATGGGGACTTTTGTAGCGTTGTTTTTTACTCGGAAATTATTGTCACTCTGTTTTTCTTTTTTTTTTTTTTTATATTTATTTTAGTAAAGGCTGAAGACGTTTTGTACTGAACTGCTGCATCCGCTCATTTGGATGGAAGGGGTGGGAAGGGAATCCTGTGTGTCTGGGCTGGCGCTGCCGTGCGTGCGTTGGGACCTCCCTGCTGCCCAGGGTGACTCAGTTGTTCCTGCTGTGAGGAGGCGGCTGCGGCCGGCCGGGGCAGCCATCATCATCCTGCTGGAGAGGGATTGCACTGGCCACGTTCCTATTTGGCCCTATCACTGTCAAGGGGCCAGGCGAGGGGCTTTCCTCTGCCTGCCCATCCTCCCACCATTCCCGTGTCTCCCCAGCCCTCCGCTGCCCCCATTCCTGCACAACCTGTTGCCCAGAGCAGAAGGGATGTTGCTCTGCTCTGCACACCCCTGCCTGGGGCAGGATCAAAACCCAGCCACACCGTGCCCATTTTGGCCAGTGTACTCCAGTCCCCTCTCTGGTACCCCAAATAAGAGCTGGATGTCTCTCACAGTATTTGCCCATCCCCTCATTTCTCCATCTAGATAGAAGCTGGCATTTCCAGGCTGCTTTAGTAAAGGGAACAGATTTATTTCAATCATCCCATTAAGCTTTCCAACAAGCTGTGCTGCTAGGAGAGGGCTCTCTTGTGGTGCCATGTGTGCTACCAGCCCTGCCACCAGTGTGAGGTTCATGGGCTCACCCAGGCACCTCCTGATCCTGCTGCAGCAGCCTGGCCCTGCCTGGAGCACAGGGGAAGCTGTTGAACAGCAGGAGGAAGACACCGATCTTTGTGGGGGTGCAGAATTGCAGGAGGGAAGCAGGTGGGGAGAGATGAGGGCTAATCCAGTTGCAGACAGCAGCCTGGCTTTGGCAGGGCAGCGATGCCTTCGCCATAGGCTGTGCCTATCTATGCCCAGCCATGCCCTGATTTGCTCTGAGCTGGGACTGGCCCTAGGGCAAGTCTGGCAGTGTGATGGTACCAGGGCCAGCCCAAAAATCTGGCTTGTGCAGGGGAGGGTGGTACAGCCAAACTGCCCCATCCCAGTGGCCAGGGTTCCACTGGGAAAGCAACTCCTCCTGG
>NW_005054298.1:14413565-14415313 GCF_000277835.1 Geospiza fortis | reverse complement strand
CGCGGGGAGCGCATGGGGCCGGGCAGGGCAGCGCAGCAGAGCGGCACGCCCAGCCGGTGGCTCAGCCCGTGGCCTGCGGCGCAGCTCCCGTGGCAGTAATGGAAAACAAAGCTGCTGGGATGCACGATCCACTTGTCCCAGCCCAGCTCCTCGAAGGAGATGTTGAGGGAAGCCCGGCGGCAGTTGGTGTGGGCAGCTAGCTCCTCGGATGGACGCTGCAGCAGGCTCAGGGCGGCTGGGGACCAGGGCATGGCAGAGCGACGAGCCCTCTCGCTGCCCTTGGCCCGGGTGGTGGCCACCAGGAAAGGCATCTTGTCCCCCTCAGCCAGGCAGGGGCAGCCAGGGCAGCGCACCAGGAGCACAGACAGTGGCTCCCAGAGCTGGGGCAGCAGCACTGGGGCCAAGTGAAACACGGTCCAGTGCTCGGGTGTCCGCTCCACCATGGCCGGCACCGACACCCGGCCCTGAGGTGACAGGGTCAGCACGTCAGGGGTGGAGTGGTTGGGGGCAGCCGAGGGGCCCGTGTAAAACCAGAGCTGGGCAGAAGTCACCACACGGTTCAGAGTGTGTGCCGAGGGCTGGAAGAGGTAGGTGAAAATCCCTTCTTCCTCCAGCAGCTTGTCTGGCTGTGTGGGCTCACAGGGAACATCTGTGGGGGGGAAAAGATGATCAGGGTGTGCACCCAAACCTGGGGAGAATCCCCAATGCCAGATGGCAAGTGGGATGTTGCAGAGGTCCCTGGAGTGCTGGCAGGGCACCTGGCTGCTGGCATAGGCTGTGGCAGGGAGCAGGGCAGCTGATGTGCTGTGCAGCAGCTTCTGCGCTGTGCCCCACAGCTGATCCCTGCTATGCCCTAGGCTGGTCCATTACTGTCACCCGTGCCCCCTAGTATCCTGCCCCATAGCTGGCTATCTTGCCCCTTTCCCCCAGAGTCCATATCATGCCCTGACCCCCAGCATTCAGCCCCCAAAGCATTCAGCCCCATTCAGCCCCATAGCTGGTCATCCTGTCCCCTCCTCCCATCCTCTGCATCCTGACCATCTCCCCAGCATGCTGGCTCATCTCCCTGTCCAGGATGTCCCATAATTGGTCATCCTGCTCCTTTCCCCCAGTATGTACATCCCATCCATCCCCCAGCATTCTGCCCCATCTCCTGCTGTTATAGCTGGTCATCCTGCCCCATGCTTCAGCATCCTGCCCTGTCCATTAGTATCCCAACCCACCTTCCAGTATCCTGCCCCATTCCCTAGCATCCCACCCTATTCCACCCTGCTCCTCAGCCTTCCCCATGTCTCTGCATCCTGCCTGCCCAGCTGTTTCCCAGCCTCTCAGCACCCTCTTGTGCTGCCTGTCCCTCTGCTGTCTGTCCTGAACTGTTCTGCGTGTCCCTGCCTGCCATACCTTTTCATCTCCTGGCTCTCCACCATGCCCATGTCCCAGCCTGGCGTACCTTCTTCCCCTTCTCCCACAGAGCACCACATCAGCCTCTCCATCCTTCAGCATCTGCATTGCTCCAAGCCCCCACCCTGCTTCACCCTTTCATCAGGATGTTCTCACCTGTGGCAGGGAATAAGATCACCTGGGAGGTGTCCTCCAGCTCCTCTGGCTCCACTTCGGTGCTTTCAAGGACGTCTCTCCGGTGCACCCTCCTTGCTTCCATCTGTGGCTCCTCCGGGAACAGGGGGGGACTCAGGTGTTCCAGCACCCGGGCCCGCACCTTGGCCAGGATGAGCTGCCGGTCGGGGCCG
>NW_005054298.1:14411361-14413328 GCF_000277835.1 Geospiza fortis | reverse complement strand
GTGGGGGGGATGCTGCCGGCAGCAGTGGGTGCGCGGGGCTGGGGTGGTGCCAGCAGCCCAAGCTGGCAGGGATGCAGGGGGGTACCTTGGGTGAGCTTTGCAGCTGCTGATGCTGGGTGCCCCCCATGGCAGAGGAGTTGAAGGTCTAGGGCTTCTGGGGAGCTAGTGGGAAACTAGCTAGTTGTGCACAGCAGGGAAATCGGGGCAAGGACCTGGTGGGGATCAGAGGCCTGTGAGGATCTGGCATGGGGAAGGCACTTTGCAGGTGGCAGTCCCCAGGGCAGCCAAAATGTGAGGATGGGGCCTTGGAAAGGGCAAGGTGAGGGGCATGGTGGTTGTGGCATCTCCATGACAGTCTGGTGGTTGGCAAGGTCCTGGGGGCGTGAAGCAGGAGGGATGGCAAAATGTTCCTGCTCTTCCTGGGGCTGCGGAAGGCTGGCCCAGCTTCAGGGGGAGAAGAACAGATGAGACAGAGGCAGGCCAGCTGGAGACCTTGCAGCAGGTACAGGAGAAGGATCCTAGGGTGCTGTTTGGTCTGTCTAGCCATGGGCTGGCTCACAGGGTGGGAGTTGCAGGAGAGGCATGGGCTGTAAGGAGACCCAGTTCCCTTCCTCTCGCCGCTGCCTGAGGGGACAGTACCAGGCGTTCCCTATCCACTAACCCTGCCTGCCCTGTGGATGGTGGGCAGCATGTGCATGCCCTCTGTGCCTCTGGCAGCTCAGTGTCCTGCACATCCCATCCAGTACAGCCTGGCATCTCATGCAGCACCCAGTGCAGCACATCCCCCCATGCAGCATGTCCCATGTGACACGTCCTGTCTCACTGCAGTCTGGTGTCCAGCTCAGGGTACAGCACACCCTGCACCCCATGCCATGCTCTCCACAGGGCACGCTGGCCCTCGCTGCTGGCTGAGCCAGCACAGAGGCGCGGCCAGGCCTGCAGCACCCCTGCAGCTCTCTGGGGTGGCTGCTATACATAGGTAGGCCAGCCCAGCCTCGGCGAGGCGCTGAACGGAGCAGGCTCACTCTTATCAACCCCGCGTGTCATCAGAGGGTATTTTTGGGGACAGCAGCTGCAGGCATTTGTAACATTTGGTCCCTGCGCACTGACACCCCGGAGGGGAGCTGGGAGAAGCAGCGGGAGCTGGGTGCCGGCACTGAGAGACGCAGGGGAGAGGCAGCACAGCGAGGTACCTGAGTGGGGCAGGGGCTGGGCTGGGGGCTGCCTGGGGCAGGGTGGCTGGGGAAGGGAGGGGTTGAAGGGTGCAATGGTATGGCCGAGCCATCAGAGCTGTCCCTTTGTGTCCAAAGGAGCTGCTGTGGGGTGGCCCACGGGTCCGGGCCGTGTGGATGGAGAGATGGCTCTGGATGGGTGCAGTGTCCCGGGGGTAGGGCTCTGGGAGGAGAAGCTGGCCGCAGTCTCTGTTGCTCCTTGGGGACCAGCCCGCAGTCCCTGTTGCTCCTTGGGGACCAGCCCTCTCCTACCCTCTGGCTCATCCAAGAAGTATTTTTGTTTCCCCTCCCCCTGCCTGAGCCAGTCAGAGACGACCCTGCCCCAGTCCCGGGTGCGGGCAGAGGGTGGGGTGCACTCACCGGGGGGTGGCACAGAGCACCTTGCCCCACTCCTGCCCCTGATGGTGGGCACGGTTACCCACAAAGCCGGGATGGAGGCAGTGCCCTGCAGAAGCAGGACCCACCTCCCTGGCTTTCATTTTTTTCCCCTGGGACTGATGATTTCCAGCTGTAGTTTTGAGTGCACAAGGGCTGGATCCTGCCTGTGGGACTACTCTCTGGAAGGGGACCCCTTCCCCAGAGCCCCATTTTGCCCCAGGGCACTGCCTTGTGGGGGGGTGGCCGCCCGGCACAGGGGGTCCCCTGCCCACCCAGGTCTGGGAGGAACTCCCAGCCCGGGTCCAGCCGGGGCCTCGGGCCGTGACAGCCCTGTGTCAGCACCTGCCCGCTGAGCCG
>NW_005054298.1:14401214-14411334 GCF_000277835.1 Geospiza fortis | reverse complement strand
CGATACTGCAGGAATGTGAATGCCCGGCGGGTGGGGAAGGGGCGGGCAGGGGCCCTTTTTCCTCTGCTATCCCCCAGCCCCAGCACCCAGCAAGCAGCTGCCCATGCTCCCTGTCTAGGCAGGGGTCCCCCACCTCTGGAACTGGAGTCCCCTCTGCAACCCTGGGATAAGCTCCAAGTGTCTCAGCCCCCTGGGGTACAAAGAGCCACTTTTTGTCACCTCTCCTATTGCCTTGGGCTGGGAAATGCTTGATTTGGGTGACTCGGGGGCAAATCCAGTGGGGCTGTGCTGCTCCGAATGAGGGTGATGCTCCTGAAGCAGGGCAGGGTGTCCGTGCTGGGGACTTGGCTCCAGGTGTGGGTCCCTCCTGATTGGGGGCTCCACACTGGTCCATCTCTTTGATGAAGCCCAAGCCCCCACTCTAGTCTGTCTGTACATCCCCCCAGGCTGATGGTCCCCACTGCTGCTCCAGCCAGCTGCCTGCCGTGACCCTGGGAGCTGGTGATGGAGGGGTTCGGGGGAGCCCCCAGGTTCCTGGCCTATCCACGCGCCTTCACGGTCCAAAGTGGCACTGATGCTGTCCTGAGCTGCCAGATCATGGGTGATCCCCAGCCAAGCATCCTCTGGGAAAAGGACAAGAATGCCATCGAGCCCTCAGGCCGTTTCCATATGGAGTCCAAAGGGGACCTGTACAGCCTGCTGGTGTCCTGTGCCACCCCCAAGGACAGTGGACTCTACGTCTGCAGGGCCAAGAATAGCGTTGGCGAGACTTATGCTGCCACCATGCTCAGGGTGGAGCCAGCGGAGCGGCGAGAGGAGGAGGGATGCTCAGGCAGTGTCGCACCTGCCTTCCTCATTGCCCCCTCATCCATGCGGGTGTGCCGGGGGGAGGATGTGATGTTCACCTGCAGGGTGTCTGGGCAGCCCTGCCCTGTGCTGGAGTGGGAGAAGGACGGGCACAAGCTCTCCGAACTCTTTGAGAGCAGCCACTTTGCAGTGGGGCAGAAACCAGAGGACTGGCACTTCCTGAAGCTATTCAGCGCCCGGCCCCAGGATGGGGGAGTGTATGTCTGCCGGGCACGCAGCGGCTCCCAGGAGGCCCTGGCTGCTGCCGTGCTCCTGGTTGAGCCCCAGGCACTGCCGGACGGGCTCCCCAATGGCTGCCCTGCCGATGGTCCCGAGGCACTGGCGGAGCGGCAGCGGTGGCGGCGGCACGGAGCGGGACGGCGCATGGCATCGGAGACCTGGGTGCCCAATGGCGTAGTGCCGGCCAGGGTGCCAGGGGCCAAGGCATTTGCCGTGAGCGCAGGGAAGCACGCCAAGTTTCGCTGTTACGTTACTGGCAAGCCCAAGCCAGAGATCATCTGGCAGAAAGATGGTGAACCCCTCGCCCCCGGCCGCAGGCATCTCATCTACGAGGACCGGGAGGGCTACTTCATCCTCAAGGTGCTGTACTGCAAACCTCAGGACCAGGGGCTGTACATGTGCACCGCTTCCAACACTGCTGGCCAGACCCTCAGCGCAGTGCAGCTCCAGGTGAAAGGTAGGAACACGTCCAAGGAGTGTCAGAGGGAGCTGGGCCCTGGGGGGCTCAGGGAAGTTTGTCTGGCAGGGGTGTGTCTGTGTGGGAACCCAGCATCTCTGGGCTCCTTCCTGCCCTGTGCAGCCAGGGTCACCCCAGGCTCCTTGGGACAGAGCTGTGGGCTGGAAGCAGGGAATGCTGGGCTTCTCCAGGAGCTGTGTCCTGCTCCATGTCTCTCTCCTTGCAAACAGAGGTGTGGCTTCTCGGGATGACTGCAGGTGTTCAGCCACAAACAGGGAAGAGGGACAGTGCCTTGGTGACAAATTCCCCTGGAAGTGCTGAGTGATTTTGGCAGCCAGCCCTGCAGGGCACGGCTCCAAGAGTCTGCGCTGGCGGCTGCCCAATTCCCCCCGAGCCATCCAGCCAGCTGGGGACAGCCCATGGCTGGGGTTACCCAGGAACTGGTGAAGCCCCTGCCTACACCCCACTGCTCCCCTCTACTGAGACGCCTGCTGCAGCATGCTGGCTTCCATGCTCCTGCATCCCCCAGAACTCCCTGCTGAGATACTGGAGGCATCCCTATGTCTCCCCAGGCTGTGCCCTGGTCCTCCCTGCTCTGGGGGATGTCCTTGTCAGGGCAATGTCTGTCTCATGCAAGCCAAAGCAGAGGGCAAAGCAGGGACAAGGGTTTGCAGCTCTTTGTGAGCTGGGAGCACCTTGAGCGAAGGGCTGAGAGTGGATGCTGTACCCCACATGCCCTAAGCTCCTGTCTCTTCCTGTGGCAGAGCACCGGCTGCGGTTCCAGGTGCAGCTGGCAGATGTGGAGGTAGCAGAGCGGGAGGATGCAGTGCTGGAGTGTCAGGTGCCATTGGAGACCATCCCCACCTCCTGGTACCTGGAGGACAGGGAGCTGCAGCCCAGCCACAAGTATGTGATGGAGGAGCAGGGGGTGGTGCGGCGCCTGACCATCCGCGATGCCCGCATCGATGACGACGGCATCTACCTCTGCCAGATGAAGGACAAAGGACGCAGCATCGCCGAGGTCTCTGTCCGAGGTGGGCTCAGGTCTCCGGTAGCACAGCTTTGCCTTCCTATTCTCCTCCTTGCCCGGGTCCCCACTGCCCCCTGCATTTGCTTTCCCTCCATTTGGCTGGTGCCTGCTGCTGCCCCTCCTCCTCCTCCTCTCCCACCTCAAAGAGCCCATCCTAGTCCCCAGAATTCCTGCCTCATATATCTCTGCCCATAGGGGTGATTGCGAAGCGGCTGCCACGGAAGCTGGATGTGATGGAGGGGGAGAATGCAGTTTTCTGTGTGGAGACACGGGATGTGGTGGAGGGCAGCTGCTGGAGCCGGGACGCGCTGCAGCTGCGGGAGTCACCCCGTACGGTGCTCAAGAGCTTCGGCAGGACACACCTCCTGGTGCTGGTGCACGTCACCCGCCAGGATGCGGGCATCATCTCCTTCACTGTCGGGGAGTCGCAGACATCCTCCCAGCTCCGAGTCAAGTGTAAGCTCCAGCCTTGAAGGGGTCCTGTGTCCTCTCTCCTGCCTGTTCAAGAGGGGTGATACAGAAGGGGGGATGGAATAGGCACCCAATATGCTGGGAGTGTGATGCTGCAATATGTTTTCTGGGAAGGGGGCTTTGAGCAGGGCTCCAGGATCCCAGCTTCACGGGCACTCACAAACCCCTGTAGCCAGCAGCATGCTACATGGGAGCAAGATCATCCTCTCCATCAGAGAGAGAATCCCCAAAGAACTAGGCTGTGTATCCCCACTTAGGCCTTCTGCCACCCCACCTAGAGCCTCCCCATCAGGCAACCTGGGCTGTGACTTGCAGGTGTGAAGCACGACCCTCCGAGCGCACCGGTGGCAGCTGAGATGAGCGTGGTGGAGACTAACACGGCTCTGCTGACTTGGTGTCCCGCGCCTGACTCCCACCTCCGCCCCGCCAGCCACTACCTGCTGGAGCGTCGGGAGGCAGCGGGAGGGGACTGGGTGCAGTGCCTTGCCACCGACCTGCCCAGCTGTGTGCGGGTGCTGGGTGACAGCGTGCCCCGCGAGGCCGACTACTGCTTCCGCATCTCTGCCGCCAACAAGCACGGCAGGAGCAGCCCCGTGGAGTTCCCTGGATCTGTGCATCTTGGTGAGGAGCCAGGCTAAAGTTGGGATGTCGTGCCACAGCATGCTGGCGGTCAGTGCCGCTGGGGCTGAGTCCCACTGTGCTCCAGCCCCAGCAGCTCGTCTGGAGAGGGGTCTGCAGGATTCATGGGTGAGGGATGGTGAGGATGCACAGTTCTCCCTGGAGCTGTCAGCTGCGGTGCATGGGTCCTGGTTCCTCAACGGCGTCAGGCTGGCTGAGGAGGAGGAGGCAGGCGGCCGGTGCAGTGTACAGCGCCGTGGGACGGAGCACTTGCTGCTGATCCGAGGAGCACGACTGGTTGACAGTGGGGCCCAGGTCACCTTTGTGTCCGGTGATGTGCGGGACTCAGCTATCCTGCATGTGCAAGGTGATCAGGGCACTCACCCTGGGGTCCTACTGGGACCCCAGCAGCAGGGGCTGTCATGCTGGAGGATGCTTCTCACCACTTCTCAATGTCTCTCAGCCCCACAGGTCCTCATTGGCCCAGTGTCTGAGGCTGAACGGCTCCGAAAAGTACCAGCAGGGATGCCTGTGCTGCTGGAATGCCAGGTGTCCAGCCCGGATGCCCCTGTCTGCTGGCTGAAGGATGGCAAGGCTGTGCCCCTGGATGATGTTATCGCAGTGCAGGCAGAAGGCTGCGTGCGGAGGCTGCTGCTCCGCTCAGCATGTCCCTCAGACACTGGGGTGTACACCTGTGACACTGGGGATGACGCCGTGAGCTTTGTGGTGACAGTGACCGGTGAGCTGGGGACTGTGTGCGGGAGCCTGGCCCCTACCTCCTGATAGTGCTCCTGCCCTGCTTCTTGCCCCATCATGCGGCTGAAAGCTGCAGCCAGTCATGCTGAGGCCCATATTATCCCTGGCAGAGGTGCCGGTGAGGATCATCAGCTCCAACGAGGAAGCCCCCCACACCTACATGGCCGGACAGCGTGTGGAGCTGTGGTGCCAGCTGTCCCGCCCAGCAGCCCCCGTGCGCTGGTACAAGGATGGAGAGGAGGTGGAGGTGGGCGAGAGCCTGGTGCTGGAGCAGGAGGGGCCACGGTGCAAGCTGGTGCTGCCCTGCGCTCAGACACAGGACACGGGGGAGTTCGTCTGTGATGCTGGTGGGGACTCTGCCTTCTACACCATCACTGTGGCAGGTGAGTGTGATGCAGGAGGGCTGGTAGGGTCTCAGGGGGCTTTCTTTGCCAGTGCAGGATGCCACAATGCATGTGCTGGTGTCAGTATTGCTGTCACCTGCTGCGATGGGATACTTGTCAGACATGCTCTTGCCAGGTGCTCACCAGCAGTTTGGTTGGTTGCTTAGTTGGGGTCCTTGTGGGACTCAGACCAGCTGCCAGAGGGAACAGCTCACTCAGCCTGTCTGAAACACTAGAGCACACGAGAGCACCCAGCACCTGCACGCCAGGGTGTTTTCCGGACTTCTTCCATGCCTAGTAACCAAGCCATCCTCCAAGGTCCTAAAAATAGTGGTCCTGGCACCTGGCATGGGGTGACTCATGGTTGGTCATTGCTCTGATGGACAGTGTTAATTGCTGACCTGAAAATTAGCAGTTGCCTGGGGACCGATGGCTGGGAGGTGTTTGCTGGATGGGAGCAGGGCTCAGCACCCTGGGGCGGCTGCCCCAGCTGCGGAGCGGCTGCTGGCATCACCGGCTGGCAGAGCATAATGAAAGCTGAAAGCAAGTGAGAGGCTTCCCCTTGCTGGCCCCAAAACCCACAGCCCACAACCACAGGAAGGCAAGTAGGGGCAGAGCTCAAGCCCAGCTGAAAGGTGATGTGACCACAGTGATAAAGCCTCGCTGTGGTGTTAACACACGGCAAAGGCCCAAAGTTGATGGCCAAGGACGTAGGAGTGAAGATAGGATGAGTGATAAGAGATGCTGAAGAGTCAATGGAGTGGTGGCTGCTGGGAGGGTGAGGAAGGGAGGGGTTTTTAGTGAGATAAAGGCAAAACTGCCAGTGGGAAGGACAGGCAGCATGGGCTTTGGGAAGAGGCAGGAGTCGTGTGCTGTGTGGGAGTGTGGGGCATGGAGAGCTCTGCTTCCATAGGCTGGGAGAGGGAACACCATCTGCCGAAGCTCAGCCTTTTGGCTGAGCAGCTTTGCATAACTTTGACAGAAGGGTCTTAGGGAGGCTGTCTTGGTTCAATCTGGATTTGGACATCAATGTCACCGGCAGGGCTGGGGGTGGGTGCCTGGAGGCTCAGGCTGACACCTCGCTGGCACAAGTGCCAGGCTGGCTGCTGTGGCATGCTTGGGTTTCCCTGAGGCATCTCAGCTATCCTCCATTGGGCTGTTGTGGCATGTAGCCTGCCTGCCTCAAGCTCAGCCATCCCCAGCATCTTCTGAGTTTTCTGTCAGCTGTTGAGCACTGGAGCTCCCTCAGAACTAGTGAGAGGCTGAGGCCAGAGCAATGCTGCCCGCTGAGGGCTGGCACATTATCCATCCCCTCACTTCAGTGCTGCTCAACATCTCCAGGTGCACTTCAGCAATGTGATTGCTTTTAGCAGGTCCAGGGAGAGAGGCGGCCGGCAGTCCTTTGATCGGGGGTTGTGCGGATGCAGGCTCAGCGTGCGGCAGGTTAATCGCTGCAAACCGGCGCCGCACCGCTCTGCACGCTGCGGGGCAGCGCTGTGCTGCTGCGCCTGGGCAGCGCAGCTGGGAGCTGTCTGGGAAGCTTCCACCCGGACACTCGGCACGGAGCAGCTGCGGGCTGTGGAAGGGCAGGTTGTGCTTGTCCACCATTGCGGCCCAGAGCTGGCTGTGCCTTGCGCCCGCATGGAGCCGCGGGCTCTGTGAGCACCAGAGTTCAGGCCAGCTATGGCTGGCTGCAATGTGCACAGCCAGGCAGGCAGTGTTGGCTCTAGGTGGCATCCTGAACTTTCCCAGGAGAGAGGAGGGTTGGTCAGCTAAAATTTGTGCTGGGAGCCCCTCTGTCTTTAGAGCTGTGACTCAATTCAGAGGGGCGGTGTGAGCAGTGGCACTATTTTCTGTAGCAAATTAATGGTGATTTTAGTGATGACTGCAATCTGGAATTGGCTCCTGGGTCCTGGTAAGCTGGAGGAATGGGCCTCTGGCTGCAAGAAAACCACATGCCTGCACCACAGTATAAGCAAATGTCAAGGCTGAGCCAGGACAGAAGCGCTGGCTGGCACCTGGTGGCATCTGAAACGGGGAGATAGGCAGAGGGGAGGGCACCCACTGGAAGAGCAGCTGCAGGGGCTGGTGCTGGCACCACAGACGGTGGTTATCAACGCTGGGGCTTGCCTATATGCATCTTCCCTCCAAACCCTTCAGCTTCACCACAGGGCAAAGCAGGGCAGGTACCATGGGAGCAAGGGCACTGCAGCAATTCCCAGCCATTTCAAAGCCTGGTGCTCCTCCTGGTTGTAATGTGTGAGAAGAGGGAGACCCAGGCACGATGGTCCAGAAGCTTGTGCTATGTAGAATGTGGATGATGTGGTGCCTTCCAGCCTTAAAGCCAACAAGTGGTGAAGCCATCACTCCACACAGGGCTGTGATGGCCACCATCACTGGCTCTGGTTCTTATGTCCTGGCTGAGCCCCATGTCTCTCCATGACAGAGGAGCCGGTGAGGATTGTCAGCTCCAACGAGGGGGCCTCCCACGCCTACATGGCCGGACAGCGTGTGGAGCTGTGGTGCCAGCTGTCCCGCCTGGCAGCCCCCGTGCGCTGGTACAAGGACGGGGAGGAGGTGGAGGCAGGTGAGAGCCTGGTGCTGGAGCAGGAGGGGCTGCAGTGCCTGCTGGTGCTGCCCTGTGCCCAGCCACAGGACACAGGGGAATTCGTCTGTGACGCTGGTGGGGACTCTGTCTTCTACACAGTCACCGTGGCAGGTGGGTACAACAGACACCTACATCTCTCTCCCCCTTCTCCCTCTGCCCTAGCTCCTTGCTCACACTGTGGCTTCAGCGCCTCTGCTGCTTCTCGCCTCCTTGAGAGCAGTTCCTTGCCCATGCCCTTGGCTTGGAAGGGGATGTGGGCAGGAGCATACAAGCTGGTCTGTCTCCTCCCAGAGCTCTGTGTCACACTGCCCCCTTACACTCCAGAGCACAACCAGCTGCCTGCCTCTGGGTGATGCCACCTCACACCCCAGCCCTGCTGTTCCCTCAGCTTGCAGCTACCAGCACTGCAGGGCTGGGATACCCACGGCCACTGCTGCCAGGGCAGGTAGGATGGGAGGCCAAGTGACACAAGGTCTTGGTCCTCTCAGCCCTGAAGGTCTGCCTCACCCCAGTGCTGGAGGCAGAGCAGCTCTAGGAAGTGCTGGCAGGGCTGCCCTTGGTGTAGGAGTGCCAGGTGTCCTCTGCAGATGCCCCTGTCCACTGGCTGAAGGACAGGGAGGCTGTAGTCCCAACGCAGGTCCTGGCCATCTGCTCAGAGGGACGCTCACAGAGGCTGCACATTGCTGCAGCTGCACTGCCTGACTCAGGGGTGTACATGCGCCATGCCGGGGATGGTGCTGCCAGCTTCAGGGTGACCGTGAGCAGTGAGCTGCCCAGGGGATTCCTGTCCTCACATGGGACTCACCCAGCAACACAGCTGAGCCCTGCCATGTCCCCAGCAGAGGTACCAGTGAGGATTGTCAGTTCCAACAAGGAGGCCTCTCACTCCTACGTGGTCGGGCAGCGTGTGGAGCTGTGGTGCCAGCTGTCCCGCCCAGTGTCCCCAGTGCGCTGGTACAAGGATGGCGAAGAAGTGGAGGTGGGCGAGAGCCTGGTGCTGGAGCAGGAAGGGCTGCAGTACCGCCTGGTGCTGCCCTGTGCCCGGACACAGGACACAGGGGAGTTCCTCTGCAATGCCAGCGATGCATCTGTCTCCTACTCCATCTTGGTGGCAGGTTGGTGGCACAGCAGGGACATCCTGGAAAGGGTAGCACTATTGCACCTCTGTACTCTGGGGTCCCCAGCCCTGCTCCCTACCCTCAGCATTGTGGAGGAGGATGTGCAGTTGCACCTCTGTGCCTGCTGCCCCTGCCCTGAGCAGTTCTGACCTCTTTGCCCTGGGGTGAGAGGACGTAGCTTCTATACAGCCCCATGGGGACAGGGACACAGGTGACAGTAAATAGACACAGCAGAGCCAGGAGCAGAGAACTGAACGGGTCTCACACTCTTCCTCTACATCCCCAACAGAGCCACCAGTGAGGATCCTGCAGCCTCCACAGCGCTCACTGGAGCTGCTGGTTCAGGCACCGGGGTGTGTGGAACTGCGGTGCCAGCTCTCCATGCCAGATGCTCCGGTGCACTGGTTCAAGGATGGGTTGGAGGTGGATGAGACTGATAACCTGCAGCTGCTGGTCGAGGGGGCCTGGCACTGCCTCTTCATCCCCAAGAGCAGTGCAGAGGATGCAGGCGAGTACATCTGCGAGACCAAGGATGAGGCTGTCTCCTTCGATGTCAAGGTGTCAGGTCAGTGCTGATGTGGTTCTGGCCACAGTGGGTGCCCATCCTCTGGGCCACCCAGCACAGGAGCTTACCCGGGGCTGGCAGCAGAGGAGTGCCCAGGGCTGCATTGTCCCTGCGCTGCTTTGTATCTCAGATATGCCATACCTGCAGAGCCTCCGGTGAGGATCCTGCAGCCCTGCAGACCTGTCCCTGTCATGACGGTGTCCCCGGGGGAGACGGTGACACTGTGCTGTGAGCTGTCCCGTGCGGATACACCCGTGTGCTGGGCAAAGGAGGGTGTCAGGCTCGAGGCTGGGGGCGGCCTGGTCCTGGAGGAGGAGGGTGTCCATCGCCGGCTGCTCATCCCCGCTGCCCAAGCTGAGCACTCTGGAAAATACACCTGTGACACTGCCAGTGACACGGTGACTTTCACCATCCAAGTGTTGGGTGAGCATGAGGGTAGGGAAGAGCCTGGTGTGGGGTGTTGGGTGCACAAACCCCAGAGACCTCAGCTCTGTTGGTGCTGCAGATCCGCTGGTCAGGATCCTGGAGAAGGATGTCCTGCCGACCCACCGGCGTTGCCAGGCCATGGAGGACCTGGTGCTGGAAGTGCAGCTCTCACATACCCATGGGGAAGTGAAGTGGTACAAGGACGGGGAGAAGCTGCAGGACACGGGGCGTGTGCGGCTGGAGGAGGACGGGGTGCGCCGATCCCTTGTGATCCTGGGTGCTACAGGCAAGGATGCTGGGGAGTATCTCTGTGATACTGGTGATGACAGCATTGTCTTCTTCATCACTGTAGAAGGTGAGCAGAAGGTCCTGGTGGGGATGACCAGAGGAACAGGAGTAAGGGAGTGAGGTGGGTCTGTGGCTGCTGCCAGGGTGGTGTGAGGCTGGGCTGGGTGGCAGTGAGCACAGGGAACCTGGTGGGGGGCACATGGGGAGTGGGCTGCATCTGTGTGGTGGCTGCAGCCAGAGGAGTCTGGACAGGGTCTGGCCATTGTGCTACCCAGCACAGGCTGCTTTTGTGGTGACAGCCCGTCTCTCCAGTC
>NW_005054298.1:14391290-14400622 GCF_000277835.1 Geospiza fortis | reverse complement strand
GTACAATGAAATTAATGGTCTCAGCAAGGCAGCTGTGCTGCCTGTACAGGGAGCGATGGGGGAGTGATGGGCTCTGCTGCCGTCCCTTCCCTGAGTGAACCCTGAGCTGCCAGACCTCTCCATCCTGCATGTCTGGGCTCTTCCTCTTCGGACCCTTGTCTAGTCCCACCATGACCCCCAGACAACCTCACAGCCCTTCTGCCCCATGGTGACTCACTGAGGGATCACCTCTCCACTTGAAGCAGTCCTATCCCTGCACTGCCCCACAGTGTGGGGACATCCCTGAATCCTGCCTTGTCCCCTGCACCCCTCAGCCCGGCCTGTGTGCATTGTCAACAAGGAGGAGGCGCAGAGCCCGCTGGAGGTGCAGGAGGGGGACAGTGTGACACTGGTGGCTCGGCTGTCCCCGGAGACAGCGGCAGTGCAGTGGCAGAAGGAGGGACAGACGCTGTGCTCAGGTGGGCGGCTGCTGGTGTGCAGCGAGGGTCCCACACGCAGCCTCACCATCAAGCAAGCAGAGCTGGGTGACGGTGGCATCTTCCTCTGCGACGCTGGTGATGATGAGGTGCATTTCACACTGCATGTGAAAGGTGAGCCTGGAGGTGTCCCTCGCCCATGCCAGGGGCAGGAGCAGTCTCATCCTGCCTCACACCGGGATGCTTGGCACCCCCATGCCACGCTGTGCCGCTGGCAGGGCCACAGCTGAGCGCAGTGCTCCTCCGGCAGAGGCACCCGTGCTGTTCGTGAACAAACGAGAGGAGCAGGAGAAGCTGCTGGTGCTGGAGGGCGGCAGTGCCGTGCTCTCTGCCATCACCTCCACGGAGCGCTCCGATGTCACCTGGCTGGGCCCGCGGCAGGCGGCAGTGGCCGGCGAGCGCTGCGAGCTGCGCCGGGACGGCCGCGTGCACAGCCTCATCATCCACAACGTGGCCATGGAGGACGCCGGCACCTACACCTGCCTCTCCCCCCACGACCAGATGCAGTTCGACGTGAACGTCCGAGGTGGGCGCCAGGGGGGCAGTGGGCGTGCCCGGGGATCCCCCTGCAGTGGCAGCGAGTGCTGATTTGGGGGGGTTTGACTGCGCAGAGCTGCGGGTGAAGTTCCTGCGCGGGCTGGCGGACGTGCGAGCGCGGCAGGGCGAGCGGGTGGTGCTGTGGTGCGAGCTTTGCAAGGCGCGGGGCGACGTGGTGTGGCGGAAGGACGGGCGAGTGCTGGCGCCTGGCCCCCGCCGGCAGATGACGGCAGAGGGACGGGAGCGGTCGCTGGTGCTGAGCCGCGTGGAGCCCGGGGATGCCGGCGAGTACTGCTGCGAGTCCAACGACGACCAGACCCTGGCGACGCTGACGGTACAGGGTGAGCCCAAGGCATCCCCACCACCTGGGGGACGCCTATTCCATGGGGGTGGTGGGGATGCTGGCACAGGGATGTCAGGATTGCAGGAGTGCTCAGCATCTCTACATGACAGGGGGTCCCTTATGCTGTGCCCTGACAACCTGGCTGTAGTCCCCAGGGTGGTGGAGATCATAATGGAGCTGCAGAACCTGACAGTGCTGGAGGGCGAGGATGCCACCTTCAAGTGCCTGGTATCCCCCGAAGATGTGGCTGTGACATGGCAGCTGAATGGCCAGCCCGTGGTCCCCAATGAGCGTCTGCTGATGACAAGGAGTGGGCTGTGCCACAGCCTCACCCTACGGCAGTGCCAGACAGGTGATGCAGGCACTGTGACAGCCACAGCTGAGGGGCTGGTGAGCACAGCTCGGCTGAGTGTACAAGGTGAGGGGGAAGGACAAAGCTGGGGCTCAGCCCAAGACACAGCCCTGGGGCTGGCTGCTGACCCAGCACATGGGCCATGCAGAGGCACAGGTGCTGTTTGTGCGGAAGCTGCAGGATATGGTAGCAGAGGAGCAGGGGGATGTGTGCCTGGAGGTGGAGGTGAGCCACGAGGCTGCCGAGGTGCAGTGGCTGAAGCAGGGCATCCTCCTTCAGCCGGGCAGCAAGTACCAGCTGCAGGAGTCGGGGTGCCGGCGCACCCTCACCATCTGCTGCCTTGGCCCTGCTGACCGCGGCACCTACCGCTGCGAGAGCCTGCACGACCGCACGCAGGCCAAGCTCCACGTGGAGCGTGAGTACCAGGCTGGGGATGGGGATGGAAGGCAGCAGGGCACGGGATGGGGACAGGGAGAGCACCCAGCTGCTGCAATGGGAGCATGTGGGCAGAGCTGGTACGTGCTGGAAGGGGTACTCAGAGAGGTGGGTGCATGGGCAGGGGTGGGAGTCTGGTACAAACAACTGGATTTAGATGATCACTCCAGCAAGCACAGACTGGGAAGCCAGGGACTCTGTGGTGGAGCAGACACCTACTCACAGACATGGGTCCCTCACAGCCCGGAAGGTGTCGATCCGGACACCACTGAGAGATGTGGAGACCTTTGAGAAGGAGACAGCCACCTTTCACCTGGAACTGTCTCACCCTGGTGTGACCGGGGTCTGGACACGGGACGGCATCCGGGTGAAGCCCAGCAGTACGTGCCGGATCAGTGCCACAGGCTGCGGGCACAGCCTGACACTGGAGAGGCTTGCACTGGAAGACTCGGGCACCGTCACCTTCACTGCTGACACTCTGCGCTGCAGCGCCCACCTGCGTGTAAGGGGTACGGTCCCTGGGGCAGGCTGGGGGTGGGTGGCACTGGCGCTGTCTGACTGCTGCTGTTCTGTACCAGGAGACACCAAGGCTGAGCTGGGCCACCCTGGGCACATGTGTTCCCCTGTCCTCAGCAGGGGTGATAGAGTGCTGGCAAGTGTCCCCCTGTCCTCAGGGAGGAGATGTGAACTGAGCATTGGGACACCCGGCCAGGGTCTGGGTCCAGAGCCAGCTGGAACACCACTGATGAGTGCTTGCCCATGGGTGGTGCCACTCTCACCCCATGCTGAAATGCCCCAGCCACAGCTACTCTTCCCTGCAGCCCCAAGTCCATGTCTTTGTCCAATCAAGCCTTCCTGCCTCCTCAGAGCCTCCAGTCACCATGGTGAGGGTCCCACGAGACCTGGGAGTCCCAGAGACAGGGGTCGCCAGCTTTGAGTGTGAGCTGTCTCGCCCCAATGCAGAGGTGAAATGGTTCAAGGTGAGGGCTCACCCTTAGCCCCTCCAGCAGCACCTGGCCGTGTCCTCCTCCTTGTTTTGTCCCCTGGCCGCTGCCCTCCCTGCCAGGGCTGCAGACAGAGCAAAGGGGCCAAAGCAGTGGGGTGCTGCCTGTTTGCTTCTGTGCAGGATGGGCAGGAGCTGCGGCCAGGGCCCAACTGCCGCATCTACTCGGCGGGACGGCGCCGCATCCTGCAGCTGAGCCGCTGCGAGCTGACCGACACCGGCAGCTACACCTGCGATGCAGGTGACTGCCAGGCCTCTGCCGTGCTGCACGTACAGGGGACGGGCACCCAGCTCCCAGCAGGGGGTACACCCCCAAACCCTACCCTGTCTGCTCCCCCTCATCCTTGGCTGCCCTGGCACCCTGTCAATTACTTGCAGAGCGCCAGGTCCACATTGTGCAGGAGCTGCAGGACGTCCAGGTCCGGGAGGGTGACAACGCAGTCTTCACCTGTGAGGTGTCACATGGGGATGTGAAGGGCGAGTGGTTTCGGGACGGGGAGAAGATCAAGGTCTCCAGCACAGTGAAGATACGGCACGAAGGTGGGGATGCAGGTGGCTCCACACCCATTTTGGGGCTGGGCTAGGGCAAATTCAAGCAAGGGAAGTTTGTGTAGACAAAGGGGGGTCCCTGCCCCCCCTGCTTACTATGGGTGTGCATTGCTGTCGCCTTGAGCCAGCCTCCCTCCCCAGGGACCCGGCATTTCCTGCTGTTCTGTGGTGTACGCCCTGAGGACAAGGGACTCATCCGCTTCACAGCCAGGACAGTCACCTCAGAGGCCAGTCTGCAGGTGGAAGGTACCAGTGCGGGCTGCGAGGTCTGGCTGGGCTCCAGCACCAGGGTTGGGGTGTACCAGGTCAGCTTGCGGTGTCCCCAAGGAAGCCTGCTCACCCCATGGTGCTGACACCCTGCCCTCACCTACCAGCACTGCCAATCCGGATTGTGAAGCCACTGCGGGACAAGACGGTGCTGGCGAGGCACAAGGCGACACTGGAGTGCACTGTGTCCCACGCCCGGGGCCGTGTGCGCTGGCTCCGTGGGGACACTGAGATCTTTGCTGGTGACAAGTATGAGATCTGCAACCTGGACTGCTACCGCACGCTCATCATTCACCGCGTGGGCCCCGAGGATGAGGACTCATACACCTGCGACGCCTTCGATGACCGCTCCACTGCCCGGCTCCTTGTGGAGGGTGAGTGGGCACCTAGAGGGGCACCGCTGGCAGCTGCCAGTGCTGCTGTGCCTTGCAGTAGAGGGACACCAGAACCCATGTCCCTGTCCCCTGTTGCTAGCAAGAGTCTGAGTGCTGGGCTGGAGGCAGCAGGTTGATGCAGGGCCAGGGGTCTGTTCTTCCTTGTCTGTGACACAACTTTTGGGTGGCCCAGCTGCTCTGGCAATGCCCCAGCTCACTCTGACTCCTGTTGTTCCCACAGGGAGCTAGAAGCCAGAATGCAGTTCTCAGGGCCTGCATGCAAACTGACAGATGCCACTGCTGAGAGATGGGGTCATGCTCCCCCTGGCACTGACAGACACACGGACACCATCCCCAGCCTGCTCCAGCCTCAGGGCTCTGCATTAAACAGCCTTTTTTTCTGACACGGCTTCTTCCACACCAGCAAGCTGGGGTCTCGTTAAGAGAAAAGGTGGTGGCACCACTCTACATCCTGCTCAGCCCCCCTGGCAGCCCAGCCCTCTGGGCCCCCCTCACCCCTGCCCCCCCACAGTCCTTGGCTTTGCACGCCAGACTCCGAAAGGCTCTTTACTGTGTGGCCGAGGCCTCAACAGCGTTTGGCACATTTACAAAAGAGACTGAAAAGGGGGATGGCAGCACAATGCTGCGGGAAGGGGGTGCCTGGCAGAAACATGCAGTTCCTGGGGCAGCGGGGCCAGCTGGGCTGGGCTGGGGGGGCTCCCAAAGCCGAGGGCTCCCCAGTCCAGTCTCCCCACCATCCTGCCTGCCTGGCCATGGGGAAATCCTGGCTCACTCCGTAATAAGTTAATACAAATCACAGCAAGAGAAATATATACAAGGCGTGAGCCTCTGCCCGCAGCAGTGCTCTGGGCAGGGGCTCCTGCCCTGCCCTGCCCCAGGGTCCCCCGGCCACTATAAAAATCCAGTCGCCAGCAAAACAGCGACGGTCTCTGATGCAGGGGTCCCCGCATCCCTGAGGCAGCCCAGCCTTTGCCCAAAGGCTGGAGCCAATGTCCTGTCTCCCATCAAAATATTTTGTGGGGGATGCACCCTGCCAGCGCAGCTCCTGCTGGACAGGCACTGATTGCCAAGCATCACCTTGGGAACCACCTGGCCGTGGCAGTCTCTGCCCCAGGACCACCCCGGTCCAGCTTGGGAAAAAGGAGTGGCAAGCTGCTCTGGGGTGTAGGGAGGGTGGCTAGGGCAGGAGGATCTTCTGAGGAGGCAGGTTTTGGGAAGCACTGCCTGGGAGCTGCTCTTGGGAACAGGGTGGGACAGGGCTCACATGCTCAGGGGATTCCCTGCTGGGAAAAGGGCCATGGGACCTGCTCTTTGAGGAAGGGACATTAGGGGACAGGCACTTGGGGAGTTGCTGGGGGTGCAGTGGGGTGGGGAGCTGCTCCTGGGAAGGGGGGGACTCAAATACGGGGAAACGTTAAGATGCAGGATGAGCGTGCCCGGGCCATAGGGTAATGCACAGCAGTGGGGGCTCGGGGACCCACCACCCCAGCAGAGCCACTCGCACTGCACGTCCATGGGTTCTGGTCCTTGGGCTGAGTCCCTGCCAAAGGGCTTCCCCAGCACCTTTGGGCCCCACTGGCAGCTGGGGCTTCCCCAGACAAGTCCCATGTGTCTCCAAGAAGGGTTTCCATCTGCAGCCCCAAGCTGCATGTGGCCACTTGGGGCCAAGGACAAAGCCCTGCCTGTCTCAGGGGTTCTGTCAGAGCAGGCTGGGGTGCTGGTGTTGCTCGAGGTCACTGGGTTGGCTTATACCCTCACAGCAGGGCCAGAGCCCGAGGTGAGGGGCACGGTGGAGCTGCAGTCATAGTCCAGGTCCACCACGGCATGGGAGCTGGCGATGAGGCTGTTCAGCGACGGTCCTGTCTGCCGCTCTCGGAAACTCTGGATGTAGCTCTGTGAGAGAGGAACAGAAAGTGAGGGGGGCTCTGCTCCTGGACCACTCCACCCCATCCTGAATGCTGCTGCAGCCCCTCCCTGCCCCCTCTCAAAAACAGCCCAGTGAAATCCCCAGCACCTGGGCCCTCCAGTGACTGGCCACAGCAGAGAGCACAGCCTTATCCCTCCCCTGGGCATTTTGCACCTTGCCTACTGATTATTTCTGCTATGCCAACAGTGCTCTTGGCCAGCAGTTTTCATTTGCTTGCAAAGGCTGAAGTGCTCCATGGTAGGAATGACCCATTCCAACTTGAGTTGCTCAGTCCTTGGGACACCCCAGTCTCAGCCCTCAAGAAGCTCAGATGTTAGCTGGTGCCTGGGCGCCTCTCCATGCCCCAGCCCCCCGATGTGGAGAAGGAATGAGTGTGGAGACTGGGGGAGATCTCTACCCTGGCTGCGGGACTCACGGGGGAGAGCACGTCCCCATCGAAGCGGCGCACAGGGTTGGGCTTGCGGCGGTAAGCAGGCTCGGGGGGGTGGGCTTTGTGCTGGTGGGGTGGGGGGTGGTGGGGTCTCCGCTTCTTCTTCTTCTCCTTTCGGTCTTCCCGCTGCTTGATGCGCATCAGCTGCACGCGGCGCTGCTGCCGGCTGATGATCACTGTGGAGTAAAGCGGCCTGTGAGCACTGGGGAGCACATCCAAACGATTCCCAAAGCCAAACCAGCACCACCTTTGTGCAACCAGGCCTCCCTTGGGTGGTGTGCCACCAGAGAGTCCTGAACCCCGTATCTGATCTTGTGAACCCCATGCTGGAAACATCCACCCCAGTCACCTGGTTCCCAGTTCCTACACTCACCCTGTGCCATGCCCATCTGCCCCACTCCCCACACACCTTCCGTATGCGAGTAGCCCTCGGCTGTGACCTTCCACTGTACCAGGACACCCAGTGTGGTGAGGAGCGGCCAGATGCCCAGGATGACCCAGCTGTACCAGCACACGGGGCGAGCAGGGGCCACCTTGATGCGCTCATAGATGTACTGCACCAGGAGGAAGAGCTCGATGAAGTAGTCGACAGTGACGGTCATGATGGCGCTGCCGAAGACGGCGGTGGAGAGGGTGGTGAAGAAGCGCTGCCACTGCAGTGTGAGGACAGCAAAGAGCATGCCCACACCCAAGAGCAGTGCAATGGGGATCCACACTGTTGGTGGGTGGTAGAATTGCTCCATCACCACCAGCGTGGCCACCGCCAGCAGCAGCCCCAGGAGCAGCCCCACCATGAAGAGGCCAACACTGCGCACCAGCATGGTGACCAGCCCACACAGGACTCCAATGCCCAACCCTATGCCCACTGAGGCCTCCACGCTCAGCTGTGTGTCCAGCACCCGCTCCTTGTAGCACAGCATGAAGATGATGATAGAGCCAAACATCAGCCCTGTCAGGAACATGACAGCCTTGAAGCAGCGGTAGCCTGTGGAGAGACCACCAAAGTCAGGGAGTGCATGGCCAGCACCCCCCAGCTTCCCTCTGTCCTCCTCCCCAATTGCCCCACCAGCAGTTGGGCTGGCCTGGCTCACCAAAGAAGCAGTAGATGATGCCAAAAAGGCAGCACATGGCGCACACCACTGAGGGCACCACCTGGTAGCGACGCTCAATTTCCTGCTGGCAGCTGTGCCCCCACTCCTGGCCTGGCTCATGCGGCAGCAGCTTGAACCGCAGCGTCTGCACAGTTGCAGTCATGGCTCTGGGGATTCCTGGGAGAGGCATCAAAATCTCCACTCCTGCCTCATAGCCCGCCGGCAGAACTGTGTCCTGGCACCCGCCCCACCTGGTGGGAGAGAGACAAGGAGAATGGAGGAACTGATAGCACACGCCCAGCAGCCATCCCACCACTCAGTACTTGGCTACCAGAAATCCTGCTCTGTCTCCCCCCTATGTGCGTAGGAACGGAGGGAATGAGGGAACAGCCTCATCAGTGGGGGTGCAGACAGTCACCCAACCTGTGGCTGAAGGGATGTGCTGTCCCCAGAGAGTCTGCCTGTGTCCCTGGGAGCTTCGTGTCACTTAATAATTTGTCTGTGAGTTCAGTTTCCTGCCCATGCCTCTCCGGCACCCTTTCCCTGTTCAATTAACAGGAGACTTCCACAACTTGGTATTTTCTGCCTGTGAAGTAATTATGCTCAGTAATTAAGTCACCCCTCAGTCTTCTATTTTTATAGGCTAAACAGATTGAGCTCTTTAAGCTTGTACTCCAAGGCATTTTCTCCAATCCTCTAATCATATTTCTGGCTATTTTTCATCTCTGCTCCAGCTCCTACTGTCCTTGTAAAAACAAATCGGGCCTTCCCACTAGATCCAGCCCTCCCATGCCAATTCATGGGGCTGGAAGGGCACCAGCTGTACCTGGCACTGCCCCTTACCAAAGGGCTCACCCGTAACGCTGTGGCTATGCCGGGATGCTGAGCAAACAGTTACTGGCCCCCCTGCAGCACCTACACAGATGGAGGGGTCATAATCCCCTGCAAAGACTGATCCAGCTTCAGTTTAAACCTAATTACAGTGTCCGTCTGCCTGCTCCCACCTGGAGCCAGTTCCATCACCCCTTCACTCCCCTAGTCCCTTTAGAGGCTCAGTTGGTTTAGAATGGGTTTATTGTCACAAATTGTCCCCAGGCCAGCATCACTCCTTTCAAGTGCCAAGTTTATGCGGCCAGTTCAGGACAGCTCACAAAAACAGCGCTCTGGGAAGAGGGCAAAGGCTGCAGGCATGGCTTCTTGTTGCCCAGCATCTTGCTGCTGCCCAGACGGGCTCCACTGGCATCTCATCCCTTGCAGACAACCTCCTTCCTCCCTTTGGCTGGGGAAGGCAACACCAGCCACGGCAAATCCCCGTGGGGAAGCCGAGCACAGAGCCTAATCCCAAGGAAGCAGGCGGGTAGGGAGTGGGCAGCCAAGCGCTGGGCCCCTTCTGGAGCCCGCGGGGGGACGCTAAGCAGGATTGGACTTTACCCGCAGAGCCCAGGCGCGACGCTCCGGCCCTGCTGGGGATGGGCGATGGTGTGAGGAGGGCGAGCAGGGCTCTGCCGGCCCGGGGGCCCGGGGATG
>NW_005054298.1:14390139-14390534 GCF_000277835.1 Geospiza fortis | reverse complement strand
GCTGAGCCGTGTGTGCCATGTGCTCGGCGTGCAGCGGCTGCCAGGGCTGCAGGCCCCTCGGCACTATGTGCGGGGACAGAGCAGTACAGGGTGCCGGGGTGTGGATGTGGGAATTGCAGGATAATCTTGTGTCAGGTGGGACCTGACAGTGCAGTGTGCCAGGGCCCTGGGGACTGGAGTGCCTGCGTTCAAGAGCGGCAAAGGCACGCGTCAGGGGCATCTAGAGCAGCTGCCCGCGTGTCCCACATGAGTGGATGGGAGATACAGCCATGGCAAGCAGGTGGGGGGACACAGTGCTCTGCAGAGGCAGAGTTCTCTGGAGCTGGCACCTCCTGGCTGTAGCGCCTAGGGACCCCCTGGAAATCCTGGCACACAGAAGACTGTTGGCAGCAGCT
>NW_005054298.1:14388606-14390069 GCF_000277835.1 Geospiza fortis | reverse complement strand
AGAAGGACCTGCTGGAGGAACGGCACTGCTGCCTTCCTGCTGCTTCCCTACAGAACCTTCCAAAGCCGCCAGGCATGGGGGCCCTGGGCTCAGCCACTGCCAGGCAAGCCCTGGGGAGGTGTGTGCTCTGCCCTCAGCTTCCCATGCATGTTTCCTGAGCTCAGACTCTGGAAACTTAATTACTTTCTCTGATCTGCACCTCTATCTGAATATAAGTTCAGATCAACAGGGTCATATTCAGAATGAAACCTCTTATCACTCACATAAAATGATCTGGGTTTGTGTAAGGTGGCTAAAGTTAAATATTCCAACTGATAAAAGAAATCAAGTACATCTATTTCTAATGCATTCTGCTATGTACAGAAAACAGGACACTTTTTTTTATCATCACGACTGTGTTTTGACCTCTGTGTGTGGAAGATCTCTGTTTCTTTCTTAGCTCTGCACCGTTTTTTCCTTGTGGTATCTCCTCATCCCATTGCATTTTCTCTGATTCTACTTTTTATATGTTCTTCATTAAACTGCCATCCACGTGACTGCTTTTGCCTATTGCTTGTCTTGGTCTATTCAAGAGTAAAAAGGCCTATGAAAAGCAGCCGGGCTTGGATGATGGTCTAGTATCTCAGGGGGGTGGGATGCTGCCAACTGCTTTCCGATGAAAACAGGCTGCTTTGTTTTAGAAAATGAAAGAGATCCTGGAGCTGAGCGGGCCCCCACATGCCCTCAGTGCCCTGCAGTGCTCTGTGGCTGCTGGTGCTCCCCAGGGCAAGCGGGCTGTGTTTCATGGGGAGGGTGGAATGGACTGTCCACCCAGAGTAAATCCAGAGGCACTTGAGAGTCCCAACGGCTGAAAGGCTGTGGAAGTGAAGCCATGGGCTGGGAATGGGCAGAAAGGCCAGGTCCTCCTTCTTGCCCTTATTCAGCAATGCCTGGCACTGAGCAGCCGTGTAGGGCTGCTTGCCTTGCAGCTTCTGGGTTGGATCATTCCTGTGCTGGAAGCTCCGTTTGTGCAGTAAACTCTGCCCTGATACGGTTCTTTCAGCTCTGTCTGCCCCGGGTGCTCTTTCTGGCAGCCAGTGCGATGGTGCATCTATGCTGCAAGACAGCTCACAGTGGGATGGTGACCCGACCCCACCTGGAGGAGCTCCCTTTGCTCCCGTTTGAAACACATGATAAAGGCCCCTGCTGCTGGGATCTCCTGGTGTCTGCCTGCCCTCTGACTGCCCGGGATGGTTTGGTTCTGTGCATCCAAAGGTCTTCCAGCCACCGTTTCTCTCCTTCTATGCCTGCTCTCCAGGCACCCGGCGTGCCCAGCTGCCTCCTACAGCCTGCAGCCCACACTGTGCTGCTCTGACCTCAAACACTCAGCCCCCACTAGTCCTCCCAACGACCCAGCCACCAGCCACACCGAGGGGACGACCCTCGGGCAGCGGTTTTGGGGAGCGTGGCGGGTCAAGGCCACC
>NW_005054298.1:14372171-14387566 GCF_000277835.1 Geospiza fortis | reverse complement strand
AAGAAGGCCGTCAGGTGCGGGGGGACCGGGCCGGGCTGGGGGACTTGGGCCGCCGCTCACCGGGGTTTATCTGGGGGTAACTGCGGGCGAGCCACCTGCCTTGGCGGGGCTGGGCGGCTTCAAAGGGGGCTTTACAGAAGGCTTAGTGGTATGCTGTGCCCTCCATTCAGCGACCTAGGGCTGCAGACGGGTTTTTCTCACTGAGAGTGCCTTTCCCAGCTGCTTCCTTTCCTCCCCTGTATCCGACTTCACGTTAACCCCAGCCCGCAGCGAAGAGCCTCCTGCCCGTGCTGGTGCCCGCTGTGCGAAGGTTGCCTGCTGCAGCACGTGCTGCCGCGCACCCTGCGACGGTCCCCTCCTGTCTGAGCAGGGACCCCTGCCGTGGTGGCGCGTCCCCACCTAGTGCTGCAAACGCCAGCCCGCTCCGGAGTCGGCTGCAGCCCCATCCCAGCGTCCCCTGGATGACAGGGAGCAGGCAGTGAAAGGGCCTCCTTGTCCTGGCGAGGTGGTGGGCGGATGAAGGGGGCTGAATGGGGCCACTATGTACCAGGCGGCGGTGGGGGGATGTGCTGGGGGGGGTCGCTTCCTGCTACTGCACCAGACTGGGAGAATTAAACCTGAAAGTCATTGTGAGCGCGACAGCTGGGGGCCGTGCTGGGGAGGGGCACCCAACCGGCCCCCTTGCTCGCTCCAGCAGCCTGTGTGGGGCCTGGCTTCCCCAGGGAGGGCAGCACAGGATCTCCTGCCTCCTTTTGAGTAGTATGACTGGCAGGGGTGGCAGGAAGGTGCTTCCCAGTTCAGACCTGTCTGGGGCTAGCCTCATGGTTGGGGTGTCTGGTGGGTCATGTCTATGCTACAGCTGGGTTGTACAGTCCTGTTTCCTGCTTTTAGCTGTGCTCAGCCTTTTGAGAGCATCTGTTTTGAGCTGGACTGGCCAGCTTATGGGAAAGTAGGGTCCCCTTTGATGTCATGTTGACGGGGGACCTCAGCAAAGTGCTCTGCAATGCCTCTGAGACAGGTGTAGTGGCAGCTGGTGACACTGGGTGATGTCTTTTGTGCATTTCTGAAGCCTGGGAGCAGTTCCTGCAGAGGAACCGAGGTCAGTGCCATTGGTTACAAGAGCGAGGTGCAGGCTGGGGTGGGTTGCAGTGCCCTAGGGGCCATACATTGTCTTCTTCTTGCAGGACCCGGTACATTAGCACCGAGCTGGGGATGCGGCAGCGGCTCTTTGTGGGCGTGCTGACCTCCAAGAGCACACTGAACACGCTGGGGGTGGCTGTCAACCGCACGCTGGCCCACCGCCTGGAGCGCCTGGTGTACTTCACCGGGACACGGGGCCGCAAGGTGCCCCATGGCATGACGGTGGTGACGCACAGCGACGAGCGGCCCATCTGGAACATGTACCAGACCATCAGGTACCTTCTGGACCACTACGTGAACGATTTCGACTGGTTCTTCCTGGTGCAGGATGATACCTACACGGAGGCGCACCGCATCAGCCGCCTGGTTGCCCACCTCAGCATTGACACCCACCTCTACCTGGGTCGTCCTGAGGAGTTCATCGGTGGGGACACTGAGGGACGTTATTGCTATGGAGGGTTTGGCTACTTGCTGTCCCACAGCCTCCTCCTGCTCCTGCAGCAGCACCTGGAGAGCTGCCGCAATGACATCCTCAGTGCCCGGCCTGATGAGTGGCTGGGCCGCTGCATCATTGACTACACAGGTGTCAACTGTGTTGAGGAACACGAGGTAGGTCCTGAAGCAGAGATGTCTGAATCCATTCCCAGTGTTTTCCCTCTTCACTGTGGGCTCTCTCAATCCTGGGAGGACTAGCTGTTGCACCCTGACATCCTTTGAGCTTGCTGTGCTGGCATCTGGTGGTGTGGGAGTACATGTTGGGGCTGGCTGTGACCTATCTTTCCTGGCTGGCACAGGGTCTGCATTACCACTATTTCGAGCTGGGGAAGAACGCAGACCCTGAACGGGAGACCGACCTCCGCTTCCAGAGCGCCTTCACTGTCCACCCTGTGCTGGATCCCCTCCAGATGTACCGGCTGCACAAGTACTTTGCACAGGTGGAGCTCGAGAGAACCTATCAGGAGATCCAGCAGCTCCAGGTGAGACCTGAGTTGGCTAGGAGGGTCTTGGTTCTGTTTGTCATCCCTGTGGGCTTTCTGGTTTCTCTGTGTGTTTCTCACCTGATCCTGCTGTTGGACAGGATCTTCTGAGCTCATGTGGCTGCAGAGGCAGTGGTGCTGTCTGGAAAGCAGCTTTGGACCTAGATGGGTCCTGGAGATGTAGTGGTGGTTCAGGGTGATGAAGACAGAAGGGTGCAGAGGTCTGTCACAAAGGCCAGGTAGGGTAGAGGAGAAAACCTGAGGTGCTGGACAGGAGTCCGGTTGAGGGCAGAGTTTTTCTGGCACTGCTTTTTGAGCCAGCTCTGGTTAATCTCTGTGTATCAGAAATCAGCTTGAATGCTGCCCCAGCTGGAAGACCTACTTGTGCCTGTCTTGGCTTTCACTTGTCCATCTCTTGTCTTGCAGATGGAGATCCAGAATGCCAGCAGCCTGTCTGCGGATGGGGACCACATCGCCACATGGCCCATTGGCATCCCACCCCCATTCCAGCCCAAAACTCGCTTTGAGGTGCTGCGCTGGGACTACTTCACAGAGGAGCAGGTCTATGCCTGTGTGGATGGCTCCCCCAAGTGTGAGCTGCATGGTGCAGATCTGGCGGACGTGGCCGATGTGGTGGCCACGGCCATGGAGGAGCTGACCCGCAAGTCCCAGCCAGTGCTCCATGTCCGCAAGCAGCAGCTGGTGAACGGCTACCGGCGCTTCGACCCCACACGTGGCATGGAGTACACGCTGGACCTTCAGGTGGAGGTGGTCACCCAGAAGGGACACAGCCGGTCTGTCACTAAGCGAGTGCACCTGGTGCGGCCCCTCAGCGAGGTGGAGATCATCCCCATGCCCTATGTGACAGAGGCCAGTCGCATCAATGTCATCCTGCCGCTGACGGCCCATGACCGGGACTACGCCGCCCGCTTTCTGGAGGCTTATGCAGCAGCCGCTTTTGAGAGCAGTGAGAATGCAGTGCTCACCTTCCTCTTCATCTATGACCCCTTTGAGGCCCAGCAGGTCACCCAGAATGATATCTTTGCCTCTGTGAAGTCCCAGATCACCGAGTATGAGCGCAAGTATGCAGAGGTAAAGATCCCCTGGATCAGTGTTAAGACAGACGCGCCCTCCCAAATCAAGGTCATGGACATTATCTCCAAGAAGCATCCTGTGGACACACTTTTCTTTGTGGCTGGCGTGGGGACAGAGGTCACCATTGACTTCCTTAACCGCTGCCGGATGAACACCATAAACAACTGGCAGGTTTTCTTCCCCATCCACTTCCAGGGCTACAACCCAGCTATTGCTTACCACAACCAGGTGCCACCCACCACACTGGACCTGCTGAGGGACATGGGGCACTTTGACCGTGACGTCTTCCATGAAGCCTGCTTCTACAACGCTGACTACATGGCAGCACGCACCCGCATGGCGGGGGACGTGCAGGAGAATGAGGACATCCTGGAGACCCTGGACATCTACGACATGTTCATCAAGTACTCCAACCTCCACGTCTTCCGGGCTGTGGAGCCTGCCCTGCTGCAGCGCTACCGGCACCAGGCCTGCAACCCCCGGCTCAGCGAGGACATCTACCACCGCTGTGTGCAAAGCAGCCTGGAGGGCGTAGGCTCTCGCTCCCAGCTGGCCATGGTCCTTTTTGAGCAGGAGCAGGGGAACAGCACCTGAACCCTGGATGGTGGAGGGGCTGGCCCTGCCATGTTATGCCTGCCTGCCCATTCCACTTCTTCTTCTGCCCTAATCTGTCTTCCTTCTGCAGCGGCTGCAGAGATTGCTGGTGTCCAAGTTCATGACTTGCCCCACTGGGGCTCCCCAGGCCGGGGTCTGCCAGCCCAGGGTGCCTGGGTCTTTCTCAAGCAGCCATGGCTGTGCAGACCCCAGGCAAGATGGGGTCAGAGTCACTGAGCTGCAAGCTGGAACATCTGGCTCCTCACTCAGAGCTGGTGGCTGCTGGCCCCATCCTTCTGTCCTGGCCCTGCTGCTGAGCACTGGGGAGATGGGCTACTGTGTCTCTTGCTGTCCCCTCTTAACTGGGGGAATGTAGAGCCCAAAGTCCCCCTTCTGCAGGGCTGTGACTGCCACAGGGCCTGGAGTGATCCCTCGTAGTTCTCCCAGTGTCCTAGGACAGGAATGTGCTCCTTGCTCCTTTGGAGCATTGGCCTGGTTGTACAGGGAGGATCATGTCCCTGTGCCCGCCACAAGCTTGGACAGTGGAATGGGGCACATCCCATCCCAAAAGAGCAATAAGGATGTTGGTTTTGGGGTTTTGCCCCTTGGCAATGAGCTGGAGTGCTCCTGGCTGGTTGGGGTGTGAGGAACGTGGGCCCCTGAGGCCTGTGGGTGTAGGGGGTGCCGGAGGGGATCCTGCTGATTTCATGTACCGTGAACTGCTCCCCATGGGAACCATGACCCAGGCCGCTTTGGCCTTCGCAGTATTGATAGGACGTCGGAGGTCACAGCCCTCAGACGAGAGCCTCCTGACAGAGGTGGGATCCCTCCCCGCTGTGGGGCTGCCCTCAGGGTCGAGGGACATTGTGCCTGACACTGATGGGCATGGCAGAGGGTTTGGCTGTGCATCTCCTAAGGAGAAAGCGACTGAGGAGCCGCTCACTGCTCCTGGTTTGTATTTAACAGGGGGAAAGAAGGGGGGATGGGGTGCATTTACACTAATAAAATGGAGAGATGTACTTGTGGGTCTGGCTGATTCTCTCACGAGGCAACTATGGGTGTTCTGCTGGGAGTCTTTGTGGTGGTAGATGCTAGCTGCTTGTATAAGTTCTGTCTGCAGCTGGCTGGACAGATTCCTTACAGAGATGCTTCTTTCCCCGAGCACCTGCAACATCCTTTACGTGGGCAGGGAGATGCCTGCTTCTTAAGGAGGCTGTGGGAGCCCATTGCCTTATGGACAGGCTGGCAGATGTGCCAAGCAGACACTTGGAAATACCTGCTTGAACCCCTGCAGCTTGCAGCAGGAGTCCTGCACTTCCTCTGATGCTCATGGTCTCTAGTGCTGTCCTGCTGTAGCTGCCTGTTGCCATCACTGGTGGTGTGGCAGGATGCTGAGCCCCTTGTGGGAAGTCCAGTGCAATGTCCAATGCCCTGTCTTTCCTGTTGCTGTAAACCTTGTGGTCCCACTGACCAGTCCTCCTCAGCCCTGTCTGTGGGTGGAAAAGCACCAGTAAAGGGCGGGTGGAGCTGTGTGTCCTCCCATATCTGCTATCTCTGTAACAGCCTTCATGGTCTGTATGTGAGTCATGGGGGACTCCTGGCCCATGTCAGAGCAGACTGAGCTGGCTGCTCAAGTGAGGTGAACTCTGCCCTCCAGGATCTGGGATCAGCTCTGAAGGAAGCTCCCAGGCTAGAAACTTGATCTGAGCACTGTGTTGGATTACTGGTGCTGAATCTGCTCTCTCTGCATCATTCTCACTCTTTTTTGAGCTGTTTTACATCTCAGGGCTTCTCAGCACTTGTGTTTTCCAGTTCTTAGTTGGGTAGAGCACTGTGGTGCTGTCCTGGACTTTTTCATCACCTAACACTCCTATTTGCATTATGAGGTGTGGGGACTGTGTCCCCTGCCTGTGCTTCCTGCTCCTGGCATGATTTTCATAACTCCGTGTGCCCTTCCCACCAGCCCTTTACTCATCATGTTTTACTGCTTCATGAAACACACGTATCAAAGAGACACCCTCAAGAAAATTAACTGAACCTACTCACTATTACTTATCAAGGCTGCTAATGCTCAGCAAAACTCATGGAGGCCCCTGGGCTGTGTGGTATGCCTTTTCCAAGGATACCTCATTCATCTCTTCCTGCTCCAGTCTCTGTATCCATGGTGTAGGAGGGTATATGTTTAAATATAATTTTATTATATTTCAGACAGTAACTGTTAGCTTGTTCTGAGTATTTCTATTTTTGATCTTCCCTGAGCACATCCTTAATTCCCTTCAAGTGGAAATCTGGGGCAGAGGGAGCGAGGCAGATGCAGGTGTGTTAGAGATACATTTATCCTTTGAAAAGTGGACCAAGTAGTAAGATGTGATTAGGCATTAGAAGAGTATCCAAATGGTAATAAAGCAGCTTCAAATCAAGTTGTCTGTGAAAAGAAACCCAGAACTGTCATTTAATTATCATGAGACTGTCAAGATAAAGTTGCTGTTGCCTCACTGCTGTTTGCCCAGACGAGTTAGAGGTATTTGCATACTTAACACTGATTGGCACCACTAGTCCATTTTTCCAGCAAGGGGGTCATGGGCAAATGATCAAAGAGCGAAGCAGTGAGCTTGGCATTTGCACGTCATACAGACATGCTGAGAGTCACTCCTTTCTCCAGGTGCTGCCTGTCACCATCAGCATCTCCATGCTTGGGGAGGAGGTGACAGCAGTGAGGCCACATGTCCCATTGCATTTCAGGGCTTACTTTCAAACCCTCTCCTCCCAAGCTGCATGTTTTTTCTTTCATTGAAATGCAGCTGTTCTATGAGAACAGCTGTAATTACTGCTTGTGGCAGTGGAGGCATGTTGGAAAGTGCCCAGAGGAGATGCCTGCCCCATAGACAGAGGAGATCCTTGCTGCCTGCTCCATCCTGGTGCCTACTCCCTACTGCCACTCCTGCTGTGTCTTCTGGAGTTGTCACCTCTACGGTGACAGAAGCTGTTGCCAGTACAGCCGGTCCTGCTGTGATCAGGTACTTGGCATTTGTCCAGAGCACTGTGCTCATTAAAATTAAGGGCCTGTTTCACTGTAGTGGATCTCCTTCTAATTATGCCCCAGCTATTTCATGTGGTTCATTACAGGTGTTTCAAGCAGTGCTGTGCTGGGTGAGCCCCAGGTGGCAACATCTCCATCTCTGGGCAGGACTAAGCCCCTGCTGGCCCTTGAACAGGCACAGCATGGGAGGGGTTACCCAGGAGCCAAAGCACTGGGGTTTGTGGTTGACCCTGGGGTACTAAACCTGGCTTGTCTTACTGGCTCTCCTCAGCCCAGTGCCATCTGTGCTGGGACATGAGGCCTATCACAGGTGGGAGGTGGTGCTGGGTTCATGTCGTCTGCCTGTCCTGTTTGGAGAAGTGGAAGTGACAGGAGCTGTCACTTCCAGATAGCACCTGGAAGTTGTCAAATTAAAGAATAAAGGTGCTGAGAGCAACAGAGAAAAATACATGTCAAATCTTCGTTAGGTCATCACTACAGGGCTCCTGGGAATGGTCCTGAGGCTGCTTTGTTGGCATAGAAGCCGGGATGGGCCATGCATGAAGCTCAGCCTTTCCTTCAGCCATGCTTCACTCCTGTGCGTGGTGCTGGACGAGCTGGAGGACATCATGAGGAAGGACCTTGTGGGCCCACCACACAATCCTGCTCTCCTTACTCAGCTCCTGTGACACATCTTCACTGTAGAACAGGAAGCACTATGAGCTCCCAGTTACTGTCTTGGTGCAGGTGAAATGATGGGGCATTGTGGAGGGGCAGATGGGTCAGAATCTGGTGGCAGGGACAGTCTCATCCCAAAGGGATCCAGTCTTCTTACTTGATGATAACAAGATGTGGAACATGTAGCTATTTCCCTGCTTTTCCCTCTAGCACCCAAGCTCAATGCTTTTCTCACAGGGCATGGTGTGATCTGTGGGATGTGGCCCTGTGTACCAGCTGCACCCAGTTAACTCAGGCTTATTCAACCCTCACTGCTTTAGAGGGAGACCTGTGGTGCTTGGTGCTGGCAGCCTTCTCCAAGAGGTCAGCTTCTGTTTCCTCCTGTGTCCCCTTTGTGCTGCAGGGTAGCTGGGGCAGATGCATAAAGTTTTGGAGAAGGCAGGAACTGGAAGAGCATTTCTGCCAGGGAAAGCCCCAGCAGGGCCCCCCCTTCCCCTCCACCCATCCTCTGTCTCCCCTGTTTCGGTTTCACCCTGCACCCCTTGTACATGAGCACAAGACTGTGAAGTGTTCCCTGGGTCCCCCCACCACGTCTCCTCTAGGATGGTGTCTCACCCATCTCTCTGCCCCATTAGCCCTCACAGGCATCTCTGGACCTACTTGTGCCTCTTTATTAGGGAGCATTTGTACATTTATAAAACAGTGACGCACATCTCTCACGTTCACCAGCACGAGCACGCTTTGTGCTGGCCTTCCCACCATGGTGTCCGTGCCCACCCCGCTCAGGGCCTGCTGCTCCCACTGGCAAGAAGGGGACACATCCTGCACCCCCCCTTTTCGTAGGAGACCTTGGTGTAAGGCTGGCTGGCATGGCCGTGGCACATTCCTGGGATAACACGTGGCACCCCTGTGGGAACCCTCCTGCTTGCAGGTTTGTGTATGGGAACCCCACAGGGAGCTGGCACGGGGTGCTCTGGAGGGCTCCCTGGGGAGCACCAGTGTGGCTGGCCTGCTGGGAGGCTCGCTGTGGATCCCCCACACAGGGAAACGTGGAACACCACACAGCTGGGTGCTTGCACCCATGGGACCATGCTTACTGTGGGTGCATACTTCAGGGCAGCTGTTGGACCATGCAGACCCAGAGCCAGGGCTGCTGGTGCCCTGGTCCCTGCCCTGCACCTCCCATCTGTGGGGCCTTGAGGGCTGCAGGGATGATGGCTCCTCCTGCATCTATGGCTTTGGGCATGGCACAACATGGCCGTGATCCATCTAATGGGCACCAGGGATGGGGACCAAACCAGCAGGGCCAGAGGCTGCCTGGCTCAGCCCCAGCCTTCCCCCAGAGGTCCCAAATTCCTGCCCTGGGGTCCCCCTCTGCCAAGTATGTGTGTTGAGGGGGCTTTGCCAGCTCGCCCCCCCTCCTGAGATATTTTGGGGCAGTTTGCCCTGCGCTGGTGTCTGCTGCTACAGTGGAGGGGGTGGAGGCAATGTAGAACAGGACAGAGGAAGTGCTGCGGGTCCTGCCGTGTGTCCTGCCGTGCATCCTGCCATCTCAGGGCAGGCAGGAGGACTGTGGGTGCCAGTTTTGGCCAAGGCTCTGGCCAGTGGGCTGGACTGTGGCTGTCTGGAAAGGGCTGGGCACGGAGCACCCTCCTAACCATGTGCAGTCTGGGGGAGGCACAGAGGGTGCTCAGCACCTGGGGCTGGGAGCGTGGCAAGGGGTACGTGCACGGTGCAAAAGAGCAGTGACAGGCAGGGGAGTGAGGGCAGGACCCGCCACGCTGCCTGGGCTGTGCCAGGCAGCTACACCAAGGGATGAGCCACTCTGGGCAATAGCTGGGCAAGGAGAGGATGGGTTCACAACAGATTGGGGCAGGAGACAGGGGAGGCAGTAGGTTTGCAGTGCTGAAATGACTGGGGTATATTGGGGGCCAACACTGGAGTGGCAGGGGGAGTCACAGTGCAGGGGTCTGGCTGGGAACAGTGATGGAGGGGCTGCAGCCCTGAGAGACTGCATGAGGTTGGGCAAGGGTGGGCAGATGTTTAGGGGTGTTTCACAGTGGTGGTGGTGGTGCCAGGGGTCAGGGTGGTGCCATGCAGGTCTGGCTGCAGCTGGGGTCTCCCTGGGCTGGCCACGGGGGCTATGCTGCTCAGAGGGATGCCCTGCAATGCTGCCCTGCCCTGCAGCAGGAAGGGGAGGAGGTGGTTCCCGGGCAGAGGAAAGCTGTTCCAGGCATGTCTCTCTCCTAGGGAAAACCATGCAGGGCAGAGACCACCATCCAGGAGGGGTAAGCAAGGGAGGGCTTGGAGGGGCTCACAGGAACCTCAGCTTACCCCCTTCATGCTCTGCAGCACCAGGGCCTCTCTGGCCCACATCTGCTGCTCCCCCAAACCCCCTGGCATGCCCATCCCCCTCCACGCTGTGTGCTTGAAACTGGGCTGAGCCCACGTGCTAGGGGCAAGCAGAGGGGACAGGCAAAAGGGCCAGGGGGCTGCTCCAGTGCCGGTGCTGAGGCAGCTCCAGTGGCATCACTGGGGGCGAACGGTGTGGCTGGTCCTGGCAGCGGGGTGGGGGAGGCAGGGGCCTGTGCCCACCGCACCCAGTGCCACAGTCCCTCTCCATGAGAACGCTGGGGAGGGGGGTGACAGGGGGCTGCCCCCCAAACCCAGTCTTGCCTAGCAGGCGAAGTCCTCGAAGACTCCCTGGTGAGGGTAGTGGTGGCGGTGGTGGTGGTTGGGCAGGATGCTCGTGTTGTAGGCGCCCTCCACATGCCGGCCCAGTGTCTCACAGGGGCTCTGTGGGGATGGCAGTCAATAGGGTGGGCACAGATTCCATGCATCCTGCCACCTCCCTAGTCCTCCCACCCATCACAGCCTGTCTGCAGGAGCTCCCCAGGGGACACCCAGCTCCCTGCCACCCTGGGACTGCCCTGACTCTGCTGCCTGAAGGCACCAAATGCAGAACCACACAGACCCTCGATCTTGGGATAATGTCCCCTCCCTGTGGAGTGGGGGCAGACACAGCCTCACAGCCTCCAGGCAGCCAAGCCCTGCAGGGTTACCTGGTCCTTCATCTCCTCCAATCCCAGTGTGGCGATGCTGCCCGAGGGCTTCTTCAGAGGTGGCTTGGAGCGGCGCAGGACCCGGCTCACCTTATCTCGGATCACCTAGGTGCAGATGGGGGGTCAGACCTAGACCCGCACACAGGTAGCACCCTGTGTGTGCACACCCCAGTCTACACAGAACTGCTGCCTGCTCCCCTTCTCACCCAGGGATAGTGGGACAGTACCTTGGCCCACCACCCTCCCTGTCCTCGGATCACTGAGGAATGCAGGGAAACCCATTCTCCTCCCACTGCCTTCCTCTGGGTGTTCCTTAATTTGGGGGCTCCTATAGCCCTCTGGGGTGGCCACACATTTTATGCCCTCCCCAGGAAGCCTGTCTCTGTACCCACTGCCAAGACACATCCCTGAAGGCTAAACACACCTCATAGATGTAGTCCAGGATCTCCAAGATGGTGAGGATGCTGGCACCGATGAACAGGCCCATTTGCCCCCCGATGTCCCCTGGGGAGGAGGAGGGGAAGAGGGTCACCAGGAGATGCTGTGCAGCCCACTGAAAGCCTGGGGTGGGCCAGCAGGGCAGTGGGCAGTGCCAAGGCTGCCAGATGGTGGGGCACAAAGCAGTCATGGGGGCAAGGTCAGCAGACCAAGGGCGTGAGGGACATGCAGGACAGGGGACAGTCAGCAGCGTTCCACCCTTCATCCAGCCTGTGTCTGGCTGCTGCTCTGTGTGATCCCCTCCCCTCCAGACCCTCATCTTCCCAGGGCTGGGACCCCAAGCTCCACGCCTTAGGGCCCCAGAGGAAGGTGAGGGGAGTCACCGAGAAGCCCAGCAAGGTCATAGGCTTTCTTCTGCTCAATGGCTTCGTAGTTGAGTGCCTCAAAGAAGATGTCCAGCACCAGGAAGTTCTCCCTGTGGAAACACCATTGTGCTGAGCAAAAAGGGCTGTTCTGGACCCTCCTGCACCACTTCCCACAAACCTCCTGTGTCCCCCAGCCCTCCAGCTCTCAGGTGCCTCCCAGATGCTCCCAGGGCCCTCGTGAATATTTGGGCTGGTGCAGTGGGGACATGGATGGGGCATGTCCCAGGCCAAGAGAGACAGTGGGGTGGACAAGTGCTGGCAGGAAGGCTGGGAAGGTTGGACAAGTTGGGTAGAAGCTCTAGTGAAAACACTCATGCACAGAGGATGCTGCAGAAACCAAGTATGCCAGGACCCTTTCTCTGCATGCTGCCAGGAGTGGAGTGGAAGTTCCCCAGGTCCCCAGCCCCCTGCCCACCCCCTGGAATACCCCAGTGCTGGCAACTCACCGAATGTAGGTCTCGTTCTTGTTGTACTTGCGGGCAAGGTAGCGCGCTGAGCCCTTGTTGGGGATGCGGACCATGGAGATCTCCTTGCCATAGCGTGTCAGGTTGCACGGTGTGGGGCAGCTGCAGCGCTCCTGGCTGTCCTCCACTGCTGCGTCTGGGGGCAGACACCCATTGGCACAGGCAAAATCTCCAGCCCCCTCCCTGGGGCACTCGGCCGGCCCCTAGATGCCCAGCCATGGCCGCACCTACCCAGCGTGTGGTCAGCACACTCGATGTACACATTAGGGGAGCAGATGGACTCATTGCCTGTGGAGAAGCAGGTGGTTGGGAGGGGGGGAGTCTGGCCAGATTCTGCCCCCCACTCTTAACTCACTCCCTTGGAGGTAGTGCAGAGGGCAGGGTGCAGAGAGAATGGGGATGAGTGACCATTGGGTGCAGGTTGGTTGGGGCAGATGTGGCCCAGGTACAAGGCAAACAGGGAAGGTGCTGACCTGGGGTGTAAGGAGGGTAGGACAGGGGCTGACCTAGCATGTGGAGAGGATGGGGTTGTCCCTGGGTGGAGAGAGATGGGGCCAGGGGAATCCTTGGGTACAGAGTGTTGGGGCAGAGGTGATCTTTGGGTGCAGACTGCAGGGAGTTGGAGCAATCCCAGCAGGACTGTTAGGGCAGTGGGGCGCCCCTCACACCATCATGCACACCCCTCACCTGGCATATGGACCATGCGGCAGTGGCAGCTCTGCACCACGGCCTCCTTCTCACACTGGAGGCGGCAGGCAGCGATGCTGTAGGTGTCATAGCCAGGCAGCAGCTGCTCCCCCTGCATGCTGGCCCGGCAGTTCCCCCACGGCTGTGGCAGGTAGGTGAGCTGTTGGGGTGAGAATGGCATTGCTATAGGGCTGTGCTGGGCTGAGTGCCAGCAGGCACTTCCCCGGGGCTGTGGGGCATCCCACCTTACCCGCTGCTCCTGGCAGGACACAAAGGTCTGGAAGCCAGGTGAGACACCAAATCCCAGCTGATGGATATAGGGTGGCTCATCCTGGCTGTGGATCTGGACCCGGATGCCAGCTTCAAATGATGTCTCATCTGTGGGAGTACAGAGGTGTTGCATGCCTGCACTGACCCAGCCCCTGCACCCCTCTGATGCCCTGCTTCATCCATAGTCCCCTCACAGGGTGCTCTGCTTGCCCAGCAACCCTGAATCCTAGCACCCATCATCTGTGCCCTGCCTGAGCCATAGCTCCACTTACTGGTCTCTCTCCAGATGGGCAGGTACTCTTCCTGCTGGATGTCCAGCATGATCTCCAGCCCGTTGCCCATGCCACCTTGGCGGGTCACACGTGGATTCCTCCGATCCCCATTGAAGGTGTAGCACTTCCCATAGCGTGTGTAGACCTGGGGATGGAGAGAGCAGTGGTAAGGGAGCAGGCAGGGATCTGGTCGAGTATTCTGCAAGCAGGATGAGGTCCAGAAACTGCTTTTTGATTCCATGGAGGTATTGGAAGGAAGGTACAGTCTTTCATGACCTTTGGAAAGGCTCATCTCAGCCTGACTCCCTACTGTACCACTCCTCCACCCTTGCTGGGGTGGGGGTGAAGCATCATTCCCAGTACCCATGGGGCAGCCCAGCTGTCTTGCTCCTTCCAGGAGGGAACTCACGGGAGTGAAGTGCTGGGGGCCACAGCGCTCTCCCTGAAAGCGACACTCCACCAGCATGTCCTCGATCTGGTGGCCCAGGCGGTGAAAGAAGCTCTGCATGGTGCGTTCAGAGCGGCGCGGTGGCAGGAAGCGCGAGTAGTTGGCCAGACGCGTCAGCCAGGCACGCTGGTCCTCCCCCAGCACGGCCAGCATCTCGGGCACCAGCGAGTGGTTCTCTCGGGCCAGCCCCAGCCACTCTCCCACGGAGTAGAGGTCGGGTTTGGTGAGGTGCAGGAAGCGTGCCCGGTTGGGGTTGCAGAGGGTGACAGCCGGGAAGCGGAGCTGGGGTGCCCAGGCGAGGCGTGCGCGGGTGTGCACGGGGCGCGAGAGCAGGTGGTGCAGGCAGTCGGCGGTGCCGGTGGCCAGCAGCCCGGCGGAGGCCAGGAAGGCCAGGCTCCAGAGCAGGCGGCGCAGGCGGGACTGGGGCCGGGTACACATGTAGTGCAGCCCGGGGATCCGGGTGGCTCGCAGGATGCCAACAACGAGCTGGGGCGCGCTGCTGTCCTGGGGTCGGGTCAGAACTTCCCCGTCCTGGCAGCAGGCAAGGGGCAGCGGCATGGCTGCATTCAGGGTGGCTCCTCTGGAAAGTTGGCTGCAGGCTGCCCCTGAAGCTGCCCAGGGTCCTTGCTCCCCTCCAGGGATCTCTCTCTCCTGGGAGGCTTTTGCTCTGCACCTTCCTGGAGATGAACAAGGCAGGCACCTTCCCGAGCTGCTTCGGTGATGGGTGAGGGGAGGGAGAGGAGGGGGTTGCTGCAAACACGCCTTTCCCCAACCTGCATTCAGGAATGGAAAATTCCTTCTCGAGCTGGGCTGGGACAGGGGTGTGTGTTGTCTTACCCCAGGCAAGCTGAACTGGCAGCCCCCAGTGTCCCGGCATGGTGGGCATCTGTGTCTGGATAGCGATGACCTGTCTCAGGCACAGCGTGTGAACCCTGTGCCTAGGAATGTCATGCTTCAGCTCTTCCTCCTTGTCCCTTGCCACGCATTTCACTGCAGTCACCACAAAACATTGCCTGGACCTCAAGGGTTCCCAGTTGTGTCTGCTCTGCAGCTGGGGACTCTGCCCCACAGAGGCAGGACAGTGACAGCACTGGGAGGCCATCACCTACTGCCAGTGCTGCTTGGGACCTTGACTACCTTGTACCTTGGTATCCCTGTCCCTGGAGTTGGGTACCTCAGTGCATCTGGGCCACATGGGGTGGGAGAAGCGAGACTGTGGGTCAGGAGGAGTGGAACCATGGGGTGGGAGGCTGCATGACAACCCACCTGAGCCTGGCGGGTGCTTTGAAGTGACGGCGAGGCTGTGATCAGAGTGCAGCAGTGGAGGGGGGTGGGTGTCTGTACCTGGCTGTCAGCGTGGCTGGCAGCACCCCGACAGCCTGTCAGATGCCTTCAAAGCTCAGCACTGTACTCTCCTCAGCCTCTCATCTCCTGCTGCTGCTGCTTCCAGGCACCCAGCTTTGGTGCTCACCCAGCGTGGGCTGGCATGGGGAGGGGGTGTCCCTCATGCTCCACAGCTCCAGGACAAGTCAGCCTTCTGGGCCCAGTGAAAAGCAGCATCAGGGCAGGAAAAGGCCAGTGGTGGCAGAAGAGATTGGAACAAAGGGAACTCCTGATGACCTCAGCAGTGACTCCCCAGCACCATCCCTGCCGCAGGCCTTGATGCCTGAGTAACTATAGCCACGATGGGGACACGGCCAGGATCCCATCTGGCAGCTTGGTTACAGGTGCAGGAGGACTTCAGGCCAGTCAGAAGCAGGACAGGCCCCGAGGGGGGCCAGCGGAGGCAGCGGGCAGGACCCAAGGGCGGCAGGGCCGTGCCCGCC
>NW_005054298.1:14365851-14371838 GCF_000277835.1 Geospiza fortis | reverse complement strand
GCTGCAGCCGGCTCGGCTATTCTCTGAGATTTATCGCGGCTGTGAGCGCCGGCGGCTGCCAGCCTGATACCATCAGCCACGGCACACCAGGGCAGCTTCTATATTAGTTTTCTTTAAACGGAGGATAAGCTCCCCAGGCTGGAGAAAATGTCATTTCTGTGAACGCTTCCATCTCGTGTCAGTTCAGACATCTCCGGGCGGCATGGCAATCACCCTGGAGGGGGGTGAGGGATGGGGATGGGATGCAGAGGCTGGGGCATATGGGGACAGATCTTAGGACACGGACCAGCGTTGGGCAGGATTGGAGGCCCAGGTCCAGCTGTGGTGGTGGCTGTGTTCCAGGCAGGTGGGCACGGCTGTGGGGGAGCATGGGGAGCAGGGTGCCCATGGTGTCCAGCTGAGTTACTCACTTGTCGGCTACTGGGGTGCTGAGGCCAGCTGTGAAATCACACTGGCAAGAGCACAGCGCAGTCCTGAAGGGCTTTGCCTTTCCAGCATGACAAATCCAATTAGATAACAGGGAGCGCATGAGGAGGAGGAGGAGGAAGAAGAGCAGAGGAGAGCCTGCCTGCACCAGGAACAGGATTTTCTCCCCGCAGCTGACCCAGAAAAATACCTTGCAGGACTGAAGCGCACATGTCCAGCCAAGGATAGCAACTGAGATACGGGCCCTTGGGCACCCAGCTCTGCCTGCTGGGCACCCATGCATGTTGCAGTCTTAGGGCCAGAGACACAGCATTCCTGTGTTATGTGCCAGTCTCCTTGCTCAGCCAGTGCATACCGGCATCCCCACGCCATGCTCTCATGCAGGGGAGACCCCATTAGGGAGGTAATTTCTTGACATGATTCCTCATTTTCTTCTCTTTCCCATGGAGACACGCTGACCTTGACAGAAATAGCTGCCTGCGCCTTGGCAGGCAGATCTCAGTCAGATAATGTTGGGGCCCTCGGCATCTTCTTCTCCAACCCACACAATTCTGGGGCCCCCCCAAGTGCCCCCCATGCTCCCAAGACTTGCCTCCCAGCCCCCCTGCTGTGGGGAGCCTTTTGGGAGCAAGATGCTGACCGCCAGCATCCTCATCCTGGCTCATGTCAGCCCACCCGTGAGCACTGGGGGCACAAAGACCAACATCAGGCATTCCCAGTCCCCCATCCCCAGTGCTGCCAGCCCATTGTGCCAGCCTCGGGCTGATCCCAGCTCATGCAGGTATTTCCACGGCTTACATGGCTCCCCATGGTATTTAGCCTCTGGAAGACGACGTTAAACATTGCAGGCAGTGACAAATCCTGATTGCTCTGAGGAGACAAGAGGCCGCACTAAGCTTCCAGCCAAACGTTTTCATGCAAGGGGAATGAGCTGCAACATGTGTGGTGCCAGCGGGGCCTGCTGCTGCGTGCCTGGGCCACCCAGCCCTGCTCCCACATCCCCACTGGGACAGCCAGCCCTGTTCCCACACACCTGCAGGGGCATCCGGCCCTGCTCCCACATCCCCACAGGGACATGCAGCTCATGGGCAGGCCCTGGGCAGGGGCACACCACACAGGAGTGATCACCCCAGCATAGAAGCATCCTTGAGAACAGTCATCACTGGGGCATAGTGGGGATGGGAACAGGAATGGGAGGACACCAGAGTGCTGCCCACCTGGACTTGGTGGGGGTGCCAGCCCAGGGGCAACCTTGAGGATCATGTCCAGGTACCTAAGCCCAGAGAGCAAATTAGCATGAGCAAGGCTGTGGCACAAAGGAAAGCAGCCTCCAGAACTGGAAATGCTGTTTCCTGCATGCGTGCAGGCAGCTGGAGCACAGGGATGTTCCTGGACAGGAGACATGGCACAGGAGCTAGGGCCAAACTGGGATGACACTGGTAGAGCTGGGGCAATGTCACACTCATGCACCCTGCCTCCTGCTCTGCTCCTGCCCCACACTGTGGCCATCCCGCTCCCCCCGCACAGCACAGCCAGCCCCGCCTGGGTGCCCCGGGAGGGAAGCCGCAGCGCTGACGCCAGCATTACAACTGCCCGGGATATGAGATCCGCTTGGATTCAGCAATTTCAACTCATTTCAAGCCCGATTCTGCAGCAATTTTCTGAGCCAGTGGGATGTTTTTGCCACTGCAAACGTCCCTTCTCATGCATGGTCGCACCATTTCCTTTCCCCGCTCCCAGGAGGATTTGGGGAACGGTGCCAGTTTGGCTCAACCCCAGCTCTGGCAGTAGCACAACCATCTCCCACACTAGCAGCCCCTCAGTGCAGCCTCCTGCCCCACACGGAGCTGCTGGGGTGCCTCCTGCAGGACACACAGCCCTGCATATGGGGTCTGGGGCTGCTGCCTCCATGGGGCACCAGGCTCTGCATCCTCAGCCCGAACAGAGCGGGGCACCTTAGGCACAGCACACACAACTGATGGTTTAGGCTTCTTGTTTCCCCCATCCTGTGATGGACTAAGCTCTGGAATATCTCCTGCAGCTCCCTGATCTACCTCCAAAGGAAGAGGGAAAACAGTGGGGGGCAAGGGGGACAGAGGCTGCTGCAGGCATATCCCAGAAAGGCCAGGACCCCTCCTGGCACTGCAGCTGTGCCTCTCTCTGTGCTACAGGACAGCTCTTGCCAGCTGAGTCTCCTTGGCTAGGCCTGAGCCAGCAGTGGAGATGTGGGCGTGTGGGGCTGGCAGAGCCCCTTTCATGCCAAGCAGGCTCGCTGCTGGAATACCAATAGCTCAGCTGTGCTGCAGGCTGTGCTGCTGGCCAGCCAGACCAGGGGGAGACACCCGAGCCCCGGCACTGGGCAGGGCAAGCATGCCACAACCAGGCTGCTGCATCAGGGACAGCGTGTAACCCATGTCCCCAGGAACAGGTAGGATCTAGACCAGGGCTTCCTGTTCCTGGTGGCTCAGGAGCACAGGGATGCAATGCAAAGCAGAGGGGTGCACCATGCACATGGGCAAGGACACCCTCCCAGAATATCTGCCCAGTACTGCCAGTGGCTGTTAAAGCAGGGGGACGTTGGCACCATCCAGCTTTCAGGATCAGCATCTGTGACAGCATGCCTAAACTCGTGTGCCAGAGAAAGACTTTTCCCTGCAAACCATTGCCCCAGGAGTCCTGCACTGGCCAAGCCGGAAGCTGGAGAAAGCTGTGCTCTTCGTGGCACTTGGAGCCAGGGTGGCTGTGACACAGAGGGGAGTAGCTGGGGACCCCAGCTCCTCACCTTTGGACTTCACTGCACAGGCATGGCAGCACACTGCACACACATGAGAGCCTGTTGTAGCAGAGAAAAGTGCCATCATGTGGTTGTGCTTTCTACTCCTGCTGCTCCTGGGGGGAATTTGTCCCAGAATCTCACTAATTTCCAACTTAAATTTATTCACGGCCAGTTTTTACCATTTGTTCTCATGCCAGCATTGTCCCTTAGCTTAAATAGCTCTCTTTCCTCCCTTGTGTTTACTCCCTTGATGTATTTATAAACAGCAATCCTATCCCCTCGCAGTCTGCAGCCTGCCAGCCTTCACGTGCCAATTGCTTCTGGTTTCCTCTCCTGATTCAGCCTCTGCCTGCCTGCACAGCCCGGCTGCCCAGCACAGCATCAGCTCCAGCTCCTCAGCCCTGCCTGCCCAGGGCTCACACACAGCTCTGCCCCTCATTCCACAGCAGCCACGGGGCACCATCCCAAGCCATTCAGGACTGCTCCTCCAGCCAGGGGTAACCTGCTCCCTGCAGATCTCCTGGCAGCTTGTGCTTTCATACAGCTTGTTTTCATTTTTAAGAATCCACCAAAAGCAACACCTGGGCAGGTGAAGGAGCCAACATCAAGGGAATTGCAGAAGATGAAGTGCCAGTGGCCAAGGCATGCTGCAGTGCAGGGCAGGGATACGAGGAGGAGCAGGAGCAGTGAAATGAGGGGGCAGGAGCTGGGGAAGTCCAGTTCATCCTGTTGGCAGCCAGAAAACCCCTCTGAGTTGCTGAGCATGCTGCCCACCTACCCTGGTCTCTCCCTTAGTATGAGTGGGGTGCTGGAGCTGCAGAAGGTTTCTGCCACATGTTTCTGCCTCCTGCTTCAGGAGGGGCTCAGGGTCCCCACGGGAAAGACTGCACCAAAGCTGCACCCCCAAAAATGCCACAACGAGTTTGTCGAGCTGCCAAGATACTCCCTAGCTTGGGTTTGGAGTGTGCTGAGCAGCAATCCTGCCATCCCTCTGTGCACCCTCTGGCGCTCTCCAACCGGCTTCCCACCCTCAGACACCCCCGCGCCGGGCACGCCGCTCCCGGGCACACAGCACAGCACAGCACGCTAGGGATAAGCACTGGGATGGGCTGCAGCTCAGCCTCCCTGCTGCAAACCCAACAAAACACTCACATACACGGACAGCAATAATGATGGGTTTGGGTAGCGGGCTCCCCTTAGCAGTTGGAGGAAATCAGCACCATGCACGGTACTGTGCAGACACAGCTGGCCCGTACCACTTGTCCTCAGGACCAGAGAAGGATCCCCATCCCTGGGGTTTCACAGAAGTGTAGCACTGAGCCCACACGTCTTGCAGGCTGGAGGAAGCAGGGAACATCAAGGCTACCCGAAAGCGGGGTATGCAATGTCCCCGGGGCTCCTTTGTGGAGCTTAGGCAGCCTCTGTTCTTCGACTGTCGTCACCCTGCAGGAACCCCAGTGCCTCTGCACGGTGCTGGTTGGGCGCTTGTGGCTTTTGCCTGCAGATCCTGGGCACCCCCGGCCCTGTCTTGCTCTCCTTCGCATGCGGGGCCCTGCGGGGATGTGGCCCCGCATCCCCCCTTGGCTCCGCGGGCAGCGCATCCCCCAGGGACCGCTTCTCTTTGAAAGCAGCCGTACAGGGAGCTCTGCCGCCCGTCCCCAAAGGGTTAACAAGCAATTTCCTTTGCTGACAGCTCGGAGACCGTTCTCTATCGACTGCGGGAGAATAAGAGGGGAGAAGCAGCGAGATAAAAAGGCAGCAGAGCTGGCACCGCCTGCTTAATCCCAGCGTTTAATCTGCTGGGGCAGCGCAGGCAGCCTTATCTCGCCGTCCTTCTGCTGCTCCATCTCATTACTGCTCCCACGGCTGCCGGGAGATGGGGGAGCTGAGCCGAGGAGCGGGGCCCGGGGCAGGGATGCCGCCTGCCGTCCCGCTCAGCAGCCCCCGCTCCTGGCACCGCCGCGCCCCTCGGAGCCCGGCCGGAGCGGGGGGAGCACACGCGGTGATGGGCACACAGCCTGCACCCACAAAGCATGCTGCTCGCGCCAGGCGCTGTCACACGGCCTCGGGGACACACTGCCGGTGTCACACGCTCAATCACACGTTTCCCAATCCCTGAGCTCCGGTGGTCCAGCCTGCACGATGCTCAAGCCCCCATGGGCCCATGAAGGATGCAGGGCTCCATGGGACAGTGCGTGTAGAGCACCCTAGGGTTAGGACAGCAGCCAGGGCAATGCCATCTTGTTCTGCATGTGCTCTTCCCTCCACCCTCACCTATCCAGGTATCCCCCTGCCGAGTCCCAGACCAGGCCTGCTCTTCCCACCAGGCACAGCGTGGCCATTGTCCCTGGGACACACCGGCCTGGACCTGGCAGCTCCCGCAGCCTCAGGGCAGGTTTAGGCGGGAGGGGAGAGGGTCCCTCCAGCCGTGGCATTTATCTGTAAATCCACAGCACTGACACGGTGAAGATGAAGCCTCTGCTCTTGCCGGGTTGTCACGGGGGTTATCCTCCTGCCTACGGATGGGTTTGCACTGATAAGATTTATTGTCACCCTGGCGGAGGTGCCAGCACCTCACTGCCTGCTGCTCTCACAAGGCTGTGCTGCCTGCCGGGGGGTGTTGTGAGGGGCATGAGCAGCACCTCAGTGAGCAGCTGCCAGTAGAGTGGGTCCCCAAACAAAAGGAGAGCCAGACATGACCCTCTGCTCCCTGCTGCCAGGGCTGATGGGCTCCCTGCCCACCTGTCGCAAGGTGCCTCACACATCCTCTGACCATTTCAGCAGG
>NW_005054298.1:14352493-14365026 GCF_000277835.1 Geospiza fortis | reverse complement strand
GATACAGGGGATACTGGTCCCTGAGCTGGACCATGCAGAGCAGAGCACACATCTGTGCTGCCACAGATCTGCTGACAGTGCTGGCATTGCAGCTCCTGTCACAGCTCAGCAGCTTCGCGGCGCTCCTGCATACTGTGGGGTGACCGGGACTCGTGGGGCTGCTGGGGCAGCCATGTGTGCAGCCACCATAGGCAATATGGCCTGGGTGTGGAGTGGGGGACAGAAAGCATCCTGCAGCCTGAATTCAGCACCAGAGGCTGGCAGGGTGGCGATAGGAACAAGGGCTTCATGCACCCCCGTGCTCCAGGGTGACGTGGGACAAGCAGGAATACCCTCAAAAGGGGAAATTGGCTCCAAAACATTCTGCTGTGCCATGACCCCTCACCTGCTCCCTGCTGCCTGCCCCCAGGCCACGGTCCCCACCACTGATTTCCCTGGGGCCAGCAGGGATTGCCCTGAGCCACCTGGTGCAACCAGGCAGGGGCTGAACCAGGCTAAATCCTCAAGCAGCAGGAGGGGTAGCCGCCTGCCAGCATCTTCCCCATCTCTGAAGGCACCACATAAGCCCTGCACAGCTCTCCCACCACCCTGCCCCATCCAAACTCCCACCTCTTCCCTTTCTCCTCCCCTCCAGCTGCTGACCCCGACACTGCTGTAGGCTTTGCTCTCTCTGACAACACGAATTTGACTCCAATATGTCAGAACTGAAGGAAACAACATGCATGCAAACAGCCTGAGTGAGCCCTGGATGCACCCTCCTCCTCCTCAGGGCCAGGGATGCACCCTCTCCTGGGGCCAGGAGGCCAGTCGGGATGATGGTGCAACCCGACAGCACACAGGGAGTCCTAGTGAAGTGGGGTGATCACAGCTCAGTGGGAAAGGGCTCCTTAATAGCTGAGCCCTTTTAGCAGAGATTAGGGAGCTGCACGGCTTTGATCTTTGATTGCCAATTTGCATCTTGAAGGCGCTGGGACCTCATCCAGCCTCAGCACAGCCCTTTGTGGTTATCTCGTGGCTAATGGATTTGTTCTTAATGCCGGAGCGTGCAGGCTAAAGGCTGATTAAACCCTCTCCGCGGCGCTAAATCAATGGAACAAACATGATAGGGGTTGGCTTTCCCCAGCCTGGGCGCTCCCGGACAGAGGGGCTGATGGAGAGAGCCCCTGCACCCGGGCACTGACAGGGCATCCCTCCTTGGGGCTGCCGGGAAGGGGAAGTGCTGCGGGTACTGGCAGGCAGGGACAGCCCTGCAGCTCATGTCCTTCTGTCCCTATTGTGCCCATTGTCTGCTCTCCATGGAGGTGATGGGCTGGGTGTCTCAGGACTCCCAAGGCATCTGCTTCTCCTGCATGTTTGGGCCACATTGCCCGTGTGCTGGTCCTTGGCACCTGCAGGAGCTCCTCGGTTGTCCTCTTCAGCTCCTCCCAGCTCCCAGGTACTGCTGTGGGAGCAGGGACAGGAATGGGGTAAGGCAACCTGCCCCTGCAGCTGGGGACCTCCTTCTCCCCTCTTTATACCCCTTTGCCTCCCACACAAAGGGGAGCAGCACAGGCAGCTCCCACCTCCTCTCTTCAGACCATTTCCCCTTGCTCCTGCTTGGATCCAGTGCCTCATTCCCCGGACTGTATGCATCTCCCAGCATTCCATATATCACAGGCTGGGAGCAGGTATATCTGTGCACATTTTCCATAATGCCTGAGGTGTCCACTGCACGGCCAGCTTCAGAAAAATACAATTCCCATTGTGTATGCAGGCAGCATGAACAGAGGGGTCAAAATGCACCCTGCTCACTCATGCCCCAGGAACAGTTGGTCCTTCCTCCTAATCGCTGCCTGGGCTGTGGGCCTGGGAATGGGAGCTGAGCACCTGAGACAGGCAGGACTAAAGTTTTAGGGACTAGGAGCTATGGGGAATAGGAGTGAAGATGAGGGTTGTGTGGCTGCAAGCTGGGAGGAGACTGAGAGCATTTTCTAACTTTTGCTTTTTGCAGGGCTCATTGCATTGGCCCGGCTGCTACCAGGTCAAAGCTACCTGCAGGTGACAGGAGCCCTGATCAGGGACCTTACTCCAGGGCCCTGCTCCCATGCTGGATGATGACACATGATCTGCAACACAGGTAAGCTCAGAACAGCACCCTGCTGGCAACCAGTCCATGGGGAAAAGGCGTGGGAAGCCCCCCATGGGCCCCAGACTGTGCCCATGCCAGACTCAGTCCTGGTGACCAGCTGCCTCAGAGGCAGCTGAGTACAGCATGGAGCTAGTGGGATCACACACTGAGATTCCCATCGGCAAAGCTCACTATTGAAACATCTCCTCTTTGCCAATATTTGCCAAGTACGGGAGATAAAGTGGCTACAAGTCATCAATGCCGGCATTTCAGTCCACTAAGGCTGGCAGTGGAGGGGCAGCCGAGCAGTCAGGGAGCTCCCAGAGTGGGGGGTCCTGCCAGCTCAGCCCCCAAGTCCCCTGCAGCAGTGCAAGGAGAGCCAGGATCCCTCAACACTGGTGCACAGCAGCTCTGGAGCCTGGGATGGATGCTGCTGCCATGGGCACCACTGCCTCTGCCACCCTGCCCTGGGCATCAGCACAGCTCCTCCTCCTGCCAGAACCCCCACCTCTGCACCATGGCAGCCATCTCCACCAAGTCAGCATCTCCCTGAAAGTCTCTCTGCAGCACCCATGCCCTGGCTCCAGAGCTGGGCATCCACTCCATGTAATCCCAGTGACCCCAGTATCACTGCCCTGCCCTGCCTGCACCACACATCCTTTCTCCCCCTTGCTCCAGGCTGCCTGTGCAGTCTCTGCAGTGGTCCATAAGAGGATGAGACAGGACACAATGCTGAGATACAGCTCCTGGAGGAGAAGCCCAGAGCATTATCAGCACAGGGAGTTAATTAAGGTCATGTCAAGCGATAAGGAAACAGGATGTCAGAGCAGCAGCAGCAGCACAGGGGGGTCAGAGCCTGAAAAACTCCTTCTGAAAAGCAGCTCCACTGAGATGTGATCAGCCAGGTGCCTGGGGACAGAGCAGCTGTCATGGCCACACAGGCAGGGCTCCATGTATGGCACTGTACATGCTGTACCATGCCTAGTACAGGATAGAATGGGATGGGCTGAAATGGTATGGGGATGAGGATGGAGTGGAGTGGGGTGGGAATGGGGATGAGGATGGGCAGGAGACCTGGTAATACACCATTTCCTGGGCCAGGAGAGCCTGTTGAACAGTCCTGGTTACTTCCACCTGTCCTTATAAAGAAGCAATGCATCTTGGTGTGACCAGTGTCATGCCAGCAGGGCAGGAATTACTGTGAACCCCTGCCCATAATTAGCACATGTAATTGCAGACACTCTCTAATTAGCAGGATCTCAGAGCTGGGTATGGCAGACTGCTTGACAGTGCTTGCATTGCTCCCGCCTCAGACTGTTCACCCTCCTGCTCAGTGATGACTTCACCCCCGAGCCAGGCAGTGCCATGGGGCTGGGAGAGCCAGGCTGAACTGGCATGGCACACCACAGTCACAGCAGGGTGGTGGGAGCAGGCTGTGGACAGGGGGACAGGCATGGGGGACACACTGCCAGTGCAAATCCATCTTTCCTGCACAAATTGCAGCACGACCTGTTGCCCTGCCTTGCTGGGCAAGAGCTGAGCTGATGGGACATAATTAATACTTGCATCAATCTCAGCTGGATTTGCATAGTGCCCTCAGTCCTGTGCTGCTCAGTAGGGCAGGCTGCTCCCAGCCTTTCCTAGGGGCAGCAGCATCAGATGCTGGGCTGGTCCTGCCTCCTCTGCAGGAGTCACAGCCCCGCATGTCCCCTGACTTGCCCCCACAGGTACCTTAGCCCTCCTTGCCCCACTGCAGTGGGGACACCTGCAGGCCCCTTCCCTGCCCTGCTCCAGCCACTGGAGCATTGAAGACAGATGGAGAGGCTTCTCTCTTCTGTGGTCTCTCCCTCACTCCTTGTGCTATGAAGAAATTGTGGAGACAGCAGCTTGGGAGTGAAGGACACAGCAAGCTTTGGAGGGCAAAGGGATAAGGCTGAGTTGCAAACACCCCCAGGCAGCTGGGAGGCACGGCAGTGCCCACCTCTGCATGCCCAGATGGAGTTTAAGGTCCATGAGAGAAAGGCAGCATCCACAGACAGTGCCTCTTTCCTGGAACACTCAGTTCCCTCCTGCCCCAGTGCTGCTCCCATGGCCCAGGTGAATCCCCCCATCCCATCAGTAAAGGGGTCTGGGAGGAAGAAGATCCAGGGGAGAAAAGAACCTGGGGTGGTGGCAGGAACACCAGGATGCAGGCAGGGACCACAGCCCTCACCTTGCTGCCCTGTGGGTGCACATGCAGGGGGGTAGAGGGATAGGGCAGTACAGGGATGTGCAGGGTGTCACTGACCCCAGAGATGACAGGCTGGTGACATGTCCTCGTGCAGCTGAGCACAGTGCCTCTGCATGGCTGCTGACACCACTGACAGCTGCTCCCAGCCCCGTGACACCGCAGGGACTGCCACACTCCAGGCACAGCCAGACTATCGATGGATACAGGGCGAGACACGGGCACATCTCCAGCCCCTGGCCCTGCTCACAAGCTCTCTGCAGCCCCTGCCACCGATGTGCTCCACCCCTGCCTGACCAGAGGACCCACAGCATCGGCAGCACCTGCAGCACCTGCAGCACCTGCATCACCTGCAGCACCTGCTATCCAGCCCACCCTGGACATGGGGGACGTGGCCACTGACTGTGACTGTGACCAGAGTGGGGGTCACACTGATTGCAGCTGCCCAGATGAGTGCATCCAGCTCAATCAGAGCTGCACAGCCCTCCTGCATGCCGGGCACTGGGAATTAAACTGCTAATGAGCTGCTGGCTGGAGGGCTGGCAGTTAGTCATTAATCAGAGGCTCTACTCTGACAAGGCTGTGCCTCTTCTCCCTTCCTGCCCTGCACATCCAAGAGCAAGTGGCCAGCAGTGACCAGTGTGTCCCTCAGACCCTGCTCCCTGCCTGACTCAGCTCTCCAACACAAAGAGGGGTCCCCAACCCCCGTGCCACTGGGACACAGGTCCTTCCAGCCACTGGCTTTCCTGTTCCCCAGCTCCTCCTGCACTCACCTCCCCCAGGCTGCTATCAGGTGAGAACCTTTTGTTCTGCTGGAAGAAAACCTGTTGAGCCCAGCTGAGCTCAGCTGATGCTCATCATGTGCAGAGTGTGCTCAGGCTTCTGTCTGAGAGCCCAGAGATGAGCCAAGTGATCTGGAGAGCATCTGCAGAGGGGCTTCACGAGGGTGGCAGGGGAGGAGCAGCCATGCAGCCAGTGACATCTCCTGGGGACAGAGCAGGCACATGCCGCAGCCCTGAGTCCCAGTGCACCAGGGTGGAGGTCCAGTCCCCTGACCCAACCCAGCAGTGCCATTTGCCACCCTCACCTCCTGCCTTCTGCTGGGACAATGGTGGCATGGTGGGTGATGGGGCTGGCAGAGCCCAGCCTGTGCCTGGCACAGCACACTGGGGCATGGGGGAAGGCTTTGCAGTATGAGCAGGGGACAGCCATCCACAGAACAGTGCAGGGAGCTGCAGGGAAGCTACTTGACCTTGAGCTTGCCTGCTCCCTGCTGGAGCCCTTCATGGTCATGGCAGAGTCAGGACAGGGCAGGACATGGAAGAGGTGTCAGCACCCTCCTGTCCTCGCACCCTCCCTTGGCTGCATCTCTGGGAGAAAAGGCCAGGAACTGGCAAGGAGCAGGTTAGAGATGCACGTTTTCCTCTATTGCACAATTAATCATGAGAAGTTTTTCCTCCTTTCGTGCATGAAACAGAATTTGGCAGGGCGCTCTGACCACAGGGACTGGCTGCATGCTCTCCAGTAAAAACCCAGACACATCTGGCTAAGAAATAACCTCAGAGCATCCCTGTGTGTGCAGGTAGAGAGAGACAACGCTGGCCCAGGCAGAAAAATCCAGCAGGGTTTGGTTCACAGCCCCTCATGTAGTAAGCATCTTCAGCTCCTGGTGTTTGTCCCCCCTCCTCGTCCCCCAGCACACGCATGGCCATGTTGAGTTGTTGGTGCCTTCATCCCTGCCTGCAGGCCCTGTTATTCCAGTCGTGGACATAAAAATGCCTAGGCAGGGACATCCACCCTGTGGCAGCATCCCCTGTCTGAGCTCTCATCCCACCCTGTCTACCTCCCCCTGCCCACTCCATCCACTAGCCCGACTGGAGCCTCAGCCCATCCTTTCCCAGAGGGAAAGCGAGCTGAAGCCTCCCCAACAGCGTTCCAGTTATTTGTTATTGGAAAAAGGGGGAAATACGTTTTTCTACAATTATTGTTTTTTCCACCTGACTGGCTGCAAACTTGTTAATTTTTTTCTTTAATGTGTGAACAGTGTCGACAGCAGCTGCATGTCAAATGACTGTACGCCCTATCTGCGGGTCCCTGGCTGGCTTTCAGCACTCGCACCGCAAACATTGCCTTCTATAAATAAAGGCCTATATCTCATCAATGGCAGAACAGCAGAGCTTTATATAGTCGTCTTACATAAAACCGTCTCTCTTTATGGGCTTCAAACCATTTGCGTCACTTAGTGCAGCTCCGTAAACCTCCTTCTCCAGACACTCCCTCATGGAGGGAGACCCAGCAGGCTGCCCCATGCCCCAGGGAGGAGCTGGGATCCCCTCTGTGCCTGGGGCTGTCCCCTGGTGCCTTCGCAGGGCCAGGTGGCAGCTGGGTCCTTGTTCCCCTGCCCCACAGCCTTGGCATGTGCCTCCCTCCAGCCCGCCCAGCCTTGGCACCAAGTGCCAGGATGGCAGCTGGCACTGCCAGGCACTCCAGAGCTTGGGGATGGTTGGCCAAGGGCCAACATCACTCACCCTGCCCTTGTGACCCTGTCCCTGACACCTGTCCTGGGGCAGCACAGTCATCGATGCTGGGAGGTGCTGTTCTGCCCTCCACCACTTGGGAATCAGGGACCTGAGGGAGCAGGGTAACTGGGGACACGGTGCCAGGCTGGGGGGACAGACCAGCTCACAGCAGCTCTAACTCTGACATTCAGAGAGCCCAAGTCTGGCCAGGGGCTTTCAACCCCACTGCCCAGTGAGCGTCTGTAGTGCAGGATCCTGGGGGCTGCCCCCATGGCCACAGGTCCCAGCCCCAGGCTCCTGCAGTCCCCAGGGTCCCTGGCTCCATATGGCAGAGCCTTCCCTCCGGCTCGCCGCAGGCGCCCGTCTGCACGCAGCGATGGATCATGGCGGAGTGGCAAGGGGGGTGGCGGTGCAGAGACTTCTACTGGGGCTGCAGCAATGCCGGCCTGCAGGAGGCAGCCCACACCCTTTCTGGGACTCCAAGAGCTGGGGGGTGTACGGGGGGGGAGTGACAGAGCTGCAGAGACCGTGGTGACAAGCCTTGCTTTACCTCCATGACATCCCAGCTGACTACCCCAGGTGGCTGGAGCCAGGAGACAGGGATCTAACAGCATCATGGCACTGGAGCCTGTGGTGCACTCTGACCCTTGGCTGTCCCCAGTGCTGTCCATGGGACCCCTGCCACAGCTGGCACTGGCAGAAAGGACGGGGCCACAGCAATACCCTTCAGCAGCGGGGCCACATGGCATCCAGCCATGCCACTGGCACAGGGCACCTGCACCCAGCCAGCCCTGCCCCATGCCCAGCCAGCCATGCAGCACCCCATGAATTCCCCTGCCCCATCTGCCACCTGCCCCCTGTCAGCCCCACTGCTCTGTGCTCCCGCTGCCCCATGGTCCCACATCCCTGTGGCCCCAGGCACCAGCCAGCACCAGCTCCTGGAGCCAATCCCCTCTGCTATCTTGTCCCCATTCCTGTCGCAGCCATCCGAGGTGCCCAGCCCCCTCTGCAGCCAGAAGTGCCCCACAGTCACCCCACGGGTGCCCTGGCCCCAGGGGGCGGCAGTGTCCCCCTCCACTCAGCCTGGCACGTGGGCCCAGCCTCACGGCACGCCCCACATCCCTGGGGAGACACACCAGGCGCGGGCGTCCTGGCCGCTGGCTCCCCCCGTATCAGAGACAGGCTTATTAAGTGTGTGATATTAAATTACCCAGATAAGAGCATAAGAGCTTTTAAAGTCAATTCATTAAATATAATTATGAAGAGAGCTTTTTTATGCTCACGGTGATCCGATCTCAATCAGGGAGACGGTGGGAAAGCCGTCGGCTCCTCCAGCATCTCTGCTCCCCCGCTGCGTCGCCTCCGCACCCCCCTGCTCCCCCGCCTCGCCCCCCTCCTGCAGGGAGCTGGCACCCACCACCATGGCCCTTGATGCCTGCCCCACTGCCCTGGCACCCTCTCTGCAGTGCTGCTGCTGGTGTCAGTGCCACCCCACTTGGATGGAGGCATGGGGGGATGGTGGCATGGGGGTTTGCTAACCAAAGGGGTGGGGAAGGGGAGGCAATGGGTGGGAGATGGCTGGGGCAGTGGCAGTGGGGTGGAGGGCATCAGGGTGTGGAGATGCTCAAGCACAAGAGGCAGGGGTCTGGGAGCTCAGTATGGGTTCTCCCAGCCATGGATCCCCTTGTTCCCATGATCCAGCCCCCTCGCTGTCCCCTGCAGACCAGCCTCCTCACAGACCTAATGATGCATCCCCACCCCCCAGGCAGGAGGGGTGCATGCTTGCCTCCCATCCCACATTCATTAATGACGCTTTGTTACCAATTAGTACCTGCCAACCAGGTGGCACCTGCCTTGACCCATGGCTGGATCCCTCATGTGCAGCCCAGGTGGCTGCATGCCAGGCCTTTGCACCAGGCACTCCTCTTGCTCCATGCACCCCTAGCCACAGCACAGGGTGCAGCTGCACTTGGGGCTGTTCCTGGATTTATTGGGGGAATCCATGAAGAAGCAGTGGTCCCAAAGACACCTCATGACCCTCACACCAATAACGTTTCCCCAGCCATCTGAAAGAGAGTCAGATTGCCAAGACACCTGCTTGTCCCTCTGCCACCCTGCCCCACTGTCATGAGAGGCTTTGCAGTGACATCCCTAGGTGCAGCCAACCCCTTGTTCTCCCACCAGAGTGTCCCAAAATCCCACTATCCCCAAATCCACACACTTGCTGCCAGAGCCCGAGCACCTGGGACAAGGAGCAGCAGCGTGACTGGCAGGGAGCGAGGTGGGCTCCACACTGGGGTCCCTGCAGAAGGCTTCGGTGGGGGCTGGTGGGAGCAGCTACCCGCTGCTGGGAGCTGCTGGACTGACATTTATTTTTAGACGTGAATTGTATAAATTAGCATTTCTCAGCGGATTAAGCAGCGGGAATTGTGTAAAATTAAATGGCAACGAATTGCATTAAAGTCCCCCGTTTTCTGGCACAAACAGCGCCTCAAGCCGTGCCCAGGCGGTTCATGTGTAACAGCACCGGAGATGGCGCTGCGCTGCTCCGGACAGGAGCACGGCGTGCCTGAGCTGCCCGGGACATAGGGCTGGAAAGGCACAAGCACAGTGGCCAGGCTGCGAGGATGGAGGGCTCCAGATGGGCTGTGAGACCCTGGGTAGCTGGCTCAGGAGCTGGGCTGGGGCTGCAGGACGTGGATGCAGCGAGTGGAGTGCTGTGACCCAAACGGGCACAGATGGGCTCAGCTGAGCAGCTCATGGGCATGGGATCCGTGAGGGATGCTCCAGCCTCTCCTGGGCACTGACACCACCAGCCCCAGCCCAGCCAGTCCCTGCCAGGCATGGCAGGACACCCATCACAGTTACAGCCATGTCACCCTCCAAAGGAGATGATGCTGTGCTGGAACCCATATAGCACTGCCTGGCCTAAGAGCCACTCTGTTCCACTCTGTATCTGGAGCCCACTGAGCAGCTGGGGGGGACCCAATCCTGCACAGGAGTACAGGGAAAATGGAGTGGCTGAATGCCAGGGGCTGAGCAGGCAGCAGGCAGGGCAGGGCAGGTGAAAAACAATCAGTCCATCTCTTTTACCCAGTAAAAATAGGTCGAAAATGTGACATTTATTAAGTACGATTCTGGTGGAAAGGTCAGAGAGTTCCCATGTCGGGAACAGTGGGAGAGCCTTGCTGGGAGGAGGCGACAGCCTGCTGCCCCCGCCCACCCCCTGAACCAGGATCTCCTGTGTGCATGTGGAATGCAGCTGAGGATGTTGCCCATCTCAGCACAGGGCTTCCCCCTCTGGGGTCTGCATGGGGTGCTGGGGAGATCCCTCTCACAGCCCAAATCCTGGGCAGGCAGGAGGCCTAGCATGGAGAGCCGGGGCCGCTGTCAGCTCCGAGAGGCACTGCCAGCTCTCAGCAACCTCCCTGCCCCCCCCCAGCTTCCAGCCCCGGCACAACTGGCTTCGGCAGCCACACATCACAAACAAAAGGCTTTTGACAACGAATGAGGTTTTGAGAAAGGCACTGGGCTCCTTCCCGGCCGCGAGAGCGGAGGCTCCTGCTGCAGCTACTGCCGGCAAACAGGCGGGATGCTGCTGCCAACTGAGGGGGGCCCCTCCATGCGCTTCTTCCCACAGCCCCCAAACTCCTGCACACCCCATCTGGCTGTACCCCCATCTCCAGAGCACTGTCGGGAAGGCTCCCTCTTGCCTCAGTGCCACCTGACATGGCCAGAACTGGCCTCTGGTTGTGTCTGTAGCAGGGTGCCAGGCAGGGAGCCTAGGGGGATGCAAGCCACCCACAGCAGCTCAGCCCCAGCCCCATGGGGACATTTCCATGGATTTCCTGCACCAGCACCCTCAGCTCTGCAGCTGCACTGCCCAGCCAGGAGTGCTCCCCACCAAGGCACCCATCAGACAGCGTGCTAGCGGGCACTGGGCAGTGCCCCGAGCACTGCAGGGACTGGGGGTTGTGCAGCACAGTGGGCACAGCTCAGTGGGTCACAAGAGGCTTTGCCAAGGCTCCAGCACGGCCCTCCAGCAGCCGGCACGGGGGCACATTTGTCAGCGGGGCTGCAGGGAGCCTCGCTGCGGCTCAGGGATGTCCCTGCAGCTGGGGAGATTTACAGCCCAGCCGGGCTTTATTACATGGAAGATGCTTACGCTGGGGATTTTTTTTTTCCCGATAGTTTCTTAATTTGCTGTCCCATAAAGAATGTGGATTTGTGACGTTGAATAGGGGAAGATCATTTAGCACTCACGGCTCTTACTTAAAGGATCCGCACGAGTTATTTATTGCATGAGCACGGGCTGCAAGCAGCAGTGTGAGGGGACATGCTCCAGCCCTGGCGCTGCTCCTGCTCCTGGACAGGCAGTCGGTGGCAGCCCCACAGCTTGGCCACTCTCGTGCTGAAAAACTTCCAGCCTCTGGACAAAGTCCACCTCATGCCCAGAGGGAAGGAAACACTCCAGCACTCCTGCAAGCATGGCTGCAGGGAAAGCTTCTTCCCTTCTCCGGTATCACTGGGGGACAGCCTCTGCTACAGAGGCTGCTCACTGTGGGCTCAGTGCCCTGGGACCCCAAGCCATTTGCCCTACTGGGATGTGCTGCAGTCTGGGAGCCCTCCATCACTGCTAGGACATGCTGTGACTCACACACTCGCCCACAGCAGAGCAGGTACAGAAGCCTTCTGAATATGAAGGTTCACATGGGGACCCAGAAGTGGGACCAACAAAGCTTGGAGCTCACCACCACATGAGCAGCCTTCACTGGGGCCACAGCTACGAGGCACAGGAGAACCCAAGCCCACACAGCACAGCTGGGACTCAACCTGCCTGCCAAGAAGCCTGTGTTGTGTTTCAGTCATTCCCAGGAGGCACAGGGGACCGATTTGGCTTAGAGAATGGGAGTAGAAGGTTCCAGCTGCAAATGGTGTGATGCCTTCACAGGTCCCACTGTTGCCTGGCAAGGTTTTGGGGCATGTTATGTGGCAGAGAGTTGTATCACATCTTCACCATCCCTCCCCACACCCATCTCAGCAGCGTCTCCTGCCCCAGGTTCACCCCTTTGCTGCAGGCAAATGAGAGGTGACATGTATACCCCTTTCTGCTGACAGCCCCTGATGCCTCAAAGGCCAGAAATGTTGAGCTGTGGACAGGGTGGGTGGAGGCTTTAGGAGCCCTATACTCTCCTCCTTTGGCCATAAGCCCACGAGTCAGCTGGCACTAGCCATTCCCACACCTGAAACCTGCTCCAGTGCAGGGTGCCAGCACACCAGAGCCTGGCTGCCTGGGCATCCCCAGGGCATCCTCATAAGCAGATGAGGTAGGCAGGCCAGCTGGTCCTGCACAGCCACATGCTGAGAAACTGGGTCCCAGTGACTGTCCTGGTGGTCACCCTTCACTGCCACACAGCACAGCACATGTCACACACTGTGTCCATGCTGTGGGAAGCCTGTACCGCTCCATCCACCTGAGCTCTGCCCTGCCAACATCACAGCGCGGCTCAGCACACACCAAATCCCATTGCTACGCTGTGCCTCTGCCCAGCACAAGGCTGGGCTTGCTGCCTCCCCCGCAAACCAAAGCTGTGCAGGATCCTCCAGGAGGATCCCAGGGCTGGAGTCAGCATGGCCAAGCCACGTGCAGGACGGTCCAGCACCAGAGCTTCCTGCTCCA
>NW_005054298.1:14352191-14352340 GCF_000277835.1 Geospiza fortis | reverse complement strand
GCAGCTGGCGTAGAGCAGGCACAGAGCCCAGCAAATCCCCAGGAGAAGGAGTGGGGCTGCCCGCCCGCTGTCCCCCGCTCCTTCTTCCCCCTCCTCTGCAGTGTCCCCTGCCACCACCAACCCCCGCACAGGGCAGCCCCCCCCTCCCC
>NW_005054298.1:14349118-14350881 GCF_000277835.1 Geospiza fortis | reverse complement strand
CCGGGCGGCGGTCGGCCAGGGGCTCTGTGCCTGGGCAGACTGGGCGCTGCTTGGAAGAGGCCGTGCTGCCAGTCCCGGGCAGTGAGTGGGCAGCCCCGGGCAGCCCCCGCCCGTGCCTCCGGAGCGGAGCGGCTCGGCATTTGTGCTCGGCATGGGCACACGTGCGTGTGCAATGCCTGCAGTCCCCACATTTACACACATCCCAGTGCTAATCCCGCAAAGGCAGAAAGGTTCCCCTGTGTGCAAAGGGTCTCTGCCTGCCCCCCTGTTCTAGCCCCTCTCGCTGAGTGAAGCACCCCGTGTCAGGGCACTTCGATCCGGGGGAAGAGCAGGCTGGAGCAGGACTCTGTGCCACAGCTTTCCCCCTGGCCGCCGCACACCCACCCTGGGGACCGCTGAACCCTGCTGCTCACCCAGCGCGGCTCCTGCCCGTGAGCCCCTCAGTCACAGACCTGCGACAGCCCAGTCCTGTGGCGCAGAGCCCTGCTGAGAGCTCCCACGGTGGATCCTCTCCCTCTCTCCATGTGAAACTTGGAGGGAAACTCAAACAGAGAGAGATGCAAACTTCAGCAGCCGGAGTGAGCCAGGGAGCCCCGCTCCGGTGCGACGCGGCCGGGTGGGTGCCCCCCGTGCCGGTAGGGGCCCCTAGGGAAGCTGAGCCAGGTGTGCACTCACCACAGTGAAATCGCGGGATGAGCAGTTCTCGCCGCTGAAGTTGCAGCTCTTGAGCATGTCGTCGAGTTGGTGGCCGGTGCGGTTGACAATGTCAGCCATGTCGGGGTCAGGGTAGAGCAAGTCCGTGGCCTTGTGACCATCCCGGTCCTTGGGGGGCAGCCCGGTCATGTTGGCCAAGTGAAAGATGTCGGCGTCGGTGAGTGCCGAGTGGCGGTAGCGGTTGATGTTGCAGATGGTGATGGCCGGGAACACCATCTCACGGATGGCCTCCTCGTCCAGGGCCATGACGTGGGGGTGCTCCAGGTAGAGCAGCGCCGACTTGGCCGCCTGGTAGAGGAAGAAGGCGAGGGAGGCCAGGAAGGCAAATGCCCAGAGGGTCTGGCGCACGCCCAGCCGTCCCGACCGGCAGATGTGTCCCAAGCCGTGCAGCGTGCTGGTGCTGGCAAAGGTGGCCAGATCCCGGGAGCGGGGCCGGGCAGGCTCCTCGATCAGGCTCTCCTTGTCCCCTTCTTCTTTCTCCTTCTGCTTCTCATCCTCTTCAGCAAATTTGATTTTACACACGATCTCAATCGGCATCTGCCCCGTGCAGCTGGTGTGCCCAGCCAGCGAGCTGCCCCCTGGCACAGGCACCGGCCGAGAGCCCGGCCAGGCGCTGGGAGGGGGTTCGGGTCCCCCCCAAGCCCCAGCACGGCACCGGGAGGGCCGAGCCGTCTCGGGAGGGAAGCGCAGCCCCTCTCAGCAGCTCCGAGCCGCCGCTTCCCTCTTGTCTCACTAGTCGATCGTCTCCTTGTGCCTTCGCTTATCAGCACAAATACAGCTGTCAAAAACCCCTCTCTCTCCTCTCTCTCGCTCTGTCTCTCTGCCTCTCTCCTTCGCTCCTCTCTGGTTAAGACCCCAGCAGATACAGGCAGCATTTAGGCATCATGTGCTAATAAAATCCAGGGAATACTTAATAATTCAAGACATGTCAACATTATTTCATCGTCAAATAAAGAGCAAGCGTCAGAGAAAAGAGGCAGTGTGAAGGGCCCGGCGCCTCCGGGGCAGGGAGCCACGCTGCGCCCTCTCCCCAGCTCCGGCCCGAAGTG
>NW_005054298.1:14338521-14348706 GCF_000277835.1 Geospiza fortis | reverse complement strand
GGGGCGCCAGGGGTGCACTTTCCCGTGCCTCCCCCCGGCCCCGCCGTGCTCCTCGGTGCCCCGGAGCCAGGAGGGCGGCAGTATCGCCTCCCGCGCCCCGTGTCCGCCGGCCCCCTCTCCACTGCACTCGCTGTGCACCCGGGATGGGCTGCTCCGGCTTCATTTCTGCCCCCCTTCCCTCCCTCCCTCCCTGCTCCTCATTGTTCCACGGCAGCGCTCAAGAACTGGGGGGCACCACAGGCAGGGACCAACTCTGCTAGAAAGGCTGAGCCGGGGTAGCCCTCACCCTGTCCTGCCCTGCCGAACCCTTGCTCCTCCCGGGGTCTGCTCCCTCCAGGGCACGCTGCCGTCGACCCTCGCACAGCCCCCAGCAGCACCCAGCCCCGAGGCAGCATGGCCCTGAAGGCAGCGTGACAAGCAGGGTGCCCTCCTGCACCGTCCTGCCCGCGGCAGTGGGGCTCCCTAGCCTGGCTCGGTCATGAGGTGATGGGTTCAGCCTTGAGGCACCAACCACATGGCACCTGGGTCTGTCTCTTCCCAATGTACAACACCTCTGCCAGCAAGTTTTGATTTCTCCCAGCTTCCTGCCTTGGTTTCACCAGCTGGTGATGGAGGGTTTGCTGAACCAACCCACTCACTCACAAGTCAAGCAACCCTCCGTGACACTGCCTTGTGGCACAGTGGTGGGGGAAACACCATCTCCCTGTCCCCAGAGCAAGCCCAGCACTGGGTGCCCCCCCCAGCAGACAGGGCTCTGCTGAGAAGGTGCGTGCCTGGCAGGGAATCCAGGGTCTCCGGAGGACAAGTGATGAGACAGCCGACGGGAGGCCTCGCCTCTCCTCGGGGACTGCGCCGCAGGTCAGTGTGACCTTCACTGCGCTGCCAATGCCAACGGCAAAGCTTTCCCCAGCCGTCCGGCAAGCGCACATGCATCTTCAATCTTCCCATCGATCTGTGCATGGCACACATGTTTCTGCCTCTCTGTGGGTCAATACAGCATGATAGGCTGCCTCCGGCAAGGAGCACGCACAGCCCCAGCCGCCTGTTTCTCCCTGCCCAGGGGATGCAGCACGCACGTGCCAGCCCTGCACTTCCAGCTCCGAAGGACGTGGTAGGGGTAGGCTGGGCAGGTGACCCAAGCACTGCTGCCACCACAGGTGTCCCAGCCACATAGCCACCAGAGCCCAGGTGCTTCCTCAGAGACCCTTGGCCCCCTGGGGGATGCTTGGCCCAGCAGGGACCATGGGTGGAAAGAGCCTGATCCTGTGGAAGGAGTTTCCATAGAGCCAGCAATGGCCAGCCCTGCATCTTTGGTCTGCAGCTCTGGATGTGTAGTCCCTGCCTGCATCTCTCAGGTGCTGTGGTGCTGAGGGACATGAGGGCATGGAGGGTCTGCCAGGCAGGTCACCCCATAAGCACAGACCCTGACGTACAGGGCAAACTGAGCTGAGTGAGTGTGGGACCAGCTGGAGCCCAGTGTCCTGTGTGCTGGACAGTCATGGCATAAGGGAGCAGGACTGTCCCTTGGCTCCCCACGGGAGCCTGTTCCCCATACCAGGGGGATCACACACCCCTGCTTTCTCTGTTCCCCATACCAAGGGGATCACACACCCCTGCTTTCTCTGTTCCCCATACCAGGGGGATCACACACCCCTGCTTTCTCTGCCCCCCACACCAGGGGGATCACATACCCCAGCTTTCTCTGGGTGTATTCAGCTCCATTATTAACTGCCACCTGGACTGGGGACGTGTTTCACCACCATCCCCACAGCATGAACCCCTCCTGTGTGGCCGAAGAGGTAAGTCCTCTCCCATCTCCTTTCCTGGCTCTCCTTTCCTGTCCACCTAGCAAGGGCAAAGAGGTGTTGGGGACTCACCCCCTTGCAGGATTACCCAAGGCTAGAGTGCAGCCAGGGTGGGTTGGGATCAAGCTGTGCCCCAGTGAGTGGTACCCATAGCACGAGCCCCACGCCCAGCTGCAGCTGCAGGCCTTTTACAAGCCATGGAGAGGGGAGGACTGTGGCTTCACAGCCAGGGAGCTCTGGGAGAGAGAGCACGCTGGGAGAGACAGTGGGATGGAGGTGCAGGGAGCGGGGAAGAAGCATGGTTTGGGAAGCTGGGCAGTAGGGCTTAGGGACTGCTTTCTACCCAGACAAGGCAAAGAACAAAGGATGAGCTAGGAATGGCTGGTGCTGTCTGCAGTGTGTCAGTGTTTGCTGACATATCTGCATGTCCCCAAGGTTCCACACTGGAGCCACTCACCTGTGGCTGAGTGCCTGCACATGGAGGCATGAGGCCACATGGGGGGACTCTGTGGTGTGTAGTGGGGCTCATCTGCCCCTTCACCTGGCCACACGCAGCTACAGAGTCTGTTCACCCCCTGATGGTCCCTCATCCAGTGCTTGGATATGATGCTAACAGTCGGGAGAAGCACAATGCCCTGGGCTCCTGTGCTGACTTCATTAGCCACCGTGCAAGCCAACAGGATGGGAGAGCCAGCCAAGGGCTTGCCAGCAGACTGGGAGAGTGGAGTCTCTCCTGGTTACCCCTGTGCCCCCCAGCCAGGGAAATGCTGATCATCAGGGACTTGGCACAGGGCCCATGTACTACACTCAGATGATGGGGGGAGGCTGCGGGTGCCAGGGAAGACAAGACTGGAATTCGAAATGATGTTGACAAATCGGAGAAATGGCCTGAAAACAATCAGATACAATTCAAAAGGACAAGAGCTGGGCTGGGGTGGGAAGCAAATCTGCCCGGAAAGCAGAGGGCGAGCGGCTGGAGGGCAGGGCTGCCAAGTGGGCAGGAGGGCAGGACAGAGCCTGGCTCAGCAGTGGGGAGCAACATCAGCTTGTCTGAGTTTAACACCAGATCCCAGGACAATCCCAGGTGGATAAACAAGGCATGCAGAGGGGTGGAACCCTCAGGCAGGACATGTTCTGCAGGTGCAGTTATCTGTGTGAGCAGGAGCTGTTTCCAGATGCCCAGCAGCCAGGCAGATGCTTGGAAAAGCAGCTGGGAGTTAGGGGAAAATAGGAGAAACCTCCTTCATTTGGGATATGGGATCTATCAGTTTAATATGGGATCTCTGGCAGCCCTGCAACTGCACTGAGCTCAGTGAAAAGGACAATGTTGCTCAGGGCTGCGTGAGAAGGAGAATCATCGTGAGGCATCTGAGGCATTTGCTGGCAGCAAGGCCTTACTGGGAGCCCTGTGTCAGGTCTGGGACACACATCAAGAAAAATCCAAACTAATTGTAAAGAGTTTAGAGGATGGCAGTAACAGAGAGCAGTGATGGAGACTGGCTGGAGACACTGGAGCTTTGGGTGAGAGCAGAGAAGGTCAAGAGGCTGTATCCATGGACAAAATAACAGCACAGAAGGAGGGGGCTTTCTACAACATCAGGGCTCTGACACACCCGCAGAACACAGCAGGAGACAGGTGAAGCCTACACATAGGAGAAGCTAGCCCCACAGTCTGCAGGGATCCTTGGTGAACCTAACCCTGCTGTGGTGCCCTCCAGCACCCTCATGGTGATTCATCCCCTCCAAGACACAGGCACTGGCTGTTTCTATTCTTAGCCCAGTCCAGATGAGAGTTTGGATGTGATTTCCCTTTCTTGTCACCCAGCCAAGGGATTGACTCTTCCACACCAAGACCCAAACTCCCACTGCACTCCAGCCCTGGTGCTGCGCCACTGCAGGGAGCTCACCCTCCCAGCCAGCCTGCAGGACTGCAGCTCCTCAGGAGGGATGCAGGGGATCAGCTCAGGGCACCAAGAGTGACGAGGCAGGGGCAGCCCTGGAGGTTGGGGGACATGGGTGACTGGACAGTCACAGACCTGGTGGTCAGCAGGCAGGTGTCCAATGAGAGACCCCCATCAGGGAGCTCCCACCTGACACTCTGCTGGCCAAACTGGCCAGGATATGGATGCAGCTTGCTGAGTGCTTTACTGCCAGCCCAAGCCATGAGCTGGCTGCTACATCTTCCTCGCCAGCTTCTCACACTCCAGAGCTGGTGCTGGCCACGGCCCCACGCCCAGAGGGAAGTGGATCTGGGGCAATCATTACTTTTGATATAATTGAAGGGAACGTGACTGCGGAGCCCAGCTGGCCGCAGCACTCAGCTCTGCCTCATGCAAGTTGCATCCTCTGAGACCCTTGCAAACACGTTGGCTTAACAAGAACAGCCTCCTTCCGTGGCCTCCCCGGCACACTGCCGGCGCCTGCCCAGCAGGTCAGTCTATGCAGCAAGGACGGCAAGTGCCTCGGCTGTGGGGAGATGTGGGATGACAAGATGTCCACTCCAATTACAGGAGAGCAGGGCTGGCGACAGTGTGATGAGCATGCCAGGCATCAGTGCCTGCTGTGGATCTGGCTGGGGGGAGGCACAGGAGCAGTAATGCAGCCCGCACCCCACTTGCTGAAGCCTCTGCAGCATCCTCCTGCACCCACTGGGAGTGGTGGGAAGGAGCTGGACGCACCAGGGTGGGAGCGGAACCATTGATGTGAGCGCTGTTACCAGCTGCATCGTGCTGGGATGGGGAAGATGGCAGCTCCAGTGCTGCACACCAGCCTCATCGGTGGCCCTGGTCCCCAGTTTGGCCCACTGTGACAGATGAAAGGTCTGCCAGGGTCAGCAGACACATGGAAGATGCAACACCCCATTAATGCACTGACCCTATTTACGTAAACTACCCTGGTAGTTAAACACAATACTTTATTAAATGCTTTACCCCAATTAAGTGCAATACCTTAATTAATGCAACACCCCAATTAAAGACAACACTCCCATTCAATTTATTCCTTCATTAAGCACAAAACCTCAATTACAAAGTCTCTTTTGTAAGCTGTGTGCATGAGCTCGCACAAGGTGCCCTGGACACCTTTTGCTGCTGCCAGGAAAGCGACGCTGAGTTTATGTGGCTTTTGAGGTCCTGCCTCTGGAAATTTAAGGAGTGGGTTTCAGTAGGATCTGGATGTAGGAGCTTCTGTTTGATGGCTGACAGGACAATGCCTACATCAGAGCTGGGTTAAATCCCATGGACACTCAGTGGGATGATGGGTCCAATCCCTGCCTAATCATGGGAAAAAAGGGTTGAGCCCAGGCTGATTCCATGGTATTTAACCCTGGTGAGTGGTGAGATCTCACTTGTCACCCCCCTGAATTCCTCTTCCCAGAAATGCTCACCCAGCCAGCTCTTGCCCCTGTGCCCAGGAAGAGGCAGCAGGCAGTGAACACTGCGGAGTTCCCACCCATGTGCAGCAGCTCCTGCTTCTGGTCTCCACCTGAGATACCCCACATGCCACAGACCCACGCTGCCCTGGCTCCCCCAGGCTGAAAGCCAGCACCCTCTGTCCATGTTTTTATTTGACCCTGTCAGTACAAACCACCCCCAAACTGAGCCAGCCACTTGATCACATTGCACAAATATTCTCACAGAGAGAAAACAAATCTAAAAGTCTCCCAAATGTATGCAGAGGAACAAAACAGAGTATCGTCCCCAGGAGGATGCCCAGATGTCAGCACAGAGGATGTTCAGCTTCCCCAGGAGGATGCTCAACCCGGCACCCATCTCCTGACTCCGGATGTGGCAATGCTCGCTGGCCCGTGACCAGCAGGAGGTGAGGCTCGGCTGACGCTGCCCTCCAATCCTGCGTGGGAGGAGTGAGGAAATGGCCTCACCACCCTCAGAGCAGCCCCCACGGCTGGAAAGGCTGTGGCAGACGTGACCAGCGAGCGGCTGCATGGCAGCAGGAGCCCTGGCTCTGTGCATGGGCAATGGGATGTGCACATTCCCTCCTGCCCTCAGCACTGTTAGGAAGGGGAAGACACCCTGGGAGCCATCACTGCAGCGTGCAGAGACAGCCATTTGGTTTTATAGCCTTTTCTTGCTGCAGCTGGTTGGTGCTCCCTTCTCCCTGCCATCTTGAGGAGGGCAGCGGGGCAGGCTGGCACAGGGCCACACTGTGCTCAGCAGCTCAGCAGTGGTGCACCCTCCTGGCGTGCCACTGGGCCTCCACTGCTAGCAAAACCACCAACACAGCCGGGAAACAATCTCAGCACCTTGCTGGGACAGTCCCCAGCACTATTTCCCTCACAGCCCCTCTGTCCACAGCCTGAGACCCCCACCTCCACCACTTGTCACCTGCCTGGTGGTTTATAAAATTTTAAAGTTAATGGTGTAATAAAAGCCAATAATTATATTGCAGCTGCAGCGGGGCATCCTGGGATGAATACATTATGGGAGCTGCAGCAGTTGGGCAGAGAGGGCAGCACTGGGAGATGCTCCAGCCAGGCAGCCAGAGATGGACAAGCTTCACCCAGGTCCTGCTGTGGGCAGGACAACCCCTTGCTTAACTCCCTCCCAAGTGACAGCTGAGCAAGAGTGACTGGAGGCTGGGCAGAGTGGAAGGGTGATCAACACTGCAGGGCTGGAGGCCAACACAGCAGTGTCAGGAAGCCCAGCGCCAGGTTCTTCACTGCAGAAGTGCAGCCTGCAAGTAGCCCCAGGGCACGGCACAGGAAATGCTGGCACTCCAGGAGCACTCACACTGGGCAGCAGGGCTGGTACCCATACACCCCACTCCTCCATCCCATCTCTGGCCCTGAGGAATGAGAGAAGCTGGATGGGAGCATGCCCAGCCAGCAGAGCATGCGGATCTGCCCTGAGAGACATCATTCAGCTGCTCCCTCACACTCAGCTGTGCCCGCAGGCCCCATTCTGCCCCAGCCCCTGCAGTCATTGGTACTCAGTGCTGGGTCAAGCACCCTGTGGCTCCTCCTGGCCCTGGACTGCTCCTCCTGCACCATCTGCTGTACTTCACCAAGGCAGCTCCTGCTTCCCATTTGGCTTTCCTAAAAACAACAGAGTCATAAACTGCCAGCAGAGCTGCCTCAGCACAGCAATAGGGCTGAGGTTTTAAATGCACCCAAGTCAGGAGGCTGGGAGTTATGGTTCCCCAGACAGCCATAGCTCAGCTGCATGGTGCCCATGACGGTCCTGCGTGTGCACAGCCGTGCGCCACGGGCAAGGGGCAGAGTTAGTGTTACCATGGGAACCATCGCTCCCCATTTTCCAACATTTGTGTGATTAAAACCTCAACCTTAATGCCAGAGCTCCGCTGATGGCATATATGGTGGGAGCACCCTGCCTGCCCTCTCCAGGCTGCTGGGCAAAGGGGATGCGAGCCCAGGAGTGCCCCTGCCCCTGATGGCTGATGGAGATGTGGTGGGCAGACTGGGTCTGCAAGGTGAGTGGGAAGCTGGAGACAGACCCTGGGAAGGGGACCCTGGACTGAGTACAGCATAGGCACAGCACACATGTGGCCACTGAGCACAGTATGTGGGCCCCTACATTGGTCATGAGCGCTGAGGGCAAGGCAAGTGCCCACCTGGCTATAGAGCACATGGCAAACATGGCACAGGCACTGTGCCAGGGACTGAGGAACTGGTGCCTTCATCACCCTGTGTACTCCAAACCCCAGGCACACTGCTGGCACCAACTGCATGTTGCAAACTCCAAACATCTCACTGGTCTTCATCTACAGCATAATGCAAACAGGAAAAACATCCAACTGTGGAGCATCCTGGAAATATTGACCTCAAAGGTGAGCTGGGCCATTGCAAACATGTCACCATCAGGCACCAAGCGCCATCTCCCTGCAGACTGGCAGCTGGCTCTGACCACAGAGGACATTGCTGGTGCCACACGTGCCACAGACACCAAAACCTGTGCTGTGAGCATGGGATGCGTGACGGACTGTGAGCTCTGAGTGCACTGGAGTGAGTCCCAACAGGGACAGCACAGGCTGCTGGCACTGCTAATGCAAGAGCTGGTGCTAGCAGTGCCCACAGACTGTGCAGCTGCTCCAAAGTGGGCCAGTATCCAGCACCAAGCACAGGCTGGACAGCAGCAGCACTACTAACACTTGCAGCAAGCTCTGTACATGGCAAAAGCATCAGGAACCTTGTGCTGACCACATCATGGGCTGCACTTACAGAGCACACTGCGAGTGAGCAGTACACTGGGCACTGGGGAGGGATGCAGGGCATGAGCTCACACCTGCTGGAGTGAGTGGGAGTGTGCAGGCAGTGGCATGCTGTGGGCACCCCGCTGCGGGCACCAGGGCTGAGCCCACTGCGGGCACCAGGGCTGAGCCCAGAGCAAGCACTGCACATGCACTGGTGCTGGGCACCAAGCTCAGTGCCAGCAGTGTGCTGTGAGCACTGATTACACCACAGGAACCAAAACACTGAGCACAGCACAGAGAGCTGGCTGGTGTGAGCACGGGCTATGCTGCAAATGCCAAATCGAACAGACGCAGGGCACACCTTGAATGGAGAGATTGCTGAGCGCTTGGCAAACACAAACCACGGCTGACACCAGATACTGAAGGTGCTGCAAACATCATCAGCGGCGGGGTGCACACCCTGAGCACACTGTGTATGCCGAGTGCTGCTGACACTGAGTGCAAGGGCTGTGTAAATAACAATGATGCCACAGGTATTAAGTGCTGAGCACTCTGCAATTATCAAGCAAACTGTGGGCATCAAGCGCTGCACACGCCATGACTGCAAACACACTGCAGGCACCAATTTGACAAATACACTCCTGATAACAAGCATGTGGCTGGTGCTGAGGGCACCGAAGGGCGTGTGAGTGTGGGTACAGAGTGCCACGGGCTATTGCAAACACCAAATCTGGCACAGGCAGAATGCCTGGGAATGCTGCACACATCAGCTCAGGCATTGTGTGCGTTGCAAATACCCAATATAGCACAGGCACTGAATGCCAACCAAATCCTTCACTGGCTCCCAGGCTATAAGAAACATGCCAAGTCACCACCCTCTAAATGCTAATGCAAACACCAAGTGGATGCAGACACCACGCAGTCTCATGCTGACCATCAAGAACTGGTCATGCTGCTGCTAGCCCTCTTCCTGTGCCAGCCTCAATGCCCACTGAAAGGAGCAGCTTCTCCAGGTGCTGCGAACATCAGAGTTGGTGGCACCTAGTGCTGACACAGCACAAGTCACAAACTCACCCCAGGTGAGCCCCAGCAACTACGGTGAGGGCAGCTCAGCCAGCCTCGTGGTTCTCCCACGCCAGGGTGCGTGGGGTCCTGCCTGTCTCTTGGGGAGCGACAGCCATGCATTAGTGCCAACAGTGCGGCGTGTGCCGGTGTGCTCAGGGCCTGTTATTTCATTTTCACTTGTCCCATCCCATTAGCACAGCTGTCTGCCACCAGAGAAGGGAAAATTGATGCTAAACGGGATATCAATTTATCATGGAGTGTGTCACCCGCCGCACGGCTCTGCCAGCCGAGCAGCAGAGACGCGCTGCACCAGCCAAGCAGCACCTGTAATTAACAGCTCGTCAGCCTCCCCCACTCCTGCAGCCTGGGCACCAGCTGGCGGGTGTGGTACGGGGAAATCCCAGCTGTGGTGCCACCCTCCAGCCCTGCCAGGACCCTGGCATCACTCCCCAGGGCCACGTGTGCCCACCTCCCAGCCAGGGACAGAGGCAGTCAGCAGGTTGCATGTGGGTGTACCAGGGATGCCAGCCTGAGGAATGGCTTGGAGAGCCGGCTTAGAGAGAGAGGTTTGCCCCTGCCCCAGCCCTGCCCCGGCCGTTTTCACCCCTGCCCTGATCCCTCCCAGCTGAGGTGTCCCAGCACGAGGCAGAGCTGCAACTCAAGCGGTGACAGTGCCCAGTGAGTAACGAGCCGGGAGCCCAGCTCCGCGGCATGAGTTACAGCCGCTGCCTGTGCTCAGTGAGACATCAATCCCGTCGGGTGGCGGGGACAGAAATGGAGAGTTCAGCGTGCCGGGAAGGGGCAGCAGGATGGGCCATCAATCCTGGGCAGGAGGGTGAGATGCCAGCACAGGCAAGGCAGGAGGGCACCCACTGAAACAGCCCCTGCCCACATCCCCATGTTTACCCCTGGTGCCCTTGGGTGCCCCCAGCCCCAGGAGAATGCAGGCTGTTGTGCCTAGTCCACACTGCCCAGCTGAGGGGCCACAGCAGGAGGGATGGGCCAGATGTGGCTTCCCCAAACCCTGGGATGCCAGTGGTCATACTGTGAGAACAGAAAGGAGGGACAGCCTAGTATAGAGTCAGAAATAGGTCCCAACCTGGTGCCAGAAAAATCTCTGGGTGTTTTTGTATGAGCAAAACCATCT
>NW_005054298.1:14337255-14337692 GCF_000277835.1 Geospiza fortis | reverse complement strand
GGCTGCGGAGCCGCGCCAGCAGCGCTGGGGCCGATAATTGGATGCATGTTTCTTCCAATGAGTTTGTATCATTTTTATGTAAATTTGACATTTTCCTGATGTTCTGTAATGTGCACAAAGCAAGTGCCGCTCCTGCCGTCGGCAAAGCCTATTTCCTTCCTGTCTGAAGTGCTGTGTTGATTTAAGGGCCTGCTAATACGCACAGCCAGCCCCCCCCCCGTGCACACACACGTGCTCACACGTGGCTCGCTGGCTCCGATCTGTCTCCACCAGTCTCACGTGCTGCTCCCAAGCACCGTGTCCAGCCCAGGGCTGTCCTGCACCAGGACACCATGGAGCTGGGCTCCCCAGGAAAGCAAAGCACCTTCTTTATCCATCTCACGTGCCACCAAATGATGCTGCTTGGCATCATGAGCTGCTCAGCTCATCCTGATGGA
>NW_005054298.1:14331372-14337245 GCF_000277835.1 Geospiza fortis | reverse complement strand
CCAAGCCCTGCATGGAAGGAATGCCACCAGCAGTCCCTCAGGGGTCCTTCATCTCCTCTTGGAAAGTAGGAGGAGTTCAGAGCCCAGGAGCCAGAGCAGGAGGAGAGGAAACAGTGACCAAGAGTCACCTTTCTGGCAGCACAGGAAGGTGCTGCCAATCAACCACTTTCAGGGGACTGTGCAGTGGGAGCTTTGGAATTGTTGCCTGGGAGCTGCCAGAGGGCTGGGTGCATCTGCCCAGGCACCCCGTGGCACTTCTGGGCAGGGCTGCCATGTCCTGGCCACAGACCACGTGCCTATGGACACTGGGGTGCCTTCCTCGGGGTGGGAGCACCCCAGCTCCCACATCCCCGGTTTCTCGCGCCGCACGCCTTTCCCAGGCTCTGTCTGTGGCGCAGGCGAGTGGGTTTCAAAGGCAGTGCTGCTATTTAAAGCCCTTATTGTTCGCGTCCTTGACACCGACAGCTACATCCTGCTGTCGTTCGATGTGAGCGCATCCTGGCCCGGCCAGCCAGAGGAAGGCAGCTAATGAAGAGCAAGTGCAAAGACGCCTCTTCTTTGTCCTGTTCACAAAGCAGCTTCCCAAACAGTCCCCCTCCGCCCTTCACTGAGCAGCTATTTATAGTTCCCCTTCCCCAGGGCATGCTGGGAGTTTCCTCCAGACAGTGATGCCCTGGGATCCCTTCAACGGGCCACAGGGATGAAGGCTTTGTGACCCCTCAGCCCTGAGAGCTGATAGCAAATCCCATCCCATCCTTGCAAGCTCCCCTTCCAGAGGCAGCCATGAGGACAGCTGGGTCAGCCAGGGCCAGGGGGAGAGTGGGCTTCCCACAGGGTCATCTCCCTACCCAGCCCTGGCAGCCAGTGGTCCTGGGGGAGCTTCTCCATCTGGGCAGCATAGCTGCCTCTCTCCTCTTCATTCCTGCAGGCAAGCACACATCTGCTGCTGCTGCTCCCCTGCCTGCCTCGGGCACAGGGCTGCGCAGCTGTGGGACGCAGCGGAGGGCTGAGTGCCCCATCTGAACCCTGCGTGCCCGGGGCAGCCTGTCTCCTGGCCCCCCATCACAGCGGGCATCTGCTGTACCCCCGTGCCAGGTGCTGTTCTCTCCAGCAAGAGGCTCTGACAGGAAATTAAAGATTAATGTTCCCCACGGCACCTGTGCCAGCGGCGCCCATGGTGCTGAGGACGTGCCCAGCATGGCAACCTGGGGGCTGGGGGGGCGGTGGGCAGGCAGGGGTCCCTGGGGCATTTGACCAGAGAGCAGGGGGGCTATGCAGGGGGCAGAGGTGGCATGAGGAGGGAAAGGATGTGCCCTGTGCCCTGTCACTACATTGGGTATCCAGTGCCAGGCAGGGAAATGCCCCTCTGCAGCCAGGGCAGCATAGGGGTTGAAAGGGCTAAAGAGGCAGCTGCAGAGGATCACAGGTCTGGAAGTTCTGTGCAGAGCCATCAGCTCCTTCCCTACCTCCTTCAGGGTGGGGAGCCACCAGTCCCTTGAGGGGACACCTCAGGGCAGGCCAGGGGATCCAGCATGTGGCTAACTGGCCACCTGGCACAGTGAGCAGGCCATGCAGCTGAGCAGGCTGCACCATGCCAGGAGCATTTCCTCCCTCCCACTGGGAGGGGATTAAGCTCAGCCAAGCTCAGGCTGGCAGTGGCCATGCCCACACAGCTGCATGTGTGGCTGCAGCTGCCTCCTCCACTCCCCGTGCAGCCGGGTATTGCATCCTGCTGCACCCACTGCCTGTTCCTGGGGCAAGCCCCCCTGCTCCCAAGGCACGGGTCTGTGCCAGATCCCATTGCACCCTGTACCAACTCCCATGGGCACATACTGAGGCCCACGAGGGTGGTGACACCTGGTCCCCCACTGCCTGCCCTGGACAGGCACCCACCACGACCATGGGTCCCTCCCCACAAACACCGGGCACCTTGGTGTGCAGGGCTATGGTTTTGTGAAATATGGCCCCTATAAATCCCATCGTGTGCGTGCCATAATTCTCAATATATTTTCAAATATAGTTCAATTATTTTTCCCATATATCATGGGGAAATTGCATTGGCGAGTGGCGGCACTAAGCAGGGAGCGCGTGGCGGGGCGGCATTAATAGGATTGTGCATGGTATTATGCATGAGGTCGTTCAGGACACAGTGGGGAACCTCCCGTGCTCCAGAGAGACGGGAAGGAATAAATCAGGCTATTAGCCCAGCACCTTGCTCAGGTCTGCAGGGGATTAATCTCTACAGCGTGTAGAGATCCCAGCTGGGCTCTCTCCCTGGGAAGTCTCCCTGGGCTGCTCTCAGAAGCTCTGTCCCACTCTCTGCCCAAAGCACCAGGGAGCAGAGGCAGTGCTGAACGTGCCAGACTCACCAAAGTGGATGTGACATCTCTCTGGGGAGCCGTTTACCATGACCATATGCAGGGCAGTCCCTGAGCTGTGTGTGGAGACACTCTGGGAAAACCCTGGGTATCTTGGGACTTCTCTGGAAAAGCCTCATCCTTGGCTCGAGCTCGCAGCCCTCGTTCCACCCTGTGTGAGGCCCTAGCAGCCTCGTGCCCCACACTGCAGGTGGGCACCATGGGCACCCTTGCTGTATCTCGCTGTGAGACAGCAGCTGGGCCAGCAGCACCTGAGAGAAGCCGCAGCCCTCAGGACAGGCGCGTATAATCAGCCAGGACAGTCACATTTCCTTCAGCTCGCCATGAATATTTATGCAATTTGTGCAGAGCTGCCAGAGCCGATCTGCTGAGCCAGAGGGGAGATGGCAGCCTGGGTGCCCAGCTTCCCTGGGGAGCTCCCTGGGTCTGGTCCCTCTTGTCTGGGCTGCTGCACACCCCTCCAGGACACCACTGCCAGCAGTGAGATGGGAAGTGAGGGTCCTGGGAGCAGTGACCTTGGGAATGGATGTAAGGGACCTCAGTGTCCAAGGTGGGGCTGGACACTGCTGTGTTGGGTTTGCAGAGGGAACGCTGGAACTAGACAACCCCATGAACAGCACCAGAAGCAGGTCCTGGAAACTGGGCTTGTGGACTACTCGCCTCCTGCCTGTTCATCTGGGAGAGCCTGGAAGCATTAGCACCACGCAAGCTGCTGCCAGCTGAGGGGGAGCCCAGCATGCAAGCAGCAGGAGAACTTGGTTCTATCTCTGCAGGGTGTTTCTGCGTGAGGACAGCTGGAATTCCTACAGAGGCCAGACATCCAGGGCTGCTGTACTCTGGTAGCACGCAGCATATTCATTCCCATGCATAGGGCTTGGCCCTCTAAGAGCAATGAAGAGGTTCCTGGTGCTTGGCAGATGCCGCCCTGGCTGGGTCCTGGGGCATGCCTGGCCCTGCAGTGGTGTCCCAGAGCAGGCAGGGGGGTGAAGGACCTGCAGGGCCAGGGCACGGGTGCTTCCCAGCAGTGGCAGAGCTGGCAGTGCCAGAGCAAGCAGCGAGTGCAGGTGAGGTTTACAGTAAAGGGAAAAACAAATTATTAATCATGAGAGCAGCCCCAGCCGGGCTGTCAGGGCCGCATGGGCTCATGAATATTCAGCATCGGGCTGAGCACTAAATCTCATTTAAATGTCAGGGACCATTAGGCAGACAGTGAGGGGGCTGGGATGGCAGCTCCCCACTCTGTGCCAAGCCCTGCATCAGACAGAGGGGCTGGGACTGGGGTGCTGGCACCCTGCTGGCATGGCTCACACTAGTGCTCTGTGTATCCTCAGTCCAGCACCTGGCTGCTCCTTGGGGGTGTCTGAGACCCCCTGACACCTCTGTTTACCCCAAATATCTTCTGATTTCTGGTGGGGGATGAAAACCCTCACCAAACACCCTACAGATGCAGACACTGTGAACTGCATGTTCTGCTCCCTTCTGGCAGAGGAACAAACCCTAAAGGATCATCAACCCAGTCAGGTTCAGCCTGGCAGGACAGTTTCCTGGCCTCTGGCATCCCAGCCAATCCTCCTTACTCCTCAAAGCACATACAGGAGCAGTTCCATGTTCTTTCCTGGACACAGAGCTGGAGGGATGCCAGAAGGGCATCCAGAGGGATGTCTGGGAGGACTGAGGCCATGCCAGAGAGGTGCAGGCAGCACACTCAGGGCTCTGCACTCTTGAAATTCCTCTTTGGAGCCCATTCTTGGTCAGTGCCTGGGCACCATGTCTCTCGAGCTGCCTGCCATCCATGCTTAGGGTGGTTGGTGGCCCTCGGGGGTGCCCACAGCAGGGCAATGGCAGGAGGCAGCAGCAGGCAGCAGGAAGGAGCAAGCACGCCTGGGCACTGCCTCCCCGTGCTGGCACTCACACTCTCTCCAGCTCAGCAGGGCCCTGGCAATTACACGGATACGTTTAAGCTCTTAATCCTACTGAAGATTATTCCAAGGTCGGGGCACCAGACAGGTCCCCATGCACTGCAGGCTGTGGTGCATCCTTGCTGCCATCTGCCGGGACAGCCCAGCTCAGGGCATGCTGGCACCTGGCACACAGCAGCCCTTCCCACGCCTGGGCCACCAGCATCCCTCCATCCATGGAGCTGGCCAAAGCCTTCAGCCTGCTGGCATCTCCTGGAGGCTGGGGTGGGTGACCCTGCTGGCAGGCTCTCCCAGGTACCACTGGTACCTCTCCTGGCTCTCCAGCCTCCCAGCTCCATCAGCTACCTGGTTTTGTCTCATGGTGCTCCATGGGAAGCATGGGTGGCCTGAAGAAGAGATCACTCCATCAGGGCACAGGAAACATCTCGGACTTGTCATGGGTGTGGCTGGGGATCCAGAGCTCCTGTGTGCCCATCCAGGGTAACACTAAAGCTCAGAGCTGCAGAACAGTGCCTTAGCCTGGGTCTGGAGAACCTTGGCAGCCAAAGAAATGGCTCACAAGTTCTAAAACTTTTACAACTGCTGGCATTGGCAGGTGATGATCTGAGAGCAACAAGTGGCTCGAAGATGATGCAAACCAACCTGGGAGTAGATCTGAAGCCCACTGCAGAGCAGGGCCATTAACTGCAGCAGCTCATGCCCTGGGCCATGCTGGGGTCTCCCCCAGACCCCTCCAGATGAGCAGCTATGCTTTATGAGGCCATGGCCCCAGCCCCAGGCAGGTAGTGACTGATTATAACTAAAAGGAGGGAACAGGCCCAAGACAGGCAATAGGTGCTCAGCCTGGGCAGTGGCACACGGGATTCACCCTCCTGCCCTCTGCATTGCTCATTGGAAATCAGCACCCACTCCTCAGCATGGCCTCGGTTCCTCCCTGCCCGCTGCTGACAGCTGATGGAGCCCTGCAGGACCTGGCATTTCCTCCCTGGGAAGATGTGTAAATGCTGCAATCCATCACTGTCCCATCTCCTGTGGCAGGCCAGCTGGCCAAGGACGGGGCTCTGGGATGGGTATGGTGTCTGGCATTACCAGCTGGAGACAGTGGGACTCCCAGGAGACAGGGAGAGAATGATGCACTGTGTCTTTGGGTGCTGTGTGTGACCACACCGCATCACTTGGATCCACAGCTGACATCAGGCTCACCCTGCTGGGCAGGGGCAGAGCCCAGAGCACCATTTTGTCCAATCATCACCTCCAAAATCCCCAAATCCCCTCAGCAAGGCACTTCTCCAGCACGGCACCTGGTCCCTCCCGCTGCGGCGTGTGCTGGTGGCCAGCGCTGGGCTGCCCTGCTCTCCCCTCCCAGCAGTGCAGCCATCCCACAGAGCACACACAGACACAGCATGGCACACACACTGCCCCCCTCCTCCCACACCCCCAGCCCCTGCAGCTGCTGCGCCCCAAACCCCTGCATCTCCTCCTACTGCTGCTTGGGAAGGTAAAAGAAAATATTAATGATTATTAGGAAGAGCTAAAGCAGAATTGCAAATGTTATTTCTCTGGTAGATGGATGATA
>NW_005054298.1:14329981-14331327 GCF_000277835.1 Geospiza fortis | reverse complement strand
TCTGGAGCTCTGCTGTCACCTTGTCTCTGCTCAGAAGGGCTTTTACTGGCTCACTGGGGGATGCACGAGAACAGGTTATTAATACATGGAGAGGGGGATGGAATCCATTTGACTTGAAAATAGCTGAGAAACTGAACGGCACTTCTAAAATCTGCTTTTAATCAGAAGGAAAAGAAGAGAAGTTTGAACAATTAGGGAGTAATGAAGAGCTTTGGAAAAAAAAAAAGCAGCTCTCTGAAGATTAGCTAAGATTTTTACAGCACTTCAAGCATTTAAAGAGCTATGCTGGTATTGAGCAAAACGATGTGCAAATATTCCCTGTGAAAATCAGAGGTGGTGGGATTGACAGCGAGTGCCAGAGCCTGGATGTCCACAGGCAGGCACAGCTCTGGTTTGCTGCAAGCAGCGATGTTGTGCTGTCTGCAGGGCACCCAGGGCAGGCCAGCAGCAGGTGACAGCAGCAGGGCTCACCTGTGCCACTGCCCGTGAGAGGATAATGGGAGCCTGGCCAGGAGCCGGCCCCAGCTTGGCCGTGGTGGAGAGCCATGGTGGAGTCTCAAGTAGAAGTGCAGCCACCATGCAAGGCTGGAGCCATCCCAAGCCCTTGGCAAGAGAAGGAGGGGTGATCCCCCTATGGGTTTGGCTTTTGTGAGTCCAAGGATGCCCAGCATGGGCAGGGACTGCTGACAGCACATCCCTGAAGGACAGCACATGGAAAAGCTTCCTCAGATGCTCCCTGAGGCTCAGAGAGGGGATGGGCAGCCGTGACACCGGCATTCCCTGCCCTGAGCCAAGCCTTGGCCTCCGGCAGGCGGGGCAGCCGCCAGGCAGTCCGTCCGTCCATCCCGGCCGAGCTGGCGGCTGCTCCGTGCCAGTACCTGCCAAGGGCCCGTCACCAGGAGGTGAGCGCGGGGGCTGCACAGCCGTGCACAGCAGCAGCTGGGTAATTTTCATGCTAAGTGAAAAGTAAAGTGCACAGACTCTTTATTAGAGCGAGCACGGTGCGGGGAACAATGAAGGCAGTGATGATCGTTAACTTTCTAATCGGAGGAGAAAAGTCCTCAATGCAATTTTTATGGTAATAACATCGACACTAAAGATAATTGCTCCCCGCGTCGCGCTTAGCGCCAGGAAACTGTTTGGGAAAAAAACATTAATTTGCAGGAACTGAGCCAAAGTTTCCTTAAGGCAGCTGTTCCCTGTGCCACCCCGTCCCCAGCCTATGCCGGCACTGGCCGCTGGCCGACCCCTTGCCCTTCCAGCTCTGCCCACCCCTCATCCCTTGCGCCAGGCAGGCTGTGTTTGCACCGTGCCGGGGCCGCCTTTCACAGCATTGGCTCCTGGGG
>NW_005054298.1:14329608-14329971 GCF_000277835.1 Geospiza fortis | reverse complement strand
TGCTGGAGACGGTGCAGCCCACCTCTGCGGTGGTGGAAGAGGGCCAGAAACATTTTGGGTGATGTGATCGAGCAGCGCTCATGCTGCAGTGAAGGGGACGGGCAGGGCTGCCCCGTGCGCCGGGACCACCGCGAGCAAGGAGGAATGGGAGCTCGCCCTCCCTGGGGAATAATAAACACAGGAGAAATTACAGCCAGGTGACATTTTAACGAGCTGGCGTCCTGTGTGGCATTAATATTCCAGGGGCTGCAATTCCCTCGTGGGTGTTTGAGAGATGAAAAAAAAATCCCAGCCCAGTAAAATCAAATAAATAAATCTCTGCCTAAGCGTGGCGTCTCCCCCGCCCCCGGCACGGAGCTGGAG
>NW_005054298.1:14327204-14329573 GCF_000277835.1 Geospiza fortis | reverse complement strand
AAGCGATCGTCTCATCTTTGAGCGTGGCGGCAGGATGGATGATTTATCCCGGCTCCCGGCGCCCCGGCTGGGGCGAGAGCGCGGGGCCGGGGATGATGCATCGGGCAGGAGCAGAGGTGGCGGCGGGGGGAAGGCAGGGGAGCAGGGTGCGCACACAGGCCACCGCTCAGTTCTAAATTAATTTTAATATTTGACAAATCAAATCTACTTAGGTGAGCCGTGGGCCATGCAAAGGAGATTTATGAGGGTTTGGGGCGGTCGGTTGCACGTGCAGCCCTTATTGGCCGCTGCCTGATGGGGTTCCAGCGCTCACAGCATCACCGGCTCCCCCCTCCCCAGGAGCAGGGATGCACACAGTGAAACAGCACAGCCGTGGCAAGAAAAATGTCCCAGAATCTAAGTCCTGGTTATTAGGCTGGCAAGAGTGACAGACCCTTTGCCTGCCCCAGCTCTAAGCCCACTGGCAGAGCTGGCAGCCAGGGCACAGTGCTGGCTATAGCTCGATGTGGTACCTGATGCCCAGGATGTCCCAGGGAACTCCAGCCACCCTAGAGAAGAGCAGCCAGTTCCAGCCTGCTGGGGACGATGCTGGAGCAGTTTCCCATGGGTTGGGGGGGATTATAAGTCTGTGGAGGGAAGAGGCATGCGGGGAGCAGGTGGTGGTGTGCAGGGTGTGCAGAGCCATTTGCCTGCAGGACCATTTCAGTCCCAGCTACATCAGGCCCACAGATTCATGGGCCCTGGGAGGTGACAGGAAACCTGATAGGTTTTAAGACAGCAACATGCCCTGAATCTGCAAGGTGCCTGAGCAGGCGAGGCAGGGAATCCAAAATGTTTACAGCCTCAAGGGACTGCGGAGCAGTGAAGGCAGGCTGGGCTGCCTGGGATGAGATTTCCACGCTGGGGACAGACTGCTGCCATCCCTAATGTGCTGTTGGAAATCTCTCCCTCTGCATGGGCATCCCCTCAGCAGCTCTGCAGAACTGGCACCTGATGTGAGACCAGGGGAGACTCAGAGAAGCCCACTGCCCCTGAGCTGAACCCACTCCTGTGGCAAAGCCCCGGCATGGGGGCTCCCCTGGATTGCAGAGGTCTCTCACAGTGATTCAAGAGAGGGGTCTTTAGTGCTTTCTGCCCCAGTGCCCCTCACACCTGCCCGTGGGTGAGGACCAGCCTATACTTGTTTCTTCTTGCTGATTACTTGGCACAGTCAGGCAGCCATGCCCCAGTGCTCAGGCAGGGAGACCAGGGCTGCCCTCCACCAGCTCTCTCCCGCAGGATGCTATTACAGAGATGCAGCACTGGGCTCTGTGCTGCAGACCAGCCCCATGTCTGGCTGCAGCCTCAAGCTGGGACCTACAGCATATCCCTGTATTGAGGGACACACAGTGGTCCAGAGCCCGTGGCAGGGCAGGCAGCCTTTCCAGCTCCTCCAGCAGCAAAGAGGCATGTGGTGCACAAAGCTCAGGCCAGCCCAGAACCTCGGGTGCCTCCATCTCCTGTTCTGCCTGAGTTTCCCCCAGCTCCCACTCTAACAATGGCAGAGCCCTCCAACTGTCCCAGGTCTGCCAGAGAACAGCCAAGGGCCAGGGCAGAGATGTGAGGTAGAGCAGAGACAGCCTATATGCAGGGATGACATGTACACCTACCCCTTGCAAGCCTTACAATGTAAAACAGAGACCACAAAGGTCTCAGAGGACTTTAAGAAATCTCTGCAAGTTGCCCGGACCAGTAGGGACCAGCTTTCAGAGGTGATGGATGTAAGGAGAAGGCAGTTTCCAGCCCCTGCCTGGCCATGTGCTTGGTCAGGCTCCCAGCTGGGCATGGGTGGCAGCTGCTGCATCCCAGCATATCCCTGCACAGTGGGATGAAGAAGGATGGATGGAGGACCATGCCTCTAGGGCTGTGAGCTTCATCCCCACAATGGCACACAGTTCCTGATCGCCCTCTCCAGCCCACCTCCAGCCCTACAGCTGCCCCATCCACAGCAAACAGTGCCAGCCCTGGTGATGCACAGCCCATGGGAAAATGGGCCCTGTGTTACAGCTCCAGCTCTTACAGAAGCGTATGTTCCCATAAAATATCTACATTTGGATGCAGAGTTTTTCGGGGATTGGAGAACGCTGTGCTGATAATTAAACATCTGCTCTGCATTTGTCTGTCTTCCTGCCACGATGTCGCTCCAGCCCTCATTCTCCCCTCCCTGTCCTCTGGCAATCAGTCTGGACAGCATTCCCTGCTCAGCGCTCTGTGCTGGCCCTGAGCCACAGCATCCTGGGCCATGGGTGCTGGAAGAGAGATGGCAACTCTGGGCACCCTCGGAGCAAACAGCAGCTTCACTGCCAGCACCCACAGCCTTTGAGAGGCTG
>NW_005054298.1:14324986-14326945 GCF_000277835.1 Geospiza fortis | reverse complement strand
GGAGCCTGCAGACCCAACAGCCTTCTCTGTGGCTTGCACCAGCCCAAACAGTTCCTCCGAGCCCCACCAAGCATTGCCAGCCAGTGCTTGTCCATGCACTGTCCCCTGGGCTGAGCAGGCAGCTGCCACCACCATGCTGCAACAGGAGAGCATCAAAACAAGCTCCAAATTGATCCCAGAGACACTCCTGCAAGCCCCAGTCATGTCCTGCTAGGAGCAAGCGTCTGCTCTAGTTACTGTCTCCTAGGAGAGCACCGAGGCCTTCAGGCTGTCACAGGAGGAGCAGACCCAAACATGACATCTCCATGGAGCCCGGCTATGGCAGGCAGGGCCACAGCACCACGGAGCAGATGGCACCAGGACCTGGATCAATGGGAGCTGGCTGGGGCCCATGGGGGCTCTACCAGCTCCTCCAGGGCTGGGCTGGTGCTAGGATGAGCTCGGGAAAGGGCTGGGTCCCTTTCCTAGCTGTGGTACCTGACCCCAGCTGTGCCCCTGCTGCTGCCCAAATACCCAGCAGGGCTGAGCTGGGGCAGCCGTCCCTGCCCACACTGCTGGCCCTGAGAGCTGCACTCCCTGCCTGCCCTGAGAGCTTCCCTCCCTGCCTGCCCTGAGAGCTGCCCTCCCTGCCTGCCCTGAGGAGCTGCACTCCCTGCCTGACCACAGAGGCAAGCTGGGGCACTGTGCCACGTGGGCACTGCCAGCAGCCACACCACCACCTCTGCCCTGGGACCCAGAGCCCCACGGGGTGCCAGCATCCATGGGGACAGCACCCTGCTCAGAGTGGGGTTCCAGAGCAGAGCTGGGCACTAGGATGGGGGAGGCTGTGTGGGGAGCACGGCAGGGCACCAGGTGCAGCACTCCAGCCTGTGCCAGCAACATGCCCCCCTTCACCAGGGCTGCCCTTCCTGCCATCCCTTGTCCCCTGCCTGCTCCCTGCCCTGCCTCCCGGCCCACATGCTGTTTGTCACACTTGTCACCATGGCAAGGGAGAGATTAGCCGTAGACCCTCCGCTCCTGCCCCAAGCCACTGATTCATATTCATGAGACTTCAAAGCATCTCTCTGGCTCTCCTGCACCAAACCTAATCCTCTACTGCAGCACTGTGCCAGCAGCCCCAGCCCTCCTCACTCTCAGCTCCAGGCTGGGAGCTGGCAGCCCCACAGCCCTCCTGCCCTGCCTGGCCATGGCCATGGCCCACACCCACCAGCCACAGTCATGGGGAATGCTCTGCACCATGGGGTGGCTGCCGTGGGAGCCACAAAAACAGGGGTTAGGAGCACAGAGGTGATGGCTTTTGTGTCCTCACCTGCACCTGCCCATCCCTCCAGCCCTCAGGGCTGTCCCTGCAGTACCCTGGCTGGACTGCCAGCCCAGCAGCAGCTGGGCAGCTCCATCAGGAATCCCCAGCCCAATCCCTGCAAGGATTGCAGTCATGTCAACAGTCCTCTGTAGGGGATGGTTGATACAGGTGCCCCACAGCCCCCTACAAACCTGCCACAATCAGCAGCCAGCAGGCCTTGGAGGGGCAGCGCTGAGGGGCAGCTGGGTATTCAGAGCACAGCATTGCTGGGCAGCCTTCCTGTGCCCACATGTGACAAATCCTGCAGCACTGTACCCGCAGAGGAGTGGCAGGGAACGTGCTGGAAGCATTTGGAGGTGCAGGCAGGACCACAGTGAGTACCTGCTCCCAGCCTGCCCCTGCAGGGCTGTGGGGCAGAGGATGGGAGGAAAAGGCCCCCAGGAGTGCTCTCCTCCACCCCTCTGCAGTGTGGGGGCAAGCAGGGCTGCAGAGCCACCCCAGGGCCACCCGCAGGTACAGCTCAGTGCTCCACAGCAGGATCACATCGGGGTCAAACACAGGCAGCCCCACACAGAGCCAGTGGTACCGTGCCACCTGCAGGTGCTGGCAGCCCTGTGCCAGCCCTGGTGCTGGTGCTGGGAAGGTTCTGGTTCTGC
>NW_005054298.1:14317630-14322510 GCF_000277835.1 Geospiza fortis | reverse complement strand
CACTCCCACCTGGGACATCCAACCCTGGCACTCCCACCTGGGACATCCAACCCTGGCATTCCCACTCCCACCTGGGACATCCAACCCTGGCACTCCCACCTGGGACATCCAACCCTGGCACTCCCACCTGGCACCTGGGATTTCCCTGCCATGTCAGAATGGGGACAGGCAGTGATCGCTGCACTACCAGCCCCGGTGCCTCAGTTTCTCCTCAGTGCAGACAATGCTAGAACCAAATTTGGGGTGACCAGGCAAGATTTGGGACTGCATAAATTTCCTGAGAGAAGAGGCTGAGAGGTAATGTGCACAGAAGCAGGCAGAGAGGGCGGGGAGCTGCAAGAAGGATGGTGCCTGTCTGCTTCAGGCAGGGCACCTGCAGCTGTGTAGGGGTGAGGATTTGGTCAATGGATTTGGCCAATGCAGAGCTGCCCTACAGGGCTTTGGCCCAGCAGCCCCCAGCAGGACTCAGAGCCTGTCAGAGCACACAGAAGAGCAGGTGACACACCAAAAGCCACTTTTCATTCCTCACAGACACCCGCAGAGTGGGCAAGGAGACATGATCCCAGCACAGCCCAGGTTGTGAGCCTTGCAGCAGGATCTGGTCAGGGAGAAGGGTGAGAGCAGCCCCTCAGTGCCTCACAGCACCCCTCAGCCCTGGCCTGGGGCTGTGGGGCTGGGTGCCCAAATGTAAGCTGCCACTGTGTTTATGGAGGGCCAGATTCCCCCATGGGGTGGGTGGGGGTGCTGACCTGGGATGGGGTGAGACCCTGGGGCTGCTGCCACTGCTGGAGACACCCATACTTAGCCAAGGTGGTGCTGGGAGCTGCCCCCCCCCCAGCATGCAAAACATGATTAATTACAGAGTAAGTCATTAATATTCACAGCTAATTAAAGATCCTTATCATGAATAATGGAAATCACTCTCCAAATTATGGGACAAAGATGGAGGAGGGGGGAAAAAGCCCTTTGAGAGGGGTCTACAGAGGGGCAAAGCTCTCGGGCTGGGACATAGAGGGTAGGGTTCACACCCTCCTTGTGGGATGCGTGGGTCTGGCAGTGCCCTGGTTGGGATGCAGTGGTGGGCAGAAGCCAAGGCAGTGGGCACTGGAGCTGGCAGAGGATGCAGCCACACTGGAAGAGGGCCCAGGAGGCCCCAGGGGCACCAGGCAACCCTGCCTGTGGGTCTCTAACCTGCCGCCCCCAGGACCCAGTCTCGCACACTTCGCGCTGGCCCAGTGCTGCACATCTCCTCCTGGAGCAGGGATTGCCCTAATCCTGTGTCACACAGTCTCCAAGCCTGCTGGCCCCAGCAGCCGCCCAGAGTGAAGCTGGGATGGGGCTGCCTGGTCCTGGAGGGGCAGGTGGGAAGGGAGGGCACCAGCACTTTGCCTGAGCTCCTGTTATACAAATGAAAGGTTTTTAGTGGGAAAGTCTCTGGGAGAGTAATACATCTCCCATATTGATCGCAGGCCAGGGACCAAGGCACGGCTTAAACAGTAATTGATTTCTAGCCGCCGAGATGTGTTGGGGAGCATTGATTTAACAGCACTGCAGACACACTGCTACTAATCTGATTAAAGTATTTAGCAGAAATGTTATTCTTTTAAAAAAAAACAGAGGGAGGTGACGGTGCTGCCTGGGGCTGAGGCAGGCCTGTGGAGCAGGGACAGCCCAGCACCCTGCCAGCGGGGAGCTGGGGACAGCTCTGTGCCTGGTGGGGGTGGCACTGCCTCGGCACACATCCCCAGCCAGTTGTGCTTGCAGCCATTCCTGATGGTGCTGCCAAGGATTCCTGTGAGCCTGGCAGGATGCAGGCAAGGCAGAGCCAAGGATGTGTGCTGGGAGTGTGGACAACACGTGGAGGAGTTCCAAGCCAGTGACCCTGCCAGTGCAGCCACCAGCTGTGCTGGGGACAGGGCAGCAGTGGAGGCAGCCTGCAGAGGTAGCCCTGGGTGCAGGCATGCTTGGCTGGTGGAGCAAACACATGGGCCACCCCAGAGCTGCAGCAGCCAGGGAGGTGCAGGAGCCAAGGCCTAGCAGTGCCTGGGCTTGGAGGGAATGCTGAGCAAGGGGGCCCACGCAGGGACCATGTGCACTGCTGGCCTACTGGCCATGCAGCCCCGCCATGTTCAGCCTTTCCCCACAGTGTGCCCTGCCACAGCTGGCCAGGCCATCACCAAGAGCTCTGGCACGCTGTCCCCTCCTGCCCCTGTCCTGCCCCACTGCTGAGGGTGGGGATGGATGCTGGGCTACTGAGAATGGAACTCTCCCATGCCATTCCCAGCCCTTGTGGAAAGGTACCAAATGAGCAGGTGGAAGGGTTCCTGCCACTCCCCATCACACTCATCAGCCCAGTTAATTAACAGGCGATGTCAAACAAATAAATTATTCCTGCTTCCTATTGATTCTAATTTACTGGCCCCTGGAGAACCCAGGATCGTTTATCCCACCTGTCACCCCTGCACAGCAGCTGCACTAACATCTGCCCTGCTCCCTTCACCTCTCCTGCCCATCTACCTCCAGGGCAGAGCTGGGCACAGCCATGGGGCCCACAGTGCCCCACATCACTGCCTTTGTACCCCAGAATGCAGCTGAAGCCAGGTCTGCTTCTTCTGCTGGGAATGGCAGATACACTGCTGCCAGCAGCACAGGAGAGAAACTGTCTGCCCATTGTTGTGGCACTCCTGCTTGCCTGGGGTTCAGCTTCATCCAGGGGTTCCCTGGCTCCTGCTAGCCCTTTCCCCTCCCCAGCAGCACCAGAAGAGGTGTGGGTGTGAGTTGTGGCTACCTGAGCATCCAGGCCCCCAGCCCAGGCCATGCCCACCAAGACAAAATCCGGATTTCCCCGTTGTCCCAGAGCAGGGCCCCTGCTGCCCACTCATCAGCCTTTGATGCCTGTCTCCTCTGCAGGAGGCTGATCAAAGCCTGAGCCCCTCCCAGCTGCCACCCCTATGGATGCTGGATCAATAAATCAATGCCAGCTCAGCTGCTGACTGCACAGTAAGCTCGGTTGGGAGATCCTGGTGAGGAACCTCCTGGCATCCACCCCTGCCTGCTCCAGGGCCTCAGCTCATGGCTGATGTCACACTGGGCTAGTGATGCACCACACCAATCCAGGCAGGATGGGGACGGCTGCCAGCCCTCGGCAGCCAATCCTGTCTCCTGCTGGGGTCTGGGCAGCACCCAGTGACACGTCCTGCTCCTGCCCTGGCCAGGGACCGCTGCCCAGTGCTGCCTGCACTGCAGGCTGGAGGCTGCAGGAGCCTCTGGGCTCACAGGCACTGGTGCAGGTGACAGCATATATGCCCTCCTGTGGCCATGGGGTCATCAGCTGGCTCAGCTGAGGGATGCTCCGGGCTGTAGCCTGCCAGCACACAGCAGCCCTGGCCTCACCACAGCTCCCATAAATGACAGACCATGCCGTACTGGGGCAGCTGGAGCCTGGCCAGGGTCATGGAATGGGGCTGTGGGTGCAGCCTGCCTACCTGCCCACCTGCCTGCCTGCTGCTCCAGGCACTGGTGCTTTCCGGATCCGGATGAGCTGGATTTCCTTGGATCGGAGAGATTAAATTGATCCCGGCCAGATGCCAGTAGCAGGCTGCTTGCCACATGCCTGTAGTCCGAGCCTGCCTGGAGCATTTGCTGCTTGGACGGGGGTCACCTGGCATCTGGCTTGGAAGGGGACACACAGGGCACTGGAATCACTATTGGCAACCCTGCCATGTGTCTTGTGCTGCCTGTTCTTCCACAAACCCTCGGACATCTCCTCGCAGCTCCTCCCTTGCAGAAAGGGGAGCAGCAGGAGCCCTGCTGCTGTGCCAAGCGGAGGGTGAGGAAGAGCAGTGGGTGCTGCTGCCAGGCCCTGCTGCCAGCGGGGCCAGCAGGTGACTCACTCGCCCTGGGGGGATTCATCCCAGGTGGCTGGCAGGAGCAGCCAGAGAGCCAGGGTGGCTTCAGCTGTTTCAGGATGTCTGCCCAGAGCCGGTCCATCATCCTGGCCTCCAGCCCTCGTCTGAATCCGCATGCCTGCTCCCACAAAAGTGCTCCTCATGGATGCAACCGGGCTGTGCCGACCCTGGGAGGTGCCAGCCTCCCCACCCTGACCCAGCCCTCACCCTGCGAGGACCGTGGGGTGCCTGGCGGGGCGGGGACGCAGCTCCCACCCGGCCGGCTGTGCTCCCCCGGCAGCCCCGCAGCCAGGAGATGAGCTCCCTGTTCATCCTCATCGCATGTGACGGGAGCGAGATTTATGGCTCCGAGCCGCGATTTGTGCGCGGCTCCAGCACACCGTATTGATCACTCGTGGTGGCTCCTGCTGCTCCCTCACCTCGCAGCCCCTGCCTGTTAACTCTTGCGGACCTGCGGGCCCCCGGGGCCAGGCACCCTTCTGTGCTGCAGCAGCTGGTGCAGCAAGGAGCACCCCGGCTCCAGGCGGGCTGGGATGCCAGGGCCCATCTCCTGGGAAAAATGCAGAGTTTTTCCTGTCTGGGCTCCGAGCAGAGCGGGCAGGGGGAGTCTGGCTGGGCTGGCACTTAGGAGCGCCCCTTGGAAAGGAGAAGGGCCAAGGGGGCAGAGAGGGGCTGGAGGAGCCAAGGGCACGAGGATGGCAGTCAGTGATAAGGGAGCAGTGCGGAGGGGATGAGGCATCGTGCCAAGGATTAGTGCTGAGCATAGGGGACGGCAGGTGGTGACAAAGGAGCGGGTCCCAGGGGACAGCGTGCGATGGCCATGGGCAGTGCCAAGGGCACACGGACAGCAGCGTGCAGCAAGCAGTCCCAGGGCCAGCTGGGGGCTGATGCCAAGGGGATGAGGATGGGGGCAGCCGTGGGGGGACGGGGATGGGGCTGCAGGTGGCTCTGCAGCAGGAGGCGGGAAAGGGG
>NW_005054298.1:14310873-14317435 GCF_000277835.1 Geospiza fortis | reverse complement strand
GGAGGCTGCGGGGGGCACAGCCCGGCTAGATCGAGCCCTCACTGCTCCCCTGCTGCGGCGCCCCAGCGCCGTGTCCCCGCCACCCCCTCCCGGCTCGCCGGTTTCCCGCTGCTCCGCGGAGATAATTAAATCCGCTATTTCGGCAGGTTCCGCATCCCCTGCCAGGCGGATCTGCAATCAGCCTCGAGAGGGCCGGGGGCCACCACCTGCGCCCCTCCACCTCACCGCCCCCACGCTGGGGCACCTTGGCTGGCCCTGACACCTCTGCCTGCCCCGGATCCCTGTCTGCGCCCTTGGGGACAATCCTGGGTGCTGCGGGAGGGGTAACACATGCCTCTCCTGTGTTGTCATATGTCCTCTCCAGCTCCAGGGTCGCAGTCCCATGCCAGCTGCTCTCGAGGGGTGAGTCCTGTCCCCAAGGCCAGCCTGGCTGCAGAGGGACGCTTCCAGGGCTGCCACCAGCTGCCCAATGCCTCCAGCTTTCCATTCTTCCCCAGTTCCGATGTTATCATCTTCCTGCAGCACCCGGAGAAGCTGTAAATAATTCACGGAGGTGAGCTGGGGCACAGGTGCTCCCGCAGGCACGGCTGGGTGGCAGAGATAGCGGTGCTGTCCCCGCCGGCTGCCCAGGGCCTGCTGGCCCCTGCCAGCTGGGAGGGAAGGGCTTGGGCTGCTCACAGAGGAGAAGCACTGAGCACATCATTCTGAGAGAGTTTAGCAGAGTCAGGAGGTGAGCAGGGCTCCCAGGCGGCCCCACACCGTGCTGCCCCCCTGCCCAGCCCCACGCCATGCCCCCTGCCTGCCCAGCTGTCCCTTCTGCCTCCCTTCTGCCCCCAATCCACTCTGCAGGATGCCACATTGATCCCTGAAGTGGGCAGCTCTGGCTGTAAATTTTGATCAATAATTTAAGGGGGTAAAACTATTAATAGAATATTAAACTATCTGCTCTTGTGTGATGCATAAAGGTGGGAGGGAAGCTGAGGCTACCTGATGACCCGCACAGCTACCTCTGCTCCAGCCAAAACCCCGCCAGTACCTTTCCAGTGCAGAGGGGAGAGTGGCAAGCATTGCTGTAGCTAATTGTGGGCTGTGCCAGGAGAGGAGAGGGCGGCATCCATCAGAGAGTGCAGTTATTGATGGACTCCTAGGCTGCTATTACCTGCCAGCCCTGCTATTACACACGCCATCACTCAGAGCGGGGCTCGGCCGCCACGCCCGCCCCTTGGTGGTGCCTTGCACCGTGCTGGCCGGGAAAACCACGGGAAGCAGCTATAATTACACAGACAGTGCCCACCAGGAGTGTTCCAGCTGCATCTCCACTACCTGTGCTGCTGGCTACACGATGCATTGATGCCGTTCAGTGCTGCCCGAGTTTTCCTCTAGGCCTTTTGTGCCCAGCCCCACAACAAACCGGCGCTGTGCAAATCTCATGGCACATATCTGCCCCACCCCAGTGCCTTCTCCACCTTTTGCAACCAGGTTGGCCCCACACAGGCTGGCTGAGCCGCGGAAAGGAGGCAGCCCTGCCATCCTGGAGCGGGGAGCTGGCCGGCACCACCAGCAGGTGATGCCCTTGGGAGCCACCGTGCTGTGATGCCGAGAGCCCACCGCAGCCTGACTCATTCCGGGAGGATTAGTCCCTGATCCCCCGCTGCCCAGACCCAGGGAGGGCAGCTCCAGGAAGCGTGGAACTGAAATGAGGGAGATTAACCTTGTTCCCCGTGGGATGGAAAATGGAGCCACATCTGCTCATCTGGATGGAAGGAACAGCTGCCCTATGGGGGAGCAGATAAAAATAGGCTGACATTTACCTGCCAGCCCCAAGTAGGGCAGGCAGAGGGCACCACGACCAGCCTGTGTCCACACAGGGATGCAGGCATCCACTCGAGTGCCAGGCACTTGTCACCCTCCGTCCTGCTCAGGCTGCAGTGTCCCAGAAACATTTTATGAAAAATCCTTTCCTTAGGATTTTTTCTCCTGAGAAGCTGAGAGGCCTCAGGAACAAAATGTAAGCAATGGTTATCTGCTGCTGTGGAATGCAACAGCTGCATCTTCAGTTGGTCCATGTTGGTTGTTTCTAATTAATGGCCAATCACAGTCAGCTGGCTCGAACTCTCTGAGAGTCACGAGCTTTTGTCATTCCATTTCTTTCCTTTCAAGCCCTCTGATGAAATCCTTTCTTCTATTCTTTTAGTATAGTTTTAATGTAATATATATCATAAAATAATAAATCAACCTTCAGAAACCTGGAGTCAGATTCTCCTCTCTTCCCTTGTCCTGGGACCCCTGCAAACCACCACACTGCAGAGACAGCCTGGGGCATTCAGCAGTGTGGCTGTGTGACAGCAGGACAGTGTCCTAGGGCAGCACCGGTGACAAGGTCAGGGGCACACACAAGCACGGATGCTGGGCAATGGCACAGCAGTTGTGTGAAAGGGATTTGGCGTGTTCGGGGCTGCCTGTGTGGAGGTGGGCAGCAGGGCAGCTGGCAGTGAGGTGGGAAGCATGGGAAGGGCAGGGAGCTCAGACTGGGCTGGTGCCTGAGCCTGGAGCCAGTTGGGTGCTATTGCTCCTAGAGGGGTGGTGGTGAGAAGGGCAGGCAGAGCTGAGATCCACAGTAGAGGTGCTCAGGCAGTTGCTCGAGGATGTCGAAAGAAACCTTTTACCTGGGCATCCTTCCCTACAACCAGCAGGAAGAAACCTTTTCACCTGCCCAAACCCTACAGTCTGGGCTGCCAAGAAGGGCTGATGGCACTCTCTGCTCTCCTAAGCACCCAGGGGATGCTACAGCAGCTCTGAGCACCTCTGCACTCGCCTGCAGCAGCCCTGTGTTCCCATGCACAGACCAGAGCTGGGCATCCTTCTGCAGTGGCTTTAACATTTCCCAGCAGTGCTGGAAGCATTTCCTTGGGATGACACTTGCCTCTTCACAGCCATCTCCAAGCAGCAGGGCCCAGCCACTCTACAGCCATAGAGGTCAGGCTGCCTCCTCCAGGATTGCCAGCTTGGCATCACACCTCTGACAGGGTTTACCTTGCTGTGTGCCCAGAGGCTGAGTGCCAAGGCACCATCCAGCCCAGCCACAGTGATCCCAGCCGAGGCACCAAGAAGCCAGCGCACAAGTGGGAAGGGTTAATGCTGTGAGAGCAGAGCCTCCCCTTCCTCCCCCTGCGCTGTGTTTTACAGGCCAGAGCTATTACCAGGAAATGTTCCCATCAGCACCATTGATCCCCTTGTTTACAGCCCAGTAATCCTCCGATGTTGACTCAGGAGCAAAAAGGAAAGAAGGGAAGGGATGGCTCCCACTGGGGCATTGCCCCTGCCCTGCCTGCATCCCACCCAAGCCCTTCTGACACCCTGGGCTGACCCAGCCACAGCCGGCAGGGCACCGGAGTGTCTCAGCCAGTGGGGAGGCTGTGGAGGGTGGCACAGTGGCAGGAGTGCTGTGGCAGCAGCCATGGCCCCCATGGCTCACACAGGTCCCCCCTGCCCAGCCCTGCCCTCCTGGCACACGGCTGTGTCCCCGCTAGCTGCCTGACACCTGGTGGAAGGGCCCCGTGTGACAGCCCCGCTTTGTTCTCATCAGGGTGATGAGCAGAGGCGTCATGCTAGATTAGAGACTCTCCCAGCTCACAGCTCTGCGTATGCCAAGCTGGAGCAGCTGCCAGCTGGGAGAGCCAGTGGCAGAGGGCACTCCTGCAGTGCCAGAGAGGCTGCAGCCCCCAGGCTGCCCAGCGGGCAGTGGGATGGCAGGGCTGGCAGGACTCTTGGTGTGGGCACTGGCCTTGCACAGTCCTGCCTGCTACTCCCCCGTGTGTCAGCTGTCCCCAGCCCAGGAGAGCTCAGAGCCCTGGGCCAGGGCTGTAGCTCTCCCTCACCCTCGGTCCCACCGAGATCCCACAAACCTGTGCCAAGAGCACTTGTGTGGCGTCCATCAGTTGGACTTCCATGAGCTTTTTACTTCTTCTGGCTCTGATAACACCAGGGGCTCAGCCAGCTCCCTGTGCCCACATCCCAGGCCCGTCCCCATTCTGACTGGAAGGGCAGGATTGTGCCATCCTCTGCTCACTTACACGACTGCCTGGATTCAGCCCATCTCCTGGTACCTGCTCTGCCAGGAGGGGATATGCTTTGCTCCCTTCTAAAACCCTCCAGGCCCGGATTTACCTCCCCTCCCTCTGCAAGCCCTCAGGAGCCAGGCTCTCCCCCAGAGCCCACAGCAGAGGTAAGGAGCCAGGCTTGCCAGGCAGGCTGGTGAAGGCTGCGGGTCACAGCCTGCCTCTGCTGGGGCTGATCCAGTTTGTGCTAATCCCAAGGCTGGGCCCCCAGCCCACCCTTTCTCGGTGCCTCTCAGCCTGGCTGCACAGCACAAGCACTGCCAGAGCCCCCCAGCCCAGCCTGGTGCACCCCAGCTCTACCTGGGCTCTGCCCCAGCCCCAGCAAAGCCAAGGCCCACCAAAACTGATGCCTTTCATCTTTCCCTTCCCTGATCCCCGGTCACTGGGGGCTAGGATCTCCTTATCAGCACCACAGCAGTGCACCAGGCTGTGGTGCCAGCCCAGGGGCCATGCCTAGCCCTCCCTGCCCCCAGAATGTCCCACTCACTGTCTGGAAGTTGCTGCTGTTGCAGTCCTCCTTGGCGAACGTGCAGCGGACAAGCATCTCGCCCAGCTCCAGCTGGTGGCCCGCACGCTCATAAAGCTCCTCCAGGTGGAAGGGACGGCTCTTCTCACTCACAGCCAGTGTCCCCAGCAGAGCCTCCAGCCTGCGCCTCTCAGGGCCTTCTGGCACCAGGGGCCGGCCAGTGCTATCCAGGAGCCCCAGCATCTCCCCTGCCCAGTACAGGTCGTGGCTGGAGAGCTGCGAGAAGCGGGCAGGGTTGAGGTTGCAGATTGTTACAGCGGGGAAGATCTTGTTGCGCTCCGTCTCCTCCTCCAGCTGGGTGCTGTGGGGATACTGGAAGTACAGGCCCACACACTTGGCATAGGCGTGAATCAGGAGGCCTAGCGAGCCCAGGAAGGCCAGCAGCCACAGCAAGTTGCGGACGGTGTAGCGCCGGTGCTGGAAGATGTGATGGATGCCGTGGAGGGTGGAACGGCTGGCAAACTCCTCCAGGCTGCACGGGGGCTGCCGTGGGGCTGGGGCACGGCGTGCTGGCTGCCTGTCAGGGCAGTCCCCCGCGGGAAGGGCTGCAGAGGCCCAGGGGTGACCCCAGGTGCGTGCGGGAGGCCTCTGAGCCTCCTCCAGCCACATGCTGCCGGCCGGCTCTGCCCTCCGCGCTGAGTGCAAGGTGCCGGAGCAGGTTCCAGGGGTGGGTGACCGTCCCAGCCCCGGGCGGAGCGGCTGTGATGTGCAGCAGAGCCGGGGCGGGACTGGTGCCGCCCGCACCCTGCCCCGAGCGGGAAGCTCGCTGAGTGCCGAGATCGCAGATGTACTTAGCGATCACCACATCCTGCAGGAACTGCAGCCAGAGGCTGAAACATCCTGGAAAGCTCAGGGCACTCTCACTGCCTGTCCCCCGGGGTTGTGGGCAATTACTTGGAGTCCTGCTCACTTCCACCCCCTCCGTGCACTTAGTGTGGGTTCCCCAGGGAAGGGGGAGACAGGCAAATTCCTCATTTTCCCCTGCCAGGACATGTAGATGCCACCTGGGCAGGGCTGCATGGCCCCGGGCTCAGGAGAGATGCCTGGTCAGGCTTGTGTTGGGGGTCAGCCTGGCTTTGGCCGTGGAGATGTGGGGGAACCCCAGGCTCTGCACCAGCTCTGAAGCACAGCTCGTGGGGCTGGCCAAGGAGTCAAGATGTCAGGTGTCACTCTTGCCACAGCTCCTGTGCCCTTGGACTCACACACCTCCTCTGGGATCCCCAAAAGCTGAAAGAGCCCAGGCTGCCACAAGCACAGGCAAGAGTGAGGGGTGGCAGAGCACATGGGAGCAGTGACACAGACTTCAGGGGAGTGCCAGGTGCTGGCACCACCTGCATGCCACCACGGGGATGATGCTAGGCTCTCTAGTATGGTGCTACCTCGAGGCCAGGACATCTGACATGGTTGAGGGGCCAGCACCACTCAGCATCCCTCACCTTCACAGTGCACAGGAAGATGCAAAATCTTTTATGAGGCCAGCGTTGAAGCTGAAAGAAACAGTTGCGTGTGAGTGCTGAGAAGCCTTGTGTACCCCAAAGCTTGTGTCCCTTTCTGAACAATCTCAATTGCTTTGGTAAAAGATGCAGCTTTCTCTTACTGGGCTCACCACTCATGGAGCTGTGTGAGCAGATCCCCCAGGCCCAGTTTGCTGACAGGGAGCAGAGCAGAGGCACAGAGCAGAGCCGTGTCTGTGAGGCCAGGGAGGGCACACAGGCTGGGACAGCAGGCTGTGCTCTCCAGCCTCCCAGGAGAGGTGGTGGGGAAATCAGAGGTAAGGATGCTCAGGCACAGGGAAGAGGTGTTTCCCAGGCCCAGTGGGGCTGGAGGGGAGCAGGAGGACTGGGCTCTCTCCTGCAGATGTTTGGCCCTGGCTGGGCACCCACAGAGCCTCAGAGTGCAGCAAAAGGCACTGCAAGAC
>NW_005054298.1:14305238-14310863 GCF_000277835.1 Geospiza fortis | reverse complement strand
GGTGTCTGCAGCCACAGGCTGGTGACACTGGCCCTGCCCAGCTGTGCTCCCCTGGCCTGTGCTCCCCAGCACAGCTTTAAATCCATTAGCTTTGCATAATTAGATTTTTCTCAATTACCAGATTATGATAATTAACAGCTCATTTGTAGGAGGCAGTGCCTAATCCCGGCATCATGCCTGGCTGGATGCCAGCCTGGCTCTTGGCTGCTGGTGCTGGGACAGTGGGCAGCAAAGCAAACACCAGGACAGAGGAGCCTCAGGAATGCTCCCAGGACCCCCCAAAACCTCTCAACCACTGCTGACCTAGACCTCCCCTTCACTGTCTGGATAGCACAGCCTGCATGGAGGGATTGGTCCCCAAAAACAAGGGGAATGAGAGCCCAGCAGGAGCAGCATCCTCTGGCAAAGGGAGTCAGCAGGGTTTTAGAAATGGCTCAGGCACCCACATGGCTCCAAAGATGCAGAAAACATCTAGAAAACATCCTGCAATGCCTCCTCCTACAAGCAGCCACCAAGGCAAAACATGGGAGAGGTTAGCATTGTGGGCTGGGCAGGCACGGCCGCAGTCATTAGGAGTCTCATTAATGAACTTTCCTAGTCAATAATGTTGTGATGAAGGACAGGAGAGCAGGGAGGCAGCTGCTGGTAAGGTACCAATCTTCATCACAGGAAGGCAGGGTAGTTCAGGCAATTACTGCCCATCAACAGAGCTTCATCCCTGGTAACATAATAGAGCAAATATTAAGAGAAAAATGCTGCTGAGGACCTCGAGGCCAAGGGAACAGGGAGCAATAAAGATATGCTTGGAGCTCACACAGAATAAATCTACCCAGTCCATCTTCATAGCATTTTTTGGGTAAAATTGCTAAATAAATAGATAGTGAAGAGACAAGAGGTATGAAATATCAGGCTTTTATTAAAGCATTTGATATAGCATCTCAGGGAACTAATTCCAGTTGGTGGGGACAGACACCCCCCACCTGGGCTGGGCACAGCTGAGAAGGCGAGGGAGATGGGGTGGCCCTGGGCACAAGGGGAGCATAGTGGCATTAATCCTGTGCCACCAGAAATTGCAGTGCCAGCAGGGCAGCCCCTCTTCTCCCACCCTGGTGAATGTGCTGCAGCTTCTGCTCCATGGACTGCCTCCAGGGGTTGCTGCGACAGGAGCACTAGTGTTACATATGGATAATCTGGATGCATCCCTATGGGACAGTGCCCATAGCCAGCCCAGTGTCCCCATTGCACTTGTTTGGGGCCACCATTTCCCCACGCCTGAGGCTGGTTCAGGGCTCGTCCGCCCCTGCCATGGGCTCTGCTTGCAGAGCTCTGGCTGGGAGGAGGCACTGAGCGTGGGTAGCAGTCATGCCCAGCCAGGCATGACTGGATGGGATGTCTCAAGCTGTTCCCATGTGTCTACTATGTGTGGCATTTCTGCTGTTCTGCAATGAGCCTCTCTAGGCAGGGGATCTGGTCCTGCCTCTCCCCCCAGCATGGACTGCAATTTTGGCTCATGCAGGCAATAAATCAGCCTGCTTGCCCTGAGGTGGCTATGTGGTCCCTGCTGCTTCAGCTCACATTTACCAGCCTCAAATTACCCCAGGCTGCCAGAGTTGGATGATTTTGTACCGCTCCTTCAAACACCCCCTGCTCTGTTTTTATTGCCAGATTTTGCCAAAGCCCCTCGAGTATGTGCATGTCCAGGCACAGCGTATTCCAGCACAGGATCCCAACTGGCAGCTCTTCTGGGGAGCAGAGCAGCACCAGCCCCGACTGCTCAACACCACGGGGAGTAAGATGAGCCTCGGCAAGGCAGCTTCATTCAACCACAACGGCATTTGCTTCTCGACTAGATCAGGGTCAGAGGTCTCCTGCCAAATTTTGACATGTTTTTCTCAGTGGGGGAGCAGCCCAGAGCTCGATTTTTGCTGGAAACCACCTGGAGCTTTTCTTCTTTAAGATAGTTTTTCTCAATGGGGTTCCTTTGATGCTCACACTGGGAGCACCACATGCAGCAGTTACACTCCCAGCTGGAGTCTCCTCTCCCCTCACTGAGGATGGGAAGCGATGGCAGGCTCTCTGATGGAAAAAGCCCTGCCATGAGCAGCGAGTGAGGGAGCCCTTCTGCTGGCAGCACTCACAAAGTGTTGGGGATCATGAGATGCTGGGGTAAGCTTGCAGAGAAGGGGCTCATGACAGCACAGCTCACCCCAGTGTCAGGCTGCCCCATAAGAAAAGCATTAAATCCATGAAACTAGTCAGACATCTCAAGTGGGTGTGATGAACAAAGCACAGTGATTCAGGGGCCAAGCAGAGAGAGGAGATCTGTGTTTGTGCAGCATCAGCAGATTTCCTCACAGCCCCCATTTTTGGGGCAACAGAGGAAGCTATTAAATGAGGCGAATCCACAGTGGTCCCAGCAGGATCTGCTCCCCTGCATGCTATCTCCTCTCTCTCTACAGCCTGGCCTCTTCCCACACCAGCCTCTTTCCAGCTCCTTGCACTGGTGCTAATCCCCTAATCTGTGCAAAGCAATAATTTTCTGCATGGCACAGTGGCTGCTTTTAGATCTGCACTCCTCCTCCTGCAACAGCCAGTTCTCTTATCAGGAGCAGGTATCAGGTGAGCCAGGCACCATCTACTTCCGATAAACCCATGTTGTATTTTGCCCTATTTCCATTTATCTCCAAGCTCGTAATTATCCCTCATCTCGCAGCGCGTTGTGCTGCCTTGCGTGCCGAGGCGCGGAGGCGACGCCTGCTCTGCCGGGCAGCCCTGAGCCAGAGCCTCCTGCCAGCGGGGTGCAAGGACCCCGTGGGATGATACAGGGGGATGGGACCTGCCCACCATGCTGGCTGCAGAGCTGTGCTTCCTTTTCTCTGCTCCTGAGCTGCGTTGCCTTTAATCTCGCGCAGCGGTGGAGATGGATTTTCTCCCCGCGAGCCAGATGTGTTGCACGGAGCATAAACACCCGCGACAGTTGTTGTGCTCCTCGGTGCGAAGGCATCAGATGTCTGCATTAAAACAAAGCTCTCCACTTAATTACTCAGGCTGATAATTCAGCGCGTGGAGGCGGCTCTGGCTGAGAGCAGAGGGCTGGATCACAGCTGGGACTGGAGAGCCTTGGAGTGCACATTAATCCTGGCTCTTGCAGCCCTGATTAACGGTGCTGGAAACCTGCCCGCCCCATTCATTCCCAGGGGAAGGGTCTGGTACTGCCCCACCAGAGGGGGCCCAGAGTCGTGCCCAAGAGGTCCTGCTGACCCCTTGCTGGGCCAAGACACTGCCTTCCCAGTGTCTTCAGGGTGAGGTGGCTGAGGATGTGAGGCACCATTGCTCTGAGGGTACTGTGCTGCCCTGGGAACACCAACCCACTACCTCTGAAGGCCAGAGGAGCTGGGTCCAGGACAGTGAAGTTCAGGCAGGACCCAAGGATCACCTTGTGCAGGAACTGCTGCCAGAGCATAGCTGGAGAGAGCTAGAGACAGACCATGGCTGGGCTTAGAGCAAGATCAGGCAGACCACCCAAGGCTTTCTCTTTGCAGCCAAGGCTGCTTGCTCCTGCTAACCGGATTTTGTCCTTCCAAGACCAGCAAACACCTTCTGCAAGTTATCTTTGTTCCCCTCAATGATCACCAGGGCCTAGGGGGACTCCTGGGGGAGTCCTTCACTCAGCCATGTGCCCTTGGCCCATGAACACCCACCTGGCTCTGCCAGTCTGTCGGGATGCGATGCTCCCTTGGACCTCTCTCCCTCCTGCCTGTTTCCCAGCCCAGCCTCTCCCTCCTTCCCTCTCATCATCCCTCTCTCTCAGTGCCTGGACATCCCTCTCCCAGCAGAAAGAGCCCCAATCCCAGAGCACCCTGTGGATCTGCCTGTGGGGTCCTGCCTCTCCAGGGAGACTGATTTCTTCCAGCCCAGCTCCAGCCCTCTTATCTCTCCTCCCTGGTCTGCACACTTTGCTCTATGGCTGGGCTGAGTGGGAGTGACAGACCCCATCCTGCCAGGGCTGAGCACCCACGCTGGCACTGGGCACACAGGGCAGAGCAGCCCAAAGCAGGCAGCAGGCAGCTGCAGGCAGCACGTCCCAGCGGGGCCCCAAGAGTTAAATTGTCATGTATTCAGGGCCACGCGCTGGCCAGGAATTACACTTTTATCGGCATGCGGTGCTGCCGCCACTTGAATTGGGACTGGGAACTCTATTTCCGAGCTCACCCAAATTATTCTCCAAGAGATAAAGCGCGGTGCAGAGCAGCGCCGGCGCTTCATTAACATTCCCCAACCCATTCAGCTTTAAACGAAGATTGCCTGCCTCGGAAAATGATAAAATTGAACATGTGAAGCAGGGCATTATGTTCCATCAGCCGATATTATTTCCCACGCAGGGGCCGAGTGGAGACACAAACAGCTATTTATGCAGTACCTGGCCAAGCCAGGGTGGTTTAGGAGGGGGTAGCAGGCGGTGGTGGGGACACAAGATGGGTGGCAAGTGCCCCCCACCCATCCCTGGGCATTAAGAGGGGATGTCTGCATGTCGCCAAGGCCACTCTGCCCTCCTGGGGGTTCTTGTGCCCAGGGTCAAGGTGGGTCCAGGACCACAGACCTGCTCCATGCATTCGATATGGAAAAGGGTTCAGGGGTGTGTGTGAGCTCCCATGGGCAGCAATGGCAAGGCTGGGGCATCTCCATCTGCTGCCCTGCTCCAGGAATGCATGTCCCCTGCTAGGGCTGAGCAGGTCCAGTGCTGGTTCCATATGCAGGATGGGGTCTTACCCCCCATGGCTGGGTGCTGGGCCAGTGGGATTGAGGAGCATCCACAGAGAGGGAGCACGTGCCTCCCCAGAGGCAGGCAGGGAGGGCTGAGTGGGCAGGAAGGGCTGAGCAGGCAGGCCCCCGGGGCTGCAATTGGATTTTGCTCGGCCATGCTGAGCCTATCGATCCAGTAGTAATTAAAGTCGCTCCAAAACCTGACTCATATTCAACCTTGGGAGGAAGGAGCTTTGCTGAGAAACACCCTCTGTTCCCCATGCCTGGCACAGGATGGAGCAAAGCCTTGCCAGGGTGCTCCCAGCCTGTTGCAGCCCCCAGTGGTCTCTGTCCCAAAGGGGGACCGTGCCTTGGCACTGTCTGGGGCCCAGGCAGCAGCAGCCATCCAGCAGCATCCTGGCCAGTGTCCCCAGTGCCACACAACCTAATCACAATGCTGATTAGGTTCAGCCCTTGGAGTGACACGAGCCCTATAGTTATTTTACAGATCCCAGCTATTTTCTCACCGAGTGCCTGAGACACATCCCTGGCATGCAATAGTACTCTCCCATACCCCTTTCTTGTCACTATCTAGGCTCTGATTGAGGGACTGGCACAGAGAGAGGAGCGTGTTGAGCCCACAGCCACTCCCAAGAGTCACCAAGGTGCTGGGATGGACCTGGTGCTGTGCTGTGCGTCCACAGGGTGCAAAACCTCTTCTCCAGCTCAGTGTTAGCTAGGGAGGTGTGAAGGCCCACGAGGATTCTGCGAGCTGTTCATGAGTATTTGTATGAGTGCGTGTGTGTGTGTGTGTGTGCGAGTGTGTGTCTGTGTGCGCAGGGACTTGCACGCCCAGCCCTGCCGCCGGCCCCGCTGCTATTC
>NW_005054298.1:14294152-14303953 GCF_000277835.1 Geospiza fortis | reverse complement strand
GGAGAAGCAGGTCGGGGGCTGGCCGCAGGGGTACCCTGTGGGGCTGGCTGCGGGGCCCTCAGCCTGCTCACCACCACCCTGTTTCACTTGCAGGAGCGAAAACTTCAGCTGGTCCTTGAGTTGCTGATGCGGGAACCATGGGGCAGCGAGGCACTGAGCAGGGAGCAGTGCTCTGTTCTCAGTGCCCTGGCTGGCCGGCGCCTTGGGGCAGCCTCGGCACCCATCAGGAGGTGAGCAGCTCCTCACCCCAACCCCCCGGGCAGCCCTGGGGTCAGCTGTGTCCCTCTCCCCTTCATCGCTGCTGGGCTTGAGGGGCTGGCTGAGCAAGGAGGTGCCTGGGCTCAGCAGAGGCATCAGCTGTGGGCTCCCAGGAGTAGGTGCTGGCTGAGGGGGAATTGCTCCAGCTGAGCTCACTCTGCAGGTCATCTGCAGTGGATGAGTCGTGCCAGTCCCTCCTGTCCCACTCGGATATCAGCTATGACCGCACTGAGGATGATGTGGTAAGAAGTGTTTGGCTGTCAGTCTCAGGGCTTACCCCAATAGTGAGGGGGTCGTCTTGCCCCACTTCTGAAGTGGCACAGCTCCTTTGAATATCCATGGTTAGGAGCAGGCTGCTATCAGAGCTGGAGATGAATGCTGGGGATGCCCCTGGCCTGGTGCAGCCCCAGACTCCCTGCTGCCTTTCAGGATGTTGATATGACGGTGGCGTGGACCCTGAAGCGCAAAGCTCCGGACAGGCAGGTATGAGAAAATGCTGGGATGTGGCAGTTTTGGGGGCTGGTGTTGAGGTGGTGTCTGTGCCTCTGTGTGGGTCAGGATCCCCCAGCTCTCGTCACACTCCTTCAATGTGGCCTTTGGGTTCCTCTGCCCACCCAGGTCCCAGTGTGCATCCCAGGCTGGGGTGCTGGCCCTGTGCCATGCAAGGTGAGGACACCCAGATACTTCTCCATCCCAGTACAGGAGGCTGCAAGGAGCCTGGCAGGGAATTTAATTTATTGATGCTGTGCTGGGAGCATCGTCTCTCGGCAAACCTCCCACGATCAATAGAAACTCCATTACGCTCCACCGTCGCCCAGCTGGGCTCCTCAATAATTCATCACCATGTGCGGGCATCCCGCACCCCGCTCTGCTTGCACCTCTGCATTGCAGGCCTGACCTGGCTTCCCCCAGCCCCAGGGCTGGCTCTCACCTGGTGGGGAAGCCTCAGTCCCCACGACGCCTGCTGTGGGGCAGGCAGTGCTTGGGGAGTAGGCTGAGACTGGGACTTTTTGTTGGGCTCAGGCCACTTGGCTTGGGTACTCTGGGGAGTGGGGAGATGTCAGGGAGGGGAGCATCTCTGCCTGCTCTTCACACTGTCTTCTGTTTCCAGCGTGTGTCCCTGGCCCCTCAGGTTGGCCCTGTGGTGATGGCAAAGCGGCACCGTTCTTCTGTGGTGCCCCATAATGCCGTGAGTAGAGACCCCAGCGTGCCCTGGGCAGGGATGGGGTGCAGGGGCTTTCCCAGTGCCAGAAGGCAATGCTGCAGCCCTTAGCCCTGTGGATGCTGTGGGGACAGTGCTCAGCTGTCTCCTCTGGTGCCTGTGTCCTTCAGCCTGTATCACCTTGGTCCCGGTGGGGACAGCATCCCTGCCTATGCTGGACCACTGCCCCGAAGCCTGCATCCCCCTGTACCCATGGTGGCAGCATCCCTGGCTGTGCAGGAGCACAGGGATGGGGATCAGGTGGACCAGAGGTCCTGTGGGAGATGTTGGAGAACTGTGGGGCTCCAGTCACATGTCTTATTGTCCTCCCATTTTGACAGATGAGTGTCCCCTCTATGCCCCCTCCTGCTGAGGTCCCAGGCCCTGCTGACAACCTCCTGCCTGCTGTTCTGGTGCCTCAACGCCGCTCTCGCCAGGGACATCGTGTCTCTGCACGTGCAGGTCACAGGAAGGGCTGAGGAGGGGTTTGATGGGTGCTATGGGACCAGCCTCAAGGTGCTGCTGTCACAGGAGAGGGAGGGGATGTGTTGAGGATGCTTGTCCCAGCTGTGGAGGTACTGGGGCCCTCTGGACATGCCAAATGCCACTGTGTCATGGAGAGACTCCCTGGGAGGTGGGAAGCTTCCTCACATCCTAGCTGGTAGATGGAGTGGCTTGCCTTTCAGGTCTCCCTCCACGGCCTCCTCCCTCTGCAGAGCTGACCACAGTTTGGGGCACCAGTGAAGATGTGGGTTGCCGTGCTGCGGGGCAAGAGAGCCACACTGAGGGCAGCTCAGTGGGACAGCCAGCACCAGCCCCCTTCCCCTCACCCCCACAGAGTCTCCCAGCAGTCCAGCACAAGTTCACCTCCAAAACGGTGCGTGACCCGGCCTCTCTCTGCTCTGGGGAGGTGGGCAGGGGAGAGAGTTATGGGGTCAGGGGCAAGGCTGTCCTTTATTCCCCAGCCCCTTCACTCCACCTGCAGGGGAAATGGATGGAGACAGTGGGACCTGGCTGGGGGAAAATAAAGGAGTGTTATTGGGTATCTGCAAGAAGGGGAGCCCCTGATCCTGTTCCCCCTCTCCAGGTGATCCGCCCTGAGCCGTGTGGTGTCTGTGGTTCCCGCATCCGCTTTGGGAAGACTGCCATCAAGTGCTGCCAGTGCCAGCTGCTGCTGCACACCAAGTGTCGGGAGCAGAGCCCCAGCCTCTGCACACCCAGGCCTCACCACCACGCCTGGCCCCGGGAGGTGAGGGGGCACAGCAGTGCTTGGGGGCCTCTCCACGTCCTCACGAGGCTTCAGGGCTACTGGCCCTAGGATGCTGAGCCTTTCCCACCCTGGCTGCAGGGCTGGCTGGTGGGCACAGCACAGGTTGGCATTGCTCTCCCCAGGGTGTGCTGGCTGACTTCGCGCCCTCCACGCCGCCCCTGGTGCCCACGCTGGTGGTGCAGTGTGTGACCGAGGTGGAGAAACGAGGCTTGACAGAGGTAGGGGCCAGGATGGTGAAGGTGGCAGTGCTGTGGTTCCCAGGGGCTGAGCCCTTTTCCCTGTGCCCCAGACAGGGCTGTACCGGGTGCCAGGTGCAGAGCAGCTGGTGCGGGACTGGAAGCGGAAGCTGCTGCGGGCCGGGGGAGCGCTGCCTGCCCTCAGCAGTGTGACTGACATCCACGTGGTGTGCGGGGTGCTCAAGGATTTTCTGCGGGGACTCAAGGAACCACTGGTCACCTTCAGCCTCCACCCTGCCTTCCTGAAGGCTGCTGGTGAGCAGGGGTCCCAAGGTGAGGGAGGGGAAGGGACTGCTTCTCCCCTGACACTGCTCCCTGGCGCTGCTACAGACATCCCCGATGATGCTGCCAGTGACACGGCCCTGCGCCATGTGGTAGGCAAACTGCCCCCAGCCAACAGGGACACCCTGGCCTTCCTCATGCTGCACCTGCTCAGGTGAGTGGCTTATCCTGGCACAGCCGTCCTCATCTCCCCATGTCTCTGCCCCTCACCTAGGGCTTTGTGCCTTAGAGCAGGGAAGCTGCGGATGAGGAGCGCCTGGGCTGGGCAGCATGCTCACACCCTCTGTCCCCCCTTGTAGGGTGTCACACAGCCCTGACTGCAAGATGGATGTGCTCAACCTGTCCCGAGTGTTTGGCCCTACACTGGTGGGATACAGCTCAGCCAACCCCACACCACTCGCCATCATGGAGGACACGCCTCGGCAGTGCAAGGTGAGGGGTCCCTGAGGTGTGGGATGCACCCTGGGCACTGCCAGTGTCCCCATCCTACACATCTCTCTGCCCAGGTGGTGGCTCGTCTCCTTTCACTGCCACCCAGCTTCTGGAGAGGCTTTGTGGAGACAGAGCAGGAGAACCTGGTGCCAGTGCCAGCCCTGGGAGGTGAACGTGGTGAGCACAGGAGCCCCAGCCCCCACCCAACATGGCCTTTGGCTTCCTTGAAAGGTCTTGGTTGTCCATGGCTGGGGTGAGATAGCTGTCCCCAATCTGTCCTGCAGGACCCTTCTTCCAGCCCATTGGCTCTTCGGAGCCCGAGTCAGGCCAGCTGAGCCCAGCTGGCACCTGCTGCCTCCCCAGCACCCTGAGGAGCTGCGTGGGCAAGGCCAGCCGAGCCCCGTGAGTGCTGTTGGCTGTGGGTGGGGCCCAGGGGAGCTCGCTTTGTACCCCTGACTCATCTCTCCCCACGCAGGCAGGGGCCAACCCCGAGGAAGGTGGGCCGGTTCTTCCCTTCTCCTGTGTAGCCTGCAGCAGTGGCTCCCTGGGGACACGGAGCTGGCACTGGAGGAGGAGCAAACACTGCAGGACCAGGCAGCTGCCTGTGGGGTGACAGTGCCGGGCTCAGAGCTCTGCTCTGCTTCCCTGGGGACTGGGGAGCAGAGCTGGCTCTGGCCAGCTGTGGTGGCAGGGACACTACACTAGTGCTTGTACTTTGAATCAGGTTTGTATTAAATGTTTGCAGCAAAACACACCTGGCTGTGGCTGCTGTCTGTCCCGCCCTGCTGCTGCCAGGGGTTGGGCTCACTGGAGCCTGGCTGTGCAGCGGACAGGAGCTGAGCAATGCTCCACAGAACCTGTGCTGTGGGAGGGCAGGCAGAGCCCCCTCCCACCCTGCTGAAGCCCTATTCTTCTGCTCTGGAGCCCTGGATGTGGGAGGCCCCTCTTTGAGCCCAGATGTTGGCCTCAAGTAATTGGAGCTGTTGCCGCTCAGGGCAGGACAACCTTAAAGTGTTTCCAGACTTCCTGGCACCTCGGTGGAGGCCTCTTTAACTCCTTCCTCCCCTCCAGCTCAGGCAGTGCTAGAGGTGCACACCCCTCCAAGAGGGGGAAGCAGGATCATGCTGTAATGGAGCAATGTCCCAGGCAGGGCTTGTCCCCCAGATAACTCTGCAGAAGGGGCAACCAGTGCAGAGGGAGTTTAGGGAAAAGAGGCATTACACAACAGGGATAAGAACTCCCCCTCTGCCACATCAAGCAGCCAATAAACCTTTGGCCCTGCTAAAAGCCAGACCAGATGAGGCACATGAGAGAAAATTCATGTGCAATCCTGAAAGCAAGTACTTTGGCTCAGTTTTCTCCAGCGCAGGAGTGTACACCAGAGGGCAAGGAAATTAACACATCCAAGGCAGAGGCAAAACTGAAGGAGTTTAATGTGCTTAAAGCTAGGGAACAGCTAATCCCTGCCCAGGACCACAGGAGAACTGGCACAGGAAGGCACAGGGCTAGGAGCAAGGATTTACTCCAAATCCATCAAACTGGGATGGTACTGGATGGATGGAGAATACCTAATATAGTGCCTTGCTGAAAATGAGAGGCATGATGGTGCCCTTGGTAGAGTGCAGGACTTTAGCACAGAGTTCAAAACCAGGGAGGTAAAAGGATAAAGGACAGCATTGATTACTGTAGACAATCTATGCTAAGCTCAGGAGGAAACTGCCTTCCATAAAATCAGGTTTTTGAGGCAGTGAGGTGCTAAATCTCTGCTACTTGCACACATGTAAGTTGATTTCTCTGGTGCCCAGTGGATGTGGCTGGTGACAAGGGAGATGTGCAGTGAGCCCCCACAAGCTCCAGCCATGCTGGTGTGAAGGAGGCTGTTGGCCCACCAGGGTAGCAGGGGCTTGCTGCCCTCACTCTGAGCCCTGCCTAGGCAGCAGGCACAGGTCTCAGCCTGCCAAGAGCAGGCTTGGTAGGGCTGGCAGCTCTCCTGGCACGCACTGAGCCCATGGGGCAGAGGTGGTACTGGGGGAAGGGGTGTTCTTGCTGCTCCCTCCAGGGCTAGCAGGCCGCTAGTCTGACCCAGCCCTCGTGTTTGTGCCAGTACCCTTAGGACAGCCTGGCACTGCTGTTTTCCCAGCAGTAGGCAGGAGCCCAGCTCAGGCTGTTGCAATCATGCTGAAATCAAGAGCCTCAATCTGTTCCTGTGGGGTGAGCTGCCTACACATGACAGGCACACTCAAAGCTCCCAGGTCTTAGAGATGGGCCAAGACCTTCCAGGGAGTTGCAGACAGCAAATAGTGCAGGGATAGCCTGGTGAGGAGTGGCAAGGTGGTGCTGGTAGTGCCCTTCGGTGGAGAAACACACACAGTTGGACCCAAGACACTGCAGGCAGGAAGTGCTCCCTGCATATGCACACAGGCTTGTACCAGGGCCATGTACTGTCCCCAAAGCTTTCACCCTGGCCCAGGGCTGGTCCCTGGGCTGCAAGAGAAGCAGCATGCGAGGCTGATGCTCATCAGCTTTAATGTCTGTCTGGAGCAGTAGTCAGGCACTTGCAGGGCTCCTGGCCTGCACCTACCCCTCTGGGGATGCTGAGAACCTCCCAGGATGTGAGGCCTCGGTGCAGGCTCTTGTTGTGGGGCACAGCAGGGAGCAGGGGGCAGGTGCTGCCCACGACTCACAGGATAATCTGGTTTTTGTAGCTTCGGCTCAGCTCCTTGTGAGGAAGGACAATGGAGTTGAGAATAACGACCTCAGCCGGGATGGTGACACTGCAGCCTGGGAGGGGAACGCAAAGGCTTTAGCTGGAGGGGAGCAGCTGCCTCGGTGAGCAGGCCCAGGGTGCTTCCACACAGCAGCAACGTACCCAGGATTGTGATGGACGGCGTGAGGCGCCCGTCCCGGAACAGGGTCTCGCTGTCGATCTTGGCGTAGGGATCGTTGGGGTTGGGGTCGCTGGGCGTCCCCTCAACCCGTGCCCAGCGCCCAATCGTGCTGTCCCAGCCCACAATGGTATTCAGGACACAGGTGTGGTCCTGGGGTGAAGGAGAGGGAAATGCTGCTGTCTCCCTGCATGGGGTGGGGGTCGGCACCGACTCCCTCAGGCAAACCCCACTTACATGGAGTGAGGCGCCGTGCAGGACGATGGACTCTCGCACGCGCACACCAGCGCCCACCGTCACACCCTCCCCAATGGAGACGTTGGGGCCCAGCTGTGAGGACAGAGGCAGGTGATGAGGACAAGCACAGTGGTGCCCTTGGCACCCCTGAGCACGTCCCAGCCCCAGGGCCCCCCCAGCCTGCGCTCACCACTGCAGTGCTGTCGATGGAGGCTGTCGGGTGGATGTACACGTTCCCTGCAACACAAGGCAGTGGATTCAGGGGAAGCAGCCCACAGGAGCACCTGCCTCTCAGATAAAGGGAGGTCCCACTGCCTCCCTAGGCAGCCCCAAAAGCATTAGTGTGTCAGAATGGTACCTCGGATGACAGGGCCTCCAGGTTTGTTCTGGGCCAGTCTCTCTGGGTGGCTTTTGCTGTACTGGTTCAGGTAAAGGCGGCTGGCATAGATAGCAGAGCTGGAGGAGGAAAAGCAGAAGATTGTTATTGTCACTCTGGCACTGCCAGGGCAGAGGAGGATCCAAAATCAGCACCGCCCACCCATCCCCACAGCTCTGAGCACCCTGCACTCCCAGCCGTGATACTGATCACTCCCGTCCCTGGTACAGATCACTTGATGCTCCTGCTACAGCAGCTCCAGCACTCACCCAGCTGATTTGATCTGGCTCCAGAAGCCATCAGTTTTGTAGACGTAGAGTTTGCCACTCCCAGCCAGGGCCGTGAAAACATCCTGCTCTAGCCGGATCACTTCTGCACGCTGCCAGCCATTGGAACTTTCCTCTCTGGAAGCAAGAGTCCTGTTAGACACCCACCCCAGCCATGGTCTCAGCCAAGGACCCCAGTAGACCTACCCTCCCCAAATTCAGAGACTCTGACAGCCCCAGATTCCCACACAGCCATGCACTTCTCCCCGAAATTAGGGAGAGGGCCAGCTACAGGCTAGGTTGGGACAGCCCCACTGAGCCCCAGAGCAGCAGAGGGACAGCCAAAATAAGCTCTGAGCCAGAAGCTGATGGTGCAAGAGCCCCACCTAGTCCAGGTGGGTGTATGATCCTGTCCCCAGTCCAGAGCCTGCACAGCTGGATTTTAACTGGGTGGTGGCAGAGGGGTGAGGTGACAGGCTGGCTGGTGCAAAGAGCTGGAGAGGGGAGGAGAGCATTCCCAGGTGAAAGGCTTGCTCAGCCTCTAGTCCAGAGCTGAATGAGAATGGGGTGGGAAGAGAGGAAGGGAGCGGAAAAGTCTCAAGCTGACCAGGAGCAGAGCAGAGGAAGCAGCAGCCTGGAGAAGGGAGGGAAAGCATGCATTACCACTAGGATCAATCCAGCCCAGAGAGCAGCAAGTGCAGACACAGAGGGAGACTTACCCAAGGTAAGGACAGCTGGTGCAGGACCAGGAAACAAGTGAGTGATGGCAGAGGAGGAGAAAAGACAGAGAAAGTATGGAGGATGAGCGTGCTGCTGCAGCCCCAGGAAGCAGGGGGGTGGGAGGGACACAGAGCAGAGTGAGGCACTCACAGTGCTAGCTCCTGTTGGTTCCTCTGGAAGACTTCACCAATGTGCTGGAAGATTGCAGGTGTGAAGAGGTAGATGCCACAGTTAATGATCTCACTGACAAATGTGCTGGGCTTCTCCACGTAGTGCTGAACCTGGAGGCGAGGGAAGAGACATGAATCCCAGGGTGCAGCCCCTCCATCCAGCACCACACCCTCTGTGGCACCACAGACCCACGCAGGTGACACAGCACCTGCCGCCCACACTGTGCTCCACTCCCCAAGGCCCTCCAGTACCTCCTGTGTGCCTGCATTTGCCACGATACAGCCATAATTCAGTGCCTGTGTCCTGTTGGCCTAAGAAACAAGGACAGTGTTAGCAACGGTGGAGCAGGAGGCACAGGGAGGCAGAGCAGATGAAACCCAGACCTCAGAGTCTGGGACCCACCCACCACAGGAGCTGCTGGCTTCTAAGCCCACGGCAGAGCACTGCAGCTCTTCTGCTCCCCAGCACTGCCACTCACTGTGGTACCCAGAATGACAAAGCTGTGCACGTCCCCATGCTGCTGCCGAAACTCCAGCATCTCCTGTAAGGGGAACTCTGAGCACACGTCTGCGTTGAGGACAAAGAAGGCCTCAGCACCACCTGACAGGATCTGGTCTCGGAAGTGATAGATGCCACCACCCGTGCCCAGGGCTGCGTACTCCTGCAGATACCTACAAGCCAAGCAGGAAAAAGGGAGGGCTTAGGGAAGCAGGTGTCTAGTGGCACCAACCAGCAGAGGGGTGGGAAGGATTGGAGAGACATAATCCTGCCATCCAGTGATGGGTTTCATGCAGGAATTGCACAGAAGGAGGCTGAGGCAGCTTAGAGCTGTGCTAGAGAGGCATCTCTGGAGCAGGAACCATCCAGAGCAGGGGCCAAGGCAAAGGAAAGGTGGTGAAACTGATGGGGGAACCAGGCTGTGCCCATCCACGGTGGGACGGAGCCCACCCGCCCAATGCCAGAGTGCTGATTGCGGGCTGCCAGGCTGGGGCAGGCAGGTGAGGGCTGAGCCAGGCTGTGCCACCGTGGGTGCCCCAGGGCTGAGAGAGCTCCTGCCCACCTGATGGGAACCTTGAACTCCTGCTGCGCCGATACGAGAAAGCGGCTGAGGGCCTCGTTGGGCTGGTAGAAACCCATCAGCAGGATCTCCTTCATGCCGGGCACCTGGGGAGGGACGGAGGAAGGGATCAGAAAGGGAAGGAATGGCACTTCTCCCCTGGCTCCACGGCCCCAGCCCCCGGGATCCGTACCTTGGCGCAGGCCTCGATGTGGTGCTGCACCATGGGCACTCCGGCCACGGGGAACAGCGGCTTGGGCACCTCGAAGGACAGCGGCCGGAACCGGGTCCCTGCGGAGCACAGCGGGGTCGGCCGGGTACTGCGCCGGCGGGACCCCCCGCGGGCCCGGCGCACTTACCCTTCTGCGGGCCCCCGATGAGGATGACGGCCTTGAGCGGCATCGCGGCTC
>NW_005054298.1:14287867-14293430 GCF_000277835.1 Geospiza fortis | reverse complement strand
GGCCTCTTATGGGTAGCGGATATTTATAGCCAGGCATCAGGTCCCTCAGCGGCACCTGCCATGCCCGCAGCAGGAGCCCTGCCCCGCTGTCCCGCTGTCCCAGCCACCATCGGGCCCTTTGGCACTCCTTATTTTCACTCCATGACGTGAGGGCCATGTGAATCAGCCCCGTTGCGCTCGCCCCAGTGCTTCACAGCTTCTCTTTTTCCACCAAGTTTCCAACATGGAAGCCCAGCCTCAATGGAATCCTTTCTGGACTCGGGTCCTTATGTTTCGCGGCAAGGACCCTCCCGAGATACCAGGGGCTGCACTTCACACTCGTGCAATTCCCTCCCAGGAAGGCACTGAAACTGGAGGGGCTGCTCAGGGTCTTTATTGCTGCTCTGGCATGTTGCTTGCTCCAAACCATGGGGACATTGGCAACTCCAGAGCCTGGCAGAGAGGAGGGGACAGGAATGGGGACTGGAATGAGCAGACGCCTTCTCCCCAAAACCAATAAATAAAGCCCTATCACTACAGCAGCATGAGGAAGGTGAGTGCCCAGCCGCTGTTCCTGTCCCCCTGCTCAGGGCACCCCGCATCGTGCCACCAGCCGAGGAGGGCTGAAGAGGGGGCACAGGGCAGGACAAGGCACCTCGGGGTCAGGTGAGGGGTCTGGGACAGGCGGGCAGCCTGGTACTGGGGTACAGGGCAAGGTCTGGAGCTGGGTGGGCAGAGCATGAGCAGCGTGGGCCTGAGCAGACACAGGAGGTGTGCATGGCACCTGGGTGCCCCCTGCAAAGAGGGGGTGCCTGCCAGTCCCCCACCCTGGCATGGGGCGCAGCCGACAGCCCCAGGGAAGGCACCGGCATCGGTCCTGGAGCCACAAACCCACTTGCCAGGACCAGGGCTGGGAGGAGCGGAAGGTGGGGGGCTGGCAGCCCCCCCTCCCAGCTGTAAGGACTGGGGCTGTGCTGGCTGACAGGGGCTTGTGAGCAAGCCCCTCTCTGCAGGAACCGCTGGAGCAACCTCAGTCTTCTGGTGCTGGTGTGCAAACCAGGGGGAGCACGAGGACTGGCACACTGTGGCCAGGGGCAGCTGCAGGCTGCAGTGTAAGGCACACGCCTGATGGGACCCATGTGGCCAGGACTGGCTAGCAAGCTGGCAGCTCTTCCCCTCCCACCGGGGGCTTCCCTTGCCCCTCTGCCTGCATCCCATTCTTCCCCCGACCTTCTGCCACATTCTCTGTTCCTTGCAGCAAGGCTTCCCACCACCCTCCCACTGCCGGACCCCACTGCTGGTCTGGCTGCGGCAGCACCTCCTCTTCATCGGCACTGCCAAAATGACGCTGCTGGCCACCATCACCCCTGACAGCAGCACGTGAGGTCCATGGACTCATCCTGGCGCGTCCCGGCTCCTCCTCAGCCGCCCCGTACTGCGGCCCATGGAATGTTCCTCTGGCTCCCCGGCCCCTGGTGGCCGTGGCCAAGGCAGCAGTTACTGTGGCCCTGGTGGCTGGCCGCCCTGGTAGGAGCGCAGTAAGACCTTGTGCTTTGTGACGGCCTCGCCGCGGCGCCTCTGGTGATCCACCAGGAATTCCTTGAGGCGGTTGGTGGTGAAAGTCAGGGTCTGGCGGCGCAGCTTCATCAGGTAGGCGTCCTGGAGCCAGGCATTGGCGAAGCAGTCCTTCACCGTGGGGCGGCTCCTGCGGCAGAGCCGGCTCTCTGTCAGGGACTTCTGGGGTGCCCTCTGCTGCTCCAACCCCCAAACCCAGCCAGCACCCTTGCCCTGCAAGACCCAGGGGTCCCAGCCCTGTCCAAGAGCAGCGATGGACTCCAGGCTCCCACTGAGGATATCTGGAGGGGTCCCATGTGGCAGGGGCTGGCTCAGCCACAGGCACAGTCCTGTGCCATGTGCCCTCCCTGGCTGGGCTGGGCACTCACCAGGGGTGGACAGTGAGGACCTTGCGGATGAAGAGGGCAGCAGCCTGTGAGACGTTGGGGTACAGCTTGAAGGCATCAAAGCGCCCTGCCAGGATGCGGTTCTCCGTCTCGATGGGGTCCAGTTCAAAGAATGGGGACCGCCCACTGAGCCTGTGGTGGTGGAGGGGGTGATGGGCTGGGGGGACAGTGGTGGGAGGGGAATTGCTGTCCCACTTCCCCCCCATCCCTGGTTTGAAAAGCCACAGCTACCCAGAGTGTCTTCATCTCCCCATGTCCAGCTGGGAAGGGTCTGCTGGGCTAACAGCATCCCTTAGCCCTCCGTTAGCTTGGTGTCCTCTGTGGCACCGAGCCCTGGGTGGGGCTGACTACACTTCAAGGTTCTCATCCCCCGACCCCTTGTCTTACATGATGTAGGTGAGGATGCCAACACCCCAGACATCTGCTGCAGAGCCCACTGGGTCTCCCTTCACCACCTCTGGCGCTGTGGGCAGGGGAGCAGGTCTGTCATATACACAGAGACACCAGCCCCAGCATCCCAGCACACACAGCATCCACAGTATCCCCAGCACTTACAGAAGCCCCAGATCCCCAGGATCCCCAACACCCACAGCATTCCCAACGCCCATAGCAGCCAAGCACCCACAGCAGCCACAGCACTCCACTACTGCACCCTCCAACACCCCTCCCTGACACTGCGACACCCTGACAGAGCCCAACCAGCCTCCAAGGATGCCCCAACTGCCCCACAGCACCCAGACTCTCCCACTGACCCCAGCAATGCTAAAGAAATTTGCATACACTCCCAGCACCCCAAAGGCCTCCCACCTTCCCCAAGGATACAGTTCCTCCCCATTCCCAAGTCCCCCAGAGCATAGGCATACATGCACACCTTTGGGAATAAGCATGCCCCAGTTCTGTCCTGTCCCCCACGCCACTAGACCCGTGGTGCCCCACTCACACATGTACTCCAGGGTGCCAGCACGCCGCCCCAGCTGCCGCAGCACAAGTGGGTTGTAGGTCTGGGCACTGCCAAAATCGATGATCTTGAGGGCATTTGTGCCTGAGACGATGATGTTGTCTGGCTTGATGTCGAGGTGCACAATGCGGCGGCCATGCAGGTACTCGAGGCCCTGCAGGAGCTGCAGTACGTAGCTCACCACGTCATCCTCCGAGTAGCGAAACCTGGGGGCAGGTGCCATCAGCAGGTAGCCCCATACCAGCCACTGTCCCTGGTGGCCCTGTGCCCCCCTGTACCTGTCCACGATGCTGTAGAGGATCTCCTTGCCAGCACAGTTCTCGCAGATGAGCACCAGGTAGCGAGGGGTGATGTACGCCTCATGCAGGGCCATGATGCGCTCATGGTGCAGCGCCTTGAGGATCTCGTACTCCTGCAGCACGCTCTGCTTCCGCTCTGCCTCGTAGGGCACAATCTTGGCCATGAAGTGCTTCCCTGTGGCATTCTCCTTGCAGAGCCGGATCACCCCAAAACGGCCTCTGCGGCATAGGGCAGGATTCAGCATCCCTGGTGTGGGGTGCTGCAAGAACACCCCTGGCAGAGCACCTTGTCCTACCACTACTCACCTTGCTTTCTCGTCCAAGAAGGTGTATGGCTTCTGGGGGATGCCCTGCCGCAGTGATGTGCTGTCTTTTGCCCCTGGGACCCCACTAGCAGCTGGGGGCTCCTTGGAGGGTGGGGGAGTGGTGGTGGGCTCCGGCGCAGGGGGTGATGTGGGGGGCATGGAGATGAAGGAGGTTACCATGTAGGGAGGCATCTTCAGTGAAGGTGTGGTGTTGGGGGTGGGAGATGGTGTGGGGGCTGAGCTGGGCGTGGTTGACACTGGGGAAACGGTGGGGGACTTGGAAGGAGACAGAGCCTGGGGCGGGGGGGAAGTGTCCGTGGGAGGTGCAGGGGAGCCCGGAGTGGGGGTGTCTGTATGAGGAGAGGCAGCAGTCCGAGGAGGAGTGAACATCAGCTCAGGAGGCACATAGACAGTGATGTTGGGTGGAAGCTCAGGATCTGGTGGCACTCCCTCTTCACGGGGGGCAGGAGGTGGAGGGACCCCTGTGGGGGCACCCTCCTGTTCTGCTCCAGCTGCCTTCTGTACCACTCCCTTGTGCTTTCGTGGTGGTGTGGTGGGAGGGGCCCCTGCAGCCACCGGCTCCACGTGCTCCTCGGGCGTCTGGGTTGACCGGCTGGAAGCCACCTTCTCAGGAACAGGGACAGCAACATCCTTGGCTGGGCCAGCTCCAGCATCTACAGGGAGCAAAGGGAGGTGTGAGCCAGGTGGGGGAAAGTTAGGAGTGGGCTGTAAGTGGCACCTCATTTCCCAAAGCCCTGGGGGGGAGATTCCATGGGACTCAAGGATCCCCAAAGCACTCCAGAGGTCACAGGTGGCCCCATAGCCACTCCATGCCTATGGGACAGAGCTTGCTCACCTGCTGCCTCAAGATGCACCTTTACTGAGGGGTTGCTGTAGGGTCCCTGCCCAGCCTTGTTGACACAGGCCACACGAAACTTGGCAGTGCTCCCTGGAGGCAGCTCAGTCACATTGAAGTAGCAGTCAGTGATACCAGTGCTGACAATCTTCCACTCGTGCTCCCCTGCCAAAGCAGAAGTAAGGTAAGGCGAGGGCACACCAGGGACAGGGGCAGCCCACTGTCCCCTGTCCTTGATTCTGCCAAGCCACAGGGGACAGCGAGGACATTGGGCACTTTTGTCCTAGGTGCCCCTCCATGAGCCCATATTCCTGGCTGTGGCTCCCAGGGGATGGGAGGCAGCCCCACACCTTCCAGTCTGCGCTCCAGTGTGTAGGTGCAGGGGGCTTTGCTCTCAGCGGGCTTCCACAGCACCAGCACCGTGTTCTTGTACTTCTGGGGGATCTCCGGGGTGCCTGGCCGCCCAGGGAGCCCTGCAAGGGTACAGACAGGGTGGGCTGGGTGTTCAGACAGGGCAGAGCAGAGCTGCTGCAGTGAGAGGGCATAACAACACATGGGTTCAGAGATGCTGGAAATGCTCATGTAAAACCAGTCCTCTTTCAAAAGCCCCCGTCTCTTGCATGCCCCAAGAGAGCAGTACTCTAGTGAGCTGCACCAACTGATCCCCAGCCACGTGCCCGACTTGTGCCCTTCCTGTCTCCCGAGGACCCCCCAGGCTCCTTACGTGCTACAGCCAGCGTGCAGGAGCTGATGGCTGTGCCCAGGATGTTGGCGGCTGCACACTCGTACAGCCCTGCATCCTTCCTGGAGACCTTGGCAATGGTGAGCATCTGACGTCCGTCCTTGCAGGAGACAACGTTCAGCCCACTGTCGGGCTGCAGGGACCTCTTGTCTGTAGGGGGAGAAGAGGAGTGGGATGATGCAGTGCCTGTCAGAGCCCACCCACCGAGGCAGTGCGGGCAGCGCCCCACCTTTCATCCAGAGGATCCGTGGGGTTGGGCTGCCAGCAGGAAGGCAGCAGAGGGTCAGCGCCTCGCCCTCCAGCAGCACCTGGTCCTTCAGCTTGATGTGGAAAATAGGGGGGAAATCTGGAAAGCAGAGTGGGGGGTTAGGCTGGGGTGGGGATACACACCCGCCATCCCGTCCTGGGGCTGCACCTACCCGATTCACTGGGTGTGTGTGGCCGGCCGGCGGCGGGTCCCCCC
>NW_005054298.1:14285424-14286643 GCF_000277835.1 Geospiza fortis | reverse complement strand
CGACACGCTGCGGAGCCGCGCCGAGACCCGCTCCATCGTGGCGCTGATCTTCCTCCGCACAGCCACCGCCGGTGACTCGCTCTCCCCACCACCCCCCGGCTCTGACTTGAGGCTCTCTGAGTCCCTCCGCTCCCTGGAGCTGGCCAGAGCCATGCTCCAGGAGAAGCGGCGCCCACCAGGTGGGGTCTCAGTGCTTCCGTCCTCCCCCATGCTCTTCTTCCTCTCAGCCGGCGGGGTCCGCTTGAGGAGTATGGACATCCTCCGGAAGAAGCCTCCATCCTTCTCCACCTCATGCAGGTCCTGCACCGACTTGGACTTGGCCGCCAGCCCGGTGGGCCGGTCCCTGCGCAGCTCCAGGGGCACGCCGGCCGGTGTAGGACGGTAGATGCCCTCGTCAGAGGCTGGGGGGCCGGCCAGGTGCCGGTCCTCGGAGCGGGAGCGGGTGAGGCGCTTCAGTCCCCGGGGGAGGGATGATTCGCGGCTCCGCTTGAACTTGGCCTCAAAGACCTCCTCCGAATCGATGTCCTGGATGACCAAGGAGCTGGAGGAGCCGGTGGGTTTCACCTCCCTCCTTGCTGCTGGTGCTGGCGTAGGGGGCTTTGCAGGGCTGGCTGGTGGTGTCTCCTTGATGTTTGGTGGGGGCTCATTGGTGGTCAGTGGGGGCTCCTCGGTGCCTGTCTCCTCACCTTGAATACCTCCCATGACTTGCATCATCTTGGCATAGGAAGACTTTATGTGAGTTTGGGGAACAGGGGTTGTGGACTTTGGTGGGGTGGGAGCTCCTGTCCTCGCAGCCCCCTCCCCACTGGCTCCAGCAGCCTTGGTGGGTTTCTTTTCTTCCTGTCCCCTGTCCGTGGGCTTCTTCCCTGTGGTGGTGGCAGCCTTGCCGGCCCCAGGTGGGCCATGCTCCTCAGGGATGCGCCTCCTCCCTGAGGCGGCCTTTGCAGGGCCAGCCTGGGGAACAGAGATCTCTGCTGGAGGGGGCGTTGGTGTGCTTGGGGTGTCTGGTGGCACTGTGGGCCGAGCATCAGAGAGGGCAGAGAGAGAGGGGGACTCCTTGAGCCGCTGGGCCTCCAGGCAGGCCACCGGGATCTCCAGGGGCGCACCGGAGCGTCGGTGCCGGACTACAGGCTCTGCGTCCCCGTGGCTGAAGGAGCTGCTCTTCTGCAGCCGGCACTCAGTGGGGAGGAGGCGCGGCGAGGTGGCTTTACTTGAGGCC
>NW_005054298.1:14278314-14285304 GCF_000277835.1 Geospiza fortis | reverse complement strand
GCAACTCCATGGAGGCTGCCGTGGCTAGGGCCTCACGGGGGCCCCGGGCTGCCTCAGCCCCCTCCTCAGTCCCCTGGAGCTGTTGGAGCAGCAGGGCGCTGTCAGCAGAGCTGCCCCTCTTCAGCTCTCCCCGACGGGCACTCCCTGGGGACTCCAGGCTGGAACCCTTCCTCATGGCTTTGCGAGGATACTCCGGCCGCTTCTGGGCTTCAGGGGCTTCCTCATCAGAGGAACCAGCTGCCTCCACCTCTGCACATGGTCGCCGTGGCCCAGCACTCCTTGGCCGCTTCCCCAGGGCCACCCCAGGCTTCCCTGTGCCCTGGCTCTGCCACTCCATGGCAGACGCATCCCCCTCTGGCTGCAGCCCCTCGGATGTCCCAATGGTCTCATCGTCTGTGGGGATCTCATTGAGTGACATGCGGGAGCCAGAGAACTCCACCTGGTGTGGCATGGGGATGAAGGGCAGCTCATCCAGGTCGTCTGAGTCTGAGGAGGATGACAGCGCTGGTGACTCTTTGAGATGCCGGGGCACGGCGATGGAGAGGTGGTTGGACGTGTCCTCCAGCAGCTCTGGGATCGGCCGCAGCACCATGTTGCACTTGTAGCTGATCTGTGAGCGCTGCAGCCAGCAGAGAGGGCTGGGTCAGGCTCAGGTGCGTGGCATGGCATCATCCTGCCATTACACATCCCCCCATCCTGCCCAAGACACAGTCCCACCTGCCCTGTCCCTCCCCAGCCCCTGCCTTCACCTGCCATTTCCGACGGGAGATGAAGAGCTTGAGGTGGTCGGTGCTGATGACCTTCCCCTTTGCCAGTGTCTGTGGGGTGAGGGAACAACGGTGTCCCTTGGAGCCTGCAGCAGGCTCAGGGAACCCCTTGGCCTCTTGGCATTAGTTCCGAGCCCAGACTCACCTTAAACCAGGGATGCTCCAGGGTCTGTTCTGCATTGGGTCTCCTGTGAACCGACACCATTGGGTGAGAACACCCAGGACCACAGGCTTTGGCCAGGGGAAAAAGGGCAGGAGAGTCTGGCTGCCCATGGTGCACCCCAGCAGAATTGTGCAGCTAGCCTTGCCCTTGGGCACCCTGATGCATGGGGGTCCCCACCCTCCCTTGAGCACAAAGCTCATGCTGAAGGGGCAGGGGATGGGGAAGGGAACCCTGCAGTACTCACAGCTTGTCATTGACCAGCACTTTGATGACAAAGCCCTTGGCTTCCCGGGTGAGCCCCTGGAACATCCTCTCCTCAAATGCCACATTGTAGTTGCGGATGTTCATCAGCGTTGTCTTGTCATTCTCCCCCACAAAGGGGGAGATCCCTGTCAAGCTGCCAAGGAGGAGACACTGTCACTGGGCCATGGGGCCATGAAAAACAACATGGAAAATACAGGGAACTGAGGACAGGACCCCAGACCCCATCTCTGGGGTCATGGGGACATGGGAAACAGCATGGCAAGTATGGGATGCTGAGGACAGGACCTCAGACTTCAGCCCTGGTGCCATGGGGAGGGCAGGGGTAGGAGCAGCTGCAAAGGTGGCTGAGTCTGTAAGGAGTCATGTGCATGGTCACAGCCTCAGCTCTGGAGCTGGTGAGGGGGTGGAAAGGGTGTCTCTCCTGTGGAGACACACCGGGGCACTTACCAGAGGTATGCGATAACCCCCACAGGCCTGCAGAGAGGAGAGCACAGTTAATGCACATCACAAACCCTCCAGGGTGCCCAGTCTCTCCTGGCACAGCAGGGAGCCCACCGACCACCCAAGGGCCGCCCTTACCAGATGTCAGTGACGCTGGAGACAGGCGTCTGGTTGACAATCTCAGGGCCCACGAACTCAGGGGTGCCATACTTGCAGTACTGTGGCTCCTCAGACGTCAGCTCCTGTGCATTGCCGAAGTCACAGATCCGGATCTGCTCGCTGCTCAAATCTGCCATCAGGAGGTTTTCTGGCTACAGGACAGTGCAGAGCAGAGGGGAGCTTGGCAGGATGCAGGGGCTTTCCCCAGGGAATGAATGTTCCCTCTCAGCAGGACCACTCCCCGTCCAGTGCACCAGGAGCCCTTCACTGGAGGCACCGGGCAGGAAGAGTCTATAAAGACTCTCACTCACTTTGATGTCCAGGTGCAGGACACTGTGCTGGTGCAGGTAGCAGATCCCTTCCAGGACCTGCCGCATGTACGAGCGGACCTGCAAGAGATGGAGTGAGAAGAGTGGGCAGCCCAAACGGGAGTCAGCTGCACACTGACCCTATGCAGAGGAGAATGAGGGCTGTGGCCCCCTTAGTAGCCTGATACAATAAGCACTACACATTTCTAGTCTGGGACAGACACCACTGTCCCCAGGATCCCTCCCTTCCACATCACTTTGCTCCCACAGCGTTCACTCACCTCCGACTCACACACTGAGGGCTTCCTCACCATCCTATCCAGCAGTTCTTCTTCAGAGCATCTGGGCCCCAGTCAAGAAGCATAAAAATTCCATGCTCCATTGTGCCCCACACCCAGCTCCTCTGCACCCACTCTGCCCACCTGTCCCCTGTAAGAGCCTCCCCTCCTCCCCTGTGCTGTGCACCCATGGAGCAGTGCCCAGAGGATACAGCTCCATGACCACGATGACGGCATTCTTCTTCTCAAAGGCATCGTGGAAGAAGACGATGCGCTCATGGTCCAGCTGAGACAGAATGTGCAGCTCCCTCCGCGCCGACTGCTTGGCCTTGGTCCTCCCAGGGATGAACTTGGCGGCGAAGTCCAGCCGGGTGCTCTTCTCTGTCACCCTCCGCAGATAGGAGAAAGCCCCCCTGCAATTCAGCAGTAGGGGTAAGGGAGGATAAGAAGGTGTGTGAGCAGGAGAGCTCCCCCTTCCCTGAGCAGCTGGCACAGGCACCCACTCTGCAGGGAGCTGCTTGCAGCCTCAGCTGCCTCTGTTACAGAGGCACAGAGACCCCAAGCTGGGCTTTTCTCTGACCATGCCAGGTCCCCAGCCTAAGCTGGCACAGGAGCATCCCCTGACAGCTGAGAGGAGCCCCAGCACACCAAGATCGGGCATATAATGGAGCTTAGTGCCCTATGTCGGAGCCCCAGGGTGCAGCCTGGCTCCAGTGCCCCAGTCCCTGCAGTGCCCAGGATGTCCCATCCTGCCAGGGCCCACCTACCTCCCGATCTCCTCGTGCACATCATAGTAGTCAGTCAGGCGTCGTGCCTTGTGCAGCGCATCCTCCTCCATGGCGGCATCCGCAGTGGGCTGGGCTGGGAGAAGGAAAGGCGCTGGCAAGGGGCAAGCCAGACATCCAGGCTCTGCCATCCGGGGCTGGGGAGCCAGTCAGCCATACCTGCCTGCACCACCAGCTCTGCTTTGCAGGAGACCTCCCCAGCCAGATTCTTGGCTGTGCAGGTGTAGACACCACTGTCAGGCTCGGCAGCACCCAGCACCACCAGCGAGCACTCATTGTCCTCATACACGAAGCTCAGGTGGCTGCTCTCCTCCAGCAGCTCCCCATCCTGAGGGTAGCAGGGGTATTGGGGGCGTCCTGTCCCATCCCTGACCAACTCCCACCACCCTTTCCCCATGGGTGGGGCATAGGACACATCCTTTATCACCAGTGCAGCAACCCCGGTGAGGCTGTGAAATGTGTGGGTCTGGTGGGAATATGGTTCAGGAAGGGGTTGGGGGCTCCCAGCCCACCTTGTACCACATGATGTCCGGCAGTGGTTTCCCCTCCACCACCACAGCGAATCGTGGTGTCTCCCCTTCCTGGGCATCGATGTCCTCCATGATGGACTCAAAACGCGGTGCCTCTGCCAAGAGATGGGGCATGGGGCACCGTGGGGCAGTGCCAGCCCCCTGCCAGTGGCATGGAGCGTACAGCTGCGAGGTGCTGCAAGTAGGGGTAGGGGCATGGAGTGACGTGGGGCAGTGCCACTCCAATGCATGTGGAAGTGGGACTCCTCTACTGGGCAAACCACCAATGGCATGTGTCTGCAGCAGCATTCAACAGTTCCCCTTTGGAGTGGGGCACTGTGGAGCAGTGCCATTCTCAGCACACAGGCATGGGGCACTGTGGGAATCCATCTCTCGTTACATATGGATGTGGGGTACTGTGGGGCACTGTGGAGGTGTCCCTTATGGTTCTTGGCTATAGGGCACTGAGAGCAGTGCCTCCCAAGTATACTCAGGGATGGGACACCCTGCAGCAGTGCCACCCATGGCACCCATGGCTAAGGGACACCATGAGGCACTGCCTCCCCAAGTACACACTTATGGGACACCTCTGCCCAGGTCACACATGGGTATGAGACACCAGGCAGCAGTGCCAATGTTCGTGGCTTATCAATCCCATGATTGCCACCCTACAGATCGGAATTGCCACAACATACGAGTGTGAAGGACTGAGGAGCAGTGTCACACTATGGGGCAGTGCCCCCATGGCACATGGGCATGGTGCACCATGGGGCAATGCCCCCCCAGCATATGGGCTTGGAGCACCATAGGGTGGCACCCCCCAGCAGAGGGACACCCTCCCCGTGCAGGGGCACGTACCTGCGAGGCGGAGGTGCAGGGTGCAGTGGGCAGTGCCGTGGCGGTTGCTCACCTCACAGGCCAGCAGCCCCCCAGCCCCCCGGCCCACGCGCAGCAGACGCAGGCAGTGCTGGTCATCGTCTGGCATCATCATCTCACATGTGCCCTCCAGTTCCCCCAGCACCTGCCCAGCCCTGCAAGCACAGCAGCTGTCACCTCACAGCTCCACAGGCAGAACAACTGCCCCACTGATAGATCCCACCCCACAGCCCCAGGACCACCTTCTTACCCACAGTCAGCCCCAGTTCCCATCCCACAGCCCCAGTTCCCATCCCATTGCTAGCTCTGCCTCCTCAATGGCTCTTGCCCCTTAATACCCTACAGATAACACCCCACAACCCACCCCCACAACTCCTCAGAGCCCTGGACATCATTCTTGTGCACACATCCAGCCCAGCCCCAGGGAAGGAGCCCACCCCACACACAGTGGGCTGCATGGAGAGGTGGAAGTCCTTCTATGTGCATCCTGTGGGCTTATGCTAGGCACAGGGCAGGCAACAAGGCACAGTGCCATGTCCTACCTCTTCCAGGTGACAGTGGCCTCCACATGGTTGATGGTGATGGTGATGGAGGCCGGCTGGCCTTCTACCACATACACCACGTCGGGCTTGTCCAGGATGACTGGGGCCTCCTCCAGGTAGGGACCTGCCAAATGCATTTTCACCAACCCCTGCCCACTCCATGCCACCCAGCCCTGGGCAGCTTGTCACCCAGCAAGGGACAGAGACCTCTACCCCAGCTACCCACTCCCTCCCCACTGCCCTTCTCACCCCGGTCCAGGAGCTGCACGGGCCCCACAGGTGGGGAGGGCTTGCTGTTGCTCTTGGGAGTGGCAGTGATGACACGGAAGAGGTACTGGGCACCCTTGGTCAGCCTGTGCACTGTGTAGGTGGTGTCCTGCACGCCGGTCACCAGCACCACCCACTGCATCGTGCCCAGCACTTGCATTTGCACCACGTAGGTCACCGAGTTAGGGTCTGAAAGGGGAGAGGGTCAGTGCAGAGCCCCTGGCATGGAGCTACCCTGTGCACCCCATCAGGCACTGCCCACCCCCTGCCATCTTCCTGCCCATAGCCTGTCCCCTTACCTATGGCAGCATCCAGCCACTTGGGCTTGTTCCAGGTCAGCGTGATGGCTCTGCCAGTCACTGAGGCCACAGTGGGGGGCCCGTCTGGGGGGGTTGGCACCACATCTGCAGGGGGAGGTGGGCAGGAATGTAAGCATAGCCACTGCCCCAGCTTATCAGGGCATCTGCCTCATGCTCTGGGAGATACTGGCTGCGGGGATGGATGAGACCAGTAATTTCTGGTTTCCTGGTGGGGGCTCAGCCTGCCAGCCCCTGTGGGTCTGGCACTGCCAGCAAGCTTCATGCAGGACATAGTGGTCCAGGGATGGCTACTGACCACACAAGATGAGAACTGCACTGCTGGCCCCACTTTTAGGTTGGATTAGAGACCTCCTGAGGTCCCCTCCAACCTAAACTGCCCTGTGATCCTATTCCCCTAGGACCTCACGACGATCCTGGGTCACAGCCTGGCAGGGTGGCAGTGAGTGGCCACACATCCCAGGTGGTGTCTGCTGCTGCTTACCAGTGACATAGAGGTGTGCATAGCACGTGGCCTTCCCCACTTTGTTGGCAATGACACTTTTGTAGACACCAGCGTGTGCGTGGCTCACAGCCGTGAATACCAGACGATGGATGTCTTTATCTGGTGGAGAACAGGGGGACACAGGTAAGACCCTACCAGCTAAGCAGCACAGAGCTCCTCTTCCTGCCTCATGGGGTGAAAAGGTCTAGGGGGTGATGCCTCCTCCAAGGGTGTTTCCCCTTCTCCCACCCCATGTAGAGGGACCCCAGGGGATGGGGAAGGCAACGAGGAGTCCTACATTGCATCATCTTGCGGTCATCAGTGCTGTCAATTCGGGAGCCATTGTGGTACCAGGTGATGGAGGGGTAGGGCATCCCGGCCACCTGGCACTCCAGCATGGCCTCCTTTGACTCCACCACGTCCAGGTTGTGCAGTGGCTTCAGGAAATCAGGCATGGTGAAGCACTCTGTCTCTGTCTCCACCTGCTCTGGCTCCTCCGGGATGGATGGCATCTTCTCCAGCTTAGAGCTGCAAGAGCCCACAGATGCTCACGATGGGAGCACGGTGCAGTGCCCCCAGCTCAGCCCCAGCCCCAGGCTTTGTGTAAGCCTGTTGTATACTCCAGAGGGGAGTGAGCAGGGGGAAGCAGATTCCAGTGACCATCCAACTCTTACATCTGGGAGGCTGCAGATGGCCGTGGCTCCTCCACATAGAGCTCAGCAGAGCACTCCACATGGCCATGGATGTTTCTGGCGATTGCCTTGTACTGCCCTTCATCTTCACTGCCCACGTGCACAATGACCAGCGAGTGCAGCCCTCCGTCCTGCTGA
>NW_005054298.1:14277783-14278267 GCF_000277835.1 Geospiza fortis | reverse complement strand
CAGCAGCAGCATCCCCTCCAGCCCCAGCCAGGTGCAGCCTTAGTGTGCAGCCCCCAAGGGGATGAGGTCTCCCTGCAGGGCCCTTGGCAAGCTCTCTGAGCTTGGGGGTTACCAAAGTGAGTCCAGGTAACCGTCGGAGGGGGAGTCCCGCTGATCATGCAGACAAAGCGCGCTGTCCGCCCTTCCACCACGTCCACATCCTCCAGCTTGCGGGTGAAGAGCGGCTGCACAGAGGGCTGCACCGTCAGCCGGGCACTGCAGGTCAGCTCATCTGCGAGGAGAGCAGGCACTGTGAGCCCCACAGCACACGCCTGTGCAGGGCAGGAGCAGCCTGTGACACCCCCTGGCTGCAGCCCAGCAACCAGTGTGGCTGTGGGTGAGCATACCCCACACATGGTGTGGGTGACCCCGGGTGTGTGGGGTTCCAGGCTCTGACCCTGTGCAGGGCAGGGGGGCACAAATGTGTACAAGGTCCCCCTGCCCA
>NW_005054298.1:14273471-14277765 GCF_000277835.1 Geospiza fortis | reverse complement strand
TTTCCCTTCTGCACAGCAGTGCAGGTGGCAGAGCAAGGTGGGTGGGAGGATGCCCTGTCTTCCCCACAGGGCAGGAGATCACAGCTGGCCTATCCCCTTGGGAATGGGGCAGCAATGCTCGAGCAGGTAGTGCCAGCACATGCAGCATCCAAGGAGCAGCATGGAGACACGAGCAGGCTCGATGCTCCAGGTGAGGGGACTTCCAGCAGGGACCACTTTGCAATGACAGTATTGTCACCCACTCTGGGTAAGGATGGGCAACACAATTCTCAGGCACACCCTCACCTGCCTGAGCCCCAAACTGCTGCTGCCTTCAAAGCCCCATGGGAATACAGCCTCCTTCATGGAGGATTGCACAGGCACCAACCACAGGGTGCAGGGAATGCTGCTTCTCCCTGCAATGCCCCCCAGCCCAGCTGCCTAGGTGGGCAGGAGAGTGGACTCTGCGTGGGTCACAGCTGTGGGCAGCATGCACAGGCACAGGTATGTCAGAGCCATGGGACTGAGGCCCATGCAGCTCTTGCTGAGCTGCCGTCAGTGATGGTTTGGTGGGAGAGGCTGGGAAGCCCTGACTCCCTGTCCATTTTCCCACCACCTCCCAAGCCAGCAGAGGCACATCAGTACTGGAGCAGGATGCCCAGAAGCTCTGAAGCCAGGGGACAGGGACAGCTGGACTCCAGGCCTGCATCCACCTGGTGCAACCATGGAACGAATGCATCTTCCCAGGTTTCAGGGAGCCTCATGCATGCTGGCAGAGGAGCTGAGTGGAGTGGGGTGGGACAGAGCTGCAGGGCTCAGGGTGCCGGAGTCCAAGAACTGATGCACACCAGGTCTCCCTGAGAAATCTTCCTACCACCTGGGGCTACCACCCATTCCCTATCCCCCTGTCTCCCTGTACCCCATCTCCAGCGCTCACAGCTGCATCCCTGGGAACAAGAGCTCTGAGCCCAAGGTAGAGGGGGTCTTTCCACCCCGCTAGGGCCAAGCCCTGAGTGAGACCCCCTCTGGGGGAGCTGCACGCCCACCGCTTACCTTTGGCAGTGCTGAGCTTGCAGGTGTAGATTCCGCTGTCATCTTCATGCACAGAGGTGAGCAGCAGCTTGCACTTGCGCCCATCAAAATGCATCTTGCATTTGAGCAGTGCAGGCTGGAGCAGCCGGCCCCGGGACAGCCAGTCCACGTCCATGTCTGGCGGGCCGGCCACCATGCACTCAAAGACCGCCAGCTCCCCCGCCCCGACCACCAAGTCCTGCAGGGGAACCACGATGGCCAGGGACTGGCACTCGGGGCGAGCTGCCCGGGGAGGGGGGAGAGAGAGAAAGAAAGAGAGAGATGCATCTCAGCAACTGAAAAGCAACCATGAGAGGTAGCAGGGATGGAGTGGGAGTACATGCAGGGCAGTGGTTCATGCAGGGAGGGGGCCTGGTGCAGCGGGCAGGGAGTGCAGCAGGGAAGGGTGGGATGGGAGGCGAGATGTGGAAAGCAGAGCTGAGCAGGGAGGGGGCTGGGGGTGAGGGGAGGTGTCCGTGCCAGGAACACACCACACAGCGCTTTACCAAACAGATTTTATTAGAGCTACAAAAAAAAAAGGGTCACGGCCTCGCAGCCCGCCCTCCCCATCAAGCCCCCTCCCTGGGAAGAAGAGACCCACAGCCAGGGGATGCTCCTGAGGGACCCAAGCCCTGGGGCTACAAGGGACGTGTCTTGGTGGCCAAGCTGGCACCTGAGTGGCCACCGTGAGCCAAAGGGGCCAATGATCTCCCTCCCGCCTGCACCTCACGCAGGGTGTTCCCCGGTGGGGTCCCTGGGGTCTCCTGTCTCCCGCGCTCCAAGGTGACTGTCACAGAGCTCCCACCACACTGCGGCTCCTTCCCTACAGCCCTGGCCGGCACGGCGGCAACCGCGGGCTCAGCTCCCTGCTCCCTTTCCCTGGGCAGCAACCCCGTCGGCTCCCCGGCTGCCCCCCCCGCCCCGCCTCAGTGACGCCTGCCCCGGCCATCTGGCGAGCCCCGGCCCGCAGTCGAGGGCCCGCGCGTCCCCGCGGTGCGTCCAGGACGAGGAGGAGGATGGAGAAGGAGGTAATAACACAAGGTGAGGTCCACTGCCTAAGAGGTGTCCAACTAAGAGCCCCGCAGCCGCGGCTCTGAGAGATGCACCCCCTTATCGTACTCCCCCTGCGTACAGACAAAAACCGCAGTCAGCAAGCAGAAGGGTTAGTGCAGCAGCGACGGGAGCGGCACGGACACACATACCAGCGCCAGCACGAGGGGTGCGAGTGGGCAGCAAGGCACGGAGTCATCTGCTGAGCCCCCCAAGAAGGGCCGGGGTTGGGCCATCGCCCCTGCAGCCCGGCTTCTGCCCGTCGTGGGACCCTGGGAGGGCTTCCGCTCCCGCCCCCGTGCCGCCGCGCCTTGCTGTAGGCTGGGAGCGCTATCCCGGCAGCGTGCAAGCCGCGCAGCCCCTGGGATGGGCACAGCTCAGGGGGGCTCAGGCAGCCATCAGCGGGGAGGGCTGGGGGAGCAGGGCACACACAGCAAAGGGCAAGAGGAGGGAGGCAGCATCACTCATCCCCACAGGCCCCTTCCCTGGCCTTGGGGATACCAGGCAGAGCCTGGCTATCAGTCCCAACTCCCCCCTCACCCCCTCAAAATGCACACACACTTTGGGGTCCTAGGGGGACCACAGCAGGGCTGAGGAGCGATAGCAAGGAAAGGGGAGTGGACAGTGAAGTCCTGTACATATGGGACATTGCTGGAAATGGGCAGGGAGGGACCCCCTGCAAGTTGCCCTGTGCCTGGCAGGTAGCCTGGGGCAAGGAGGGAGCAAGCTGCAGGGAGTTTCCTACAGAGCCCCCAAGGCAAAAAGCCCTCCCTGGTTAGCCAGGGGCAGCACTGGGGCGACATGGGGTGAAGCTGGGCTGTGAGAAGCAGTTGGGTCTGGGTCAGATCAAGGGGGCTCTGGGACAGCAGGCAACAGGTGGGACCCAGGGCTGCGCATCTGGATGAGACAGCAAGGCAGACTGCCTTTTGCTGCAGGGCCAGCCTCTGCAGACAGCCCCAGGCACGCAGCTCCACTTTCCTGTTCCCCACCTGTGCCACCACAGGGGGAGCTGGCTTGTCCCCTTCTTATGTCACACCACCAAGTGGGGGGCCTGCAGTGGTGCCTTCTCCACAGCTCATGCAGGGCACTAGAGCCAGTTGGCCTCTCAGGTTCTTGAATGACATACTCAGGGAGTTTTACCTCTGACCTCCAGCTTGGCCTCGCACTGCTTGGTGCCATACTCGTTGACGGCCTTGCAGGTGTAGAAGCCGGTGTCAGTGTGCTCTGCCGCCAGGATGTGCAGTGTGAAGAGCCCCCGCACGCCCTCTGCCTCCTCCGCGTGGTGCCGGCGCCCATACTTCACTGGCTGCCTGTTTCTCAGCCTGCTCCAGACAGAGACGGAGCATCGTGGTCACACCTGGCCCTGCACACCCAGCCTGGCTGTCCCCAAAAAAAAACTTCTCCAACACTCCCTGCTCAGGATCAGAGCTCCGTGCAACCATCCCCAAATGGAGAGGTCACTGTGCCTGTCCCCTCCTTTTCTGCCCAGTTGTGACCCCAGAGAGCAGCAGAACTCACCAGTAAATGATGGGCTTGGGCTCCCCACGGACACGGACGCTCATGCTAACATCCTGCCCCTCCAGCACCGACTGGTCCGACAAGGATACCTGGGGAAAGAGGGGTCAGAGAGTAGCAAGCACTGTCTGCACACAGGACCATGCACCCCACCACTGCACCCAGGGCTGTCTGTCTGTCCCCTGTCACAACAGGAGTACCAGGGAAGCTGGTGGGGTGGAGCCTGCCCAGGTGCTGGCAGGACCCCACATCAGGTCAAGGGCTAGGAAGATGAGACCCAGCACCTCCTGGCACCGAGGACCACGGTACCTGAGTCACAGGGCACTCTACCCCACTACCAGTCCTGGGGGATTTGCTATCTCACCTCGAAGGTGGGTGAAGCCTTGAAGGTGGTCTCAGGGGAGCCGCGGGCAGCCCCGTGCTCGGCTCTTGGCTGCAGCTTCATGGCCGGTCGGTGCTGGGGGGTGCCGGACTCGGGGAACTCTTCCAGTGGGCTCAGGTACTCCTCGTCTGATGTGATGGGGCTGGCCTGGCCGACGGCGGGGGGCAAGCTCCCATGCCGCTCCACAGCGGGTGCTAGCACAGGAGAGGCTGGATAAGGAGCTGGCAGAAATCGGAGCCGGACAGGCGGGTTGGGGCCCCCCTTTCCCCTACCCGGCATTACAGGGGTGGACACGCA
>NW_005054298.1:14272059-14272727 GCF_000277835.1 Geospiza fortis | reverse complement strand
CCCTCCCGGCCCCCAGCGCTGTGCCCCGCTGTGCCCTGCCCGGCCGCGGCTGCCCCTGGGCGTCCTGTCCCGCCTAACCACGGAGCGGGGGAGTTTTGGGTTCTTCCAGCCCTAGGGGCGGCTCTGAGCCTCTGCCTGCCGCCCAGAAACACTCTCTTGGAATGGAGTTTGGGGCTGCAGCGGACTGGGTATCCCCATGGTCAGCGCCGGGGGGGTGCTCCCTGCTAGCAGCTCGGTGGGCAGGGTGTCCCCACAGGTAATGGTTTGTGGGGCGGGGGTCTCCCCGCGGCCAGCGGAGTGGAGCGCAGGGATATACCCACAATTTGCGGGGTGGGGAGCAGGCTGGGATATCCCCACGGTGCACATGCTGGAGGTAGGAGTACCCACAGGGTCTGCAGGCTGAGGGCAGGGGTACCCACATGGTCTGCGCGTTGTAGAACAGACTGATGTACCCCCATGTCTAGCGAGACACGGGGCACGTGTGGGGGCCGGACACTGGGCTGCTTGCTGGGCGCCAGGGGATGCTCACAGCCTGACCCCGCTCCCCCCACGGTAGGATCCTTCCATGGCTGCCGGGAGCACGTCAGCTGCTTTGGTTCAGACCGAGCCTTGTAGGGTAAGGAAGCCGGTTTCTTCCCAGTGACAGCAGCGGCGGAGGTGGGAGGCCG
>NW_005054298.1:14269633-14271358 GCF_000277835.1 Geospiza fortis | reverse complement strand
CCCCCCCCGGCATGGGCAGGGGCGCCACCCACTAGATCAGGTTGCATCACCGTCCCTGCCCGCGCAGCGCTCAGCAGCCCTTCTCCCACTTTCCCAACAGCCCTGCCCAGCACTGGGGGACAGCAGGCACCCTGTCCTCTGCCCTCTGTCCTGGCAGGCGGTGCCCAAGCACTTCACTCCTGTCTGAGGGGAGGAAGGGCAGAAGGAGTGCTCCCAGGATGGGCACATCACCTGCCCTGAGATACCCAGCTCAGCCCGGGTGTCCCACTCACGCCTCACAGGTGGGACATGGACATGCAGAGAGTCCCTCTGCCACGCCCGTGCCCCTGACACCCCGCTCCAGGGCAGCTCACCTTCTGGCTGGGGGTTGGCCGTGACAATGCACTTGAGCAGCACCTCTGCCCCCACGACAACGGCCATGTCCTGGATGGGGATCTCAAAGATGGGGGCTTCCAGGGGGTCTTCACCCGCTGAGACATAGGAGTCGTCTGAGGACTCTGCACAGGGAGAGACGGGCCCCGTGGCTGTCAGCAGGGTGAAGTGGGTGGGTGCTGTGCCATGCGGGGCTGCATGCAGGCAGAGCATGGGTCTCCCAACCCACTGCTCAACCCTCTCTGGGGCGTTAGCAGGTTCTTGGGCCATGCAGTGGATGGAATGGATGCATCAGGATCCACCATGGCACAAAGCAGGCAGTGGGGACAAGACAGGGGACCGGGAAGGGGCAGGAAGCGTACAGCTTTTTGTACATCCCCCATAGGGCAAAAGAAATGAGGTGACAGTGGGGTGTGGAAGAAGGAGGGTCATTTAGCTGCTGCACCCCCTGCCCTGAACTTCCCCCAATCCCTTATGGGATGGTGGCTGCTGCACCCCAATACATCAGCAAGCACCTCCCAGCTCCCTCCCCTCTCATGGCCCCAGCACACAGACAAAAGTCCTGGGGCTGTGCCAGGAGCCTCAGACATGTAGGCCTGACACTTCTCTGGCTAGAGTAGAGCCTAAAAGCTGCCAGCCCAGGTATAGTCTGATCTAACTGCTGCAGGCTGGGGTGGGCAGGACACCTCTCGCCCAGCCAAGCCACCTTCCCCTGGGGAAGCTTGGGCTGCATGCCCTGCCTGGACCACTGAGCGTGGCCCATACAGGACGAGTTGCAGTGGGTCCCCTGTGCCCTAGACCACAATTCAGCGTGCTGTATCTTTCCTGTGCCAAACAAGGGGTATGGAGAAGATAGCAAGCGTTGTAACGTCAAGGCCCAGCAAACTGGCAGCCAGGCTGGTCTGTCTTATGACACTGCTTGGTGCCAACTACCCCAGCCTCCAGAGTCTCGTCCCTCCACCCCTGGGCTCACCACACCTCAGGGGCAGGATGGAGGTCCCCCAACCCACCCAGGGGCTGGCCAGGCCAGCTCTGTGCCTGCAGGAGGGCAGAAAGCCATGCCCATACCTAGCTCTGGAGAGGTGGGCCTGGCTCGGCGTCCCTTCCCCTTGCTCCGTGTGCTCCTGCCTTCTTGAGCCATCCGGCCACTCTCTTTCTTCTCTGACACTTTCGTCTGCCTTCTCTCCACCTCCCTGCCCACACCGTGCTGTCCTGCCCAGCTTCGTTCCAGACGAGCTTCCTGCTCCATCCCCGGCTTTGCCCAAGGCAGGAACCGCACTTCTGTGGGCGTCTCTGGCCGCCGGTACAGTCCGTGGGGCACGGCCACCCCGGCAAACAGAACCCCGTTCCGTG
>NW_005054298.1:14267363-14268992 GCF_000277835.1 Geospiza fortis | reverse complement strand
CGGCTCTGGCGCAGGGGCAGGTTGGGGCGCGCGGGAAAGGGACTGTCCTGCTCCAGGCTCCTCTGCCGCTCCTCAAAGTACTGCAGCCGTTCAAAGATCCTGGAGCCAGCACGCACCAGCTTGGGCGATGCCCGGACGGAGATGCGGCCGGAGGCGTCGCTCATGGGTGTCTGTGGGCGGGAGTCCTGTGTGCTTCCCTGTGAGTACCCAGAGGACTTGGGCTTCTTGATCTTCTCCTCGTACTCCTCAGGAACGATGTCCTGGTACTCTAGCGGCACCGAGGACTTCTTGCGGGGGGTCACGGGTGTGAAGGAGGGGACGCCAGGGCCACGGGCAGCGGCCTGGGATGCGGCACCAGCGGGCGGCTGCAGACATGTGCCAGCGCGAGGAGATGGCGAGCGGACGATGGGTGGCTTGGCAGTCAGTGGCAGAGCAGCGGGGGATCTTGGGGCCTCTGCACCAGGCTTTGGAGAGACAGGGCCTCTGTGGAGGTCATCTCTCCGGTAGCCTCCCTGGGGGATGCTGCTGCAAGGGCAGAGACAGAGGAGCATGGCTTAGAGACCACCCTTCTACCTGCTTGGCTGCATCCCAGCTTCCAGCTTGCACCACAGTGCCCAGTGGGGCATGGCAAAAGGGTCAAACAGTCAGGGCAGCCTGGGGAGACTCAAGGGGTCCCAGCAACGGCATCTGGTCACCTCCAGACCACTGGGAGCTGGCTGGGTTTTGTGAGAGTCCTGGGCTGCTGGGACCCCTTGCCCAGGGGTACTCATATGGAGCTGCAGGGTGATGCTGGGTTACCCAGTCAGTCCCCTCCCCAGGGCCACCATGCAGACAGGACCAGGGGATGGGGGGGTGCCCCAGTTTGCTGGGGTGTCCTGGTGTGCTGAGGCAGTGCAGCCTGGCCAGAAGGGGCCCCCAAGGCTGCAAGCCCTGCCTGTGCACATGCTGCTGTGGGCACATCTTCCTATCCCACTGCCCCCAGAGGGGCTCAGCAAGCGCAGAGTGGAAATCATAAGGTGGAGATGAGGTTCTGGTGGAAGAAGCAGCCTTAAACAAAAAAAAAGAGCAAGATGGAGGTCAAAGGAGCAGGCTTGCAGGTATGGGAACCAAAGGCAGTAGGGAGGGACGGGGGCTCTGAGCACATCAGCAGGATCTGGGGAGGCAGCACCCCTGCACCATGGGCAGACACTTGCCTGTGTGTGTCCCAGGCTACTGTGCACCTCCAGGTCCCCACACTGTGGGCTGCACCCCACCATGGTGGGGTGGAAGAGGAAAATGCCAGTGGTACAATCTGCAGGTGGGGTACTGCAGCTCAAGCAGTGGCACGGGCGATACACCCAGCCTCAACCTGGCCACAGCAGAAAGGGACCCCACTCTACATCACCCCCAGGCTGCGTTGCTCCCACCTTCTCACCAAGAACAGGCTGCCTACTGCTCAGAGTCCCCACTCCTCATCGGGGAAGGTGAAGGCAAAGAAAGCCCAGGTGGAAGGAAGGAGATGGCCGCAGGGGTTGGAAGGAGATGGCCCCAGCGCGATGTCCCCTCCGTGCGCTCCCCCTGGCTACTTACACGTGGAGCGAGAGCGCCCGTCCTCGGTACAGGCTGAAGGCGCTGCCGTAGGGGGACCCG
>NW_005054298.1:14262484-14267306 GCF_000277835.1 Geospiza fortis | reverse complement strand
CGTTCCCTGCGGCTGCGGCCAGGCAGCGGGACGGAGGTAGGGTCCCCGTGCAGAGAGGCTGGCATCCGTCTCCTTCTCCACCACGGTCTGCTGGCTGCCTGACCAGCTGGAGCGCTCCTCTGCCTGGGACAGGGCCAGCACCGAGGTCGGCGTTGTGTTCATGGAGGCGTCCACGAGGGTGTCAGACCCACCTGAGAGAAGAGGGATGAGCCAAGAATGGGTGCCTGTGGGACAAGCTCAGCATCCTGCTCAGAGAGGGCTGAACCACTGTGGGGTGTCCCACAGGGTCCTGAGCAGCACCCTGCTGCCTCAAGCCCTCCCCGCTTTGTATGGGTGGATCACAGCTCCCTCTCCATGGACACCCCCAAAGCCTGGCCAGCAGAGGCCTTGTGGGGAGTCATGGCCAGCAGCCAGTGTCAGGGCTCAGTGCCAGCCAGGTGTCCCTGCTCACCCGTGGGGGTGCTGAAGGCCGTGTCATCCTGGAGATCACTGCGCTGTGTCACCTGGGGGTCGCCGGATTCATCCTCACCTGTCTCCGAGTCTGGGGTGGGAGGGGAGAGTAGGGAGTGAGGGTACAGACAGACAGCAAAGTGCACTGGTACTGCCTGTTGCAGACCCATTGGCTCCAGGAGCACAACAGCAGTGCCCAGGCAGCTCCAGGGCAGGAGGCATGACTGTGACCTGCAGGGACAAGCTGCCAGGAGGGAAAGGCAGGACTAGGAGTGGGAAAGCCCAGCAGGGCAAGGGCAGGCAGGAACAGTGTTAGATGACGGGAGAAAGGGAGGCAGTGCCAGCAGTGGGAACACAGCTGGCAGAGGTGGCACGGGGACAAAAAAGCAGAGCAAGGGGACAGTAGAAGTGACAGAGCAGGGTGGCAGGCTGGGGCACAGGGTCCACTATGGAGACAGTGATGGCATTGGAAAGGCGTCTTCCTACCGTAGCTTTGTTTCCTGCAGGAGCGGAAAACTTCGCTTCCATAGGGGCAGCAAGAGAGAGAGAGACATCAACACCCGGTTATCGGCCCGGCCTGCGGAGACGCGGGGGCAGCCGGGGGCCCTTGTCCCCAGCACTTCCCCACCATGTCTCCACTCTGCACCACAGCCACTGCACAGCGCTCCAGCGCGGCACACAGACCCTCTCCTCACACACCGTCCCACCTGTGAGTGCACAGCACCATTCCCTCCCCGTGCCACAGCCACATCCTGCCCAGCAGGACAGCCACCCCCTATCCCTGGAGCTGCTGGCCTCACCGCTGCAGTATCCACACATCCATCCCTCTGTGCCTGCAGGGCATCTCGGCCTGCAGCTGGACCCTCCCAGTCTGTGCCCCAGCTGGGCACTCCTGGGGGTGCTGGAGCACACGGACACGTGTCCATGTGCACGCAGCCTCCCCCTGGCATGTACAAATCCACCCCCTGCCCCACCAGTGCAAGTGCTGTACAACACAGCTGTGCTCCACAGCACAACTGCAGTTGATAAAGCCAAATTTCTCAGGGCAGGGCATCACTAAGAGCTGCCCCCCACCGGGCAGGATGTGGCAAGGCCATTTCAGTATCACCCTAATGTCCCATTCCAGGAAAAATAGTGCCATGCTTCCAGGGAAGAACTCTCTTTCCTCCTTGCCGCTGCCTAAGTCCTCCCAAGCTGCAGCAACAGCCCCTGTGGTGAGAAACATGTCCCCAGCCCCACCACTGCTCCTATCCATTGCACTCTCAAGGTGTGTGGGGAGCCACACTGCTTCCCCCCACTCCAAGCCACCCCTCTGCAGCCCAGCACACGACCAACTGCTTCATGCACTGCTAGTGCATCAGATTCCCAATCCTTGCCGCAACAGTCCGGCAACGCCTGAGCAAGTAGAGCTGCAGGGCCAGGAGCAGACCAGCTGCATGGGGGACACTGTGAGCTCCTGCCTGACTGGGACCCTATTTTGTGGCTGGCAAGATGCAATCCAGCCCTGCCCAGCCTCTGCTTGCAGCATGGCGGTGGGCCCCATCCTGGCACACTGGGGGCAGCGGGGGCAGTCGGGTCCTGGTAACTCAACGCACCATGCGTGAAGCGCCCGAAGCGCCGCGAGTGGCCGGTCTTCTGCAAAGGAAAAGAGAACAGAGCATTACCCGTGGCATGGTGATAGGTACCTGCCATGCACTCACACTGCTGCCACACCACACCTCGCACTCGCACACACACACGCACACGCAGCCCCCATCCCAGCACACGCAGCACCGCTCACACCCACAACCTCTCACACGCACTCTGGCACGACAAATGTCACCCCACTCACGGCCTCCCACAGGCAGGGCACACCTGGCAGCGCTCACATGCACCCCCGCTGCACACCCACGGGCCCCACAGCACACGCCCCCGCGCACACACAGAGATGGATGGCTGTAGGTGGGCACGTGCGGCGCATGCCCAGCCACGCACGCTCACACACCTGAGCGCACGCGCGCGCACACGGGGTGCCCTCGGTGATGGCACTGTGCACCCCAGCCCTGTGCTCCAGCCCAAGCCCGAGAGTGACAGTGGGGCACCCCAGATGCCCCAGAACTGCTGCCTGCAGCTGGCATAGCCTGCACCGAAGTCTTTGCCTGGGCTGCTGCCCAAGCGCTCTGCAGCCCCTTCAAAGCCACCCAGCCAGCATGGGGATTTGGCCAGCAAAATGTCTTCCAGGCACTGGCCCAGACTCTGCCATGGCCACTGTCCCAGCACGGGGACAGCATCCTTCTTCCCCTGCCAAGGCCGTGCCAGTTGAAGAGAGGCTGCCTGGCAGCAGGGCACCAGCCTGTCGGTGCAGGGCTGGAGGCACAGGGGCTGTGCTCGCCCATGCCGCCTGCGCGGGCAGGTGGGAACCGAGCACGGGCTGGAAGCACCAGGAGCTCCCTGCCAACTTGGCTGCCCTCTGTGCTGCAGCCCAGGCCTGGGCACCTGCGTGCCTGGGAAGGGACCAGCTGAGGGCAGCCTGTCTGCCAGACCCAGTGTGCACTGACGCCATATCCCAGGAAAGCAGAGGGACGGGGTGATCTCCAAGGCAGGCAGGAGTGGGAAAGTGGAGTGCAGACAGGCAGGGTTGGGCTGCCAGGACTGAGCATCCTTCCCAGTCAGTCTGGGTGACAGGGTCTCCCCAGGACACTGATGGCCCATGCCCTGTCTTGGCAGTGGGGAGCCCAGGGCTGGACACCCGACTGTCTCAAAGCCCTTTGCTCCACCAGCCCCTCCTGCCCCACCATCCCTCCAGCCCCAAAGCAGGTCAGGGACAGCCAGACCCCAGGGACAGCCAGCCACCAGGGATGGACAGCCAAGCATGGCAAGCAGCTAGTTGCCCTTGAAGGGCAGCAGGCTCATTTCACAATCCCCAAAGCTGCTGCCGCTGCTGTGGCAGACCCTGCACATGGGCAGCACTCGGGTTCCCACCAACCCCCTGCCTGCATGCAGCGCTGGCCAGAGGGCAGCGGCTGCACGAGACACATTTGTATTCAGGCTGAGCCAGGCTTCACCTCCCCTTCTCGGCTGACTCTGCTGGTTCTGGCTGGCTGCCCATCTTCCAGGCCAGGGAAAGATGAGTGATTAACTGCACCATCGGCGGATAATTCCCCCATTAAAAAATGAAAATGCAATTGAGTGCCATTATCGGGTACTCCTGTGGCTTCCCCAGGGACGGGCGCCATCGGCTCCCCATCAAATATGGTGAGTGTACCCAGAGAGCTGGGCTGCATTGCCCAGAGCTACAGAGGGGCTGAGCCCCCTCCCCTTCACCTCTCAACAGGTCCCTACAGGATCAGGGCACCCTGAGGGATCAGGGCACCTTGCAGGATCAGGGCACCCCACAGACTGGACCCACCTCAAGCACAGCATCCACCTGCAGCCCACTAGGGAGCAAGGGCTGGGTGATGCAGGATCAGCCCCAGGCCAGGAGATAGAAAGGGGGCAGGAGCAACTCAGGGCTTGGTGTGGGATCAGAGTCTGCACGAAGGGGACAGACAGGGAGTGGGGGTAATCCTCCTGCTTGGGATTTCATTTGCATGTTGGGAAAAGGGGTGGAGGAGCCCCAGGAGCACACTCTGTGCCACCCAGCCTGGAGCAGAGAGAAGAGCTGGCTGGGATCCACACCCAGCTTCGGCCCTGCACTACGAGGCAGCTGGGTGAGACCCGGAGGTGTTTCCTTCCCCTGTGCCAGGCATGGATCCACCTGCCCAGGCTGGAGTCCTGTGCTGGCCCAGGCATGGGGCATCCCTCACCATGGCCATGGGGCCTACAGGGAGTCGAGGATCTCCTGGGACCGTGGAGTTTGCCATCACCTAGCACGTGGAACCCAGCACCACATGGCACTGCTGCCTATTGTGTGAGACAGGCAGACAGGGAGCAGGGATGAGGTGGGGAGGCAGTGAGTAACTTGTCTGGTGCAGAGAGACAGAGCTGTGGCTGTTCTGATACTCCTCCCGTGCTCAGCCAGCGCTGCAGGACCCTGCCCTGCCACACGGGCAAGCCCCTGGACTTGCTGCCCCCAAATGCAGAAGGAGCAGCCAGACTGTGCAAACCACTCTGCCCCAGAGGGACCCTCAGCACCTGCTCTCCCTGGGGACCCGTGTCCCATCGTGCATCTCCCACCCCTAGGAAGGTGCGGCGCGTGTCAGCCCCTTCCCAGTCCCCTCTGGGCCACCAGGCAGAGTGACAGTGGAGATGCTGTGCGTCCGCATCGGGCTGGCGTGCCCCGGGGAATTGGGGGCGGGGGGCTTCCTGGAAGTGTGCTCCCCATCCTCCACGCCCCGCGGAGGCCAAGTGACGTCCTTGTTGCTTGCTCGGCAGCGGAGCGAGCGGCGGGCCC
>NW_005054298.1:14247031-14261671 GCF_000277835.1 Geospiza fortis | reverse complement strand
GGTCCGAGCCCCCTGCCAGGCAGTGCAGCTGTGCCACTGTCCCCTGTCACCTGTCCATCCTGCCCCACTGCCCAGGATAGGGGTTGCACTCCTCTCTCAGGACACAGCTCCCCCACTACAGCCCCCGCATGCAGACCAACTGGGATGGAACCAACACAGCACAGCAGCACCCTGTGTGCTGTCCCCAAAGTGCTCTCAAACAGGGCAGACTCAGTGCCACAGCTGCCACAAGCCTGCACCCAGCAGCAGGTTTGCAGTGTGCCATGGCACTGCCCAGCCAGGATACAGGCTCACCACCACTCTGCCAGCCTCTGCTCAGTGCCCCACATCCCCCAGGCATCAGTAATGCAGAAGGATCCCCTTGCCAAGACATGGGTGTGGGTCACAGCACAACTGTACATGGACAGGAGCTAATATGGGCACAGTGCTTCACATCAATCCCCCTGGCAAACCCACAGCCTCCAGTCTCAGTGCTGCTGCCAAGAGAAACCTTGCACCCTGCCCCCCAGGTGGCTCAGGACCCACATGGGTGTGCAGGGCTGGGCTGCTCAGCCCTGTTGTAGCATCGCTGCTTTGCGGCTGAAGGGGAGACAAGCTGCAGCTGGGAAGGTAGGCTGCTGTCCCTGTCCACGTGGCATGACACACATGAGACCTCCCTTCCTGCTGGGGTGAGGACCCACAGCACAGCTCAGAGCAGGACTCTGTGCCAGGACCCAGCTGTGATGGGGCTCCTGGGATGTGGGCAGAAGCTGTGGGTGGCAGTCCCCACGGAGGCTGGCCAGGGACATTAGAACCTGTAAGTGCTCCTTGGGTGCTGGCACGACCCTGGCACAACCCTGGCACACCTTCCCCAGCTGACCATCCTGAGCCCTGCTGCCTGTCCCAGTTTTCTAGGTGATGCTACAAATAAGCCAGAGGGGCAGTCCCAGCCTTACAGTCCCAGCAGATCCTGTCTTGCATGCCAAGCTCCTCACAGCTCTTGGTGCCTCATAGCTCGATACCTTGCCTCATCAACTCACCAAGCCCTGCAGCATTCACCAGCCCCCTTTCCAGGCCCTTGGAGAGGCTGCCAAGGTCCTTGCCTCACCTCTGTTTGAGCTGCCCCTTCCCACTGCAGAGCATCCATGGGGACGCTGCTGGAGGCCTCCCCACCCAGTGCGTGTCCCCACGCTGCTCACCTGTCCCCTGGGGAGCCAGCTGCTCCACGAGGAGCTGCTCACAGGCATCACGCTCCCCATGGTGCCTGGCAGCTCTGGGAGCTTTTCTCTGCTTCCCCTCCCAGCTCATGACTCCAAACGTGAGGCTTTTCATGGCTCCATAATAAGTTGCAAATTACCCAGTACAAAAGGAGCTGTTTATACAACATTTCTGTCAGTCCCACAATCCGAGTGATGCTGCGGGGTTTCCGTGGAGACCCTGCACGTCAGACAAGTCCTACAAATGCTACAGCTGGCATTAAGGGAATCTCCTGTCAGAGACAGAGGTCTCTGCTGCCCCCCACCAGCCCTGGCTGGGGACACAAATGGGTACCCTTGAGGCAGAGCTAGGTAAAGAGCTGAGCTGTGGGGCTCGTGTGTGTCAGGGCACCTGCACCCAGGGCTATCCTGCCAGGTACTCTCACCCTATCTGTGCATGCCTGTGGTCCTGCTGCAGACACATAGCCTGTGCATTCTTGTCACACTCAAGTGGGAATAAAATACTCATCAGGGATGCTGGGAAGAAGCACCAAGGCTTGGATGTGTCACACAGTGGTGCCAGGGCGAGGGTGCTGTCACCAAAGCACCCACAAGGACACCCTAGGTCTGGCCCCAGGAGGACCCCCTTTTTCCAGCCAAAACACAGTCACTTGTATATCCTCCACCTATCCTACATCTGCTGCCCATTGGTCACAGCTCCTGGCTGGCAGGGCACACAGCTCTTTCCAGCAACTGTGACTCTGTGGCCATCCCTCAGCAAAGGCTTCAGGAGCGACTCTGGGCTGTCCTAGAGATGCCAAACCTCTGGGAATAGCTGGATCACCTCCAAGAGGCTGTGCCTATTGCAGGCACCAAAAGTCACTGCAGAAGGTGTCCCACGGGAGGTGATGGTCACCTGCAGCTAGGGCTGCCCTTCTGCCCTGCCCCAGCCCAGAGGCAGCCCTGACAATGCCCTGCTCCTCTGCAGGTCAGGGACCCAGGACAGAGAATGGCAGCCAGCGCAGTGTGGCATGGACAAGAAGCAGACCTGGAGCAGATGGCCCCACTGCCACCCAGCTCCATCTTTGCCTGCTGGACACACATCAGCCCCAGGCAAAGCAGGCAGCAAACACTCGCTCAAACTGCAGCATTAATCCCACCGTTCCAGGAACCACAGCCTCCACACCTTGCTGGCCTCCCGACTGCCCTGCACAGGTCCTGACCAGTCCCACAGCTCTGGCCTGGTACCAGCCCCCTGCCCTGGTCCCAGGCAGCAGCCCCTTGTCTCAGTGCTTGAATAATTGATGGCGGTGTGTGCATGCAGCGTCGCGAGTAGGAGGAGGTCTGGCCATGAATCTTTCATGCGTTTGCACCTCCTGGAGCTGTTGGGGATGGTCTGCAGGAGGTGGGGATGTGCTTGGAGCCTGGGTAGGTGGGCACCTTCCGTATTTCTGTCCCCAGGGAAAATAAATACAGCAGTGGAATGTCCCTTGTCACCCGGCAGGGCAGCGCCACAGAATCCCTGTGAGCCTGTGGAGGAGCAGTGCTGCGCTGTCCCCCCTCTCCAAGGAGCTGGGACATCCCGGTGCCCTCTCCAGCTTTGCCTCCCTTTGCTGCCACAAGAAGGATGCCTGAGCACACAGCGCTCACTGCAGGCAGAGAACGCAGGGATGCAAAGCAGCAATGTGACCTTGGCTCTGGGTGTCTGGACACAGAGCGGGATGGCACAAGGCATTCCATCCCTGGCCTGCCAGCCTCTGGCATACCCCCCAGCTGGGAGAGGGGCTGCATGCTGTGGGGGAAAGCAGGCAAAAGTGCAGGCAGCAGGGTGGAAGCAACCAGCCCCTTCCAGCAACCTGGTGTCAGGAGGCAGGAAGGGCAATGGGAGTGATGGCAGCCCTGGAAGGAGGAAGAGGCTGCTGTCCCCTCCTGCAGTCGCGAATATTGGTTCTATATTTACCCGACTGCAGGCCTGGGTTTCGGCCTCTTGCCTGTAACACAAGCCCTGCAGGCTGCCAGAATCCGAGGGGATGGCACATTCCTCAGCAAAAATAACCCTCCAGCAGCAGGCGAGAGGGCAGGGGTGGAGGTGACTGACTGGACAGCTGCACCCAGCACCCCGCTCACCACCGGGGGCAGACGCTCTGACAGACCCGGGGACGGGAATCTGGCACACGTGGGCACCGCACCAGACCCCTGCCCAGGTGGATGGGGGCAGAGGTGGGAGCCACTCTGGGGCAGCTGGCATTAAACACAGGCACGGCGCTGCAAACTGTGGGACTAAAATTAGGCACTGAGATAAATGGCCAGAGATGCTGAGCCACCAGGGACACTGTCAGCACAGCCGTCCCCAGTGGGCTCCATTGCCACTGCCATGCACCATCAGCTGAAAAATTATGCCAACTTCCCCCCACTGTAACTCCTCGCACAGGAAGGGTTTGTGCGGGGCCATCACACACAGGAAGCCTCTGCCCCCTTTCCTGCCCTAAATCCAGGCAGGTTCAGGCTGTTTCCTGGACAGAGGGAAGCCTCCAAGACAGTTTGATTGCTGAGTGCAGGTGGAGGCAAATGGAGCAAAGCCCTGCACTGGGAACCCAAGATGGACACATCCAACCTTGAAATGAGAGGCAGCCTGGGTGGGGAGGATCAGGCAGTGCTGGCACAGTGAACGAGGGCTGGGCTCTAAAAGGAGATTAGCTCGGGTTCTTTAGAGGTGATTTAATCCAGTTTGCAGGGAAAAAATTCAGGAGATGCAGCTGAGAGGTGATAAAGGCTTTAGCAAGTCCAGCAGCAATGGAGCATTGGTAGGGGCCAGGGCTGTCTGGAAGGATCTGGAGGCTCCCTGAGTGAACCTGGGCAGCCCCTGGAGGGGCCTGGTGCTGGTGTGAGAAGGGTCAATGCACTCTGCCTGCACCTGTGGAGCTGGGGCACTAGGGAGAGCCTGCAGCAGGACAGGGCAGTGCAGTGGGGCATGGGGGGACAGTGGGGACAGTGTGTCCCTGTAGCACTTGCACCAGCCTGGCCAGCCCCACACATGCTCTCCCCACTCCCCTCAGTGAGCACTGACGCACTCAGGGAACCTGGGAGAAGAGCAGGAGAAATCATTAGTGGGGTGGAGCGACAGATTCAGGGCAAGAGATTAGAGAAGCTAAATCGGGCTTGTGTGAGCAAGGGGGACTGCTGAGCTGGCGCAGGAGGAGCTCCCCAGGTTGAGTGCAGAGACACCAGCATGGAGCCTCCCCAGGCCACCAGCAGGGATCTGAGCCACCCTGGGGAGTGCCAGTGCTGGCCCCACAGAGATCTTCAGCCTGGCAGTGCACCAGGGAGAAAAGGGGCTCTGTGCCCACCAGAGACCACTACCAGAGAGGGGCAGATGGAGCCAGGACACCACAAGACCTCCAGACACACAGAACCAGGACCCCAAGTCCAGAGAAAGAGCTGGTCTTGCCGATGGAGCAAGGGCATTCCAATACCTCCAGACACAGGGGCCTGGGATGCCAAGTCCAGAGAAAGACTTTGTCCTGCCTGGAGACCCTGCACCCATCCCTCTTGCCCTGGAAGTGGCTGATGACCTAGCTCAGAGCGCCCCAGGGAACAAGGATGGGGTGTCCCTTCCCAGTACAAGGATGGCAGAGCTATGAGTGGAACTTCCGTGATCCCTGGAGACCTGTCCAGCCCTGGCAGGATGTGGCACTCTCAAAGACAGCTCTGTGCCACCACAGTGACAAAGCCACACCAGGGGCTGTCCTGCTCCTCGCTCAACCCAGTGCCCCAGAGGCTGCACAGCTCCAGAGGTGTCTCTGGCCCGGGGATGCCTTTTTGGGAGGCTGTTTGCTCTATGGTGGTGCATCCATGGCCAAGAGCCTGCTGGGAGGAGTGCCCAAGGCAGGGTGACATTCACACTGCAGGTTAGGCAATCCTGGCTGCTCAGTCCCTCCCTCAGCTGCCCCAGAAAGGCGGTGGTGAGGGCTGGCTGCTGGGAATTGGGAGCAGAGAAGAGTGCGTCAGCACAACGGGAACGGGCACCTGGGGAAATCAGACTGTGCTGCTGCTGGGCAGCACCAGTGGGGCCCGGACTGGTGTGGCCACAGAGAGGTGCAGCTGCACACCAGAGCATGGAAACAGGGTGACCCAGCTGCTGTCTGCCCAGGACAGGCTGCCCCTCCCCAGGGCAGTGCATGTGTCCCATTCTGCACACACTTCACCCCACACCCAACTGCACCAAAGGTGCACGGTCCCCAAGGGACCACTGTGTGATGCACAGTGACTCCACACAGGCTCACTGCAGGGCAGAACCCCTGCTGCACACTCCTCTGCTCCTCCTGCTACCCCACCTGACCTGCACATAACCTTCCTCCATCCTCCAAACACCACTTCTCCAGACTCCTGGCTCAGTGCTCCCCTTCAGCATTGTGAAGGCTCCTCCTGACCTGCCACAGTCACCCAGCCCCCTGCTCAGAGTGCAGCGTCTCTGGGGTGCCTCCTGTGCTGCAGAGTCCCAGGGCAGCTCCTTCCCTGGAGCCTCAGGGCTCAGTGCTGCTTCCCTCACTCCCATCCTCGCTGTCCCATGCAGACAGCACATCTCACTTCAGAGCAGCGCCACCCGCCTCCACACCCCCCAACACACAGGCCTTCAGTGTCCTAGGGAGGGGGCATCCATCCTCCACGAGGAAGAATTTGTTCACCAAAAGGGCTGTCAAGTACTGGAACAGAATGACCAGGGAAGTGGCGGAGTCACCATCACTGGATATTTGGAAAACATGTAAATGCGGCACTGAGGGACATGGTTTAACAGTAGGCTTAGCAGTGCTGGGTTAAGCGTTGGATTGATCATCTTAGAGGTCTTTTCCAACATAAATAACCATGACTGCATGACTCCACGGCGATGAGGCAGAGGGGGCTGAGCCGCAAACCTGCAGGATGAAGCAAGGGCAGCAGTGCCCATGCACTCCCTCTCTGACTGCTACACCCAGGGTGACGGTGATGAGCAGAGGGGCTGCCACTGGGATGAGCAAATGCTTGTTAATTTGCCTTGGCTGATTAACTACCCGGTCTCGCACATCGAAGGGCCACAGGCTCCACCTACTTGTCAGCCCCACCTCTCACATTAGGCTCCTCCTTCTCCTAGCCCCATTGGCGTTCCAGTTCACCCAGTGCATTTCCAATGGTAAAGCTGTTATGGTGAGCCTACGGGAGTTCTGCCCGTGGGCAGCTGGTGGAGGGTGCTGACCACCAGTACCATGAGCTCAATCCCCATCTCTCTCTCTCTTCTCTCTCTTTTCTCTCTCTTTTCTCTCTCTCTCTCCTCCTGCCGGCCGTGCCGGGGGGTACTGCAGCCACATGCTCGCTCCAGGCTGGAGAGCCACCCTAGCCGGCAGCAGGGTGGGCACAGCAAAGCCCAGCAGCCCTGTCTGGCCCCAGGGCATGCACTGCAGCAAGAGCCTGCAAACGCTGCTGCCACGCTCAGCAAACCTGTGCCGAGGTCTGTGCCAGCACTGGTGCCGTGCTGGTGGCCCCGTCACCCTTACCTTCCATGTCAATGATGGCCAGCACAGCGCTGGTCATGGCCTCTCCCTGCTCATTCTCAGCGACGCACGTGTACACACCGGCATCCTCCTTCTTGCTGTCCCGGATCCAGAGGGTGCCATACTCCTCCCCACCCTGGGCCAGCTGCTCCTCGTTTCGGTACCAGCGGAGGCTGGGCCGGGGGGTGCCCACCACCGCCACTCGCAGCCGGATGTCACAGCCGGTGCCGATCGCTGCATTCTTCAGTTTCCTCACAAAGCTCGGCGCTGCCAGGCGAGCTGAGCCCTCCTGGGCCGGCCCCGGCTCCGCTGTGACCTTGGCGCGCTTCGGGGGGAGGCCGGGGCTCGGCGGGGCTGCCCGGGGCTCCCCAGCAGCCCTGGCCGTGCCGCTGCGTCCCTGCGCCCGGTGCATGGTCTGCAGCTCCCCCAGCACCACCCGCCACCCGTGTCACCCCAAACCCGCACGTTGTGCCCTTCCTCTCCCCCTGCCTGCAGTCTGGGGGCGCTGGGTGCCTGACTGGGGCGCTGGGGCAGTGGCGACCCCCCAGTCCGAATGCCCTCCGGTGCGGTGCCTCCCCCCACAGGCTGCAGCCCCAGAGGTCGCAGCACTGTGGGCAAGCGAGAGACTATATTTAGGCTGGGACTCGGGTTCCTGCTCGCCCAGCCGCCCCTCACCAAGCGGCGCTCACACCCCGCGCTCTGCTGCAGCCCCGCGCCCGCCCAGCGCCTCGGCACCTGCTCCTCGCCGGCCCGCTGAGTCCCGCGGGCGCTGCCCGCTCGCTGCGCCGTCCCCGTGCTGGGGCCGTGGCGTCCCCCCCCTCACCCGGCCCGTCCCGCAGCCCCCGGCGAGCTGCGCTCCCTCTGCCCCCTCTCCTGAAGTGGCAGCTGCCTCTGATATGTCACATTCCTTGGCTGGGCTCCCCCTCTCTGCGCCTGCTGCCCCGTCCCTGCAGCCCAGCTCCTCTTGCAAAGATAGAAAAGGGCCAGCACCTTTCCATATTAGCTGAGAGGCTCGGGGGGGACCCAGCCTTCCTCCCCCGCTTCCCCTTCTCCGGCAGTGTCATTGGATCGGGGCAGAGAGGGACCCTGACGGCATGTGGAGGGAAAGGACACCGTCATGCTTCCTGCAACGCCAGACCCGGGGCAGGAGCCAGCCCTTCAGGGCCCCTTAGCTCCGTTCCCAGCAGGCAGCAGAGCTGGGGCTCCCAGCATCCCTGACCACCACAATCCTCCCTGCCCGGAAGGCTGCAAACACAGCAGGACTCCGTTTCTCTCACGGGCCCCTGCCTCTGGCCCGGGCAGTGTGGCTCCCGCCAGGCCTGCTGGAGCTGCTCGGCCTTGGGGCATCCTGTGGGAGCTACCACACGGCGAGCAGTCAGGCACGGTCTGTGCCAGGTGCTGCCAGGCCATCCCTGGGCATGGCAGGGCTTCCCCATCTCCTGGAACCACGGCAGCCTCGGCACCTGGCTCCAGCCGCCGCGCCAGGGGCTGTAAATCTGCGTGAGCAGGAGGCCAGCCGCCCGACACCGTGCTTCCCAGCTGCAGGCCAGCCCCGGCGGCTCTGGCACAGCCCACTGCCACCAGCTCAAGGGTGCCAGCATCAGTGGAGCATCACTGGCAAGGAGGAAATCCCAGGATTTCCCAGCTGGGATGGCTGGGGCACAATGGAGTGGGATGCCTTGCTAGACCCACAGCCTGGCTGCAGAGTGGCTGAGCCAGCCCCAGAAGGGGCCTGGGGGCCTCTTCCCTGCCCTACAGGCAAAGGAATGTTTGTCCTCAGCCTGCCCCAGGGGCTGAACTCCTGCACAGCCTGAGCCAGCCTGGGCCGGCAGGGAGGGAGGTGTCATCGCAAGCCAAGGCAACCTGGGGACTGTCCGCGATGTCACAGGGCCACCTGCTGGAGATATCCCTTGAGATCCAACACCTCCCAGCTGGGGTTTGCTATGCTGGCCTCTCCATCAGGGACACCCCCGACCACTCCCCACTGCTGGCAGTAGCACATGCCTTGTCCCCAAAGCATTACCCCGTGCCAAGCCCGCTGCTCCCCTGGCATCTGCTGCTGGCAAAGTTTTGTGGACCCTCCAACCTCTCCCAGGGCAGAGCAATCCTGAATTGCTGTCCCACATGGGATGCTCAGCTCTGGGCTCCACTACAGCATCCCCCATTGCTGGGATGAAGGAGCTGAAGCCAAGATGCCCACAACCTGAGCACAGGGAGAGGGGTAAGTGTGTTGGGACAAGAGAGCATATGATGCTGGCAGGCTGAGGCTGGAGGCAGAACCTGGGATACAAGCATAGGGTGCTGGGTCTGATGATCACAGGGTGCAGGGGTGTAGGACACTTAGGAAAGAGGATGGCTCTGCTTGCAAGTTGGTGACACTTGGAGGGGCTTGGAAAAGTCCCAGGCAGATGTGGATTTGGGTAGGCTCCAAGTGGGTGTGTAAAGGAGGCGGCTGTGGAGCTGAGCCACCAGGACATGGCATGTGACCCTGGGTGTGTGGGGGAGATACAGGACCATCACCCAGAGCCCCTTCGAACCTGCTCAGGGCTTAGCTGTCACTGTTCCCTGTCCCAGCAGGACTTTCTCACCCAGTGCCACTGGGAAACCCACCACCTCAGGCAGCAAAATGCTCGAGAACTTTCAGTGTGAGAGACACGCACCTTTTGGGGGGCCCAGCAGCCTAGGGAGGAGACAGGCCAAAGAGCTGCTGGCTCATCCATCCACCTGCCCCTTGGGATGCCTCCCGCAGGTGCTGCCTCCCCACCACCCCACCCCTCTCTGCCCCAGAGACGCACTGAGACGACAGGGTGATGCTCCGCTGTTTATTTCAGCCGCCTGAAGAGTCTCATACACGTGGTGGGGTGGGGGTGCGTTGGGGCAAGGGTTGGGGATGCCTGCCCTGGCCCCCCGGGCCTCTCTCCGGCTCCTCTCATCCTCTCCCCCCTCTCTCCCATTCACTCACTCCTCCTCTCTCCTGTGTCCACCTACGGGTACCCTCTCGGCTGATGAGCCTGGCCCCACGGTGCAGCCTCCTGCTGCTGGGGGTCCCCGCCACGGGGAGGGGCGGGCACTGCCCTCCTCTGCCCCACGGGGCTGCCTCTGGGGCCGGGGGGAGCGAAGGGCCCGAGCCCCCCTGGGCTGGGGGGACACGCAGGCTGGGCCCCCCTCTCTGAGCTGGGCAGAGAATAGGGGGCTGAGCCCAGACCATGCCTAGCTTCTCCCCATGCCTAGCATCGCCGCCGTGCACCTGGAGAAGTGCCAGCTCTGGGGCGGCCACGGTGCTGGAGTGGGGATGGGTCCCCACTCGTGTGGGATGAGCCCCAAGCCTGTGCCCAGGGTGGGAAGGGGACTCTGGGGGGATCCAGAACCCGCTGCTGGGACCGTCCGGCTCTCTGTGGAGCTGGCCCAGGCCACCACCTGCTCCCCCCAGCCCCTGCCGCCTGTCCCGTCCCTCCCTCCTGCCGCCCCCCGGCCCTGGCCTGATCCTGACGCTGGCGCTGCTGCTGCGAAGCTGCGAAAGCAGAGCGAGCCTTTAGAAGCCGGAGGAGAGAGCCCAGGGGGTGCGGGGGGCCCAGAGGCAGCTGCACGGGGGAGACTCCTCAGGCAGTGCCGGGGGAGCGCCGAGAGGCGAGCTGGGGGGCAAGAGGGGGGCACGGCGGAGGGACGGAGGCAGGGACAGAAGGTGCCGGTGGGCTGCTGGAGCAGCCTCCTCTACAGCACTTCATGCTGCTGCTGAGTCGCCTCGCTCACCACCTGTGGGAGAGAGGCACCGTGAGACGCCATGCCGTGCCACACCGGAGCCCCGGGTGCGGGAACAGGCGCTGTCCTCGGTCCCCTGCCTCCCCAGCACCCTCCGGAGCCACCCTGTGCTCACCTCCCCGTCACGGGTCTCGATGGTTTTGATCATCACGGTCTTTTTGGTGTGCACCTCGGAGCCCCGCTGCTCCGGGCTGGTCTCTGCAGGGGGAGGACACAGAGGATGGCACCACAGGGACGTGTGGCATGGGGACACAGCCGTGGGGCTGGCGTCACCGAGGAGCTTCAGCAGCCTTGGTTTAACCCCCCCCCTCAGCTCACAGCAACACCCTAACAAGTGCCCCCATACCAGGGGCTCTGTGTGGCACCTGTGTGTCCCCAGCCGGCCAGCCTGGCTACAACCCCCCAGCAGGGACATTCACCCCAAAAGGGGAACACAGGAGACTCATCCCAGGTCCCCCTCCTCATGGAGTGAGACTCACCTCGGAAATTGAGTGCAGAAGCGAAGGTCTGGTGCATGGGAATGCTGATCCTGTGGGAACACAGAAGGGAAAGCTTAGTTTCTGCCAGCCCTAGCCCTCAGGTGTGTCCTCATAAAGTTGGACCCCCAAAAAACCGCTGACCCTGCCAGTCCCCTCAGTTTGTCCTGCCCCCCTTCCACTCACCGGTTCTCCTCTCCCTCCAGCAGCTTGCGGTATGTGGCGATCTCCACATCCAGAGCCATCTTGACATTGAGCAGGTCCTGGTACTCACGCAGGTGCCGGGCCATCTCATCCTTCAGGTGCCGGATCTCCTCCTCCAGGCGGGCAATGGTGTCCTGGTACCCGCCGGCCTCCCCTGCAAAGCGCTCCTCCATCTCCCGCATCTGCCGCATCAGCGAGTCATTCTGGGGAGATGGGGGTGCTCGGTGAGACAGGGATCACCCAGGGTGGGAGCTGGGGCATCCTGGGGAGAGCTGTGGTCAGCCCTGGGCTGGGTTCAGCTGATGTGGGACCATGATGAGTGACTGTAACCCTCCACCTGCCCAGCGCTAGGCACCAGGGACTCACAGGGGCAAGCTGGGCATGCACTGGGCAACCCCAGCACTCTGGTGCCCAGGTCCCCCAGCAAAGCCATCCTACCCCAGCAAAAGGGCACGGAGAGCTGCAGAAGCACTGGATGGCTGCCTGGGGGTGGCACTGGTGCCTGCTGGCTGGCTCCTGCGACCATGACTGTGCCAGAATGGGACTGTTGTGCCCTGTTCGTTTGCAACCACCTTGCCAGCCTGCAACCAGACACCCTGAGCCCTGCGCCCGCCTGCCTGGAGCCTCCCAGGCTGGGTCACATTTTACAATCTGCACTTTGATTCCAGGACTCTGCCAAAACACTTTGCAGGAGCCCAGGCCACTGCTGGGGGAGGTGCAGCCCAAATGTGGGGTACAAGGCCCCCTGCAGCAGCAACTCAGAGAGCTGGGAAGAGCCCCCCACCCCAGAGATGTCCCTGAGCAGCCTTGGAACAGCAGGTCCCTGGGGGACGCTGGGGATTTCTCAGTGCTGCCCTTAGCTCACCGTGCCCTTGAGGGCATCAATCTCGCAGGTGTAGGACTGGATCTGGTGCCGGTACTCCAGCATCTCCTGTTTGGCCTGCCTCAGCGCATCGTTGTTCTTGTTGGCCGCCTGTGTCAGGTCAGAAACCTGGGGACAGAGCACCTGGGGTCAGTGGGGATGGCCCCGAGGTGCAGCCCGCTGCGCTGGGGCCAGCCCAGGCCCGCTGCCTCCCGCACCTTGGACTTGTACCACTCCTCAGCCTCGGCAATGTTCTTGGCAGCAATGCTCTCGTACTGAGCACGGATGTCCCGCAGCGCAGCCGTCAAATCAGGCTTGGAAATGTCCATCTCCACCTGGATGTGCTGCTCTTGCAGCTGTGCCTGCAGCTCCCGGATTTCCTGCATGGACAAGGTGACATCTCAGGGCACCCACTCCGTTTTCACTGCCCCGTGAGTGCCATTGGAAAAGGGTGCCACTTCTGACCTACCTCTTCATGCACCTTCTTGAGGAAGGCGATCTCCTCCTGCAGGGACTCGATCCGTCTTTCCAGGTCAATGCGTGCTAGTGTGGCTGCATCCACATCCTGGGAAGGACACAGGATGAGGGATAGTGAGGGGTGGCAGGGAGAGCATGAGGGCTGGAAGGTGCAAAGCTGTGCCCAGGACTGTGCCCTGGTGCTGGGGCCAGGCTGCTGGGGGGAGATCGGGGTGGGAGAGAGGGTAGGGTTCCCACGCCACCCTAAGGGGACAGGCACTCACAGCTCTGAATGCAGCGAGGTTGTTCTCAGCCTCCTCCTTCAGCTGGATCTCCTCTTGCAGCCTGTAGGCAGAGAAGGGAGGCTAGGGGGGTCTGGAGGGAGCTCCCTCCCTCTGTGTTGACGTCCCCCCGAGCTGTCCTTAAGCCCAGCAAGGCCCGGTAGGAAGAAAACAGATTGTCCTGTGTTCCCGGCAGGCAGCAGGGGACTGGCGGGGGGCCAGGGGCTCTTCCTCCCATTCCCTATTATAGTCAACGCCAGAGAGATCACAAAGACATGAGGTCAGCTCAGTGCCACGCACACTGCCCCAGCCCTTATAGGGGAGAGTGACCAGCAGCTGGGGGGACAGAGCACAGGATCCGACACGGGAGTCCAAGAGATGGCCACCAGCTGAGCTATCCCAGGGAGAGCAGCAGCACAGAAAGGTTTCAGCAATGCTCTGGGATGGGATGTGAGGTGGGGAATGCTGTGGGGGAGGCTCAGGTCAGGGCTGGAGATCCAGGTTTGTGTCAAGGAAGGGAACAGTACTTCAGGCTGCATGTCAGTGGAAAGGCAGCAGGGAGGAGATGGAGGCGCCCAGGTGGTGCTGGCACATGGGGTGGCAGAAACCCAACACCCGTTTGTTCTGGGCCCCACTCCTCCCGTGTCACTGAGAGTTCCTCCATGCCACCACCCCCAGCTCCCCCGCATCAGGGAGGACCCCAGCGCTGGCTGGCTGTGGTGGTGGCTGGGGCTACAGAAAGGGGCAGCAAGCTGTGTCACCCCGAGGGAATGGTGTCCCCAGGGCACAGGGTCCAGGAGGGAAGGTGCAGACCATCATCAGAACACACAGCTCCCCTTGAGTATCTGTCCCTACTGCCAGGTTCCCCATGCTCATCAGTCCCTGGGGGTTCCCTCAGCCTGGCCACCCTTGTGGATAATCCCCACCCTCTTCCCCAGCACTAGCCAGGTCCACAGCATCTCTGGGGTGTCCCACTGCTCACAGGGCACCATGGACACTCACGGCAGGCCTGGAGCATCCCTGGCCTGCGGAAGTGCAGCTGCTGCCTCCCCTCCCTCCTTCATGTCTGGAGCTGATAGAGCACCTTCCCTGGGTTACCCGTCTCCTCACTTCTGCCTGCCTGACTACATCTGTCTGTCCGTCCATCCCACAGAGCTCAGCTCACCCGTGGGCCCAGCAGTCCTCCCCCATGTGAGCAGAGCTGGGGACCCTGGGGTCAGATGCACTTTGATCTCTCAGTCCTGTGGTGTTACAGCCTCACTGCAGGGGAGAGCACAGGGGACACCCCTGCTCTGGGAGCCACTCTCCCCTCTGGGTGCTGCCCAGAAAGGGGTCAAGGGGGACAGAGTACTGGGGTCAAGGTGGGCTCTGAGCACGAGGCGTGAGCATAGCAAAAGGCACCTGAAGAGCTGCCCGGGCAAGCTCTGCTCCCACCCACCCCTAGGGATGGAGATGCACTGACGGATGCCTACAGGGACCTCCAGAGCCCCCCCACTCACTTCTGCTTGAGCTTCTGCAGGTCATCGAGCAGGTTGTCACGCTCAACCTCCACACGAGCCCTCTGGCTGGTGAGCACGTCGATCTGGCGCCGGAGCTCCCGCAGCTCCTCCTCGTACATCTCGGCCACGCGGGTGGGCTCCTTGCCCCGCAGGCGGTTCACCTCGGCCACCATGAGCGCGTTCTGCTGCTCCAAGAAGCGCACCTTCTCGATGTAGTTGGCAAATCGGTCATTGAGCTCCTGCAGCTCCACCTTCTCGTTGGTGCGGGTCTGGAGGAACTCCTGGTTCATGGCATCGGCCAGGCTGAAGTCCAGCAGCTCCCCGGAGCCCTGGTAGGCGCTTTGGTAGGTGCGCAGGGGCGTCACGCGGGTGGTGCGGAAGGTGGACAGGCTGGGCACGGCCG
>NW_005054298.1:14239950-14246630 GCF_000277835.1 Geospiza fortis | reverse complement strand
CCGGGAAGAGAGGGCCGGCAGCCCCCGCCCCCTGCCCCTCACCTGCACACACCCCCGGCCGACGAGGAGCCCTGGGCACTCCCTGGGAGGCCTCGACACCGGCCCCCGCTGCTCTTCTTGCCCCGTCCCTGGGGGTGCGAGGGGAGGAAGTGGGGCAGACTGGTGGTGAACCCCCTATGAGGATGTAGTGCTACCCAAAGGGGCCCAGACAGACAGACACAGAGCCTAGGCTGACGCCATGAAGGGAAAGAAGGGAACCTTCACAGCATCACTTGACCCCCTTGAGCCAAACCCCATGCCAGGTAGCCGTGGCCCCCAAACTGGTCTTGAGCACCCCAAGCACCCCAATGATGCCCTGACCCACCCCCTGGCAAGAGCACCAGGCTCAGGTCTCCATGTGGGGCCAGATTCCCATCCAGAAAGTGAGCATGGAAGGGCCTGGAGAGGGGCTGATGTGGGGGCACCCCTGCCCTGAGTGTGCTTGTACTGACCCACCACCCACACCCTCTTTCTGGCATGGGGGGCTGAGCAGTGGCCAGGGTCTGGGTGCTTTTGGAGTGCTGCTGAGTGACCCCGAGCAGGTGCTGGGTCCGAGCCCCAGTGACGGTGACGTCAGCCCCTGTCCTCGCTCCGGCACATTCCCAAAGCAGCAGGCACTCAACCAAAATAGCCTTCCCAGCTCATACTCGTGGGGTGTGGGACACACAGACGTGGTATTTATAGTGGGGGAGGCACTCTGTTAACCCTTCTTGCTCCAGGCGTGTGGAGAGCACAGCTGGATGGGGACCCTGCCTGGAGCAGCCCTGGCCCCTCTCTGATCCCCATCACCCCAAGAGCAGAACGTGGTCCCCAGGTTATCCCAAGGCACAGCAGGCTCTGCCCCGTCTCCTCAGTCTCCCCCTTGGCCAGGAAGTACACTGGGGGTCAGAAAGCCCAGCCCTGCTCCCCAAAAACTCCCAGAATGGGGAATTTCTAAGTTCATCTGAAAACCCCCACTCCAGCTTCCTGGACAAGCAGTGAGTCAGGTCAGAGACCCTCAGGGCCTGCACAAACCCACAACAGTTGAAAAGAACATCCTGAGGGAAGGTGCCTGTGCTGGGGGAAACCCTCATGAGGGCTCCCCTTGCCTGGGCAGCACCCCCTCCTCCCCAGACTCCCCAGCACACCTGGTGACCCCCTGCTCTGCCCAAGCTGGGCTGTTCTGGCTGACGTCAGCTGGCTCAGCCCCAGTGCCTTTGTCCCTGAAGGCCCTGCTGGAGGGGACCGCTGTGCCACTGGGCACAGGGTGACTCAGCAGCAGGACAGCACTCAGCCCTGCCTGGCCCTGCACCCCCAGCCTTCTGTCCTGGCTGTAACACAGAAGCCAAGCAATGCCATGGCTCACCCATGGCAGCATCAGCATCAGGCAAAGGCTGGGCTGGTTCATGGAAGCATTCATCCCTGCCCTGGCTCTGGGAGGAACTCCCCCCTGCTGCCTCCCTGCTCCATGTCACTCGGGCAGCCAGCTAAAGTCTGGGTCCCACAGACATGCAGGTGCTCAGTGCCCTGCATCCCTCCTGCTCCTCCAAGCCCCCATCCCTGGAGCCTCTCCCAGCCTCCCAATTGCAGAGTGATGTAGCGTCTTCCCAGAGAGTACAAGCTGCCTGGAGGAGCCTGCCTTTAAAAGGGAAGGTATTTCCAGATGAGGTTGTTTCATCCCAGCTCAGGGAGAGAATGGAAGAAAGGGGGGGCTTGTGGGGGGAGAGTAGATGGAAAAACAGACAGCATCCTTCCTCCTTCTGGCCCCATTCCGAGTATGCCCTGCACATCCCAGAGCCCCGCACGTGTGCCCTGCCCGTGCCGCAAGTTCCAGCAAGCGGCCCTTGGTGTGCAGAGGGGCAGGTGGGTACCCCATGAGGGGCATCTGGGACAGCACACCACCAGGAGCAGAGCTCAGCCATCCCTTTCCATGACCCACCCCACTGCTGTGCCAGCTGGGACTCTGGGGAGGATGGACTCCCCAGGGATACTGTGTCCAGAAGTGCCTGGCACCCTGCCCTGGTAGGTTTCAGGTAATGAAAAGGTGATGCAAATCCCATCTCAGGCCTGGGTAGCCCTTGTTGCCATCCTCATCCCATAGAGCAGGAGGAGGCAGGGTTGGGGCGCTCCAGGGAGGGGAAATGCACTCTTGGGCACTGCTGCTTGGAGGGGAAGCAGCTCAGAGGGGTTAACTGGGAGCATCCTCCTGACCCTGCTCTAGGGCAGCCTGTTTGAAGTGGCCTTTCCTCAGCTGTGGTGACAGCCTTCCGGCATGGTCCTGAGCAAGCAGGGGCCCCACGTCTTGCAGAGGGTGGACAAGCCTCTTAGGAAATCCCCGTCTGCTTGGCGGGACCCAGTATGCCAGGAAGGAGGCATGAAAAGCAGGACCCAGAGACCCTGCCTGAGTCCCACGGACAAGATGCCAAACACTCTGTGCCAACTACAGACCCAGAGGCTGCAGAAAGTGAGGAGGCTGTGGAGGCCAGAAGTGCAGGGCTGCCTCCTGTCCTGTCCAGCCTGTGCAGCCTCCCCACAGCTCCATCCCAGGCCAGGCTGACCCAGACCAGTGGAGCCTGGGAAGTGGCTCCTGAACCCCCGCACTGGCCTGGTCCCAGTTTCCATCAAATCTTGGATGAGAGTGCTGCCGGGAAGGCGTTTGGAGCTGGAATGTCAAACAACTCCCTCTGGTCATGACATCCCTGTGAGCAAAGCCAGCTGCATCCTGCAGCTGCCCCTCCCTCCTGGCCCTCCCTCCCTGCCGTTCCCCCAGGATTTAAACCCAGCACAGCCTCCTTGGGCTGTGGGTGTCTTGGGGCTGGAAGCTAGACAGGATGTGGGGACAGGGTGCTGGCCCTTCCTTGTCCCTATGCCCTGCCACCAGGACCCAATGCCCCCTTATGCGTGGCCTTAGCTCAAGGGTGAGTTGAGAAATGGGAATGAGAATGGGAATGAAGCAGCGGGGGTGTCCATTCCCCTCCCTCCTGACCCCTGGCTGTCTTCCTTCATCCCGCTCCTTTTACAGCCATGAGCCTCCCAGGCGCCTTTACCCTAAGAGGGAAGGACTGTGTGGCCCATTCCCCAGTGCTGACGGATCCATGGTGCATGCTATTGTCTAAATAGGAGGTTGCTCTCCCTCCCTGCCTGGACCAAGGCCCAGCCTGGCCTGCTGGGGTCCCAGGAGCTGGTGGGTAAAGTCTCCAGTCCCCCCATACCCACTGTTCATCCCAGCTGCCCCCATGCCTTTGCCCATTCCAGAGCTCAGGACCAGGGGGTGCACAGACTGTCAGTTTGCTCCTGGTCCCCACCCCCATGTCCCCAGGTGATGGGGATGCTGAGGACATTGTCCTGTCTGTGAGTGGCACAGAATGCTGGGGGTGCCTGCATGTCCCCACGACAAGCATGGATGCCAGGGGTGTCCAGAGGCAACCTGTATAGATGCTGGGAGGTGTTTGCTCACCTCCCTTGGTCTTTGTATGCCCTCTGGGTGAGTTGTTGCCCCCATGTTTGACAAGCATGCTGGGGGGTGCCCTGAGTTGTGTAGGTGATAGGTGAGACCAGCTATTTCCATGTCCATGTGGTTGCTTGACGCATACCCCTGCTCCATCACTCCTCTAGAGCTGGCCCTGTGGTCCATGGGGATGTTGGGGATGTTCCCTCAACCCTGCTGCCTAGGGGCAGGCTAAAGGGTGTCCTGCCCTCACGGTCCATGGGGACATTCACCTGCCCAGTGGTGCGGAGATGCCAAAGTTGCGCAGCTGCCCTTGTGATCCACGTGGCCGGGAGGATGACGGAGTGGCTGAGTGGCCATGGGGATGCTGCAGGCCTCGATAGCATCAGCCATGCCAGTGAGATGAGGTAGCAGCACCCGCTGCATCGCTGGTGGCTCACGTAAGGCATGGCGGCCCCTCGCTCAGCCCCCCGCAATTCCTGGGCGCTGATTTCACTTTCCCAAGCTCAGACACGTGGGCTGGGATGCGGGGGACCGCCTCGATGGATGCCATCCCTTTGCTCATCCTGGCAGGGCTGACAAGGGGGGGTCCAGGCAGCCTGGCAGGCAATGGGAGAAGGGGGTGGCACTTCCTGGATCTCTGCTGTGTTTACAGTCTTTGTCCTGGGCCATCTTTCCATTAACCCCTTCCAGCAGGGAGGGCTAAGCGCTGTCTGCCCATCCCCAGAGCCTGCTGCCAGCAGGGAACGCTTCTCTTACAAAGCCTGCCCAGAACCCCACCTGGGCTGCCAGGGGACGCAGGAAGGACCACGGTGCCCTGTCCCTACTGGCCCTTCCCTGCCAGGCACCCCTGGGCACACACGAGCCCAGCAGCAGGGTGCATGCATGCGGAGGAGGAGCTGATGCTGTTTTGGAAGGGCTGCCTGTGGCTCCCCGCTGCTCTGGATGACCCGTGGGGCAGCACGGGATGGGGGACAGCAGCACTGTCTTCCCAGGAGCACGGTGATGGGGTAGGGGGCAACCACAGCAGGTGCTGTGCAGCCCTTGGCACCCAGCCAGGGGTGAGTCAGAGCCCACCCGGATATAGGCATCAGGAGCTTTTTCTGGAAGTCCCGCTGTGCCGGGAATAGCTGTGGCACGCCGAGGAACTGCCCTTTGCTCACAGCAGCAGGGCTGAACGGAGGCCACACCCGGCCCTGCCACTCACTGCTGCTCTGACACTTCTGAGCCCGGCACACCCTGCCCCTGCACACACACACACCTTGGGAGCCATCCACCCTGAGCACCCACTGGGTACCCATCCGCTCTGGGCATCCACCGGCTGGGGAGCCAGGGCTCTAAATGTCCTCAGATGTCCCTCAGGCGCAGCCTGGGAACCATTCAAGAGCTCCTGGCCATGAGCTGGGTTCCGGCAGCAGGGGGGTGACGCTGGCAGGAGGAGCGTGGGGATGGCTGCCTGGCACACAAGTGCCTTTGACACACGTATCCCAGCTCTGGGCTGGAGTGCTGGGTGCTCCCAGCCTGCTCCCAGCCGGGTTCCAGCCTGGCCTGGGGGGCCTGGCCCTGTGTTGTGCTGTGGTTGACATGGAGACCCTCCAGCTGTCTGTTTGCCGGGTGCCAGGCAGCGGGAGTTCTCGTTCCCATTTGGTGGCGGGGAGAGGCAGGTGCTGGGGGCTGGGAGCGTAAATCCAGAGCTGTCAGGAGCTCTCAGCATGACAGGTCACAGGGTCAGGGGCAACAGGACCACCAAGTTTCCAGTCCTCAGAACAGACAGTGTCTCCAACTAACAGGGTGCCCACATGGGTGACTCAGGAGCTGGGAATCCAGCTGGCACCCTACACCTGGGCCCCATGCAGCACTCACAGGCTGCCACGTCCATCTCCCGAGGCCACATACCCATTGCTAGGAAGAAAGGATCCTGCTGGAAAATGATGCACGAAGACCGATTGAAACCCAAAACCTTGCTGCTGCATCCAGCCCATGAAGGGAACCCAGACAAGGGTGGGAGGCACCCTAATCCATGCAAGGCCAAGGGGTCCTATCTCTTGGGGTCCTATCCCAGGAGTCCCCCTGGGGCTGACAGGCAGCTTGGGTGCTGCGCTGCCACAGTGCCAACGCTCAGATCCCAGGGCATTGCTGTCGCTCAGAGACATTTGTCTCCAACATGGCACCAAGGGTTTGTGCCTTGTTTCCTGTGAGGAGCAGGCAGTGCCAAGGCAGGGGAGCGACAACGATGGGGGGCTGCAGCTTGGCTGTGACCCACGCCACTCCAAATATACCTAGCCTTGGGGAAGTGAGTGTGTTTTCCTGTGCACCTGCACCCCTCTGCAGGCAGGCCAAGCCCCATTCTGGGGCAGTCCCTGCTCCCCCAGTTAGCCCTAGAACTGGGGCACACTGGGGCAGGACGGGTGACCATTGTTGTGGTGCCTGTCCCTGCCCCTTGCTTCCCATCCCCGCCCCTCCTGGCTGTGTTCCTCTTCCACCCACCCTGAATTCAGCTGTACCCCAGCCTTGTCAGGCTCTGTGTTTGCCTGGCTTGGGCCAGGGTGCGGGGTGAGGGGTGCATGGTGTGATCGCATGGTGTGGGGTGAGAGTGAAAGTGCAAAGTGCATGGCGGGGGGTATAGTGTGGGAGGTGCAGAGTGTGGATTGCGGGGTGCAGGGTGAGGATTGCGGGGTTCAGGGTGTGGATTGCGGGGTGCAGGGTGCAGATTGCGGGGTGCAGGGCCGAGTGCAGATTGCGGGATTCAGGGTGGGGATTGCGGGGTGCGGATTGCGGGGTGCATGGCCGGGTGCAGATTGCAGGGTGCAGGGGGCGGATTGCGGGGTTCAGGGTGTGGATTGCGAGATGCAGGGCCGGGTGCAGGGTGTGGATTGCAGGGCGCAGGGTGTGGATTGCGGGGTGCAGGGTGCAGATTGCGGAGTTCAGGGTGCGGATTGCAGGGTTCCGGGTGTGGATTGCGGGATGCGGATTGCGGGGTTCAGGGTGCGGATTGCGGGGTTCAGGGTGCGGATTGCAGGGTTCCGGGTGTGGATTGCGGGATGCGGATTGCAGGGTGCAGGGTGCGGATTGCAGGGTGTGGAGAGCGGGGTGCGGATTGCAGGGTGTGGAGAGCGGGGTGTGGATTGCAGGGTGCAGAGTGCGGAGTCCGGGTGCAGGCCGCGCGTTCCTCCAGGCCAGCAGGGGGCGCTGGGCGGGCGGGCGCGGGGCGGTG
>NW_005054298.1:14235983-14239697 GCF_000277835.1 Geospiza fortis | reverse complement strand
GGGCGCGGCTGGGACGGGGCAGCGGGAGCCGAGGGGGACGGGGCATCTCACCCCTACCCCTCTGCCTCCAGTACTTCATCACCAGGAACTACTCCACCCTCATCGCCTTCGCCGTCGGCGGCCAGTTCCAGCCCGGGAATGGGTTCAGCCTGCTAGGAGCCCACACTGATAGCCCCTGCCTCAGGGTAAGTCTCCCACCTGGGTGCTGAGTCTTCCTCTGTGTTCCGCCAGTTTCATGCCACAAGCAAAAACTATCCTGACTACTCCTGTGCCCTGCAGCATCATTGTTGGCTCCCTACACCTCCCAAATCTGTCACCCAGAGCAGCCCCTGCATTGCTCTGCCTGCTGCTGTCTCCTCTGTGTCCCTGGTCCTGCAAAGCCCCTCACAGCCCCCTGTGCTGGCAGCATCAGCAGATAGGCTCTGGGCATGAGCTGCCCAGTTCCCACCAGCTGCCCGTTCCCCAGCGCTTCATGGTGCCAGCAGTGACACCTCTGCTGTTGCCCAGGTGAAGCGTCGCTCTAAGCGGGGACAGGTGGGCATAGTGCAAGTCGGAGTGGAGACCTATGGAGGGGGCATCTGGAACACCTGGTTCGACCGTGACCTCACCGTGGCCGGGAGGGTGATCATAAAGGTGAGTCTGATTTAGGGCACGCATGGTCGGATAGCTGTGTGTCTCTGGCACTGGGTCACTGACCCCCAAGCAGAGTGGGACCTGCTGCAGCCTCTCAGCTCTGCAGGCCTGGCCCCAGAAGGCCTCCTTGTGTTTCAGGACCAAGCCACGGGGCGCCTGGAGCAGCGCCTGGTACGTGTGGAGCGGCCCGTCCTCCGCATTCCTCACCTGGCCATCCATCTGCAGCGCAGCATCAATGAGAACTTTGGGCCCAACACCGAGCACCACCTGTAAGGCCTGGCTCAGCCCCGACTCCTGGCCAGCCCTTGGGAGGGCTGGGACCCAGCTAGAGCAAAGCCTCGCCTTAGCTCTCCCTTTGGCAGCCACTCATTGCAGGGGGGAGATCGGAGATCTGCAGTGGCTTTTAGCCCCATAGAGTACTTCCAGGAGATGCTTTCAAGCATTTGGGACAGGACACTGAGGTGTCCTGAGGTGGCACAATAGATTTGTGTTTAAAATGTGTATTCTTCCTCCATGTGACATATCAGTCATTCCCTGGAGGAGCAAGGCAAACACACCAGGAAGGGTTGGCAGTGTGTGACCCAAGCAGGTGATGTGAGCAAAGCTCTGAGAGCTAATGTTGCTGACCCCCACAGGGTTCCCATTCTGGCCACTGCAGTGCAGGAGGAGCTGGAAAAGGAGGTGCTTATGGAGTCCACACCTTGCAGTGCTGCGGCCCAGGTGAGCTGTGTGCCAAGGATCAGCAGGGACACTTGCAAGGACCTCAAACTTGTCACCTTTGATTTTGAGTCCTCGGGGACCTGCCACCAGGCTCCCCTTCTCCCTGTGGACTGCTGGTAACCTTCCACTCTGCCTCACAGCTGTGTACATGGCACATCTGTTCAGCCATCTCTCTCTTCTCACGCTTGCCTGCAGCCAGTGTGGAAGGGGTGCATCTCCCTGGGGAGGCAGGGCAGGGATGGGGGGCCATAGAGCTGTCCTGGGTGAGCTGGGGGCTTGAACATGGGAGATGTTAGTAGGAGAGAGGACTTTGCCAATATAAGCAGGATCAGGGACAGCTTTGCAAAGGGAAACCAGGAGTTTCTCCTGCCATCCACTGCCTGCTCTGCCCACAGCTCTGCTTTGTTCCCAGGCAGAGCGGCACAGCCCTGTTCTGCTTTCCCTGATCTGCCCCCAGCTGGGGGTGAAACCAGAGCAGATTGTGGAGATGGAGCTATGCCTGGCAGATACACAGCCAGCGGTGAGTAAGGGCAGGAACCTCCCTCTGCACACAGCCTGTGGGCTGGCACTACACAGGTGTTACCTGGTGCATGTCCTTTGCCTGGGGCGTGCCAGGCTGGGAGCTGAATGGAATTAGAGGGAGCTGCTCCTGAGGGGCATAGATAAAGGGTACTGGAATGGGAACCCAGTGGCAGGTACTTTTTGGTGACCCAGAGCTTATGCCCTACTCCTCTTGGCTCTCTGCAGACGCTGGGTGGTGCCTTCGATGAGTTCATCTTCTCCCCACGTCTGGACAACCTGCACAGCTGCTACTGCGCCTTGCAGGTGAGAGGGGAAACAACCTGGAGGCTGCAGCATGGCCCCCATGCGCCCCAGCTCAGCTTTGGGCTGGCCAAAGGCTCTGCAGGGAGTTGTGTTCTCATGGAATGGGTCTAGATAGTTGGAGGACCTGGGGTGGGATGCCCCCTTTGCTGGGCGCGTGGGATTCCCAGCAGCTCCCAGGGGTGACTCCTGCTGTCGCTGGGCAATGTGTGTGCCCACAGCTCCCTTCCTCCATGCTTTGGACTCTCCTGGGGGGTTTCCTGATGGCTCGGTTCTGAGATTTCCAGGATGGAGTGGCACTCATGCTGGTTTGCATTCCCCCCTAATCCTGCAGGCCTTGATTGACTCATGTGCAGCACCCTCGTCCCTTTCCGAGGAGCCCAATGTGCGTCTCATCGCGCTCTATGACAACGAGGAGGTGAGCGAGTGGCACAGCCGTGGGGTGGCTGGCACCAGAAGGTGCTCCATGTTCTCTGCTCTTCCCCAGCCATGCCTAGCATTGGACAGAGCATCCTAGCGGGAGAGAGATCCCACAGCCCAGTGGAGGAAGCAGGGATTTGCTTACAACCACGTGGAGCATGGCCCAGGCAGGGGTGGGAAGCACTGGTGTGGCAGGAAGCTGCTTTGCTGGCCTTAGGGAGCAGCCTGTCACCCCTCTGGCCCCTGTGGTGCTGCAGGCTTGTGCTGATGGTGATCCTTGGCAGGTAGGGTCAGAGAGCGCACAGGGCGCAGAGTCCTTGCTAACGGAGCTGGTGCTGCGCCGGATCTCTGCGTCGCCGCACAACCTGACAGCCTTCGAGGAGGCAGTGGCCAAGTCCTACATGATCAGTGCTGATATGGCCCATGCTGTGCACCCCAATTATGTGTGAGTAGTCTGAGCTGTGCCACAGGCGTGACAGCCTGCCCTGCCACCTGTGGGATGTATCCCCATCACTCCCCAGGTGGTACAGACAGGACAGTCCTTGTTGCAGCAGGGAGGAAAGGCTCTAGTGTGAAACTTCTTTTGCAGGGACAAGCACGAGGAGAATCATCGTCCAGCCTTCCATAAGGTGAGGGCAGCCTTCTGTTTGGGTCCAGGATGGTTGCTGTCTGTCTGTCCTACATTCAAATGGAAAATGTTTATCCTGCAATGGGATTTGACTATGCCACATATCTGATGTTAATCACTTGGGATCCCGGTCTTGTCCGTAGAGCTCCTCCCTGCTCTGAGCTGGGGCTGTCCCCATGGAAACACTGTCCCCATCCCATGGGCTTACCCAGCAAAGGGAGAATGGATGATATGTTGGGCATTGCCTGGGCATGGGTGCTTCCAGGGCCACTGACTGTTCCTGGGTCCCATCACGGGCCTGCCTTCCTTTGTGCAGGGCCCTGTCATCAAAGTGAACAGCAACCAGCGCTACGCCTCCACAGCTGTCACTGAAGCTGTAATCCGGGACATTGCTGCCCGCGTGGGTGTCCCTCTGCAGGTGAGCAGGGCGGGGTGAGCCCTCCTTGTCCATCAGGAGTTTGGCAGGATGAACCCTGCCCCTGGGTTCAGCA
>NW_005054298.1:14234717-14235947 GCF_000277835.1 Geospiza fortis | reverse complement strand
TGACCCCACTGGGGTCTCTGTGCTGCCTGTTGCTCTGGGGCTCCAGCTCCAGGACTGCCTCAGGGAGCAGGCTGGTAAGCAGAATGGAGCCTGGCCTGAGCGTGTCCTGTCACTGGAGCATTCTTTGAACCCTGGCGTGGGTCAGTGCTGCTTCCCTGCCCCAGGTCGCCTCCCTTCAGGGCTGAGGGCCCGTGTGGGAGGCCATGGGGTAGCATGTGGAGCTGCTGAGGTCTTGCCCCCATGCAGGAGTTCATGGTGCGCAACGACACACCCTGCGGCACCACCATCGGCCCCATCCTGGCATCCCGCCTGGGGCTGCGTGTGCTGGACATTGGCTGCCCGCAGCTGGCCATGCATTCCATCCGGGAGATGTGCTGCACCTCGGGGGTGCTTCAGAGCATCACCCTCTTCAAGGTGAGCCCTGTGGCCCCCATCCTGTGCTAAAGCTCGCTCCCTGCTCCCCTACATCTCCCACATCCCCATGTCCCCGACCAATCCCTGCTTTGGGGCTGAACCCAGCCATCCCACAGAGCTCCCCAGCTCTCTGGAGCAGCTCAGGTACTGGCTGCTTCCAGAGGTGCCCCCTCTCATCCCAGCCTTCCCCAGTGACTGCCATCCCTAAGTAGTTCCTATGGCAACCGGTGCTAGCCTTGAGTCAGCGATGGGTTACTATGGCGACGTGGTCCTGCTCTCTGCAAGTAGCTGCCTACTATGACGCTGTGACAGGGAGCTGCTGCCTGCCCCCACTGCCTGTCCCCCCACCCCGCACCGCCTTGCTCGGCCCACCCTGACAGCCTCTTTTCTTCCAGGGCTTCTTCGAGCTCCTGCCGACGGTCAGCAGCAGCCTGGTGGTCGACTGAACATGGCGGGGAGGGAGTAGCAGTGGGTTTAGTCCTGGGGCCATTAAAGCATTTCTGTCTCACCAGCGAGTGGTCCATGACTGTGGCTGGGGCTGATGTATGTGGTTCCTGCTGGGGACTCCCATGGCTCCCACCTGTGCTCTCCCCTGGAAGCGTGAGCGAGGCCTATTCACCCTTCCACAATCCTTTTTCGAGGGATGCTGGGGGTCCCAGCTGAGGGGCCGAACAGGGCTCGCCTTTTGCTCAGGGAGAACTGGCGGGAGGATGTTCGGTCTCGTGCAGCGCTGGGGCCGCCCCTTTCCCCAGGAACGAGCCTGCGGCCGTGTGCGCAGGGATCTGCCGGCGCCAGACCCGAAGCTGCTCGCCGGGG
>NW_005054298.1:14217428-14232921 GCF_000277835.1 Geospiza fortis | reverse complement strand
CATCCGGGGCTGAGTCATCGCCTGCTGCCGTCTCGCTGCTGACGGTCTTGGACCGAAACGGGGGGGGAGAGGAAGGGGGAAGCCGCCCCCTGCCCAAGTGCTGCCCGCCGAAGGGGTTGGAGAGGTACACACCGCACACCCCCAACAGCACTACATCCATGCTGTGGGGTCCGCCTCGCAGGGAGAGTGGATTCCAGTGTCACTGGGTTGCTTCCCTTCCTCGTAGTACCACATGTAGGAGGGCAGCAGATGTGGTTTTGCAGGTCTCTGCTGCCTCAGCCTTACCTTCCTAACTGCCTGCACCCCAAAAAACTCCAGGCCTTCCCCACTCTCCAGAGCCAAGGGTATACTTTCTACACAGCCCCCATCTTGTCTCTGAGGGGCAGAAAAGACTGGCACCGAGCCTCTGCCATGGGCTACAAAGCTGTGTCCCCTCCCACCACCACCACATTGTGTCCCTACGCTGCTTTTCTGGAGCGTGGGGATCCCCCAAGCAGCTAGTGATGAGCAGATTCCATTGGAGCCCCCCTTGAAGGCTGTGCTGACTGGTCTGTCTGTCTGTCTGTCTGTCTCAGGCTGCCTGTTTGACCGAAGGCTGTGCTCCCCGCAGGAGGTGTGTGTGCAGGGTAAGTGGCAAGCAGGGGTGCAGGGATCTCCTCTCCCTTCCCAAGTGTGTGTGAAGGGTACAGGGATGCCCTGCAGGGGAACCTAGGGTGCAGTGCAAGGAGCCATGGCAGGAGAAAGGTGAGGCTGTGCCTGGAGAGCCTCACATCGGGGTGTTTGTTCATCCAGTCCCGCTCTCTTCCTTCTCTGGCAGATGGGCTGTTTGGGCAATGCCAGGTGGGCTCCGTGCAGGACAGACCCTACTTTCAGGTCACATCTCCTGTGCTCCAGCGTCTGCAGGATGTCTTGCGGCATCTCATGGCACAAGGTGAGCGGGGGAGCGCCGGGGAAGTCCCTGGGACCCTGCGGGGAGGGGATGTCAGGTAGAATTGCCTAGTGGCTCTAGAGCTGTCTGTGGTCCTGCTGGCCCAGGGTGGGCTGAGGAGGAGTGGGGTCAAACTCAGGCCATGGGACACAGGGTCAGAATATCAGGACGGCATCCCATGCACTCACACCACGGTCGCCAGGCTGCCTCCATGCCTCACAGCCTCCTCCCACGGCAGGGCTCTCGTGGCAGGACGGCATCACCCAGTATGTGATCTCTCAGGAGATGGAGCGCATCCCCCGCCTCCGCCTGCCGCCCTCGCTGGAGCCGGTGGCCAGGGACAGGTAGGACAGCGCCGGCAGAGCTCAATGGAGCAGCGAGGGCTCTGTCCCCGAAATGGGGTTTAGGGGAGGGACGTCCCCCTTTACCCAGGTGAGTTACGCCAGCGCTGTTTGCCTTCGAGGTTCCTGCCTCTCCGCAGCGAGCCCCGGCGAGCCCCGCTGGCCCCAGACCCCGGCCTGCCAGCAGCTCAGCATCTGGAGCAGCCCCCAGCACTGCTGCTTTCCCCTCTGGTGCAGCGGTACCTGGAGCACGTCCTGCTGCCCTCCCCACCCCAGCTGGCCTACGAGGAGGCTCTGCTCAATCCCTACTCCTACCACAAGGTAACTGGGGGCTGAGCGCCTTCTCCTGGGCAGAAAAGTAGAGATTGGCAGGGAGCTGCTGCTCTCCCAGCACTTTCCTGCAGGTGCTGGGGTACCCCCTGCCTCTACCCAGGGGTGACAGGGGACCTGTGGGTTTGACATGTGTTTTGGTTGCAGTTCGGCTATCAGGATGGTGCTCACCAGCATCCCAGCGGCTCAGCCAGGCAGAGCTCTGAGACCTCCTCGCTGCTGGGCCGGGTCCCTGCCCAGACCCTTTTTGGGGCTGGCCCTGTGCCCTCCTATGGCGGGCAGCCAGGAGTGGATGGGGGGCATCTTTTCCAGGACTTGGGCATGCTTTCCCTGCCCAGAGAGAAAGCTGGCCGCCCGGACCCTGCCAGCACCAGGCTCCAGCACAGCTTGCGGCTCCCCAGTGACTACAGAAACGTAGAGGAGAGGGAGCAGCAAGCAGCCCTGGCTGCCCAGCCACCCTCTGCACAGACGGGTACCTTGTTCTCCAGCCAGGCACCAACCCTTGTCCCTGTCCTGTGCCCACAGCCATGAGTTCCTCGTGGCTCACACTTTCCCTCCTCTTTGGGTTTATGCCCGTGGGCAGAATGTACCCGCAACCCCACCTGCTCCATCTGCTTCATCCCTGGCCCCTGGTCTCCCTGCAGATGCAGAGCATCCAACCTGATGCTACATCCTCTTGCAGATGCTGCCCTGAAGAGACTGGCTTCTCTCCTGGCCAGCTATGGCCTGGGCCTGCCAGAACTGAGTCCCCAGCAGATAAGCAGCCTATCCACCCTCCTCCAGCTGCTCCAGAGCTCTGGTGAGCTGGGTGCCGGGATGGGACAAGCAGGGACTGGCAGCAGCAGATGCTAGCATGCCCTGTTTCAGGGTAGGGAGTGTTGCCTTTTGGGGTGGGTGCTGCAGGACCTCTGTCTCTCTCCTTTGCAGGTGTTGCTGGCCCTGAAGTGCCCTCAGTGAAACGGGTGGGTTTGCAGCAGGGTGATGCTGGAGGAGGTGCCGTGGCACAGGTGGGATGAGAGGGAGGAGACATTTCCCCAAGGCTCTCCTCAGAGATTCCAGCTTCTCCCTTTTTCTCCCTTCAGGTGATGGAGGGAGACATGCAGCATGGAGAGGAGCCAGTGCCCCCTTCTTCCACAGTGCCACCCCCCAAAATCCCAGCCAGCAGCTCCCCAGGGGAAGGAACGAAGGGCAGGGCAGCATCCTCACCAGCTCCCCGGGCTGAGCCACAGCAGGGACACAGTGGGGATGCACTCAGCCCCGGAAACAACATTGTGGTGGAGAAGAAGAGCTACACAGAGATGAAGGACAGTGGGGCACAACAGGGCATGCAGCCGCTAGACGAGTATGGCTACATCATCACAGACCAGAAGTGAGAGCTGGGGGTCATGCAAGGGGTCTGCATGTGTCAAGGGTCTGTATCTCCCCACCAACAGCTGTCACAGCTTCACATGCTTGACTGAACCTGTTGGGTCTTTGGTAGGGTTGGGTTTTTATGGGGTCAGCTCCCACTGATCCATTCTCTACCCACAGCCCTTGTTCCACCCCAAAGCCTTCCTTCCCCAGCCCACACCAAGGCCAGAGCTCACTGTTGCAGGATGGAAGGCTGGGAGTGTGTGTGCACAAATGTCTCCGTGCACACTCATGTGCAAGGGGGGTCAGCTCACCCCACCCACCCACGGCCACACTCTCACCTCCTGCCCAGCCTGACACCTGCTCTTGCTGTGTGCTTGGGGCTCCCTGAGCCTGCCTGTCCCTGCTGCCTGACACGGGGCTGTGCCCTCACCCCTGCCACCCCCTCCTCACCCTGACACTGTCCCCACAGGCCCCTGGGGCTGGCTGCTGGCGTGCAGCTGCTGGAGCTCCTAGCCAAGCACCTCCACCTCTCCACCGCCAGCTTCATCAACATCAGGTGAGGGAACTGGTGCCATGGGGCAGGAGGGACTGGGCTGTGGTGAGGGTGGGTAGGGAGTCTGCATTTCCAGCTGTCACACTGTGTCCCCCCTGTCCCTGGCAGCGTTGTGGGTCCTGCACTTACCTTCCGCATCCGACAGAACCCGCAGAACTTTTCCCTGGCAGATGTGGCCAGCCAGACTGGTGAGTTGGGCAGCATCCCCCAGTCTTGTTCCTCTCTTCCCCTCCCAGTTGTGGGGTGCCCTTCTGTTGTGGTTTGATGCTGGCGCAATGCTAGTGCTCTCATGAAAATACTTTGTCTCTGGTTTCTGCTGTGAGATGTGACCAGGAATAAGCAAAGCAGGCTTTTACTTAGGAATAAAGGAAAGAAAGCTTTATTAACTAAATTAAACTAAACTATAAGTTAAAAGAAACACACACAGGGAAAATGAAAACCTTACAAAAACATTTCCTCTTCTGTCTACCAAACTTTTATAATACTATACATCTATTTTTTAAATCACTAGTTTTCTGTCTATCACTATGTTTCAGACAATTAATCTTCAGTTCATTAAGAGGAGAGGAGTCTTTCTTGTGCTATAGTGCTATGGCAGCATCCCCCAATCTTGTTCCTCTCTTCCCCTCCCAGTTGTGGGGTGCTCTTCCCAGGGACCAGGGAGAGAGGGCTCCTGCTGTACATGCCCGTGCCTTTGGCTGCAGTGGGGAGCTGCAGGGGGCAGCTGTCAGAGCTGCCCCTTGGCTCTGTTTCTGGGGGCTCTCGTGTGGAGGGGAGCATGCCTCTGACCATCTCCTCCCTGTCCACAGAGCGAGTGAAGGGAGAGCTGGAGCACGAGCTGGGCCTGAAGATTGTGCAAACAGGAGTGGGAGAGGTAGGAGTGAGCAAGGATTCCGTCCCTTGGGGCCGGGGAGGGCAGGGATAGGGGAGTGGGGATGCTGATGCTGCCACTGGGTACAAGCCAGGAGCCCCCAGCCCTGGGGTACAAAGGCCTTTGTGAGTGAGCTGTCCCTGCAGGTCTGTGGGACAGCTGGAGAGTAGAGGAGACGGCAGTGTTTGGGATGCTGTGTTGGAGATAGACTCCAGTCCTGTGTCGGAGGACTCCTGTTGGAGACTGCTCCACTCCTGTCTGTCCATCATCCCCTTCCACTGCTTGGCAGCACGATCCTGCCTGGGGCTCTCAACTCCTTTCAAAACAAAAGCTCCACACTGTTTGAAGGTGGTTTGAGAGGGATTCCCAGAGGCTTTTCCTACCCCAGGACCGGGGGGCTGCAGGCTGTATCCCTCAAGGCTCATCCTCACCCTTGTCTCCCTCCAGCCTGCACACCCATCTCAGCTGTGGCCTGGGCACCCGAGCACTGGGATGTTCCCAGGGCACCCCAGAAGCCATAGCTAGGCAGGCAAAATGCCATCATGTCCCCAGAGAATGGCAAAGCAGCTGGAGGCAGGGATGGAACAGGAGCCATCTGTTTGGAGAGGGGTTACCCCTCCCCATGCTCCTCTGAGGAACCACAGGAACAGTCTCCTGGGACGGGGAGCAGGGATTGGAGATAGGGACCGAGCCTGGCTCCTGTGTTTGCAGCCTGAGGAGGAAAAATGGTGTAGCACATCCCCAGCCCTGTGCCCCCATTTCTCACTTCTTGCCATGTGGCTGTAGTTGTGAGCAGGGAGAAAGGAAGGAAAGAAGGGGGAACTTTGAAGGACGCCATGAAGAAAGGGTGGCCTGGCCACTGAGGCAACCTGTGTCTATCAGCAATATGCAGGGCAATGCCTTTTGATGAGGCAGGTGGCAGGAACTGGGGTAGATGTCAGAGATGACAAAGATGGAGCTCAGAGGAAGCTGAGGCAGCTTTGCAAGCCCCCTTCTGCACTGACCTTCCCAGTTCTAACCAGCTTGTGCTTTTCCTTCATTCCCTCCCGGCTCTGGACGGTGCAAGATTTGAGGAAGAGTGATGTAGGGAGGCGGGGAGACAGCAGGGCTTGGGCAGGCCTTGGGAGAGAAATCCCTTCTGCCCCCCTGGCTCTGCTGACACCTCCAGGGGCTGCAGGGCTGCTGGGAGGTGCTGGGCCTGGTGGGTGCCCTGGCTGCAGGACTGGCTGCGCCCTGATGGCAGCTGGGTGCTGGGGGCAGGCGGCAGCAGGGACACCCAGGCTGGGGACATCCCCAGGCAATGACGAAGATGATGATGATGTAGTTGATGATGGTGCAGTGTTCCCTCGGTAACCTCATCAGGCTCATAGCCAATGGGAGGCTGTGGCAATGAGGTAATGCAGGGCTCTGGCAGCTCATTGGGCACAGGATGTTTGAATTGGTGATGGCCCAGTATCCCTGTGCTGCCCTAGCTGGACCTAGGCAGTCATGGCATTGACAGGAAGGTCTTGTCCAGCAAGGCCTGAGCTACATCCCATGCCAGCATGGGGCTGGTATGGATTGGGGTCTCCCACAGTCACAGGGAAGGAGCCCGAGAGACGCTGCCTGCAAGGTGGCAGGGGCTGCTCTGTGTCCTAACCAATGAGGGCAACAGGGAGGACTTGTCCCCTAGCTGGGATGGTACCAGCAGTGCTGGCAGTGCTGGCATGTTGCCCACCTTGCCTCCCTCAATGTCCTGCTGTGGAGCAGTGGCTGCAGGGGAGGGCCAGCGCCAGTTGGGAAAGTGCCCTGGGAGTGACACACCCAGTGCTGCAGTTGCCTGTCCTACACCATTAACTCCTTGGGCTGAATTCAGCCCTTGTTGATCTCCAGCTGGGCAGAAGGAGGTCAGGGAACCAGAGTTCTAAGGGGCTGCTGCCTGCCTTGTAGAAGGGCGGTCCAGGCTGGGTTCGCCTCAGGCAGCAGCCCTGAGTGCTGGAAGCAGGAAGCCACTGCAATGTGAGGTTGGCCAAGCCCCAGGGACACCACTGTAGTAGTTCCCCGTGTGACACAGAGGTGGGTGCAGTCTGCCTCACCCCAGTGACACCAGCTCTGCCCCAGCTGAGGGTGCTGGGAGAATCACCACCCTCAGGAAGGGGAAGGAAGAGCCCTTGCTCTGTTTTAACCCCCAGCAACCCCAGATGTGCAGCAGAATAGGGTCTCTGCCCCCCAGCCCCATCTAGCTAACCCTTGGCTTGGTCCCCAGCGGAATGAGGCTGCTGCCTACTCGCGCCCGTCCCGCTTCGGGGATGGCTTCCACTCGGTGCTGCTGACCTTCATCACCCTGGCCTGCGTGGCAGTCCTTGCCATCGTCGTGTCTGCGGCCCTCTGCCTCCGGCGCCACGCCAAGCAGCGGGAGAAGGAGCGCCTGGCTGCCCTGGGGCCAGAGGGTGCTGCTGACACCAACTTCGAGTACCAGGTAGGGCCCGCGGGATGCGGGATCCTGCAGGATGCGGGACCCCGCGGGATGCGGGACTCCACGGGATGCGTCACTGCCGCGGGTCAGCATCGCTCAGGGTGCGTGGAGCCGCCCTGTGGTGGCGCGGTGGCCGAGGGACAGGGCTCTTGTTGCCTTCCCAGGAGCTGTGCCGCCAGCACATGGCTGCCAAGTCTCTCTTTGGCCGCGCCGAAGCACCGGCGGCACCGGCGGAGACTTCGAGGGTGAGCAGCGTCTCGTCCCAGTTCAGCGACGCGCCGCAGCCCAGCCCCAGCTCCCACAGCAGCACGCCCTCCCGGTGCGAGGAGCCCGTCCAGTCCAACATGGACATCTCCACAGGACACATGATCCTGGTGAGCCAGCCTGGAGGGAGGGAGCCAGCCCCCACCCCAGCCCTGCCTCTGCCCCTCTGCTGCTGGGCTGACTCCTGCCCCTCTGCCCCAGGCATATATGGAGGACCACCTCCGCAACCGGGACCGGCTGGCCAAGGAGTGGCAGGCACTCTGTGCCTACCAAGCTGAGCCCAGCATCTGCTCCATTGCCCAGAGTGAAGCCAACCTGAAGAAGAACCGCAACCCCGACTATGTGCCCTGTGAGCATCCCAGCCACCCTGCCCCAGGGATCAGCCCCAGGCACCCGCTGTCCTGCTGGAGCAGGGCCTGGGGCATGGGGACACTCAGGGCCATGGCTGGTTGCAGCATTAGTGTGCCTGCAGCTCCTCTAGCCACTCACCAAGTCTCCTGGCCTGTTCCCTAGATGACCACGTGCGGATCAAGCTGAAAGCCGAGAGCAACCCATCCCGCAGTGACTTCATCAATGCCAGTCCAATCGTGAGTGATCACTGGGGGCTCCTGCCCTGCTCCTTGATGTGCCCAGCCCAGGTGAGGTTTTCACTCTGGGATGGAGCTGGACTGAAGTTACATCCCTCAGGGCTATAGATGTGAGATTTGTGTCCGCCCCATTCCTCAAACAATTGTTAAATCCCATTTTCATCCTGGCTGGGGCACCTGAACCTCCCTTCCCAACCTCCCTATCACCCCTAGAGTATCCCCCTACTCCTTCAAGTGTCACCAACCCCTGGCTGAAGAGCATGAAGTCTGATACCCCCTTTCCTGCTCCAGATTGAGCACGACCCACGGATGCCAGCGTACATCGCCACACAGGGGCCCCTGTCCCACACCATTGCTGACTTCTGGCAGGTGAGTGTCACACAGCTGTGCCAGCGCATCAGGGTCCCTTTGTGTGCTGCCCACAAAAAGGGTTACAGGGGCTTTACTGTCCTCCCACCTGGGCTATCCCCCAGCAGTGAAACCCCCCTTGCCTTGCCCACAGATGGTGTGGGAACATGGCTGCACTGTCATTGTCATGCTGAGCCCCCTGGCCGAGGACAGTGTCAAGCAGTGTGACCGCTACTGGCCAGATGAAGGCTCCTCCCTTTACCACATCTATGAGGCAAGTGTGGCAGGTGGCCTGGGGCATGGAGCATCCTCCAGCCCCCGTCCCCCTGAGCATCAGTGCAGCACTTGCCTGGCACTGATGCCCACGCTCTGCCTCGCTTGGGCAGGTGAACCTGGTGTCAGAGCACATCTGGTGTGAGGATTTCCTGGTGCGCAGCTTCTACCTGAAAAACGTGCAGTCGCAGGAGACCCGCACCCTGACGCAGTTCCACTTCCTCAGCTGGCCGGCGGAGGGCATCCCCACCACCACCCGGCCCCTCCTCGACTTCCGCAGGTGAGCGCCCACCTGGCACCGTGCCAGCCCTTGGGGAGCCGGCGGTGATCCCAAATGCAGGCACTGATGGGCCAGGTGAGGACATCGCTGCCACGACGATGAGGGTCGGGGCCATGGCATGGACCACGTGCAGGACTAGGAGCTGCCATGGATGGGAGGGAGCAGAAAATACAGGTTTTGGCCAACTTGGGATGAGGCTCAACAGAGTTGGTGGGCAAGAAACCTCTGGCTGACACTGCCAGGGCTCTCCAGCCTTTACAGTGAGGGTGGGAAAAGTGGTCTTCCCCTGAGCTGGCATGGAGGGCAACATTGACTGGCACCTTCCCCAGCCATGGGTGCAAGAAGAAATCCCCAGAGCCAGCCTTAAACTGGCTGTAACCCATTGCTCCCAGTACTCTATAGCCAGTGGTGGATCCCCAGCTAGCCCAGGGCAAGGGCTGCAGGACTGGGACTGCTCCCAGGAGACTTGCCTGCCCAGGTCTTTAGGTCCCTGGTGGTGGTGGGCTCTTGGCAGGCACAGGCTACTCACTGTCCCTGGGTTGTGTGGGGCAAGAGACCCAGCCTAGGGCAGCGGGGGGGTCTCTGAGCATGTTGCCCTCCTCTCAGTCCCGCTCACGCTCTCTCTCTCTCTGTCTGTCTGTCTCTGTCTCTCTCTCGCAGCTGCCGGCGTCATTTTTGTGATTTGCAGCTAGTAATCTGGCTCCAGTTGCATAGTCACAAAAGTGATCGTTGGCAGCCGTGCCTGCTGCATGGAGCATGCCAGGAGCCCCACCGGCGCCTGGCCCCCAGCCTCACGCCCCACCGGACCAGAGCCGCTCCCCGGGGGTCCTGCCACTGCTCCCCTCCCCAGGCTGGCCACCTGAGGAACTCAACTCCTTTCCCTGCCCACTTCCCACTCATGGTCCCCATGCCATGTCCAGCACCATTGTGGAGGCAGGAGGAGCCATGAGCGGGACCCCCAGGGCCACATCATGGTGTGCTGCTGCCCTGCCCCACTGAGCACAGCAAGGGACCTAGCACAGCCTTGACCCTGGCACAGCAGGGCACTGACCTGCTCCCTCTTATCCTTGCAGGAAGGTGAACAAGTGCTACCGGGGTCGCTCCTGCCCTATTATCGTGCACTGCAGGTACTGCAGGGGATGGAGGGGCATTTGGGAGTGACTGAAGGCTGGGACCTGCTGCCCAGGACCAGTCCCATTGGGACCAGCTCCCCTGGACCAAGCATCTGTGTTTTGCAGTGACGGCGCAGGTAGGACTGGGACGTACATCCTTGTCGACATGGTCCTGAACCGAATGGCCAAAGGTAGGTGCAGGGAAGCACCATTTCTGCCCTGTCCCTGAGCTTGGCCTGTGAACTCCCCTCCTAGCCCCCCTCTCTCCCTCTGCCCCAGGGGTGAAGGAGATAGACATAGCTGCTACGTTGGAGCATATCCGAGATCAGCGGCCCGGTATGGTGCAGACCAAGGTACGCCCCAAACTGGGGATCCTCTCCCTCCACGTAACCATGCATAACCCCGGGGGCTGAGGTGGCAGGGACCCTCACGTCTCCTGCTGTGCTCCTGCAGGACCAGTTTGAGTTTGCACTGACGGCTGTGGCCGAGGAAGTGAACGCCATCCTGAAGGCACTGCCGCAGTGATGGCAAGGAGCCCTCCCTCCTCTCCTGTCTGCTCCCTGCCCTGCGCTTCGCACTCTCCTCACCGGCCTCTGGGGCTGCTCTCCCTGTAAAATGGTGTCTGTGCTTCTGGCTCTGCTCCCCCTGCCTCCAGGCGCCCCTTCCCATCTCCCCAAGGACACTGACCTCAGGCCCTCTGTGTGCAGGAACCCCATCACACCCACTGTCACCTCACAGGGGACAGGGCTTGGTGGCCCTTAAGCCCTGTGGAGGGGGACACCAGGTGGTGCTGCTGGGAACTGGCAGAGGGACTCCCCAACCTGCCAGTTCTGTGTTAGCCCTCTTCCTGTACCCATGTGAGGGGCAGAAGTGGGGGCAGGGGTCCTCCACAGTTGGGGGGAGCATGGGGTGCAGGAGGACGTGGCCCAGCCCCACTCCAGGTCCCCTTTGTGTGCTCCCTGCCTAGTCACTCAAGCAGAAGAAAAATTTCTAGAGAACTATAATTTTGTATCTTGATGTGAATAAAGTTCTTGTGTCACATTCGTGCAGCTGCAGCCAGGTCTGGCCTCTGACTGTATGTTTTGGGATGGCACAGGGAGGAAATGGGACGTTCATGCATCTCTATCCCTGCACTCTGCAAGTGCCAGACAAGTACGGCTCACCTGCAGGCAAAGATGAGAACCCTGCATCCCCAGCCCAGAAAAGTCCCCACAGGCAGAAGCTACTGCAAACAGGTTTATTGACAGCTGTTAGCAGAAGGGGGGTAGAGAGGGGGGCTACAGCGAGGAGGGGGGCAGAGCCCAGCCCTGCTGGCTGAGCCCAGCCATGCTGCCCCTCGCTGCATACAGCCAGCAGCCTAATCTACAGCAACCCCCATCACCACCCTCTCCACCACCCTGTGGTGCCCAGGGCCTCTCCCCTCAGCCCCAGGCATTGCTCGGCCACAAGCCCTGTCATGCCTCCCCTCACCGCATCCCACGGAGCCAGAGGGTGCTGGGGAAGGGGGTGGCAGGGGGTGGCCGTGCAGGGAGAAAGCGGAGTCCTGGCTGGGAGAACCTTCGTGGGCCAGTGGGCGTGCGCGGTCCCCGGGCGCAGCAGCCTCAGAACACACCTGGGGAGACAAGCGGAGGGGGGTACACAACAGCACCTGTGAAATCCTCCTCGGCCAAGGGCTGGGGAGAGGCAGGGATGGAGGGAGGAAGGTCCCAGGCGGAGGAGGAAGACAGCCAAGGCAGAACTACGGGCAATGAAGAGGGTAGAAACACTTGTAAACAGCACAGAGGGTCACTGCTGCTGTGGGAAGCAAGGAGGGACAGTGCCCTGGAGGGTGTGCAAGGCATACAGAAGGGAGTGACCAGGCAGAGTCTGCAAGGAGACAGAGGAGGAGGGAGTACAGGCAGGAGCAACAGCATCCAGAGGGAAGAGACAAGACACAAGGCACCAAGCAGAGGCTATGTGCACAGCCCTCCTTGCAAGGAGGGGAGCTTAACTCAGCACTCCCTGCAGCCTGGGCAGGGGCAGGCTGCAGCCAGGGAGGCACCTGCTGGAGACCCTGCCGGCCTGCAGGGCTGGCAGGGAGAGAGGGGCGGGCACAGCCAGAGCATGCCTGCCCATGGGCCCCCCACACTTCCAGCAGACAGGGCAGAGAGCTGCCCCTCTTCCTGGGACCCCATCAAGAGGGCTCCTCTTCAAGCCACTACCTCCAAGTCTGGGAGCCTCCAACGCTGGGATGCCACTAGCCATCCGCTCACCTGAGCAAGGAGGCAGGGCAGAAGAGACCCCCTCCCTTGCTAGGGGAGGCAGGAGCTGAGTTCCAAGCAGTCAGACTCCAGCCCTGCTTTCCTCTCCCTGCCTCACGCTCAGAGCAGGGGGCAGTGCCACAGCTTCACTTTGGGGGCAGGTTCATGCCCCACTGCAGCAGAACTGCTGGCCCCCCGTGGCTCCTGCTCCAGCCCCCCCCGGGCACCACGGGCTCTGCGGGCGGAGGACGGGCTGCTGTGGCTGCCCCCCGGTGCTGACAGGGAGCCGGGGCTGTGCCCACCTGCTTGGTGGTGCCCCGCAGCTTCCATCTCAGAGAGGCTGTAGGCCATGGCCAGCTGCAAGTCCTCATCCTCATCCTCGCTATCCGTGTAGAGGCAGACAGGTGAGGAGCTCGAGGTCTGGTGTGGGGCCGGTGCTGGCGGTGAGTGGGGCCGTGGCCTGGGGAAGGCGTGCTGCTCCCGCCGGCTCAGCTCCAGCCCCAGCGCCATGTCATCAGGAACACCTGTGGGGACAGGGGCAGGGCTGGGGGACTCATCTACTCCAGTTCCCCAAAGCTGGCGTGGGGCCCTGGCACCTCCAACCCACCCCACCAATCCTTCAGAGCAGAGCTCCAAACCAGGGCCAACCCTGGCCCAAAACAAAGCCCGGATGCAGGACCTCCCAGACACCCCAAAGGTGTGAGGGAGATGTCAACAACTCGGTCTGCAGTGGCCCTTCTCACCATCGATGTGGATCGACTTCAGCTCCCCATCCTCCTCCACTTCCACCCGCTCACGCCCGTTCTCAACAATCCTGCAGACAGACAAACAAACAGATGGATGGTCAAGGGCCATGCAGCCAGTGCAGGAACCACACTGTGGTTCCCCCCACAGCACGAAGCTGCAGGGTCAGAGGCTGCTGATGGAGGGAAGTCTGTGGGAGCAAGGTGGGCTGGCACTGTCCTCACCTCTTGGTGGTGATACGCCTGCCGTTAACAAAGGTGGTGGAGGTGGAAACAGAGCGGAAGCCCAGTCCTGCGTCTGGACCAGAGCTGAAGGATGAGGCGAAGAAATCTAGAGAAGGGAGCAACAAGGTTGGTGTCAGGCTGGGTGTCAGGAGGGCAGGGGACAGACTCTGCACAGGGGAACATGGTGCTCTAGGACTTCCCTGCTGGGAGGAATGGCAGCATCTCCTACCTGAGGATCCTGGGAAGGGGGAAAAGAAGTGGGCTCCCCCATGGTGCCGGGGGCCAGGTCCCCTCAGCTCGGAGAAGGGCATCATGTCATCTGAAAGGCAGGGATCCCCCCCATCAGCATTACCCCATCAGCTTGGTGAACCAGAAGCAGGGCACTGACATGGGGACCCTCTGCCAGGGCCAGCAGTGAGCTCTATCCCCAGGCTCAGCAGCTGCCCCACAGACAGAGAGATGCCCAAGAGCCAGCCTCCCCTGCCCCACACGCACCAAAGAATTCAGCAAAGGGGTCTCGTCCTCCAAAGAACTCCCGGAAGACATCGTGAGCGCTGCGGAAGGTGAAGGTGAATTCAGGGGCCCCAGCACTGGCCCTGGAGCTGCTTGCTCCTGCTGGAGAGAAGACACTCAGTGTTAAATGGAGCCCTGGGTAACACCTCCCCTAAAGGGTGGGGAGCCCTGGTGGCACTGACCCACCCTGGGTCTTCAGGCAGGGATGTATCCAGAGCTGCACTAACCCCCAGAGCCCTACTCACCTGCTCCCATGAGTCCATCCTTGCCATAGCGGTCGTAGATGTCACGCTTCTGCTCTGCAAGAAGAAAGGGGGCTGCGGGGAAGCTGCCTGCCAGGTGGGGACAGGAGCATTGACACTTCTCCCAACTAAGGGAGCAGCAGGGAGCAAGAGGAGGTGGTTGGCACAAGCCCCTGCCACTCCAGCGCTGAACCCAAACCCAAGTAAGACCACTGGGCGAGAATACAAAAGCTTCAGGGAGAGCCCATTGTGGATGTCAACAGCTCAGCATCTCTCCCAAGGGCTGTTTTGGGAGATGTGAGGAAGTAACCAAGCCCCAAAAGCTGTGTGGTAAAGCTGTAGGGACCCACTGCCTCCTGAGGACAGCCAGGGATGTACTGGGTGAGCCCAGGAGGAGGACATGCCAGTGTGAACAGTCCCAAGAGCGGAGCGCACACACACACACACACACACACACAAGAGATCACCATGGCCTCTTACTGTCCGACAGCACTTCGTACGCCTCGGCGATCTCCTTGAACCTCTGCTCAGCATATTCCTTGTTGTCTGGGTTCTTATCCGGGTGCCATTTCAGAGCAGCCTTCCTGTACCTGCACACAGGGCCAGTGATGGGCATGCAGCAGCCCTTGGCCACTTGGGCCAGCAACCCCCACCTGAGCATGCACCTCCTAGCCTGTGGGCAGGGGCACCCCAAGCTGCTTCCCCCAGCACCCTACAGCCTCAGGCACTGAACAGGAGCTCCTGGACTAGTTCTTCCTTCCAATGGTATGTATTTTCATATATAAATATATATATACACATATATATAGATATAAACATATTTATGCATACACACACCAACACACACAGACTAAACAAACAAACCAGAAATTACCCCAGAACTGCAGCACAACCACAGCAGAGCAATGTGTGCCCACCTCAGCTGCCCTCATTGATGGCTCAGGACAATGCTCACAGGTTTGTTCTGGAGCCTTCATGGGCTCCACTGTGAGTGTGCATGGACCAGGAGTTGCTAGGGGCCCCCTGGGGCCAGGAGAGCACCAGCAGCTCTCTCCTCCCCACTGCAGCCAGCTAGGGTTAACCCATGCTTCTCAGCTTCTCCCACTCCCTCTTGGGAAGCCCCCCACGGGGACCTCTGCCACCTGTTGGCAAGCCAGCAATCTGCTGGCATTCCCCTCAGGCAATGCCTCACCCCAGTGAGAGCAGCAGCACCTGGGCAGGGCACCAGGCAGGAGTTGCAGACACTAAGGAGGCTCTGTCAGCTCCCCAGCAGTACCTGAGGCACAGCACCCACCTGCCCATATCCCTGTGCCCCAACTATCTGCCATCCCTGCACCCTCTGGCAGAGAGAAAGAGGAGCCTCCAAACACCACCAAGACTTGCCTCCAGCCCCAGGCTGACAGCAGGGAGAGAGGAACCAAACCCCACCAAAAGCTGCCTTTGTATGGCAGCAAAGCCCAACCCCACTCTGGCATCCATACAAAGGAAACAAAGGCTGAATTGTCACCCCCTGTCCCCACCGGCCCCGAAGGGAGCCCCTGCCTCACTGGCACCGGGGGGGGGTGGCTTGGGGGACAGGCCCACAGGCAGAGGCACGCTGCCATACACTTACGCCTTCTTGATGTCCTCAGCGGTGGCATTGCGGCTCACCCCCAGCGCTTCGTAGTAGTCGACCATGACGTGAGCTGTCCCACGGGGTCACTGCAGGGGGAGAAGGCAAAGTCAGGAATCCACAGGCACAGCCTGGTGGCGCTGGGTGTGGGACAGCAAGGGCAGGCTGCTTACCCTCTCTAGTGCCCGGGCCACCCCACTGCCTCCCGAGGGCAACCCGGTGC
>NW_005054298.1:14206136-14216256 GCF_000277835.1 Geospiza fortis | reverse complement strand
GCCACAGCGCCCTGCCGGGAGCCCGGGCCGGCTGGCACCGCTGTGGCACCGGCAGCCCGGAGCTGCAGGCCACCCGAGCATCAGGGTGCCCAGGCCCCGTAGAATGCACCAGGAGCTGCGTTGTTGGCTTTTCTCGCTCTTGACCCCTGCCCGGACAGCTGTTGCAGAGGGGCTGTGCTCACCCATTCTCAGGGTCCTGGGCAGTCTCACTCACCTGCACCTTTGAATGTGTCCTCGCCACGGGGATTTATGATTCCCTCTTGCGGCCTGGATGGGAGAAGGAGGGAGCTTGATCTCTCTGCAGGGTCAGAGATTTTTGGATCCACTGCCACACCTACACCACAGCTGGAAGTTTCCTCACCTCCCATACATTCCTAGCTGGGAAGCCTGGCAGAATGAGGAGGCCTGAGTCTGAGACAGGCCATTCCCAGCACTCCTCAGGGACAACTTCCAGGACAGATATCCCCGAGAAGAGCCTTCCCCAGCCATGAGTCGTGCGCCTGGGGTAGATGAAATGCCAAGGGCATCATCTCATGTGCCAAAGGCATTTCTGTCTCCAAGGGATGGGAGACCCATCCCCTGCCATCAGACAGCAATTTCCTTGATGATTTCCTTGAACAACGGCTTGGAGTGCTTCCTGCCCCCGGGTTTTTTTTCCCTGGATGCCATTGCAGCACTGTCCTCCCGTACCTGTTTGCCCACGAGCAGGGAGCGGCTCCCTGGGGGCTGCCTGTAGCCAGGGCGCCCTCCCCGGCTGCCGGGGCTCTGGTTTGGCCCATCTGCCCAGCAGTGGGTGCAGAGCCCGCAAGGGCACTAGATGGAGCCACAGGCTGCTTCACAGGGATCCGATCCTGCGGCTGGGAGGGCGAGGAGGAGCCGAGTCTTGGCGCCTTGCTTTCCTTCCCCTGGCTTTTGCAGCTGATGTGAGGACAAGGAGGCCCCCGAGATGACAGATCTCAGCTCGCTCTGTGCACGCCGGTGGGGAGGCCTCTGTGCTGGGATGGGAGAGAGCTCTACATGCTGGCTGTGAATCTGGAGCCGGGGGAGCACATTGCTGATGCTTTCATGGCAAAAGTTTCCCTCACACCTTGAGGATTTGCAGTGAGGAGGACTGACACCTCCCCAATATTCTTAGGGGAGGCAATGGAGAGTTGGGCAGTAGCCCACCACAGCCCTGGAGAGATGTGTATCAGCCACACCTCACCCCAGACCTGCCACAGTCACTCTTCTACTCAAACCTGGCAGCAGCCAAATAAAAGAAGCCCATCACATGAAAGGTGCCTCACACCTTCAGCTGCAGCACCCTGCCTTCTTTACCTGCCCTTTACTCCTAGGTCTGCCTGAAGTCCTGATGCTCACATCAGCTTTGAATCAAGCACAGGCATCTTGAGTGTGTCTCAAGAATACCCTTGTTTCTTAACAAATTTTGAGGATCGCTGTGTTGGAAGCTTGTTTTCAGCTTTCCAGGGTCTCAAAAATGCTCATGAAGTACTCTTGAGACTTTCTGAGGAAAGAGGTTTTGGGTGAGCAAAGCAGGATGCCAGTGGGCCAAATGTTTCCATCCTGGTTACCCAATCTCTCAGGAAGCCAACAGAATTGCATCATAAACCCATGATATATTATTATGCAAACCACAAATTGAGCTATATATTTTTTTTCAGCACTGCACAACATTTCAGGTTTTGATTTCCACATGAAAACACAAGCCCTTTCACAGCCTTAACAGAACTGGCAATTATGTACTGAAAAATTGTGTTCTTGGCAATTTTTGAGCTAAGAAGTGCTCAGCAAGTCGTGTGCCTGCTGCTCCCCTCATCACATGCAGCCAACTTCCTTCCTCTTCTCCCCATTCCCCAAGGGAAGGTCCCCATTTCTTGCAGTGGAGCTGCAGCAGGGCAGGAGCAGGAGCCAAAGCCACTAGGGTGGAGTGAGAGGGTTTGAGCAGAGTGAGACAGGCTCCTGGGTGCCATTTCTGTGCCACCTTCCTCTGCCTGCCTGCTTCTAGGACAGATGGCAATGCTGGCCATCTCTTGGCATGGCCCAAAAAAGGGGTCAGTGGGAGCTCCAGGGCTTGCTCACCCCTGAAAGGGCTGCATTAGATTGGGGACCCCCAAGTACAGGGGGCTGGTGAAGACATTGCCTGAGCAATTTTTAAAATCCCCATTGGTTCTTTTACTCACAGTCCTGCTGTCTCATCCAAAAAGCCCTGTCCACCCTGCCTAACTTCCCCGCACAGCTAATTTCCTCACACCTTCATGTTTTTGATGCATGTTTGTCTCAGAGGCCAGGCTCTCAGCCGCCTGCCCATCTCCTTGTCCACTCTGTTCTCATCTCAGCTGGCTGCTTTAGAATTGTACCTTCTAGAGACTGGGGACAATCCAGGGAGGCAAAGTCATGCAGCTGCTCTTGGTTTGCATGGCAGAACAGAAGAGAGAAACAGCAAAGTCAGGGTGACTTTGGTCCAAGCAGGGCAATGACTTTGAGGCAGATTTAGCAATGTGACAGAGCCCGGCTGTGAGTCCCAGGCTCTGCCTTGCAGGGATGCTTGCGTGTGCTGACAATGGGGATGCTGCCCCAGCCAAAACCCAGGCAAAACCGAGGTGCTTGCAGATTTTAAATCAACAGAGTCAGAGGCTGGCAGAGATGGCAGAAGCCCATGACTGAACAGGTTATCCGTGATGAGCAGGCACACAGGCCCAGGGAGCAGCTGAACCTCATTAGCAGCAGAGTTTTGCCCACATCCCTGGCATGTGGTTGGTGACAAGTTGGGCTGGATAACCCTGTGGGGCACAGGAGCAGAACACCTCAAACTCATCCACAGGGAAGCTGGGAGCTTCATGGGCTGGATCAGATCCCAGGGGAAGGAGATGAAAGATAATGACTAGACTGATACCACACACCCCCTCCATATGCTAGGGAACCCGCCAGCTGCAGAGGGGAGCAGAAGCTGCAGCTGCACTGGACAGGAAGGGATTCTGTTGTGAAGCAACACCTGATTTTGCTCATGCACACCAACGTGTCCATGCCCACACTCTCCCAAGCTCCACGTCCCCCGTGTTCATCTGGCTTGGCCAGGATTTTCTGCAGTGCCTAGTAGGATTGGGGTCACAGGCTGGCTGGTCCTCACTGTGCCCTCCAGCTCTTGCACAGCCTTGGCTCATTGTTGTCACCTAGGCATGGCTCAAAGGCAAACAGTGAGCCAAGCAGGGACAAATAAACAAGGATGTGGAGCAAATGCATTTGCATGAGAAGAAAATGAGAAAGAGTAAAAAATAAAGCCAGAAAGCAACTTTCTGTGGTTTTCCATAGGCCTTGGTGGCTAACTACCAGTGCAATAGTGGAACCTTGGAGAGAGTGCTGTGGGGTGCTGTAGATGCAAAGAGAAGTCTGCAGTTTGGATGCCATCTGTAACATACCCTCATGTAACACATTATCTGCTGAAATCGACATTTGCAGTTCATCAGGCCCACTCTGAGAGCATGAGTGGTCCTAAGTGAGGGTCTTGCTGAGCTGCTGATGGCAATTTTTAACTGAGCTGGGAAAACTGCGGTAATTCCAAAGGACTGAAGAACAGAAATCACTCCAGTCATTAAAAAAATAAACTGGTTGACCCAGAAAACTCTAGATTACTGATAATACCAGAAAGAAATAACAGAAGAATTATTTTTTATTCTGTCAGCAGAGAATTAAATACTGGAAAATGTATTTGCTACTGATGTCCTTGTCTCAGGTAAGGAAAGTATTGCTTTGCAAACTTGTCATCACCTTCAGCGTGATTATATGTCTGGCTGATTCAGATCAACACCACTGGTATGACACCCTCACTTGGAAGCTGGCAGGAAATAATGCTAACAGTACTTGCATAAATCACGGCATTGCTGCAAAGAGGGGTGAAACAATCAGTTTTCCATGTCCACAGATGAAGGAAGCTCAGAGCTGCTGCCAATGGTCTTTCCAGATCTACTTTTTGTGTTGCCCCTATATATATTTTATTTGAATATTATCTTGGCGTGCCAAGCCAGCGTGTTTTGCACCAAGGCATCAATAGCAAAGATGTGCTTGTTAGCCAGGAGCTGTACTGCCGAAGGCCTTTGCAGTGCAGATCCCCAGGGCTGATTGCAAGGCCCACCGTGAAAGAAAGAAATATTTACTAAGAAATATTTACTAAGAAAAATTTGGGATCACGCTAAGCTTGGTAGTGTACTAACATTGAAGGGGACAATTAAATCTCAGAGATGGTTAAGAATTGTCTGATTAAAAGGCCACATTACAGCAAAATTGCTTGAACTAATTACTTTGAGAATTTTAGGAAGGGGCAGTCTTGTGACTTTTTACTCTGCACATCCTCTTGCCATCCTGTCGCTTGATCACTGGCAGTGTGGGATTCACTTCAAGACCATTGATCGAGCTGTGGAAGCCTGGCAGGAGTCCCTGCGCAATCCCAGCAGCTCTTCGCTGATGATTCACTGTTGCAAACCAGCACGTGGGTTCCCGGGGCTGCCTTGCCGGGCACCACACCCTCCTCACAGCAAGCCAGTTACATCCCCGTCTTTCTTCCTGAGCAGACCTGTCATCTCAATAACTGAAACCAGGAGTATTTGGCAAGTGGGTCTTCCTGTTAATCAGCGCCTAATAAGGCTGCTTAGGGTGCCCCAACATAGGCAGGAGTGCTTGGCGCCCAGCTCTTGCCAGGCTCTGCATCCTCCTACCTGGGAGGTGTCAAAGCTCTCCAGAACGTGCCCAGTGCCAGGCTATTAAGTGACACAAAAGAGCCATGCTGTCCAGGCCACACCATCGCAGGGAAGGGCACAGCAGCCCTAGTCGTGCTCAGGGTGCCTGGAGGTGGCTTGTCCTAACAAGGAGGGCCACATTAAGCATGAAAATTCAGCAGATTGGTGTTCCGAGACCTTGCAACAGGGAAATTCTGCCAGATTGCTGTTATTTGACATGCACAGCCTCTCATCATCTGGCTTAACTCTTCTAGGAGGCTCTCAGATACCAGTTTGAGCCAGGCATCCTCAAGATGGCCGTTGAGCTCAAGGTGTCAGCCCAGCGACTTGAGGCCACTGGCTCCCAGCCCCAGGCTCTGGGAGGAGCAGGAGGACAGCCCTTGTTTCACAATATCACACTCTCTCTGCACACATCAGCTCTTGGCAGGAGCACTCTGGGAGCCATTACCCAGCAGAGTTATTAAATGCATCTTTTATCACATTAACTGTTTCCCTCTGACATCCAACAGTGCTTGGCCAGTTGCCAGCACCTCCTTTCCACTTTTAACAGCTCCACAGCAATCCCCAGGACTCCAGGCTAGTTTCTCCAGGCCCAGCTCTGCCCTTGGCTTGCCCTGGGGCCAACAAGCTGTTTGCAACAATTATACAACTCACTTCCAAGTGTAAGTGTAAAACAAACCACCTTGCAGACATCTCCCCAGCCACGGGATGCTCAACTGCTCTCCAAAGGCCAGGGCACAGCAGGGCTATTGTGAAGAAGCTTCTGTGACAGGAATTATTTCCTTTCCCTGTGGGTGCAGGACTGGCCCACCTGGCTGTGGTTGATGTACCTCAGAGGAGGGGGTGCATCTGCAGAGCTGCCCCATGTGAATCTGCCATGTCCCCTGTGCTGCCCAGGGGCTTGGCTGCTGTCCCTCAGGCAAGGCATGAGCTCCTGGGAGCAGGGGAAGTGGTGGCTGCCTCTTGCCCCATCACTGCCAGCTCATGTCTTTGGCATTGCGACAGAGCTGGCCACAGCTTTGTTGCTGTTCTGAGAACTTGTGAGACAGGAAGGCCTAAAGGGCTGGGCATGAAGACATCACCATGCCTACACTTCTGTCTGGTGTATGGAGAGCCCCTTCAGCCTTCTGGGGTAACCCACACCCCTCCAGGAGTTCCTACCATCACACAACCTTGCAGAATTCATTGCACTTCTATTTCCAGGTATTCCTGCACTGCATGTGCCATCACCAGCTCTGAGAGCTGATGGAGAAGAGGAAAAGCATCACTGGCACCTCCACAGAAGCCCATCAGCACTGCACACTGGTATTCCCTGAGAACATGGGCCCACCTCAGCAGGCTCAGTCCCTCTGCCACCCGCCTGGAGGCAGATTGTTCACACCAGGCATGCTCAGACCTCTGACATGAAGTCACTGCAATTAGACAGGTGAGGTTTTATTTTGCTCCCGTGGGTGTGTAGCTGCCTTTCCCAGGACATGAAGAAAGGCAGGTGACACCAGCAGCCAGGGCAGCTGGCTCTGAGCCAGGAAAACTGCTCCCCCAGGGCCTGCCGTGCCTGAGAAAGAGCTCGTTCCAACTTGTCCCACAGCCCCTTTTAGCCTCGCAGGCTGGGGCTTGGCTCGTGGGCTGCCTGTGTCCCGGGAGTGCCTCCCCGCTCCTGCCCTGTGATTCAGGGCTTAGGACTGTAGCGAGGTCTGGAATTAGCTTTATTGTTTCTGCACCAGGGCACATGCTCTGGGCAATGCAGCAGGCCTTGCACAATTAACTTCATTACATCTGAACCAGCAATTATGCTGCTGCTGCTCAGCTGCAGCAGAGAAAACTTCTGTCAGATCACTACTGTGCCCTACATCCCAGCAGATCTCTGAGAGTAAATGCCACATGTGGGTTGTTGAAGATGTTCAATGTGGCCTCTATTGAGTCTCTGCTTGGTCTCCTGATACTCTTCATTCTTTCCTTGCAGCCCGTGGTATCCAGTCTTCCTTCTTTCTCATCTCTGGATCAGCTCTACCTAGTCCACATGAAGGATGAGGCCTTCAGAGGGCCCTTTCTGATCTAGACAAGGCATGCATATCTTAAGGAATGGCAAAGGGAGCATTTTCTGCCCATCTCCATGCTGTGCTAGAATTTTTCAGGGTGGCAAAGTATGTCCCAAATGCTGCCATAGTAGAACCTCAGCAGCACTGGGACATAGGATGCCAGGCCATCAGCAGGAGCCAGCTGTGCTTTAGGGACCCTGCTCAATGCTCAGTGGGACACTGCTGCAGCAGTTAGCATCACAAGGGCCTTGCTGGAACTCACATCTGCAACATCAGTCAAGCTCCATGCTTTCAACAGACTTATTGGTTGCACCAGCCAACCTTGTCCAGCCAGTGCCACTGCTGGAGAGCAAACTGCACAGGGCACTGATGGACTGGAGGTACATCCTGGCTTCTCCACCTCCCCACCTCTAAGAGGATTAAGGGCAGAGCAAGGACAGAGTGAGGGGTAAGCAGGGCAAGCACGGATACAACCTCTTTGGGAAGCTCCTGGCTGAGATTAGAGACACAGACAGGAGCCCTGCTCCTGAAGCACCTCTCGCCATCTGGTCTTTGCTGTAAAGTGGGGGGCACAGTGGGCTTCCTTGCCAAACCTACAGCACAGCTGTGCTCTCTTCTACCTTCCCAAGAAGGCCATGTCCCCAAACTGCCCCGTGACACTGTTTGCTCTGCCTGGAGCAGGCAGGGTGGAACTGAGGTCTGAAAACTGGGAACAATAGTTTGGGCTTTCCTCAGCAAAGAAAGCAGGGAACTGGGGTGTGGATGGGAGGTACCAGGCTGGGCTCTGAACTCATCTCCCCAGTTTCTGCTCTGGGTGCTTTAGGTGTGGCAGTCTTTAACATACTTCTGGAAGACAGCTATAGAGAGAGAGAGGCTTTGTTTGGGTAACTGCAAGCTCTGCTCAGAGGTGTTCCTGTACCAGCAGGTACCTGCCAAGAGCTGGCTGGTTTCTGACAGTGGCAAGCAGGGGCTTCCCCTGCAGCGGGCAGGGCTCTGCCCCTCAGGTATCTTCAGTGTTTTTCCTGTCCTTCAGTAAAGAGATGGTTGAATTCTGACTCTATAGCCTAGAATTTTCCTTGCTTGCTATTTGCATCTCTCTCTGGTGGCTGATGCAGGGTCTAACTATGTTCTGAGCATCAATGAAAATGTTTCCTGAGCAATTCTTGTAATCGTGTGACTTCTGATATTGTCTGAAAACATTTGCAGGGCCTTCTTAGATGTGTGGGTAACATCTCTACAAGAGAGGGGTTGCCTCAGGACAAATCCAGCCAGAGTGAGCTCAGCCTCCGCTGTGTGCTTTCAGGCTGCTGCTACCAGCATCTGGCAGGCTGCTGAGCAGTTAGGCACTGACAAGATGCAGCCGATTGGTGCTCCCTGGATTTAGCCAGATGTTCTTAAGCATTTCAAAAAAGCTTAGACATCTGTTTGGGCATTTCAGATCAGTGGCACGTGGGGATGCGCAGCTCCCAATGACTCACAGCTCTCTTGTCAGTTATTCCCATTCGGATTGCCCAACGAAACAGCATCTGAGTGATTATTTTCACTGTGAACACACATTTGCAGCATTGACAAATCAGGGACATTTCACTCTCAACTCTCCACCACCATGGTACGTAAACTGATCCATGATTTTGCACTCCTGGGTACCACCAGATTCTTATATGAATCTTCAGAATTTGGGTGAACTGCACAGCCTGAAATGCTGCTGGCTGCCTAGCTCTGCTTCCAGCCACGCTGAAGGCATTCATGCTATAAATGCCCCAGAATTAATTGGTACCGTGGAATTAAGGAGGGTTCTAGGACACACCCAGTGAGAAGTGACTCCCTGGCATCCACTATGTGTTACAATGAACACCCTGGTGAAGATTTTCACAGGGAAGATGATACCATCACTCCTTTTCACTCCAAATAACTTCTGGGGCTCAAATTCTGATGCCTCAGTGCTACCAATTACTCTCTCACTCTCATGGACTGCCTGCATCAGCATGGTCTGTGTTATCTAGTGATCTCTGAGGTCACTCAAAGGACATTTATACCACAGGGAGGCATTTCCAGAGTTATCCAGTCACGACAGAATCCTCTGCAGGCTCAGCAGCACTTACTACCTGGGGCATTTCTGTGGAAAAAAAAACCAAACCAAAACTCAATATTTTCCCATCATCTTGATAAAACCCACTCTGATTCTCTGGCTCAGCCATTTCTGCAGGTCTCAAAAATGTGTTGCTTAGACACCAGCATAGGCTTTGCAGCAGTGCTCTTGCAATCAGTCACTTTTCACATGCTCATCAGTGAAGGTGACACTTTCCAGGTGACTCAGGCACAAAGAAAGGCTATTGTGGGTGGATAATTTAGGTCCAGCTTTCAACTTTCAGATCAAGCTGAGAGATGACAGCACTTTTCAGTGAAAAATCATTAAGTCAGAGTGCTGAGGCAGATGCAGGGCTGGTTCTGCACCAGAGTGGATGCTTTGAGTGTTTTGGAGGGGGTAGGACACATTATTCATTGTAGTAAGGCCAGATATCAGTGAAGTCACTGTAGATTCCAATAAAACCCCTCCAAGGTGCTCCAAGCTCTCCCTACACCCTCACTATTCATTTCATAAAGCTTTGTGAAATCAGATCAAACCAGTGAAGGTAATGCAGAGCCAGGATAAAGAAGCAGCCCATTGGCAGGCAGGGCTTTCAACACAGCCCTGGGGCACAACTGTTCTTGAGGGGCTTGACACAAAGGACAGGATTTAGTTTTCCTGCTTTTTTCTCAGTGATCTCCAAAGGGGTTAGGAAAGTTTGGGCTCATCTCTGGAGGGTTTCCTCCACCAGTGTTTCTTCCAGAAATTCTCCCAGATGGTTTTCAAGAAGCCTTGGGTGGCTGCCAGAGACCTGGCTCACTGCTTGCTCAAGGATCACATCAGCACCTAAGCCCGCCAGGAGGGAGGACCTGGGCCAAGCTCCTTGCTGGCTTTCCTGCTTCAGCCCCCGAAGGCTCTCCTGCTTAGTGCCTGGATGGTGCCTTTCACCAGCAGGGCACCACGCTGGAAGTGCCATCTCTGTTCTTCAGCAGAAGCCCTCTGCCAAGACTGGCAAGCATAGCAGGAACAACACTTATGCCCCACTGCCCTTTCCTCGGGGGGACCCTCGGGTCTCCCGTGCCCCACTCAGGGGATGCTGCTCCCCGAATGCCCCACCAGTGCACCCCGCCAGGCAGCACAGCCCCATCTATGCAAATCTATGCAAATATGCGCAATGGACGCAAATCTATGAAAGCGCTCGGGCCCGTCTCGGGCGGGGCGGTCCGCCCCGGAGCGCCGGTGCCGCCCCCGGTATAAGGCGGCGGCGGCGGGGCCGTCCCGGA
>NW_005054298.1:14200797-14205927 GCF_000277835.1 Geospiza fortis | reverse complement strand
CATCCCCTCGTACCCGCGGCTACGGAGACGGTGCTCGGGCGGACCTGCCGCGTCTCATCCCTCTCCCACTTTTAGTAGTGTCGATTCCTGCCTGTGTCCCGCGGTGCCATCCCCGGCTGCGGCAGTTCACCCCGTCTGCCAGCTCCCCACGCTGCTGGCCCACAGCTGAGCTCTGGCAGTAAGCTGTGGCTTCCTTCACCCACTGCCCTGCTCCAAGGGTGGGCATCACTGTGGGTGTGCTTCCAGGCTGCCCTGCTGCCGTGGTCCTGCGGCCATCTCTGGCTCATGAGCTCTCCAGCTGCCCTGGAGAGCATCCCAGCCCCAGGGTTTCCCGGGCACCCTGCCTGCTGTCCCGTGGAGCCACGCTCCCAGCCCGTCCTGTGCCAGACCTTGCCATGGAGAAGGTAGAGTCTACTGGCTGGTGAGCAGCACTGCTGGGTCCTAGCGCTGCTGGGCTCTGCCCAGCCTGTTGTCAGTGCTGGGTCCCACAGAGCCGGTCCTGGCTGCTGCTTGTTGTTGGGATGAAGTGCAGTGAGCAGCATAACCCTCTGACACCCCCACGCTGATTCACAAGGTTCCTTGCCAGGGAGCATCCTCTCTCATCTCCTCTTCTTTGAGGTGCTTGCATCTGTGCCAAGTGTTTTCTGTGCCCTTCTGTAGAGGATCTTGGAAGACTTACCTCAGGTCTTAAGTCCTCAGGTCTTACCCTTGGCTCCTGGTGTTACACAACATTTATGGACCTGCTGGGAGGGATAGGTGGGGTATTGCTTTGCTCTTCTTGCACCTCAGCTTTGGGAAAGGTGAGGACATGGGCTTCTGCCTCTCACCATGGCTATCAAGGACTTATTTTTTTGCCAGGCCTCACTGTCACTGCTGCCTCTGAAAGGCAGCACTGAGAGCGCTTTAGATGCAGAGAGCCAGGACATGCTACATCCTGTGCAACTTTGTGGGACAGCAGCCATTGCCCTGCTCCTGCAAAATGGCTGGTTCCACCAGCTTCCTGCCAGCTGACTCATCGTGGGGCACCATGGCTCTGGGAATCCACCTTGATTTGGATGCTCCTCTGACTCAGTTGTGCCTGATGACACATCCAAATCCTTGGCAACAGCAGGTCTAAGGCACTAAATACTTTCATTCTTACCAAAAGAACTGCAGGCTCTGGGGTGCCTCATCTGAAGGGAGTGAGGTTGTAGAGCCCACCTTCACCTGGCTTCTCCTGGGGGTCCTTGAAGCTGTGAGCTAGGACACCCTCCCACCTCAGCCTTTCTGTTGACTTAAAAAGTGCAGCTAACGCTTCCTCCCCCTCTAGAGCTAATTTAGGGAAGCTGAGCCTCAGAGCATGGCAACCATTCATGTTTGTAAATCCCCCCTCTTGCTGGGCACCCATTCTCAGTGCCCTCAACTCCCAGTGTCCTGGTGGTGCTCTGCTATCTCAGCCTTCAGCTCTGTTGTTGGAATTGCAACAGGGCCTGTGCCAGATGCTGCTGGACCTCAGCCCTTAAGCCACGTGGATGTTTGGGCAATGGAGAAGATGCTCACTGGACAGATCCAGGGCTGTGGGTGAGGCCAGTCCAGGGTGGCCTGATATCCTGGCTGCTGCAGATAGGTGTCCATCTCCTTGGGCCCCTGATGTGGTCAGTGCAGTGATGAGAGGCAGAGCGCTAGATTTGGGAGAAAGCAGAAAACTGAAATGCACCCAGGCACCCAGGCATGAGGGCAGTGTGGCTTGCCCAAGCTGGCGAGGGCCAGAGCTGCCCTTCCAGAGCTGTGCACTTCCTGCAGTGATTGCATTTCTGGTCTCTGCTGGGGTCTGACCCTGCCTCCCCTCCCCAGCGCGAGTGCATCTCCGTGCACGTCGGCCAGGCCGGCGTCCAGATGGGCAACACGTGCTGGGAGCTGTACTGCCTGGAGCACGGCATCCAGCCCGACGGGCAGATGCCCAGCGACAAAACCATCGGCGGGGGGGACGACTCCTTCACCACCTTCTTCTGTGAGACGGGGGCTGGCAAGCACGTCCCACGGGCCATCTTTGTGGACCTGGAGCCCACCGTGATTGGTGAGTGCACCCTAATTGGGCTCTGATTGCGGTCATTATTTTGGGGAACAGCCCATTGCAGGACACTCCCAAGAGTGCTCCTGCTACCTTTCCCCAGATCCAGTTAGCAAATCTATTTTGCCACTCTCTCCTAGATGAAATTCGGGGAGGAGTCTACCGGCAGCTCTTCCACCCTGAACAGATGATCACTGGCAAGGAGGATGCTGCCAACAACTACGCCCGTGGGCACTACACCATTGGCAAAGAGATCATTGATCAAGTGCTGGACAGGATCCGTAAGCTGGTGAGTGATTGCAGAGACGGGATGTGTCTCCCTGGATTGGGATCCAGTATCATTCAGACGGTGGGAGCATGGTGTGAGCTCTGCAGCACCTTGGGAGGAATCTGCAGCTACACAAACAAAAGTCTGAAACTTCTCTCCAGCCAAGTCAGTGCTTGAGGGAACCTTACTTGTCTCTCTCCACAGGCTGACCAGTGCACAGGCCTCCAGGGATTCCTTGTGTTTCGTAGTTTTGGAGGTGGCACTGGCTCTGGATTCACTTCCCTGTTGATGGAGCGGCTCTCTGTTGATTATGGCAAGAAGTCCAAGCTGGAATTCTCCATCTACCCAGCCCCACAAGTCTCCACTGCTGTGGTAGAGCCCTACAACTCCATTCTCACCACCCACAGTACATTGGAGCACTCGGACTGTGCTTTCATGGTGGACAACGAGGCCATCTATGACATCTGCCGCCGCAACCTGGACATCGAGCGCCCAACCTACACCAACTTGAACAGACTCATCAGCCAGGTTGTCTCATCCATCACGGCATCACTACGGTTTGATGGAGCCCTGAACGTGGATCTGACTGAGTTCCAGACCAACCTGGTACCCTACCCTCGCATTCACTTCCCCCTGGCCACCTATGCCCCTGTGGTTTCTGCTGAGAGAGCTTATCATGAGCAGCTGTCAGTGTCAGAAATCACCAACTCGTGCTTCGAGCCGGCTAACCAGATGGTGAAGTGTGACCCTCGCCATGGCAAGTACATGGCCTGCTGCCTGCTGTACCGCGGGGACGTGGTGCCCAAGGACGTCAACGCCGCCATCGCCACCATCAAGACCAAACGCAGCATCCAGTTTGTGGACTGGTGCCCCACGGGCTTCAAGGTGGGCATCAACTACCAGCCCCCCACGGTGGTGCCGGGGGGAGACCTGGCCAAGGTGCAGCGCGCCGTCTGCATGCTCAGCAACACCACGGCCATCGCCGAGGCCTGGGCTCGCCTGGACCACAAGTTTGACCTGATGTACGCCAAGCGCGCCTTCGTGCACTGGTACGTGGGTGAGGGCATGGAGGAAGGGGAGTTCTCCGAGGCACGGGAAGACATGGCCGCTCTGGAGAAGGATTATGAGGAAGTGGGCCTGGACTCCTACGAGGATGAAGATGAGGGTGAGGAGTAGAGAAGCTACAGGCCTGAAAATGACCATGCTTCCTGCCCCTGTTATCTGCAGAAACCCTTTGCAATAAACCATTTCAGATCCTCCATGTGTCCCAGTATCCCCCAGCTGTATCGGTTTCTTGCCAGGTCAGGTGTGTGGTGAGTGCTTCAGCCCTGCTACTGGTGCTGCTATGCTTCCTCCCAGTGCTCTGCTCCAGCCACAGATCCGCCCTTGGCTGAGAGCCCCACAGCAGAGGGATATGTCCAGGACACGTGGCAGGCTCTGGGAAGGTGCTGAAGCATGTCCTCCAAAGGGATCTGTAGGAGTGCTGCTGATGTGATAGGAGAAGTACCAAACTTAGGCATGGGGTCCTCTGTCTGGGAGTACCTCTGCCCTCAGCCTGCCCTGCTCTGCCAGTGCTCTGCCTCCCCCCTGGGGCCCCCTGGCCCTACTCTACCCAGCCCAGATCATCTTCTGCATTGTCCCAATTCTGAGTCCTCTCGCTGCCCTGCCTGGTGGTAAGGAGTCCCAGCATCAGCTCTTGGCTCCAGCTGCAAACTGGAGATTTCTGTTACCCATTATCCAGTGTGCTGTTTCCAGAGATTAATTTTCCCCGCTTACCACTAATGCTCCAGCTATATTGACCCACGGGGGCTGTCCTCCCCTGCCCTCCTCCTCCCAGCATGCACCCGTGTCAGCTGGAGGGGAGAGTGGGGGCCAGCCCTGGCTGCTGGAGCACAGCCAGGCACTCAGCCCTCTGCGCAGGGCTGCTGGCACTGCTCTGCTTGCCTGAGACTGGAGCGCCAGGCTCAGACTGAGTGGTGCCTGCTGCTGCTATGCCAGGGCAGGAGTCCCTGCCCCTCGCATCAGCTGCTGCTCTGATCCACTCCTTATGTCTTGTCTGATTGTGTGGAAAGGAAGGAATCTGCTCCTTCAGAGTAATTTCATTGCTGACATCTCCCTGTGTCTTCACAGACATGACAGCCACCAGAAGGATGTTGGAGTTGGAATTGTGTCCTATAGCTTTTTCTAGAAGTTATCCTGCACCTCTGTCCTGGACAAGGGACCCAGCAGTCTCTCCTGGCATGCTGCTGAGCAGCAGAGGCCCATCCATCCCCATGGCCAGGGAGGGCTAGCTGTGTGACCCAAGGTCCTGGCATCAAAGACAGAGCCTCTCCCTGCTCAGGCAGCACTCAAGGCTGATGGTCCAGGCATCCTCAGTAGCAGGATCAGCCCTGGCCTTGGCAGGGGTGGCTGCACTGGCCAGGGCTCAAACAGAGCTGCTGCTCCGAATGTAGTCACAAGTTATTAACAGCAAGCAGGCTGCAATGACCCTTTTTTGGCAGCCCAGATTTGTCATGCAGATCTGCAGCCTCACAGGGTTGTGCAGCACTGCCTGTCTGTCCCCACCAGGAGAGAAGGGCAAACCTTGGCTGGAGCCTCCCAGAGCATCGATGGCAAAGGGAGGTTTGGGGGACAAAGTGGGCTCCTGAATCTGATTCGTGTCTCTATCGTGTTTCTCCTCCTTTCTCCTGTTCTAGAGGTCTCCCCACATCCCTGGGGGAGCTGGTAGCAGAACAGGTTAGGGACTGTTCTACCTGCTCTGCCTCCGGTGCTGGTGGCTCAGTATTGCCCGTCACCCCTGAGGACTGGTCCC
>NW_005054298.1:14198239-14200021 GCF_000277835.1 Geospiza fortis | reverse complement strand
CCTCGCCCGGGGCCGGAGCGTCTATATTTAGCGGCTCAGGAGTGGGCCGGGGCCGTGCCAGAAGGCGCAGCGCAGAGCAGCGCAGTGCTCTGCCCGCCGCAGCGCTGCCCGGGGCCTGCCGGGGAACCTGCCCCCAGCTGCCCTCCCTTCCTCTCTGTGGCTGGGGCTGCCCTTGGCCCTCCCGCGGGAGGAAGGAGCCCTTGTCCTCCCCGAGTGCTGGACCGGGGCACGGACCCCATCGCGGCTAAGGGCACTGTGCAGTCGGGGAATGCACGAGTGAATTGCTCCAGGAGCTCGAGGCTGAGTCGGGGTGTCCTGCTCAGGGAGGCAGGGATGCCAGGAGCAGTGAAACAGGGATGCAAGGACTAGCAGAGGCGGGGTGCCAGGGACAGCAGAGGAGGGATGCTGGAGTAGCGGAACAGGCCTGCACCTCCTGACTGGAGTGCATGAGGCACATCTCCAGCTCACAGCTCCTCAGCACTTCTGCCGACACAGGTTTTGCAGCACAGGGTTGAGACTGTGTAGCCCAGGGAATCTTTGTTGCCTCAGAAACTGCTGGTCTTCATAGCCAGCCCTTACCTGGCTGCCACCTACCTCCCTTGCGTCCCCAAGGCCACTGACCCCCCGTACTGCTTATCTGGCTCTGGAGCAGCAGGCAGAGGGGTTTGCCCATGCTGATTGCCCCTCATGGGTTAAATGTGTGTTCCTGTCAGCTCAGCTCCTCACTGGATTACTGTTGCACGGGGAAGGGGCTGAGGCTGCCAGGGACCCTGGCAGAGCAGCTGAGCCAGGTTCTACTCCCCTTACTGCTGGAGGACAGGCTCAGACAGAGTCCATTGAGCTGGTGGCCTCCAGTGACGGCAGGGGTCAGAGGGATGCCAAAGCTGGCTTTTGATCCAGCATGGTGCCTGTGCATGGCTGAGAGCAACACCGGCTATGGGGAGTCCCTCAGGATGTCACCCAAAGGAAGATGTCCTCTCTGGGATCACTGACCAGAGCAGATACGGTGTGGGTGACTGTGGCACTGGCACCAGCTAGAGCCCTCCCTGGAGCAGGCAGGACAGAGCTGTGCCAGGATGTGACCCTGCCTCCCCTCCCCAGCGCGAGTGCATCTCCGTGCACGTCGGCCAGGCCGGCGTCCAGATGGGCAACACGTGCTGGGAGCTGTACTGCCTGGAGCACGGCATCCAGCCCGACGGGCAGATGCCCAGCGACAAAACCATCGGCGGGGGGGACGACTCCTTCACCACCTTCTTCTGTGAGACGGGGGCTGGCAAGCACGTCCCACGGGCCATCTTTGTGGACCTGGAGCCCACCGTGATTGGTGAGTGCACCCTAATTGGGCTCTGATTGCGGTCATTATTTTGGGGAACAGCCCATTGCAGGACACTCCCTGGAGTTCACACAGCCTGAGGTGCCCCCAGGGGTGGGTAGCCGGCAGCTGGTGCTCGTGGTCTTCTGACAATATCCTGAATGGGGTTCGACCCGAGGGCCCTTTTTTTTTTCCCCAGGAGAAGCCACAAATATGAGCACCTGCTTTTGTTCTTGAAGTGTTCTAGAGTCGGCAGTGCTTGTACCACATGTGCACAGAGAGAAACCAGCCCAACCGGCACGGCAGCTCCTGCTGCGCTGTGGGCAGGTAGCTCCTGAAGGGTGGGAGAAGCTGAGCTGCGCAGGGAGGTGGCAGCCACCTCCTCATGCCAGAGAAACCTGATGCTGGCGTTGGCTTTGCTGACGTGTGGGTCCTTGGCCATGCCAGGGGCAGGCGGAGGCAACGTGAGG
>NW_005054298.1:14193159-14198153 GCF_000277835.1 Geospiza fortis | reverse complement strand
GGTTGGAGGAGGAGTCTACCGGCAGCTCTTTCCCCCCGAGCAGCTGATTACTGGCAAGGAGGATGCTGCCAACAACTACGCCCGTGGGCACTACACCATTGGCAAAGAGATCATTGATCAAGTGCTGGACAGGATCCGTAAGCTGGTGAGTGATTGCAGAGACGGGATGTGTCTCCCTGGACTGGGGTCCAGCATCCTGCTGGGGCTCAGAACACACTGCAAGCCACGCTGTGCCCTGGGTAAGATATGAATCTGACCAGGGCAGGGATACACCAGGTCCTGAAGGGACTTGTGGACAGCCAGACTGTCACAAAGAAATGTATCTCAGAGTAATCTCTCCCCCTCTCTCTCCACAGGCTGACCAGTGCACAGGCCTCCAGGGATTCCTGGTGTTTCACAGCACCTTGGGAGGAATCTGCAGCTACACAAACAAAAGTCTGAAACTTCTCTCCAGCCAAGTCAGTGCTTGAGGGAACCTTACTTGTCTCTCTCCACAGGCTGACCAGTGCACAGGCCTCCAGGGATTCCTTGTGTTTCGTAGTTTTGGAGGTGGCACTGGCTCTGGATTCACTTCCCTGTTGATGGAGCGGCTCTCTGTTGATTATGGCAAGAAGTCCAAGCTGGAATTCTCCATCTACCCAGCCCCACAAGTCTCCACTGCTGTGGTAGAGCCCTACAACTCCATTCTCACCACCCACAGTACATTGGAGCACTCGGACTGTGCTTTCATGGTGGACAACGAGGCCATCTATGACATCTGCCGCCGCAACCTGGACATCGAGCGCCCAACCTACACCAACTTGAACAGACTCATCAGTCAGATTGTCTCATCCATCACGGCATCACTACGGTTTGATGGAGCCCTGAACGTGGATCTGACCGAGTTCCAGACCAACCTGGTGCCCTACCCTCGCATTCACTTCCCCCTGGCCACCTATGCCCCTGTCATCTCTGCAGAGAAGGCTTATCATGAGCAGCTGTCGGTAGCTGAAATCACCAACTCGTGCTTCGAGCCGGCTAACCAGATGGTGAAGTGTGACCCTCGCCATGGCAAGTACATGGCCTGCTGCCTGCTGTACCGCGGGGACGTGGTGCCCAAGGACGTCAACGCCGCCATCGCCACCATCAAGACCAAACGCAGCATCCAGTTTGTGGACTGGTGCCCCACGGGCTTCAAGGTGGGCATCAACTACCAGCCCCCCACGGTGGTGCCGGGGGGAGACCTGGCCAAGGTGCAGCGCGCCGTCTGCATGCTCAGCAACACCACGGCCATCGCCGAGGCCTGGGCTCGCCTGGACCACAAGTTTGACCTGATGTACGCCAAGCGCGCCTTCGTGCACTGGTACGTGGGTGAGGGCATGGAGGAAGGGGAGTTCTCCGAGGCACGGGAAGACATGGCCGCTCTGGAGAAGGATTATGAGGAAGTGGGCCTGGACTCCTACGAGGATGAAGAAGAGGGTGAGGAGTAGAGAAGCCTCAGCCAAAAAAGGACCACGCTCCTTCCCTGTGTTACCTGCAAACCCTTTGCAATAAACCGTTTCAGAGCCTCCGTGTGTCCCCGTATCCCCCCAGCTGTATCGGTTTCTTGCCAGGTCAGGTGTGTGGTGAGTGCTTCAGCCCTGCTACTGGTGCTGCTATGCTTCCTCCCAGTGCTCTGCTCCAGCTCCAGCTTGCTACTTGTGCAGGTAAGAGCCCTGGGGTCTAGTCCCTGGTGCCATGGCACACATCCCACCCCACTCGTTGCTCCAGCCAGGGATGGGAACCACTTCCTCATGTGATATATGGCCCCATGTTGTATCCTGGAGCTCAGGAGAGCAGATTTAGTCTGAGCAAGAAAAGAATGGCAGCTTTTAGGTCTCCTCATGTGCAGCCCAAGGGTAGGTGGGCTTGCCTGGAAAGATAGTGCTTGAAGCAGTGGGAGGAGTCTGGCAGCCGTGCCCCTGTGGTCACCATCCAGGGCAAGGAGTGTGCCCAGTCTCTGGTGCAGTGGGGTGCACCCTGCAATGGCACCCAGCATGGCACGGACCCCGCGGCTGCTGTACTGCTGTGTGCGGTGAGAGGATTAAAGGAGGGCAATGCTCCCTGTCAAACTGCTTGTCTGCATCTCGTTTTTTACCCCCTCTCCGTGGACAGCTGACCTGCTGAAGCCCCTCCAGCCAAGGCTCCCCTCTGGGCTGGGGGTGTCCCTAGTGCTGGGGTGGTTGTGCTGTCCCCATGCTCTGCCTACCCTCACCAAAGCAGAGCTGCTGCTCCTGCCTCCCAAGGTCTGGCAGCTTCCCAGTCTGGGCATCTACCTCCCTCTTCATGGGCAGCAGAGAAGTTCTGCCTGTACCCCCGCCGCTGCCTGCCTGCCTGCCTGTGCTGATCCCTGTCCCGCAGTGCCCAGCTCTGGAGGCTCTGAACAGCAGTGTCTGGCTCCAGCTGCAGTTGTGTTAGCTCCCAATAGGAGCATTCTGGGGCCAGGGATTAACTTTCCCTGCTTACTGCTAATGCTCTGGCTATGCTGCCCCGGCTGGCCTCCGCTGCCCTTCGCCTCCAGCAACGCATGGCTGCCCGGCCCAGACAGCGTGCCCTGCTCTTCCCACGCCCCGGCAGAAGCCCTCCCTGCAGACAGGGACACAGCCACAGCTCTGCAAGAACATACTTTACTTCAAACACAAGGCAACATCGGTGCCAAGAGCAATGGCAGAGTGGGCACTCCCTCTGCCTCCCTCCAGCACAGCACCGGGATCCGGCCCGCAGCTCTGCTCCGGGCAGCAGCAACCTTCCTGGGGCACAGGGCTGCAGGACAGCAGCTCCCATCCCCACGAGGGGTCCCACAACATCCTCTTCTGCCACCCCCAGGGAAGGCAGCAGCTGGCAAGGGACCCATGTTTAGCAGCAGATCACATATCCACAGCTCAGGGGCACAGACCAAGGCCCAGGCAGAAACATCCAGGGCACAGAACACTCCAAATCCAACACACCTCCGGCACAGAGCAGCAGCTCTTCCCCAGGGCATCAATCCCCTCTGCAACAGGTCTGTAGGGCAGCAGGGATTAGGACAGCTGCTTTTCCCCTGGTTCAGCCCCAGGACGTGTCACCACTGGAAGGGGATGGGCTCAGATCTGTGTGGTGTCCTGTCCTGCTGGTGCTGGCTGCAGCCCCTCCAGTTGGTGGATGATTTCATTTATGCTGGGTCTCTCCTGGGGGTTCACTGTCATCATGGAGAAGAGCAGGCGTTGCAAGGCAGCCGAGTATCTGGAAGAAAGAGCAAGGGGAGGACCCATGTGGTGCCCAGCACAGGGGGCCACCCAGGAACGGGGTCACCCTCCCCAGCCCCTCACCTGGTCGTGGAGGGCAACGTGAGGGGGTTCTGAACTGCCAGAGCCACACTGTCACCCTTCTGGAAGATGGCATCATAGGGGCCCTCTCCAAACATCATGCAGTACAGCACACAGCCTAAGGACTGGAGCGAGATGGTGTCAGTACAGCGCTGTAGCAGTGGGATGGGGGAGGCCAGAGGGCTGGATCCTTACCCAGATATCCGTACGCTCATCTATCACACACTGGCTCGGCACCGTGAAGAGCTCGGGGGCACGGTAGGAGATGGTGCAGCGCTGGGCAGCCCAGTCCTGCAAAGAGGAGGATGGGGATGAAGGGACTGGAGCAGGGACAGGCTCATGGGGTGACGTCCCAGGCCACCCACCTGCACAGCCATGGCCTCCCGAGAGCTGTTGACTTCAATGCGAGCTCGGTTCATGGAGCCCAGGTCCATCAGCACAGGCTGGTCATCCTCATCCAGCAGCACATTGGTGGGCTTGAGGTCCCTGTGGGGATGGACAGCACTGAGTCCCCGGGCCCCCCCTGCCACCCCCCCCAGCCAGTGCTGCCACCCCTCACCTGTGTGCATAGCCCTTGCTGTGGATGGCCTGCAGCCCACGGCAGATCCCATGGAGGATGAGGAGGATCCGCTGCTCTGGCATGAAGCTGCCTTTCTCTCGCAGTGCTTCCACCTCTCTCCAGAGGGTTCCGCCCTGGCAAACACAAGCAGCTGGTGACCACGGCTGCTCCAGGGGTGGTGGGGCAGCCAGGAAAGCCCCCCTCACCTTCACATAGGGCAGGAGAAGCCAGGCTTCGTGCTTGGTGCCCTTCTCCACCATGCAGTGGGCCACCAGGCGCAGGATGTTGGGGTGGTCGAAGAGGCCGTGCATCTCCACCTCGTGCAGGGCGGCCTGGCGGTCCTCCTTGTCGTGGCACAGGATGCGCTTCAGGGCGTAGAAGCGCCCGTCCCGCAGCCCCTCCACCAGGTCCACATAGCTGAAACCCCTGCAAGGAGTCAAGAATAGCGTGGGGGGGGGGCTGTGACATCCATGCTGGGCCCCTGTGCCCAGTCTCATCTACAAGCACCCAGGGGAAGGGGACAGAGGGCAGCATGAATTCCCCAGGTATGCACATCTCCCCATCTTGCAGGCACCTGTGAGGAACCCAAAGCATCCCCTCTCTGTATGAAAAACCCCACTGGCTCAATCGTCCCCACTCCCATGGCTCCAAGCACCCACTTCTGAGAATGACCAACCCCTCCCTGTCACTCTGCAGGAGAATCATCTGTCATGCACAAGCACCCCCAATGCTGAAGCATCATCCCTCAACAAGCCCAAGTACTTCCCCAAGCCCCAAGGTGACCTGAGCTCAAGCATCTCCCCACCTGCCCAAGCATCCCGTGCCTGAGTGCCGCCCCATGCCCAAGCATGTCCTCATGCACAACCACCCCCCATGCCTAAGCATGTCCCCAATGCCAAATCATCTCCCATGCACAAGCACCCCCGTGCCCAGCATGCCCCCCACACCCAAGCACTCCTCCTGTACAAGCACCTCCATGCCCGAGCATCCCCCACGCACAAGCACGCCCAAGCATCCCCCCCGCGCCCTCGGCCCTCGGCCCCCCCTTGCCCGAGCATCCCTCCCGGAGCTCGGGGACCCCCGCCCGAGTCCCCCGCGCCCCCGCCCGCCGC
>NW_005054298.1:14180913-14193009 GCF_000277835.1 Geospiza fortis | reverse complement strand
GGCGGGCAGCGCCTCCCGACACCCCTGTCACTAGCTGTGCCACCAGCTCTAGCACTCGGCCCGGGGACGGTTTCCTTTCCCTCACTCGGCAGCAGCAGCCCTCCGATCAGAGCTACAGCCGAGCTTTCCATTACCACCTCTCTGATGGAACAAGCGGGCTGAGTTCAATGGAAGGCTTCTGCCTGCTGGTGACGCTTTTACGAGGCTCCTTGTCCTCTCACTTTGATTGTCACTCCGCATCCCACTGGGCACCAGCGGTGTGCCCGCCGGCCGGAGCTGCATGCCCTGCTGGGGTGGGCTTAGCGGGGCTGGCCAGACCTGGGGGGTCGGAGCCGCCCAGCCCTTTGCCGTGGTCCCGCCCCAGCTGTTCCAGCTGCCCGCGCTTGGGGCCGGGAGAAGGAAGTGCTGGCCGAGGTCCTTCCCGGCTCACGTGATGGTGGAGCCACGTCCAACCTCGTCCCCATCCCGGGCCCGCCGAGCCCCCGGCGAGGATGGGACTGCCGGCCCTGGGCCTGCTGCTGGCAGCGGGGCTCCTGCACACGCAGGTTAGCAAACAGGGTGGATAGTGTGGGAGAAGCGCACAGGACTGAGCTGTGAAGGAGCGGGTGGGCAGTTTGGGTTCCCAGCTCCTTCCCTGCCCTCGCAGCACCCACCCCAGCAGCAGCGTCCCCACAAATGCCACCAGCCCGGGCGGGGTGTTTGATTAGCGGGGAAGCTCAGCTCCTCCCTCCTGCTCTCCCAGGACAGTTTAGCACCCACTTCGGGAGAGGGCACCTCCAAGAACCAGCCTCGTCAGTGCCTGTCCCGGGAAGCACAGGAGGGGGCGGCTGGCCTCGGGGCGGTTCTGCAAGCCTCCAGCTCTTCCCTTTTCCTGCAGGCCTCCCCTTCGGCGCGCTCCTTCCAGCTGGATTACGAACACAACTGCTTCCGCAAGGACGGTGCCCCTTTCCGCTACATCTCGGGCAGCATCCACTACGCCCGCGTCCCGCGCCCTGCCTGGAGGGACCGGCTGCTCAAGATGTACATGAGCGGGCTCAGCGCTGTGCAGGTGTAAGCCATGGCGACAGCCCTGACGGTGCACACCCCACAGCCACCACGGCCTTTCTGGGATCACTGGGAACAGAGACAAGGGTGTTGTCTGAGCACAGGGAGCAAGCACCAGCATTTGCACTTGGCTGTGACCCACCCAGGTCACCCCTGCCAGACACAAACATGAGTGTGGGCTGGTTGAGTGTCCAGCCCGAGTTGCCACACTCAGCTCAGGCTGCAGGCCAACTCCCAGAAGCAGAGGGACCAGCAGGTGGGATGGTTCCCTTTCGTGCTGGGATGTCCTTAGCTCCTGCATGCTGATCTCCTCTCTCACGCCAGCTACATCCCCTGGAACTACCATGAGACACTGCCAGGAGTTTATGACTTCACTGGGAACCGGGATGTGGAAGCCTTCCTGGACCTGACGGCTGAGCTGGGACTTCTGGTGATCCTGCGGCCGGGGCCCTACATCTGTGCAGAGTGGGAGATGGTGAGCCCTGGCCCCCAGCCTGGCACAGAGGGGTGACAGGTGGTCTGGGAAGGACACAGCAGGGTTGACCCTTCTGGCTGTCATGCTGACTCCAGTGCTGTGCCCGCTGTGCCCAGGCTGCTGCCCCAAAGGCCACAGGCCGTTGTGCTGGTGCCAAGCACTAGCATTGCACTGGCCGATGTCAGCAGTGTACAGGCCCAGGCTGCTGAGCAGTTTCTCTGCCTCCCTCTCTGCTATGTGTGTTTCTCCAGGGTGGCTTGCCTGCCTGGCTGCTGTGGAAACCAGACATCATCCTGCGTACCTCCAACCCTGGTGAGGCTCAGCACAGGGCTCTGGCCACCGTGTCCTTACAGCCTGGTGCCAGTCCTGGCTGTCCTCCACACACCTGCCAGCTCTGCCTCTGTGGTCTTTCCCATCATCTTCTCTATCCTCTGAGAGCCCCATAGTTTGTACTCCATCTCCATTTCCCCATCTCGCTTGACTCTGCCCTATCTGCTGTGTCTTCCTCTTGGCAGGCTGGCTGCAGGTGGGCTGGGGTGGATGCTGCAGCCAGCCCTGTCCTGCCTCTGTCCCTCTAGCCTACCTGGCAGCCGTGGACTCCTGGCTCCATGTCCTGCTGCCCAAGATCAAACCACGCCTGTACCACCAGGGAGGGAACATCATCAGTGTGCAGGTAAGGTGCTGTGAGGCCCAGCCCTGTGCCCTGCTCTGGGTCATCTTTCAATGTGCCCCAAAAAGCCACCGGTGTCCCCTACACCATGCTCTTATCCAGAAAAGCTCAGATAAGTCCCTCCCACCTTCTGGACCTAGATTTAAATCCAAGGGCTGGGAATCTGAGGTACCACAGCTGTGGTTTGAGGGATGCTGACAGAGCTGGAGCTCACAGTGGGACTGGAAGGTTATGCTCAGGACCCCCCTGGGGGTTGTCAGGACATCTGATGATCTGCAGAGGAAAGGGTGGGGGGGGGTTTGTGCTCATCCCCGTGGGCAGTGGGACCTGTCTGCAGCCCGGCCACTGCGTACTACATGTCAGTCCCTGCCCTGCTCACAGGTGGAAAATGAATATGGGAGCTACTATGCCTGTGACCATGGATACTTGCGGCACCTGCTGGGCTCCTTTCGGGCGCTGCTGGGCAGTGAGGTGCTGCTCTTCACCACCGACAGCACGGGAGCCCAGGAGCTGCGCTGCGGCACCCTGCAGGGGCTCTATGCCACCGTCGACTTTGGGCCAGGTATCCTGTGGGGGAGGAGGAGAGAGAGGATGGGGGTCCCTCCTCTGTCCTGCTCAAACCTCCCCCTCTGCACCTCCACAGGATCCAATGTGACGGAGGCATTTGGTGCCCAGCGCCGCGTGGAACCGAGGGGGCCCCTGGTGAGCTTGGCATGGGTGCTGTGGGGGAATGACCCACGACGCCTTTGGGGAGGCAGAGGTGCCAGGCAGTGAGGCAAGGAGGGGCACTGGGCCGAGGCTGCAGGTGACAGTCTCTTTGTCCTCCAGGTAAACTCCGAGTACTACACAGGTTGGCTGGACTACTGGGGCGAGGCACATGCCAGCACCAGCGCAGCGTGGGTGGCCCGGGGGCTGGAGGATATGCTGCAGCTGGGAGCCAGCACCAACATGCAAGTAGTCACCAGGCAGAGGGCACAGCCACCAGGGCAGTGGGCATCACCTCTTGCCTTCATCCCACTGGGATCAGGCCAGCATGGACCGTGGGTGCTGAGGGGAAGGGGCAGTGTCTGGTGAGCCCCTGCTGGGTCTGTGGGGTTGCTGACCAGGCTCTCTGGGTGTATCATAGGTACATGTTCCATGGAGGGACGAATTTTGCCTACTGGAGCGGTGAGTAGAGCCTTGCTCTAGGGAGGGAGGGGCGCACTGCAGGGCTGGGGGGCTTTCCTTGGCCATCCCTGAGAAACCTGCTTCAGGCTCTTGTTCTGTCCCATGGGGCAGGTTGACACATAGCCAAGGGCCCTTGAACCCAAGCTTGTCTTCTCCTGGGGACTCCTTTCATGCCTATGCAAGGGCTCACAGTTCTGGGCCATGCCCCCCCACACTGCACTGCAGCCAGCCTGGGGCTGGGTTCCATGCCCTGGGCTGTGCCAGAGCCCCCTCCTTGGCCAGGTGCTGACTACAAGGGCCAGTACAAACCAGTGACCACCAGCTATGACTATGATGCCCCCCTGTCGGAGGCAGGAGACCCCACTGAGAAGCTGTTTGCCATTCGCACGGTCATCAGCAAGGTAACGAGCCTGGCAGGAGTTAGGGGACAGTTCTGGGCACTGCTGCTTGTGTACCAGCAGGGCAAGGGACAGCTCCCTGCTCGCCATGGGGCAGCTGACAGTCTGCTGTTCAGTTCCAGCCCCTGCCAGCTGGCCCGATGCCACCTGCCACCCCCAAGTATGCCTATGGCTGGGTGGCCCTGCAGAAGGTGAGTGCCCATCCTGAAGGCTGTTCTGCCCCAGCGTGGCACTGCTCACCTGCCCAGCACCCATCCCTCTCTTTGCAGTATGCTGACCTCCTGGATGTCTTGGATGTGCTGTGCCCCTCTGGGCCCATCCAGAGCCAGTTCCCTCTCACCTTTGAGGCCCTAAAGCAGGTGAGAGGCTGGGTGTAGTGGTGGACACTTGTGGAGACGCTCCTGTCTGCCTGGCCCTGGCTCTGGGGCAGAGGAGCAGAGCTCACTTCCAGCTCCATTTCCCTTCCTGTGCCACTGCACTGTGTCCTGCAGGTCCATGGCTTTGTGGTGTACCACACACAGCTGCCCTGGGATGTCCCAGACCCAGCCACGCTGGGTGCTCCTCCCCACAGCATCTGTGACCGTGGCTACGTGATGCTGCAGAAGGTGAGGCTATGGGAGCACACCAGTCCCTGGGACAGTGCTCCAGGGGGTTGTGGGACCTGCTGGCAGTGGGGCTGTGCCCTCCCAGGGTCTTGGGGACAGCCAGGGTGACAAAAGCCATACTGAGCCTTTGCAGGGTCGCTCTTGGGCCCAAATTTGCCTCCTCTGGGGGCAGAGAGCAGCCCTGGCTCTGGAGGGCTGGCAGCAGGATGGTATGTGCCTGCTGGCAGTGTTGGGGGTGGTGGGATCCAAACATGGGCCAGCAGCACTGGCTTTGTGGCTTTAGGAGTACCAGGGCACGCTGGAGCGGGATGGGCAGACAACATTGCATGTAACAGGCAGGGCAGGGGACAGCCTGGACATCCTCATGGAGAACATGGGCAGGATCAGCTTCGGGGCCAACACCAGTGACTTCAAGGTAAGGGGAGAGCGCCCTGAGGCTCCAGAGGGGATGGCCTGGCAACCCATGTGACCAAACACCCTCTCAACTGCCACCTGAGACAGGCTAGCCTTGGTGGGGCTAATCCCAGTCCTGCTCCCTGGCTCATCTCAAACCTGCCAGGACAGGGCTCACAGACTAGCACCCCTCTCCCACTTATGCTGCCACAGCTGCCAGGGCCCTTTGCTCCTTAGAGGGGATTCCATCCCACCCTCACTGCTGCCAGGGGGACATGCCCTGGGGCTGCCCCAAGTGTCCTGACTGTGGCAGATACTGCTGCTTCATTTCCCCTCATGTTCCACCTCAGGGCTTGCTGGGAAACCTCTCACTGAACTCCAGGCCTCTCAGCAACTGGCTGATCTATCCCCTGGCCATAGACACCGCCGTCCAACAGGGCTGGCCCCACACTGCTCTGCCAAAATCAAGCAGTGGGGGCCGAGTGGGGCCAGCCTTCTACACTGGGACCTTTGAGACACCTGGCATCGCCTGGGACACCTTCGTGAAGTTCCCAGGTTGGAGCAAGGTAAGGCAGTGCATAACTGGGAAAGGGGTAAGACTGGACCAGGACACAGCTCAGTCCCATCTCCATCATCTTCCAGGGACTGCTGTGGATAAATGGCTTCAACCTGGGCCGGTACTGGAGCTGTCGTGGGCCCCAGCAGACCCTGTTTGTGCCTGGCTCGGTGCTGCACGCTGGCCGCCCCAACAACATCACAGTGCTGGAGCTAGAAGGGGCACCTCCCACTCCCCTCCTGCTCTTCCTTGACCACCCCCTTTACAACAGGACACTTGGCTGCAGCACCATGGCCACGGAGTAAACACTGCTGGGCACTGGCCTTGCCTCTCACTGGGGCTGGGGAGATGGCAGGGGGCTGACGAAGCACAGGGGCTAAGGAAAGTGGCACAGGTCCTGGCACAGACCTTTGGGGACAGGCAGGGCCTGTGATAATGACTAAGGGACCCAGGACTGAGCTTGATTTGCATGTCAATGCCACACTCATCCCAAATAGTTCCAGTGACCATGCTGATTCCCCCATGGCCAGGGGGTCAAGGCACCTCTTTATTGACAATGTAGGCAGAGGAAGTACCTGCTAACATGATGGCTGAGATGCTGATGGCAGCCAGGAGAGGAGAGGTAAAAGCACAGCCTTGATGGTGTCCACAGGCATGGCTGGAGGTAGCTCAGGGCTGCAGGGTCTGTATGTGTCAGGATCTGTCCTTACACCTACAGATAGCAACCTGTGAGGTAGCCATGAGAAAAGCTGGCAGCAGGACCCCTGGCTGAAGCCAGGCCACCAAACAGTCCCAGCCCCTCACACTAGCACATGGAGACCTCTTAGTTATTAACTTTGCCAGAGTCACCACCCAGAGTGATATTCATGCCTAGAGAGTGACATGGCCAGCTCAGTCCCTCTGCCATCGCTGCTGCACAGGCTCTCCCTTGCTGCACAGCCAGTGCTCAGCCACGTCCCCACCACAGTGGTCCTTGGCAGGTGGCAGCAGCCTCCAGCGTTAGGTGTGGCCAGCCTGGGCCCGGCGGTGTGTTTGCAGGCAGGCCGTGGAACAGAAGGAGAAGTCGAGGTAGTGGAAGGGGATCCGTCCCAACAGGGACTCTCCACACTGCCAGCAGCGGCTGCAGGAAAGAGCAGAGCTGGCCCTGAGCAAAGGAGACGCTTGCAAAAGAGTTAGTAGAGGAAAGGGTTCCCTGCCTGGACTGTGACACAAGACATCAGCAGCCTGAGGGAGCTGGGGCTCCTCTGCTCTCACAGGGCTGATGTGCTCACCCAATGGCCTGGCCAGGACATACTCCCTGGGGGACATGCTCTGTCAAAGTGTGATGTGAGGTACTTTAAGGCAGAATGAACATTTAGGTGCAAATACCACATTTAGGGGCTTGGCCCTATAAAGGTTGTAAAGCCCCTGCCCAGCTAAGCATGGGGAGTGCTGGCTGCCAACAAACCTGGTGGGGTGGCAGAGGAAAGCAAACAGGGACACAGGAGTGGCTGGGGCGTTGACTTGCTGTAGATCTGGCTGCAAGTGGACCAAGTCATCCTTAGCAAAATATTTCAGGGGAGCAGGGCAAGAGAGGGAGGAAACTATACAAGCACTACCGGGAATTGAGTGGTCAGGAATAGCTTTAGACTGGAAATGAGAACTGGAGCAAGAAAGGCAGGGAACAGCTGTACTGACATGGGAGGATTTGTGTTCAGAGCCATGCTGCTGGGATGGTTACCTGATGTTGGCAGGAGTCGTGCCGGTGTCCTGCAGCTGTGCAGCCAACCTCCTCTCAGCAGCCAGTGCCCTCTGGGGAGCAGAGACAGCTCAGCCCCTGCAGCCTTGGGAGCTGCTGTGCCCAGAGCACACCGCATCCGCACTGCCCTGTCTGGGCTGGATCCCCTTCCCAATCCTCACCTTCTCCCTGTCAGACAGGGCTGCAAACCACTGCTTCCTTTCCTGCTCCTGCTCCCAGCGCTGCTGCTCCTCCCGCTGTGCTTGCTCCCGTTGCTTCCGCTGGGCTTTCTGTGCCCGCTTCTTCTCCAGCTTCTTGGCCTCCATCTCCTGTGTCAGGGGCCCTGGCACCTGAGGGCAGGCAGCATCTCCCACTGAGCCGGGGCAATGCACGAGTGGGAAGGGAGAGCTTTGCTCTGGGGCTCCCCTGTGGGTGAGGGCAGCGGGCAGGCCCCACCTTGGCACGGCTGTAGTCGTACTTGTCTGGATGGGCCACCATGAACTTGCGGAAGGCATTGCGGGTCTGTCTGTCAGCAGAGGTGCAGTATGGGGTCCTCTCCTGCCTGTCCCTGCGAGACAAGGGAAACCAGACAAGGGAGACCAGCTTGCTCACACTGCCATCTTACTGTCTGCATCCCACTGGGCTGTGAGCCCACAGACCCCCCAGAGATGAGCAGTGTGTACTGCAGGCCACAGTATCACAGCCAAGGAGGGGAAAGTTCCTTATTCCTATACTAGAATCCTCCAAGTCCTTCTTGCCTCTCAAAGCCCCTGCATGGGGCTTTTGTCTCATCCTGGCCCTTGGAACAGCCCACCAATAAACCTGGGTGCACTTTGAGGCACTGCCCACCTCCTGCCATGCCAGACCAGGCAGGCAGAGAGAAGGGTGGCTCAGCTCCTAGGCCTCCTATAAAAACCCCAGACATCCCAGGTCACAGAGACCAATACTGGCTGTCCTAGGACAAGAGTGGCACCAGTTCTCTGTGGCTGAGACAGGAGTGAATCGCTGGATTCCCACAGCAGGAGTTGTGAAGCACTGGGTGCCCTGCAGCCATACCTGAGGGCAGGGTCTGCTCCTGCCTCCAGCAGCAGACACACAGCCTCAGCCCTGCCAGCCTGAGCTGCCACGTGAAGCAGGGTGCAGCCCTGCTTGTCCACGGGCTGGGTCAGCAGGGAGCGGGCCATATCCAGAGACTGCCCATCCTCACTGTGCTCTGGCAGGCCCCCGTTCTCTGGCACTCCCAGGAGGTGCCGCAGTGTCTGCATATCCCCTGTCTTGCAGGCAGTGAACAGAGCATCGCAGAGCTGGGTCTGAGGGTCTCCTGTGAGGGAAGAACAGGAGGGGAGTCCAATGGGCAGACTGGGCAGAGCAGCACTCAGAGCAACACACATAATGCCTCAGCTTGCTAGCTGGATTTGGGCACTGCAGGATCTCCAGCACCTTCTGGAGTCTGTGGCCATGTGCTATGGCATTGCTAGGCACTGTTGTCAGTAGCCAAGTCTCCTCCTAAAGTAAGACCCACTCCAATCCCCACAACACACCTGGCTTAGCCAGGTGCTGCCTGGCCCCCTTGGCTCAAACACACTTGGCTCACTCAAAGGCACATGACTGCACTAAAGACTTCTCAGATCCAGCTGTTCTGGGTATCTGCATGACAATGTGCTCTTCACCCCACTGACAAGCCAGCAGTAAATGGGGCAGGCATTCAGCCAACACAGCTCCCAACCCACTCACCTCCATTGCTCCAGGGAAGCAGCCCAGCCTCAGCCTCCCCCTGCAGCTCTGTCACTGCCTCCAAGCCAGGCTGCCCACCAGTCTCTTTAGCACAAGGCCCTGCACAGGCAACGTGTGAGGAAGAGGGTCAGAGTCAGCCTGCATCCCAGCCATGGCCTTCCTACACTGCCCCTGCCAGTTCTTCCCCTCACCTTTCTCCACCTTCTTGTCCCTCTTCTTCCTCCTTTTGCGGTTTCGCTTGGGCATCACTTCGAACTCCCGGAGGTGCAAGGTCCCCAGTGTCACTTCCACAGTCTCCAGTTCCCCTGCAGGGCTTTCTTCCTCCTCTTCCTCCTCCTCCTCTGGGGCTGAGGAGGGTGATAAGACTGGGGCTAAGGCTCCACACAGAGAACTACTCACTCAGGGCTCTGAGCCAGGAACACCCTGTCTTTCTCCTGTCCAGCCACACTCTGAAGCTGCAAATCTGGCCCATGCCATAACATCAAACCCCACCTGCTTGCTCGGAGTCATGTCTCCCTCCATGGTTCAACTCACCTGTTGTGTCTTCCTGCGGGGGATCCACTTCTGCCTTCTGCCTCTTCTGCCAGACCCTCCTGGGGGACCCAATGATGTCCTCCAGTGGTGTGTCCTTCCCTGGGCAGCAAGGGTGCTCCCATCACTACCTGGGGACAGGGAGCACCCCATGTCTCCAGGGTCTGAGGGCTGAAGAGCTAGCACCTCCACCCCATAGGGTAGCATCCCCTAATGCACGAGGGACCACATCACCCCACCTGCCCTGACCCACAGGCACGAGGGCTGGTCCAACTCACCGTACACCTGCAGGCTGGCCAGCGTGGCGTGGACTCGCAGCACCTCTCGCAGGGTGGCCCTGCGGGTGCTGAGGGGGATGTGACAGATGCGAGGGTCCCCTCGGGTGAGGGGTGGGTTCCTGCCACCGAAGAGCAGCGCATGGTTGTGATGAGGGGCCCGGAGGAAGATGCGCTGAGCTTCACTCAGGGGCTGTGCCCAGGCTGCCAGGAGGTCCTGAATATCCTGGGGAGGAAGGAGAAGTGTTATGGGATCCTGAGCACACTATACGGGGCAAACATAGCTCTAGAGCAGGGACAAATCTAGAAGAGAGTAGCCCCAGTTGGGCCCTGCCCCTTCTTCCAGAGCCCACTGCCCCTGCCATGCCCCCCAGCAGCAGTGCGGCAGAGGCAGCAGGAGCACTCCCTGCTAAGTGCACCCTCACCTTGAGCAGTGCAGCCTCGTTGTAGCGGCGCAGGGAGGCCCCAGCAGATCTGGGGGCTGACCCCGGGGTCTGGGCATCCCGAAGGCCCTGCGCTGTGCCCCGCCGTGCTCGCACGGTGTACCGGTGGAAGGTCTTGTGCTCCTGCACCTGCAGGCTGTGGGGAGAGGGGCAGACATGAGCCACAGAGCTTAGTGTGCGTGACATTAACATGCAAGAGCAGCTCCAGCTGCCTGTGCCCAGAGGGACAGTCCCACTGTCCCCCTGTACTCACCCCCGGAACACTGCTCCTGCGAAGTGCCCGCCACCCATCATCAGCACAACCCAGCACGTGCTTGCATCGAGGCTCTGCAGTGATGCCGTCAGCTCCACCGGCTCCTCAATGTCACCCTGATACACAGACACCCTTGCTAGCACCCATGGCGTTACCTCCTTACCTCCTGCTGTCCCCAGAACAGAGACCAGCCTCTCTCCTAGCACCAGAAGCAGGTTTCTGGGAGCACCCCAGAGCCAAATAACAGCCACCAACAAGTCTGGGGCTCTGACCTGGCACCAGAGTCCACCCTTCCTATCACAAGAGGCAGAGATGTCAGAGAGACATCTACACCTGAATGTCCCCCACCTTTCTGGACTCCCTCTCCCACGCAGCTGGGCTGTGACTTGCCTTCCCAGTGAGCAGCACACAGCGGTAGGCGGAGATGAGCTGGCCCCTGGCATTGCGGAGCAGCACTTTGTGGGAGCGGGGAATCTGGGGGGTCTGGCCACTGTCACTGACAGAGGGCAGCAACTCCGACTCACTGCTCACATCAGAGCTATCCGAGTCGGATCCTGAGATGCTGGAAACATCACCTGCAAGGAAAAGAAAGATGCAGTGAAATAAAGCAAAGATTATTGAACAGCCTCCCCGAAACTCTCTAGGTGATTTCAAGGGCACTTGCAGAGTGCCCACAACCCCAGAAATGTTCTGTCAAATAACCCTATATATCACAAACAGGCTGTGACCTGGGGATATAGGAGCGTGGAGCTCTGGATCCCCAGACATGGTTAGGCAGGGGTACAATTAAAACATCCCCTTCTGCCTATAACAAATCCTAACAGCTCAGGAGCAGTGCTGGACCCTGAGAAGACCCCACAGGGACAGAATAGAGGAACCCTGAACTAGCAGAGGGCTTCATCCCTGTACAGAGGAACCCCAGTGAGGTTGCTGACAGCCCCTGGGCTCCAATGCAGACAATCCAGCTTCTCACCTGTGCGGGTTTTCTCCTCAAACACTTCCTCAGGCAGTGTCCGGCGCCCCAGGAGTCGCTGCTTCAGGTTGAAGCGATGCCAGTCAAGACGGTAGTGCTCAGTCTGTGGAGCAAAAAAAATATGAGCTGGCAACATCTTGGTGGTCCATGAAAGCCATCACCACCAAAGGGCATGAGGTGACAGACCCCAAGGACTAAACTGATGCTGGGCTCCTTCAGCAGTCCTGACTGGAAAATCACAGTATTTTAAGGAGTTACCCATGAAACAATTAACCTGAACAAGTACAAGCCTGTGCTGCACTTACTCTTTAATTCCAGTAAATGATACCTTTAATTGACAACATACAAGGTTTGAGTGCCAGATCCCAATAGGTCGTGAGCAGTGGGCAAACAGCCAGCACTGGGCTGCACCATGCTGGGGCTGAGTTTCCATAGCAGGATCCCACCAGTCATGCCAGCCCCAGTCCCACCTCACACTGCTCAGCCCTGCTCACCTGCTCCTCCCGGCTCCCAAACACCTGCCCGCAGGTCAAGCAGCACATCCTCTCTGGCACCTCGGTGACCCCATGGGGCTTCTCCTCACAGCTGGCTGCTGCAGGTTTCTCTGGAAGAACAAGGGAGGGCTGAGCACAGGTGTACCGCAAGGAGTGGAGCCTCCTCGGTCCCTCCTCAGCCAACCCAAAGAAACCTATGCTTGAAGGAGCTTCGGGGACCTTGGGGGGTCACCAAAAAAAAGCCTATTTACCCACCCACCCACCAGGTAGCTCCCATGGCTAAGCTCCGGGGTGATCACCCAAGCTGAGCTGGGGACAGAACACAAATCTGTGGCGGACACGAGCTTAGCGAGATAACCTCCCACCCG
>NW_005054298.1:14180627-14180886 GCF_000277835.1 Geospiza fortis | reverse complement strand
TGGCCCCCCCCCGCATCCGCATCCGCAGCAGCTCCGGTGACCAGGCTCAGCCCGTGCAGGAGTGCAGGGTCCTGGGCAGCCTCAAACACCGACCTGCTCTCCGGCATGGCTAATGCTTCCGGGGACGGGACAGCGTCTGAGGAACGGGCCCGTCAGCGACCGCCCCGACCCCGGCCCCACCGCTCTGCCGCGGTCCGAGCTCTGTGTTCGGGACAATCCCGCACCGCGCCCGGCGCCCGCGCGCGATGCCCCTTCCCCG
>NW_005054298.1:14174171-14179374 GCF_000277835.1 Geospiza fortis | reverse complement strand
GGAGTGAGGCCTCGGGTGCCAGGGGCAGCGGGGAAGGGGTAGGTTGTGCTGGTGACAACACCAAGGGTGAGTGTACTGAGGACCCCCTCACCCTGTGCTGCTTCTTCCTTCAGCTCCGTGGCATCACATCGAGAACCTCGACCTGTTCTTCTCTCGCATATCCTTTTGCAGGGCGAGGGTCAGGCGGGATGTATCCCCCTCCTCCCCGCTCTAAGTACAGGGAAAACATGGAGCTTTGTGTAACTTGGAGCTTGGGCAGTGCCAGCCATTCCTGTAGGACAGTACACAGCTCCAGAGGGGCTGACAGAACCCCCCATGCCTTGGGACGCTGTCACTTGACACAGGGTCATACACGTGCTTCTAGGAATTCTTGGGAAAGTGACGATGATACTGTTGTCGTTACAGTTAATGTGTTATAGTCTTAACAGAATTTTATTGCTAGCATGGCATTTACAATCAGGGTAGTACAGGATTTCTGTAGGCAGAATCAGTGTAGTACAATTTTATAAGTAGCGCAGAACAGAATTTTATAGTATCTCTTAGTTTGTGGTTTCTAATCAGCTGGACTCTTTACAGATCAGGACATATCTTAATATATGGTTTGCTAAATCAATATAATGATTGTAATGAAGACTCAAAAATGACATAAACGGAGTCATTCACTTAGTCCTCATTGGAAGCAGATGACAATGGGGGTATCCCTGGCTGCTGAGGGGTCCTGGGTCTCACTGTCCACCAGCAGCTGTGATACAAGTTCCCACTTAGGATTTGTAACTCCTTGATTTTGTGGTTAGTGCTCTGGGTGCTGTTAATACTTCCCTCTTCTGTCATGGGGTCATCACCTCTGTTGGGTTGGCCAGGTGCCTGGGACCATCAAGGACAGCACGGAAGAGAGTAATCAGCCTGGTGCCAAGGAATCTTGAGGCCCATGGGGAGGGAAAGCAGAAACCCCGTTTGATTTATCTACTTGGTTCACAGGACCTTCAGTGCCTGATAACTGGGCAAAGGGTGACCCACTAATAGGTGACACCCTCGGTGACACAGCAGGGCTGCTTGCCTTATGAAATGGTGTTAATTATGCTGACCACATTGCTGGGGGCAGGAGCAGGTGCCACGTGTCACTAAATACGTTTTGTCTGTCTCTGTCTTGTCCTGCCCTAGCCTGCCCTGCCCTATGCACCGTTGTGCAGCCTGAGTGCAGGCTGAGTTTCTGCTCTGTGCTCAGCAGACCCCACTGTGGGTATTGAGTGCAGGAAGGAAGGAGCACAAACAAAGCCAAGTCCCTCTACCCCAGCCATGCTTTACCTGGGCAGAGTTTTTTCTTCAGAGTGTTTTCCTTGTTTTCCTGCACTGGGGAACCAACTTGCTGATGAGTGGGGGTGGGACAGATTTTTTCTTGGTGGTGAAGGGAGACTTGGCTGAGGAGCTGTGGAAATCAGTGGGACAGAAGCCTCTTCATCCTTCATCAGAAAGGAGTCTCCATGCTGTTTTCCTTGACTGTGGATTTCACGTCTATAACCTGCATCAGAAGAATGGCTTCACTTGCATGCTCATTGGAGAGATCTTTGAGCTCATGTAAGTGCAGGTTCCCCTCTGTTGTGGCTGCTGGGGAACAGCCCCAGGCACTTGCCAAGCACTTGCAGCTGTGTAGGTGGAAGGGCTTCTTTCATAAATATCCTGTCTCCCCTTCATCAGGATTTTCCATGCCCCAGACCCACATTTCACTTTGAGGAACCATTGCCTGTGAGCGTTCCTGCTGCCAGGGCTGTGGGATTGCATCTCTGTGGCATATGACCCTGGCTGCTTCACGTTTAGTGGTGGAGCAGAAGGGTGATTCCCTCACAACACTTCTCTTTTTTCACAGGCAGTTCATCTTTGTGGTGGCATTCACCACTTTTCTTATCAGCTGTGTTGATTATGACATCCTCTTTGCCAACAAAGCATTAAATCACAGCCAGCATCCCACTGAGCCCATTAAGGTGACTCTGCCAGATGCCTTCCTCCCTCCAAATGTCTGCAGTGCAAGGTAGGGGCAGTGGAGGGCATGTTAGCCACTGCTCTTGTTTTCCTAAGTACTCAGGGCTCCTGTCTGGACCTGTGTCCCACTACTTGCCTCTTCTTGCTTGCAGAATCCAGGCAAACAGCTTCCTCATCTGCATCCTGGTGATAGCTGGGGTTTTCTGGATCCACCGACTCGTCAAATTTATCTACAATATCTGCTGCTACTGGGAGATTCACTCTTTCTACATCAATGCCCTGAAGATCCCCATGGTAAGTCGCTGAGCCCGGGGCTGCATGCAGGGCTGCTGAGGGTCATGGGAGGCATTTGCTGGTGTTTGCAACTTGCCTTCATGCCTCTCCTCTCCTCAGTCAGACTGAGCACTCTTCCCTCTACTCCATAGCCACATGATCTCCTTTCAGCCTCTCCTCCAGCAGCCAGTTTGTTCCGTGTTACCCTCTCTGTGCTCAGTCTGCCTCTCCGCCTGCTGGCGCGTGCCGCTGCCATATGCCACCCAATATGTGTGTTCTGCAGCAGTGGCCTTTTCTGTGATGCCTTCCACAGATGAGCGAGGATATCCTCGTACCTCCCTGAGATGTGAACAACCTCAGCTTCCTTGTTTATTTGGGAGGCTTGGAGCTACTTAGTTGTGAAGGTCACACAGCAGATCAGTGTGTCACAGACGGGGTTTGAGGCTTGCATAGACAGTCTAGCCCAGAGTCCTTGCTCTGATGAACAACATGAAAAGGCATGTGTGCATCCTTTGGATGGAGAAAGTATCTTGAGAAAGGTGGGGTGAGCTGAAAGGCTTGGATTGTCCCCAGTTTTTCCATGGGCTCCCTCTGGGACACTGCTTAAGTCCCTTCCATGTTTGTTTCTCCCTGCTGACTCGAAATGGTAGCTCTGGGAGGAACCACGAAAGCCTGGACCTGTGTTTATGCCTCCAAGGAAGCTGGTGCATGTGTGGCTGGGAAACAGTCATCTGTGCTAATCTAGGGGGTAAAGGGCACCATGGCAGGGTGTGGGGTTTGCCTGCTGCAGGCTGAAGTGGTGCCAGAAGGTGCCTCACGCCCTGGTGTTGCATGCACTTTGCCAGCGCCCCGAGGTGTGTGCTGGGACCTGGCTTCTGTCCCTGGATACTTCTTGCTCCTAATCTTGCTGCTTGTCCACCTTCCAGTCCACCCTGCCCTACTACACCTGGCAGGAGGTGCAGGCCCGCATTGTGCAGATCCAGAAGGAGCACCAGATCTGCATCCACAAGAAGGAGCTGACAGAGCTGGACATCTATCACCGCATCCTCCGCTTCAAGAACTACATGGTGGCCATGGTGAACAAGTCACTGCTGCCCATCCGCTTCCGCCTGCCTCTGCTGGGAGACACCGTCTTCTACACACGTGGGCTCAAGTACAACTTTGAGCTCATCTTCTTCTGGGGTCCCGGCTCCCTCTTTGAGAACGAGTGGAGCCTGAAGGCTGAATACAAGCGGGCCGGGAACCGCCTGGAGCTGGCTGAGAAGCTCAGCACCCGCATCCTCTGGATTGGCATTGCTAACTTCCTCCTCTGCCCCCTCATCCTCATCTGGCAGATCCTCTATGCTTTCTTCAGCTACACGGAGATCCTGAAGCGGGAGCCGGGCAGCCTGGGTGCCCGCTGCTGGTCTCTCTATGGCCGCTGTTACCTGCGTCACTTCAACGAGCTGGATCACGAACTGCATTCACGCCTCAGCAAGGGGTACAAGCCAGCTTCCAAATACATGAACTGCTTTATCTCCCCGCTTCTCACCATCGTGGCCAAGAACGTGGCCTTCTTTGCTGGCTCCATCCTGGCTGTGCTCATCGCTCTCACCATCTATGATGAGGACGTGCTTGCGGTCGAGCACGTCCTGACCACGGTCACCCTGCTCGGGGTGGGCATCACCGTGTGCAGGTGAGGTGGGTCTGTGCTGCCCCTGTGCTCCTGGCAGCGCTGTAGGGAGCAGTGGGGCTGGCAGCAATATGTAAACATGCTCTTTGCTTGCAAGTGGATGTGAATCTGTGTGGATGAGGGGCTTGGCTGGGGAGAGGTAGTGATCCTGGCTGCGGTAGTTGTATGGTGTGAGGGGCTGCTCTGGTCGGAAAGCTACAGGTAGAGCTGTGATATGGGCCAGTCACCCTGCCCTCCCAAGATGACATCTCCCAAGAACTGAGGTGTAATGCTGTGATGTTTCCCTGTTGTGCAGGTCTTTCATCCCTGACCAGCACCTGGTCTTCTGCCCAGAGCAGCTGCTGCGAGTCATCCTGGCACACATCCACTACATGCCTGACCACTGGCAAGGCAATGCCCACCGCTACGAGACCAGGGACGAGTTTGCCCAGCTCTTCCAGTACAAAGCGGTGAGCTTGGCTTAACTGTGGGGCTGGGGACACCTACCCCCATCCATCACAGGATGGAGAAAGTGCTGGAGAGCTCAACAGCTCCTGGGCTTATAGAGGAGCAAGGCAGCATCCTCAGAGATACCCTGCCCCAGAAGATGGAGGGCTACCTCTGGGGTCTGTTTTGGGATTGTGGGTTTTTTGACCCTCAAGTTTGTGCTGAACCCCTCATTTCTGTGCTCAGGTCTTCATCCTGGAAGAGCTCCTGAGTCCTATCATTACCCCTTTGATCCTCATCATCTGCCTGCGGCCCAAGTCCTTGGACATTGTTGACTTCTTCCGTAACTTCACCGTGGAGGTGGTGGGTGTGGGTGACACCTGCTCCTTTGCCCAGATGGACGTGCGCCAGCACGGCCACCCTGCGGTAGGTCCTGTGCTGCCCACCAGCATGTCTGCTCCTTTAGACCCATGAGAGGCCCGAACTCGCCACTCCTGGCAGCCCACAGCCCAGCCACACACCTCTTGGTAGGGTGTCTGGATTTGGCAGCACACATCACCAGCTCCAGAAGGCTCTTGTGACCCAGCTGTGATTATTGACCAGATGCTTCGGGAATCAGGCTGTGTCATGTCTTTGATGTCATTGCCTGTTTTCACAGCCAAGGGTTCTGTGTCCTCAGGAGAGTGAAATGTGGACATTTAGAAAGTGTGGTCACTTCTCTCCTGTTTGTGCTCAGGAGAGAAGCAGTCTAGAGAAAATAGGAAGCATTTTCCATTATGAAAAATCTATGATGGAGGGAAAAGGGGTCCATCTGTTTTGTGTGCCTTGGAATTTAGGTTACTTGCCTAGGGAAAG
>NW_005054298.1:14173689-14174020 GCF_000277835.1 Geospiza fortis | reverse complement strand
TAGGAAGGAAGTGAACTCATTGTGGCAGGAAACTTTTAAGAGGAGTTATTTGTTGACTCTAATTGTTCCTGTCTGTGTGACTGTTCATAGCTCCCCAGTTCCCTTGCAGCAATTCATGTTCTGAGATGGAGTTGGAACAAACTGTGTTTGTTGCTTCTTCTCCTGAGATGGCTGAATGAGCATGGGGACTTCTGGTGTAGCATCTGCTACATAGGGCACCATGGCCTTGCATGGGCTGGGTGTTGCATGCTTTGCCCAGACTGATTGCAGGATTCCCAGGGCTGGCAGGGTTGCAAAGCAGATCCTGTCTCTCATTACCCATCTCTTGTCC
>NW_005054298.1:14169385-14173679 GCF_000277835.1 Geospiza fortis | reverse complement strand
AAGACGGAGGCCTCCATTTACCAGCAGGCAGAGGACGGCAAGACGGAGCTATCCCTCATGCACTTTGCCATCACCAACCCCAAGTGGCAGCCACCCCGCGAGAGCACAGCCTTCATCGGCTTCCTGAAGGAGCGGGTGCACCGGGACAGCAGCGTGGCCCTGGCTCAGCAGGCTGTGCTCCCTGAAAACGCCCTCTTCAGCTCCATCCAGTCCCTGCAGTCGGAGTCAGAGGTGCCCAGGCTCAGGGCGTGTGGGTTGTTCTTGGGGTGCTTGCTACATGCTGGGAAATTCATTGTCAGGCCCTCTGGGTAATTTTGCCCTTGCCTGAGATGCATCTGGGGATGAAAATGTGGTAGATCAGCACTATCTGGGACACTTTTGAGTTTCTAGAGAAGGTAACAAACAGGCTGTCCTAGAGCCCTGTGAGATGGGAGAGGGGCCAAGATAGCCCAGCTCTGTGTGTCTGGTGAGATCAGTCCTCCAGCTCTGCACAGGACAGTGACTTTCTCTTTCAACTCTGCAGCCTCACAGCCTGATTGCCAATGTGATAGCAGGCTCCTCAGCACTGGGCTTCCACATGAGCCGGGACGGACAGGCTTCCCGCCATCTCTCAGAAGTGGCCTCGGCTCTGCGTTCCTTCTCCCCACTCCAGTCTGCCCAGCAGCCTTCCAGTGGCTTCCAGGCATCGGGAAGGGACGGAGAGGCAGCCCAGCCTCGTGGTGCCAGTGCCATGACAGCCTCTGGGTAAGCTGCTGGCTGGAGAAGGGCAGCCAGACACCTTGGACGTTCCTTTACCCTTTGCCCAAATGCCATCCTGTTGTCCTAGATGCATGGTGGCATTTATCTCTGCAGTCTGGACAGCAAGGGACATTCACAAGCAGAGTTAGACTCAGGTCTAGGTGCTGGTGCCAGGTGCTAAGGCTGGCCCCAAAGGATAGTGTCAGGGTCCTATTGCTCTCCTGTAGGTACAGTGGTGAAAGACCCCTGTGTAGGGGAGAGGCAGTGGTGTAGCAGGGCTTGTGTATTTTGGGAGATGCTGCAGAGGGGCCTCTTCATACCCAGTTCAGGAGCAGATCTCTGTGAGCCTGACATTAGAGTGGAGAGGGGCTGGGCGTTGTGGGGGCACCTGGGCAGGAAACAATACTGGTGTGTTCCGTGGCAGTGCTGATGCAAGGACCGTGAGCTCGGGGAGCAGCGCCTGGGAGGGTCAACTGCAGAGCATGATCCTGTCAGAGTATGCCTCGACTGAGATGAGTCTTCATGCACTCTACATGCACGAGGTGAGCAACCCAGAGCTGGGCTGGCCAGAGGGGCATGGAGCAAGGCAGGCAGGGCTGGGCCGCCCTGTCCATTGTGATGAGAAAACCAGTGTGTATGCAGTGCTGTGGAGAGGGTGTGTTTGGGCATCTGGTTTCTCCCACGCAGCTGAGTCACTCGTGTTTTGGCTTGCAGTTGCACAAGCAGCATGCCCAGCTGGAGCCCGAGCGGCACACTTGGCACCGCCGGGAGAGTGACGAGAGTGGGGAGAGTGCCCACGAAGAGCTGGACACTCAGCGGGGTGGCCCTGTCCCCATTCCCCGCTCTGCCAGCTACCCCTTCTCCTCACCACGGCAGCCTGCTGAGGAGACAGCCACGCTGCAGACTGGCTTCCAGCGGCGATACGGTGGCATCACAGGTACGGAGCCAGGGCAGAGGTCTGAGTTTGGGTCAGAGCTCTGTAACCGATGTCCTTTATGGACTGGCTAGGCACTGGCAGTCCCCCAGGTAGCTAATCTAATTTCTTGCCTCTCTTGCAGACCCAGGCACAGTGCACAGAGCCCCATCACATTTCTCCCGCCTTCCTCTGGGAGGCTGGGCCGAGGACGGGCAGTCAGCGAGGCACCCAGAGCCTGTGCCAGAGGAGAGCTCAGAGGATGAGCTTCCGCCACAGATTCACAAGGTAAGGGTGGTGGCTGTGGCTGAGAAGGGCAAGGTGTACTCTGATGCCAGGTTGGGGTGCTGGCAGCTGGTCCCAGCAGGTGCCACATTGTCTCTCTATCTTGCAGGTATAGCCTGGTAGACTGGGCATCTCATGGGGCTTGCAGATTGGGAGCCACCTGGACAGCAGGATGTGGCATGGGCTTGATTCTTCTCCTGTACTGAGTGGACATTTTGTTGCCATCAATTGCTGAAGAGACAAAACTTGCCAGGCCAGCGTCTTTGCTGTGGCACCTTGTGTCTAGCCATGTGTCAAGTCAACGCCACTCTGACTTGTGGGGTGAATGCGTGTGTGAGTACATAGCTGTGTCTGTGTTCACATCTGTGTCGTCCGTGTCGGAGGATCTCTGCAGAGCCTCTGGAAACTGATGTGATGGGACTAGCAGTGAGGAGCTGCTGGTGGACTGCTTTGGAGGTGGCAGCAGCAGCTGCTCTTCAAAGAGACGGGAGATGGCATCAGCTCCATCCAGATGTGCGCCCGAAGCTGGGACCTGCCGTCAAAATGAGGGCAGGAGTTGTTGAGGGTGGTCTGAGGGAGCTCAGCCTGTAGCACCACTCTGCCCTGCCTGCAGCCCTGAGAAGGTGCCTAGGACCATGTTAGTCCTCCTAGAGAGGACCAGTGTTGTGCCTCTCAGCCCAGAGCAGGACAACAGTTGGGCAGTCGCCCAGCCCTCTGTCCCTGCACCCTGCAGAGGGGTGGGCCCTGGTGGCTGCTGCTGGTATGAGTACAGGTGAGATACAGAGCTGGTGGGAAGAGCTCTGGTTCGATCCAGGATGCTGCAGCTCTTCCCTGACTCATGACAGCTGGCCCATTCCCTGCATGGAAGAAAGGGCCATTGGAGTGATGCCTCCATGCCAGGGCAGCAGCATCCTCCCATGTTTGGCACCTATGGGATGTGGGCTACTAGTGGGCCCTCCTGCAGTGCCAAAGAGACCCCAGTGTGGAGCAGCCTGGCATCTTTCGGGAGTGCTCACAGCCCACTCAGAGCCCACCCTGAAGGTCTTGTGCTCTGTGTGTTGGTTCCTTTTCTCCAGGCACAAAAAAGGCCTTTTTCCCATGCCTGGGTGCTGTTGTATTGGTTCTGTCCTTCTGATGCAGCTGTTCCTGTGGAACCGGGCCTTTCCTCTTCCCCGGCAAAGGGTTTGGTTCATCTCAAATCTTGCCCAGAGGTTCCCAGCTCCTCGTTTCCTCCTGAAACCTTCCTTTTGCTTACAACATGGTTTCAGACAGCTGCTGTGGAGACCATGCAGCTGTCTCATGCCTGACAGAGCAAGGAGGGGCATCCTGAACCCAGAAAGGAGAGGCACACCTCAGCCCAGACTTGGGATGGTGGTGGGGAGTCAGGATCCTAGCTGTGCAATATAGCCTCAGACCTTCCCACCATCCTCCTGTTTCCCCTCTTTTCTCTTTGCAGCTTCTGGGGAATTGCATCCCAGCTAACTCCTGCCCACGACTTCCTTTCCATTCCCCTTGCCTCTGGCAGGGGCTGCTTGCTTTTGTCATGCGCTCTGCGAGCACTGCACACCCTCCTCTGCTGTCTCTGGAGTCCAGGGCCATCCCTCTTCTCGTGCCAGGGTTATTGCCCTCTGCCCTTTGAGCCTGGGACAGCTCTAAGCCACCTGCTGCCAGTGTTTCTGCACCTGAGTAGCCATGAGCAGGGCCAAGGGGCTTGCACAGGGGCAGGCTCTTTGGGGTAGCAGGCTCCTTATTGCCATGGGGAGGGCTGGGCAGAGCTGGAGCTACTGGGGTCTGTATGAGATCAAACAGAGTCTTCTAAAGCAGAGCTCAGGGTGGGGATCAGCTCTTCAGTGCTGGGGTCAGGGCTCTGTGAATGTGGGTGCTGCTGGGGTCCTTCCATGAAGAAGTGGCTGCAACCGCTCCACAGCAGCTTCAGCTTGGGGCTGTCATGGCTTGGTGAAAGAAAGCAGAAAGCAAATCTAGGAACCCAGATTTTCCAGTGGCTTCTCTTGGTGCCCAGGCTGCTGCCTCCCCTCTCTGGGCCTATGGGACACTGTGTCTGGGCTTCCTAATGGAGTTGCTGGTGGTCTGTACAGCTGAACGGCTGGAGGCAGTGCCCTGGGGCAGGGGAAGACTCTGGATCTTTCCCTGGGCTGGCAGGAGGGAGATGCCAGGCATAGCAGGCCCAAGTCTTTGCCGCATGTTTTGCTTGTGTCGTCAGTGTCCCATGTGCATGGCGAGCCACTCTTCCTCATCTCCTCCTGAGATGTGCGGGCACGGAGGTCCCTGGGGAGTGCAGTATCAAACCCCCGTGCCCTCGCTGTACAGCTGTATAGCCGTCTAATAAAGATGGGGTGT
>NW_005054298.1:14156613-14168674 GCF_000277835.1 Geospiza fortis | reverse complement strand
GCCGGCACCGCACGGGCATTCATCCGGCGCGGCCTCTGCCTCGCCCTCCGCGAGTTTTTCCTTGATGCGTCCCTGTCCTTGCCCTTGCCTCTCCCCTGCACGGCCCCGCGGTTCCTCGAGCATCCTCCGCATCCCCGCCCGCTCGCCCACCCGCGCCCCTGCCGCTGCATCACCGCCGTTGCTCCCTCCCACTTGAGACCGTCCCTAGCTTCACTCTGCCTTCCTGTCCCTGCGGCTCCCGCTGTCCTCGTGTCCGAGGGCATCCTCAGGGGCCCGGGTGGCTCTGGAGGGCCCCGTCTAATGTTGTGCCCCTGTCCAGAGCACATAGCAGGTGTGGTGCTCGTGGCCATCCCCATGCAAAGCTGGCCCTGCTTGCGTGCACCACTTTGTGTGTGCTGCACGCAGCATGTCATGTGTGTCCATGTCCAGTGGTACTTGCTCCTGCCCTCTGAGGGCCCTTGCTGCTTGGCCATGCCGTCCCACTGTGAGTCCCTCTCTGCAGCTGGCTACCACAGCCCATCCTGAAACCTTGTCTCAGGTTCTCTTCTCTCCACAGCCCGGGACTTGGTGACCTGCCAGGATGGCCGTGCTGGGGGGTTACTGTGAAGGCAACAACTCCATCACCCAGGCCTGGGTCCAGCAAGGCTTCCAGCCCTGCTTCTTCTTCACATTGGTGCCATCTGTGCTGCTGAGCGTCTGCCTGTTGCTGGGTGCCCTGCAGTATGCCTGCTACGCCCGCTTCAGCCGTGCCATGGAGCCCAAGTACATTCCCCGCTCTCACCTCTACCGTGGCCAGGTCCTGCTGTCCCTGCTTCTGGCCCTGCAGCCCTTTGGTGGGCTGCTGTGGCAAGGAGTGGGGCTGAGACAGCTCTATGGGTATATGTTGCTCTATGCCTGCCTCTGGGCCCTCAGCTGGGGCTGTGCCATTGCCCTCCTGCAGCTGGAGCACACCCGGGTGCTGGCCCATGACCGAACACGGGGCCATGGCACCGTCCTCCTCCTCTTTTGGGCACTGGCCTTTGCTGCTGAGAACCTGACCCTGGTGTGCTGGAGGAGCCCTCTGTGGTGGTGGGCACTGGAGGACACCAACCAGAAGGTGGGCTGGGGATCTGTGGCCAGGGAAAGGGGGCGAGGCACTTTTGGGGATGGGAAGGACTGCGGCATCATGGTGTGGGGCTGGAGTATGCATGTACTGCCATGCCCAGGGTGTTTACAGTTCTGGGTTGTGCCCACATATCTGCCAGATATTTCAGTCCCAAGCTCAGTTATCACACATCTCTCCATGCCTCCACCCAGCTCCTGTCCTGCTTCTACCCAGCCCAGACCCATGTGCAGAAGTAGGGCTGTTTCCCTGATTCCCACAGCCCTTTTCCCCCATGTACCCCTTAGGGTAGATGCACCTTGAGCCAGAGGGCATGGAGCCAGCTCATGTGGGGAGGAAGGAAGAAGTCTAGGTGCTGCCTGAGGTGCTGTGCTCAACCAGGGACTCCCACTGAGCTGCATGGGGTGTCCCCTGGCACACTGCACCCCATCCTCATGCTCTGCTCATTGTCTCTCTCAGATCATACCCATCCCATGCTCAAGGTTGTGCTGAGGGCCAGCTGAGATGCTGAACTCTCACTCCATTCAGGTGCAGTTTGGCTTCTGGCTGCTGCGTTACGTCTGCACGTTCATGCTCTTCATCCTGGGCATGAAGGCCCCGGGGCTGCCCCACAAGCCCTACATGCTGCTAATCAATGAGGAGGAGCGGGATGTGGAAAACAGCCAGGTAAGTCCTGGGACTGAAGCAATTTTAGGATATGGCCAGGAAGGAGCTGGGGATAAAATGGAAATACAGCTGTCCTGGGATCAGCATCTTCATGAGATGTGGGAGGACAAGGTTTAGGGCTGCCCAAGCTCCCTGCTTGCTGTCACTAGGATGCAGCCCTGTTTGGAGGATGGAGTGGGCACTCTGGAGTGGGGCTGGATTTCTTGCGGTGTTGCCCAGGACCATTGCCAGCTGGATTGGGGTGCCAGGGCAATGACTCCTTGCTCTGCTCTCCCCCAGCCACTCCTGACTGATGCCAGCAGGACCACCTCCACCTGGAAGGATTTCCGGAGGAAGCTGCGGCTGCTGGTGCCGTACGTGTGGCCGAGGGGCAACCACCTGCTGCAGGGGCTCGTGCTGTTCTGCATGGCACTCATGGGGCTGGAGCGGGCCATCAATGTCTTCGTGCCCATCTACTACAAGAACATTGGTGAGGCACCTGGAGCTTGGGGTGTGAGGGTCACCACAGGCTCACCAAGTGCTGGGGGGTGTTGAGATGACCTGGAGGGCTGCAGGGGTTTGGCAGGAGCAGAGTCCAGGGGGTCAGGGTCCAGCACTGGCTGCTGGGGCTGGTTCCCACTGGCACCCTGGGACGCTCCCTGTCCCTCCATCCTGACCCTTGGCACACTTCCCACAGTGAATGAGCTGACAATGGGTGCTCCCTGGCACACCCTGGCCTGGACTGTCTGCATCTATGTGGGGCTGAAGTTCCTGCAAGGTGGAGGTGCTGGTAAGGACCATTGGGAAGGATGGGGCACTGACGAGAGATGATATTGGGCACATCATACCAGTTCTGGGGTGGCCAGGGAAGCTCATATGCCCCATCACTGCTGCTGTCTTGGAATCAGCAACCTGGGCTGGTCCCAGGTTAGGGAGAGTGAGTGGGCTTCATCCCAAATCCCCCTTTCCCAGTTGGACTTTTGGAAGTCTTCTGCATGCCCCAGTGGGGCTGATCTTGGTTGACCTTTCAATGCTGCCCTGCAGGCTCCACTGGCTTTGTGAGCAACCTGCGCACCTTCCTGTGGGTGTGGGTGCAGCAGTTCACCAACAGGCAGGTGCAGGTGCAGCTCTTTGCCCACCTGCACGGGCTGTCCCTGCGTTGGCACCTGGGGCGTCGCACTGGTGAGGTCCTGCGGAGCGTGGACCGGGGCACCAGCAGCATCAATAGCCTGCTCAGGTTAGAGTGTGCCTGTGGTGGGTGGGGGCTTGGCTGGGCAGCCCCACCGAGCTGGGCTGATGCCCCATTTCCCCTCCCACCCCCCAGCTACATCATCTTCAGCATTGTCCCCACCATTGCGGATATTGTCATCGGCATAGTTTACTTCACCTCGGTCTTCAGCGCTTGGTTTGGCCTCATCATCTTCGTGTGTATGAGCCTGTACCTGAGTGAGTGTGGGGGCTCAGGGTGCAGGGCTGCCAGGCTGTGGGGTGGCAGGAGCCTTGCAATGCAGCTTCCTCCTGTCCACAGCTCTGACCATCTTCATCACTGAGTGGAGAACCAAGTACCGTCGGGACATGAACACGCGGGACAATGAAGCCAAGTCCCGGGCCGTGGACTCGCTCCTTAATTTTGAGACGGTACTGTAGGAGTTGGGGGGGGGTCACTGAGGACTGCTTGGGTGCTGATACCAGCTCTGCTCCTGTAGGTGAAGTACTACAATGCAGAGAGCTATGAGGTGAACCGCTTTAACAATGCCATTGTCAAGTACCAGGTACGGGGTGCTCAGTAACTTTAGGGGCACCAAGGGGGAAGAAGCCAAACCGCATAGGCACCTGTGGGGATGATGGAGATCGCCACGGGTCTGGTTTTGAGGCAGCAGCATCCCACAGGACTTTGTCTCTTCCAGGTCTCAGAGTGGAAGGTCAGTGCGTCGCTGGGCCTCCTCAACCAGACCCAGAACCTGGTCATTGGCCTAGGGCTGCTGGCGGGGTCCCTGCTCTGTGCCTACTTTGTCACTGAAAACAAGCTGCAGGTAAGGCTGGTGCCAGCCTTTGCAGAACCTTGCTGAGGTGGGGCCCTGGGGCTGGTGGTTACAGACCCCTGTCTCTTCCAGGTGGGGGATTTTGTCCTCTTTGGCACCTACATAATCCAGCTCTACACGCCACTCAACTGGTTCGGGACTTACTATAGGTAATGCTGGGAGGTGTGGAAGTGCCTGGTGTCCCCCTCTCCATGGGTGACTGGGTTTGTATGTGCTCCCCCAAACCCTTTTCTCTGGTCTTTGCCCTCTTCAGGATGATCCAGAATTCCTTTGTAGACATGGAAAATATGTTTGAGCTCTTCCACGAGGAGCAGGAGGTGGGTGCCACCTTTCTGGGACCTTGCTCCCTCGCTGAGTCTGTGGTCCTGCCCTGGGGATTGGCTGGTTCTGAGCCTGAGCCTCTACTTCGACAGGTGAAGGATGTGGTGAACGCCAGCGACCTGCGCGTGGAGGCTGGGCATATTGAGTTTGAGAACGTGCACTTCAGCTACATAGATGGGTATGGGATACTGGGCACCGGGTGGGACCTGCTACAGGGATCTGGGGCCATGTAGTGGCCCTGAGCCCCTCTCCATGTCCCTCTTCCAGGAAGGAAATCCTGCAGGATGTTTCTTTCTCTGTGATGCCTGGGCAGACCCTGGCTCTGGTGAGAGTGGGACTGTGAGTTCACTGTGGGAGGGAAAGATGGGGACAAAGAAGCTGGAAAATATGAAGGTGGGAAGGACAGCCCCCAGCAGGACCAGCCCTTTCCTGTCCAGCCCCTGGCCTCCAGCAGCTGGGAATTGGCCATCTCTAAGTCCCTTTTCCTTTGTATGTAGGTGGGACCTTCAGGGTCTGGAAAGAGCACCATCATCCGTCTGCTCTTCCGCTTCTACGATGTACGGGGTGGCTGCATCCGCATTGACGGGCAGGACATCTCCCAGGTGAGGGGGAAGGGCCTCCAAGGACCAGGGAGGACACACCAGCTCATCTGGGCCTTGCAGCACTGCTCAGTGCAGGCACAAGCACCTCCCCAGGGTAGGGGTGAGCATGCAGCCCCCACAGACCCTCTGCAGGCTGTGCCAGAAGTGGCAGAATGGCATGACTCTGGGACTCCAGGCTGAAATGCTGGGTACTGACCACAGCTCCCTGGGAAGGTCCAGAGCACTGTCAGGGCCCCCCACTGCAGAGTGGAGATGCAGCTGACAGCACATAGCTTGCAAGGAACGGGACTCATGGCTGAGGGTAGGGCTGGGTTTTGGAGGGATCTTTGCATTTGGTGTGGGTGTGCCTGAGCCCTCTCCCCTGCCTCCCAGGTGAAGCAGGCTTCGCTGCGTGCTCACATTGGGGTGGTGCCCCAGGACACGGTGCTCTTCAACGACACCATCGCCAACAATATCCGCTATGGACGGATCCTGGCCACTGACCAGGAGGTACAGGAGGCAGCCCGGGCTGCTGACATCCACGACCGTATCCTTTCTTTTCCTGATGGTGAGACCCCTGCAGTTCCCGCCATCCCATGGTCTCCTATGACCTTCTAGCTGCCCTCACAGGTATCCTTAGGGGACATCTCCCACGGGGACACTGCATGATTTTTTCTTGCTTTGCCTTTCCCTGCCTTCTTTCCAGGGCTAGATCAGCCCCTAGGCAGGGATAAGCTGAGGCTCCACCATGTGGCTGTGTAGTCACAGCAGGACCTCCCAGGGCAGCAGGTCCCCATCTCCATTTCAGAGGGCACCAGCACATAACGTTTCTACTCTTGTGGCTGCAGGATACAACACCCAGGTGGGAGAGCGGGGGCTGAAGCTGAGCGGGGGTGAGAAGCAGCGTGTTGCCATCGCACGCACCATCCTGAAGGGTCCCCACATCATCCTGCTGGATGAGGTAACAGCAGCGGCCCCAGCCCAGCCTCACCCAGCTCTGCAGCTGCCCACACAACCTCTGTCCCTTCCTCATGTTGTGTCTCACCTTGCAGGCCACATCTGCACTTGACACAGAGACTGAGAGGAACATCCAGGCTTCTCTGGCCAAGGTCTGCGCCCACCACACCACCATCGTTGTTGCACACAGGTAGGGACAAGGGGAAGGGGCTGATCTGAGAGGTGCTGGCCAGATCCCACAAGAGGGGCACACAGACCTGCCCCCTGCTCAGGAGGTGAGAGCCCCTGGGGTTGCATCTCCTGGCACCATGCAAACCTTCAGGAACCCTCTGCCACCCGAGTCAGGGTAACACCTGCTTTTCCCTGCAGGCTCTCCACTGTGGTAGGTGCAGACCAGATCCTGGTGCTTAAGGATGGACACATTGTGGAGCGAGGGAGGTGAGCACAAGGGGAGGGCTGGGGGAGGGAATCCCCTCGCTGGCTCTGGGGCCAGCTCAGGACCCTGCATCCCTCTGTTCTCCTCACAGGCATGAGGAGCTGCTGCAGAAGGGAGGTGTGTACGCTGGCATGTGGCTGCAGCAGCAGACTGGGGACGAGAGTGAGAGCAAGGAGCACCGCACTGAGAAGCCCCAGAGCAGCAAGAAAGCGTCATGAAGATGACCAGGAGTTCTGCTGGGATGCTGACTTGGGTCTAGGCCCCACACTGCCTGGGAGTCTTTTGCTGGCTGCAGGCAAGGGCCCTGCCTGCCCTAGAGCTGCAGGGGCTTGGTTGGACACTCCACTACATTTGTACATGTTTATTTTGCTGTTGTGTAGTTTCTTAAACCAGGTCCTTCCCAGGTCCATGCCTGTGTGCTCTGGGCAGGCTATGTGCCTCTTGGTGGGGGCAGGCAGGGTTAGTGCCTGTGCCCTTGGGTCAACTGGCAGCTCTGCCACGAGGTTGAGCTCCTTGGGATTAGGTGGGCAAGGGGTTGAACAGGCTGTGAGCACCTGCCCCATCCCCACACAAAGGGCTGCACCCCAACAGCAATGGAGGAGCAGGGCAGCTGGTGCCCCCTCATCCCTATGTGCCCCCCACTTCAACCACCATCCACAGAGATGTGCCACTCTGGGCCGGACACCAAGTGACTGCTCCCTCAGGTACCTCTGTACCTTGTACTATGCTTTTATTTTCTCCCAAGCAGCACTTTGACAAGTCTCAGCATTCCCTGGACCCAGCCTGACCCCCCTCCCTCAGCTGCTCAGAGCAGGACAGCCCAGTCCTGTGCAGAACCAGGCACAGACCTGCAGGCAGGAATGGTTGCAGTAGCAGGTAGGAAAGCAGCACAGCTCTGCATGGCTGCAGATGCCCTGCAAGAGGCCAGCAGGACAAATCTCCTCCACCCAACCAGGCTCCAGACTCAGGGCTTTGTTTGTAAGGAGAGGTTCTGTGCTACTGCTATCCAGGAGGGGATCCCCAGCAACACAACTGGAAGAACAGGCATTCCTACCCCAGCAGCATTTAAACAGGGCCCTGTTTAAGTTTAGGGCAGCAGGAAGGCAGCTGCAACCATCCCACGTGAGTGACGTTGCCATTTGAGTCAGTGCCAAGGTTACTTATTCTATTAAACCAGAAAGGAAATGCAGCTCCATTCAGTCTCAGAGAGGTCTTGTGCCCCAGCCAGGCGGGGTAAGGCCCAACGTGCTCTTGTACATGCAAACAGCAGGGAGGCACTGAGGCTGTGGGGAGCAGGGAGGGGCTGCTTTCACACTGCTGGGAGGCTGCACATTCAGCCATGCCATGCCCAGGCAAGAGACCATCCCAGCCACATTTGCTCTTTGCTGAGGGGCTGGCACAGCCCTCCCCAGAGCATGGAATCCAGCCTCCCACTACAGAAGGCAGCTACATCCCAGCTGTATGTCTGAGCATGCAGAGACATCCCCACAGAGCTCTGCCCTTGCCCCACAGTCCCAGCAGTGTTGGGACATGGCTGTGGCAACTGCAGGCAAGTGCAGACCCTGGGCTACTGCTTGCTTTGGTCAGTGCGTACCCAGCCCGGTTCTGTACACTCTTCACCTTCCCAGGAGCATCAGCAATTGGCTGCACTAATTTTATATAGGTACTAGGGCTGAAGTGTCAGTGTATATTTGGTTGCTTACAGCTCCCAGGGAGATGAGCTGTCCTTGGCAAGGGGCTCTTGGTACCAGTGTCCAGGCCAGAGCCCCATGGCATCCATGTGGGAGGCCAGAGCCACTCCTTGGTCACAAGCAGGATCCTGTGTCTGCTGGCCCAGCCTGCCTCCCCTGCCTACGACATGCTGCAGTTGGATGGCTTTGAACCGTGTGCCTGGAACAGAGAGAAGCACACAGTGAGCAAGGGCAAGCAGGCTCCTTCCTCTCTCCTACAAGAGGGCACATCCAGTGCTCAGGTTCCCAGAGATGAGTGCTCAGCAGTCATGCTGCCGCTACCCCAGGCTGGGCTGCCCTCCTGGTGAGGAAATCCAGGCTAGACAGAGCCCAGAGTAAGCAGAACCCAGGGAGGCCCCCTCCCTCAAACAGCCCCACAGCAGCGCAGAGCCCATGGCCAGCCTCACTCACCTGCCGCTGCGACTGCTGGTACTCGGCTTCGCTCGCTGACAGTGCCCGGGCCAGTGCCAGATCCTCCTCCTCCTGTGTGCTGCTGGGACAGTGAGTGGTGCATTGTGTGCCTCAGCCTCCCTCAGGCTCAGGCTGAGTGCTCAGAGCCCTTCTGGCCTTCAGCATCTCACTGCAACCCCCCAGCATGTCTTAAGGCAAGGAGCAACTGAGGATAACTTTGAACAGGCATGGGGCTGGGGAGGGAGCAGAGGATCCAGCTGAGGCTGGCAGCCAGAAATTCGGGCCAAGGAGAGCGATGCTAAGTCCAATCAGTAATATGGTGCTTTTAGCAGCACTGGGCACTGTGCCTGGGGACATGAGCTCCTAGGTGTCCTCCGTGAACACCCCTACTCCACCTATCACGCTCCAGCCAAAGCCATTAGCTGACAAGTGGTCAGACAATGGTTTGCCCTACTCTGTGTGTCAGTCACTGTCCCCTACCAGCACCCCTAGGGCTGAGGGCTTGCTTGCTGAACAGTTAGTTCCCTGTTGGCTCTGGACTCTTCCTTTTTTCCCCTGTCAGCCAGAGAGGCATCATATGCAAACACGTGCTGAGAGGAATGTTATCCCAGAGCCACATGATGCTTCCCCAGGCACCTTTCACACACAGGGGAGTGCACAACACACCACACCACGTGCTTTGGGGCTGTACCTGGGCTGCTGTGCTGAGCTGCGTGCTGACTCTGCCAGGGACATCTCCAGAGCTCGCTGCAGTGCCTCTTCCTCACTCTGAAACAAAATACCTTGTCACCAGCCTGGCCAGGGTGGGGGGCAGGACACAGCCCTCAAGCATTTATAGTAGGTACAGTCCAGGAGACCAGACAAAAAAGGTGAAAAACTGGGGCTCTGGACAGACCAGCAATGCTCTCCCACTGCCCAAGGGGACATATCCCTGCTTACTAATGCAGGAGTATGCCATGAGTACCAGTGGAAAGCAACTTCCAGTCTCCTTCAGCCTTTGCTTGTACTGCAGAAAGACAACACCCAAGGAAAATGGCTGGTGCACTTTGTCCCTTTGGGGAAAGCTAAGCACCAAGTGCTTAGCTCTTAGTGCTTAGCTGAGAGCTGTCATTTGCAGGCACCAGAGCAAGCTCTGATTTCCCACAGAACATTCAGGATCACTGTCTGCCAGGGAAGACATAGCTGGGAGCACAGTCACCTACAAAGTGTGGGCTAGAAAGCATTTGTTGCAGTCACATCCTGCAGTTCTTAGAGGGCACAGAAACCACCCCAAATGGCCAGGCCAAGCCACTCACCAGCCCATTCTGCAGCATGACAGCTGGAGGGGAGGTGCTGCGAGTCTGCGACGCAGCTGCTCTGCCTCCCCTGCAAGCAGAAGAAAAGCTGCGTTATTGTCAGTCCTGCTATGGCACAAGAAGAAGGGGGTTGTCACTCTGGCATTCCACAGAGAGCCAAGATGAGCCTGGTCATGCCCACCTCAGAATTACAAGTCAGGCCATCACCTTACCTGGCACAGGCCAGAGAAGAGGAGCTGTCTGCTGGCCGGGCAGCTGCAGTGACTATTTTGGAGGAGGATGCCTGGGCTCTGGTAACTGCAGCATTCCTAGGACAGACAGGACACCTCTGAGAAACTGTTTACCATCATGAGCAATTCCTAGGCATTGAACACCTTGGGATATCAAGCCGGATAAGTGAGGCACGTCCCTGGCTCCTCTTCCTCCCATGTTGCAGCTGTTATTCCCAAGAGTTTCAAGTGCTCTTTCTCTCCCTAAAACCCTCTACCAGGACAGGCAGAAACCCATGGCTACAGAATAAGGGGCTGGGGAAAGAAGCAAGAGCAAAGCAGTCAGCAGGCAGTACTGAGAGCTTTTGCTGCAGGACAGACTGAGTATACTGGTGTGCTTGGTGCTGCAGGAGGACACACTGGCACACAGGGCAGGGAGTGTCAGAATGCAGCAGTCCCAGACAATGGGTCAGAAGGAGCTGAGCTTCTTCCCTGTCACCAATTTGGCAAACACAGTCCCACCCCTCCCAGCCTGTCTGTTCTCAGGCCCTCACCCTGCTTTGGAAAGGGGATGCCCTGCCCCACTGCAGTCATGGTCCAGGGGGTGCCGATGCTTGAGGCAGTAGTTCTTGTGGCACTGGTCACAGATCACCTTCATCATCTCCTTCTGCTTGCAGCCAGGCTTCAAACACTTGTTGGTGAAGATCTGAAAGATGACATGGCAGTGCTGAAAAGGACCGTATGCTGTGGGGCTGTCCCTTCTCTCCATGCCAGGCCCTGGGCACTGACCAGCCTTCCCCATCAGCGTTATCTTCTGCAAGGCTCTGAAATTTGTCTCTGAATACTTTAGATGTCTCTGAATACTTTCTTTAGATAGTTCATTAGTAATTCACTGGTGCCTCAGTCTCCAGAGATAAGAGTCTCCACAACCACAGAATGCACAGCAGGAGAAAGAGTGCCTTGCCCAGGGACTCCTGCCTTCCATACCAGAGCAGTGATAGCCCAGGGCATTCCAGCTGCTGCTGGGCTGGATTCCTGCAGGGCCAGCCCCCTGCAGCAATTTCATCCCCTGGCAAGATGGGGTAGCTATTTGCCAACTGCATTTTCCTAATAGCAGTACGCAGTTTACCATCCCGATGTCCCAGGTGGCTGCCCAGCCCCACTCCATCACCACCTTCCTCCCCTGACAGCCTCCACAAAGCCCTGAAGATGCCTCCAGCTCACGAACCCTCCCTGGATCAGCCTGTGCCAGGGCTGAATCTGTGCTGTTTTCATCCCATTGCCAGGCTGTGTCAGAGACCTGGCAGAGCTCACCTGGCAGAGCCCCACAGTGCCTACCTTGCGCTTGCGTTGTGCAGGGTCAGACTTGCAGTCACGGTCAATGTGCTCACCCACCACAACATCAGGCATCTCCCCCCGCCTCACAGGGACTGGGGTGTTGCAGAGGGGACACACTGGGACCTGCACATCCTGCAGAGACAACAACAGGGAGCTGGGAGCAGGTAGCTGGGCAACCTTGAGCACTGCACAATCATCTCTCTCCCTTTCAGGACCTGCCTACCATGGCTTCCACAGCTTCAGCTGCAGTTTGAGATCCTGCTCATGACCCTCCAACCAGCTTGCACAGCAGGTGCAGAGGCACAGAGATACACTGTGGGAAGGGAAGATGGTGCGGCTGGGAGATGCCCAAACCACTTCACCCAGTGGGAGAGGGAGGGTTGGATGTTTGTGGCACTGAGACGCAGATCCTGGCTTTCAGGTACATCTTCAGATTCAGTACACATCCCAAGGGTGACTGCTCAAGCGACCAAAGTCACCAGAGATTATTATGATGGGTGGCTAGAAAAGCTCAGCAGCTCCATGCAAGAGGGTGGATGAGATCTGCTCCCTGCACTTACCTTCTTGTAGGCAGAGGTGCAATCGTGCTGGGCATAAGTGATGTGGTCGGTGCAGAAGATCTGCTCGCAGGCATCGCACTTCAGGGGAAGGAAGTCTAGGAGCAGGATATGGCATGGGCAGAGAGCATGGAGATCAGCACTGCCCACCCGTAGCCCGGGCGCCTCTCCGACTTCCCAAAGACAAAACAGTGACCCCGCGGCAAAGCCAGAGCCGCACCTCTCATCCCCCAGCACGAAAACAAAAGGGCTGCAGGTCCACAGCTACGTCTTCAGAAATACCCAGGGCTCCTCTACTCAAAACGTGCGATCCCCGAGATTAGGAGTAGCATCCTGAATCACACGGATTTCCCCGCGGGCTGCCGGCCTCAAACCGGTGGGAAGTGATGCTGACAGTCGCTACGGACTTCGCCCACCGGGATAACCGGGGTATGGCG
>NW_005054298.1:14141934-14156068 GCF_000277835.1 Geospiza fortis | reverse complement strand
AGCACCGCGGGCACCCGCGGGAACACCGGCTCCAGAGATCTGCCCGGCGCACGGGGAAGGCTCAGGGCAAGGCAGAGTCCACGAGGGCCGTGGCCAGAACCATCCTGCCCTGCCAGGCCAGCAAGAAGTGTGTGCTGCCATGGGACAGCTTGAACTTATCCCTCCATCCTTCCTCCCCTGCCCCAAGGGAAACCAACCGCGGATCCTGCCGTGTAACAAAGCTCCTGGCTCTATTCCAGTCACCTCGGAGTCTCCAAGCGCCATGCTACGATGCCCAGCAGAGCACAGATGGGGTGCTAGAAGGGTCAGTGGTGCGGAAGGCAAGAGATGCCACGGCAGCAAAAAACTGGAGTACTGAACAGGGCCAGGAGTGAATTTCATTGATTGCAAAAAAAAATCAACTCCACAGCCACTCAGTAACAGAACTCAAATGAGACAGGGAAAAAAAGCAGGTATCGCCCAACACCCTGTTCCAGCAGTGACACAAAAGACAGTAACAGTCTGCAGAAGAGGTCTCTTTGCACAACACCCATCTGCCCTTGCCCCCTTACTGCTATCCTCTGCTCCACAGACCCCTTTTCCTTTGCTTGCCCCTGAGAGCCACATTTGACTGTGCACCCCATCCCTCCCCCCAGACAAAACCAAGGAAAGTTAAAATTATTTACACTTTTAGCCATTTAAAAACCCAATAAAATAAGATTGCATATGTCCTACTGGGGATGTGGGTATTAGCAGCAGCTACAGCTAGCTCGGTACTCAGCGTGCAAAACAAAAGACAAACAGAAGACAGACCGAAATACTGCACCATTACTAGGAAGCGTTTGCTGGGGTTGGTGTTTCAGTTGTGGCATAAGGCTTCTAGGAGCCGGCTCCTCCCCAGCTGCAGGGTCTCCTGCTCAGCCAGTGAAGGCCAGGCTCTAGAAGGATGGAAAGGATTCATTATTCCAGACACAGCACATTAACACTGATGCGTTTCCATCCCAGTCAACACAAACATCTAAAAACCCACTGCACGTTCACTGTGTGAGTTTTTCCTTCTTTCCAGTGATGATGGAGGAAAAGGGGGAGCACAGGTAAGACCTAAGACATAGATGTTGCTGTCATCACTGCCTCCTCCTCATCTCCTTGCTTTGGCAGCTCAGCAAGCATGGGAGAGGAGGGAGACGGAGCAGCCTCTTGTGCCTCCTGCTCCTCTCCGAACCCCAGCTCTACATCCATTTGCTCCAGCTCCCCCTGATCCAGTAGCTCAAAGTCATCTGCTTCCTCCTCATCCTCCGGTGAAGCTTCTGTCTCTGTCTCCACCACTTCGCTCTCTGACAGGTGTGCTTGGAAGCTCAGTTTCTCTTCAGGCTCCGTGGGGAGGAACTCAGAGAGGGGGGGCCCCTCACTGGCCTCTGAGGACCGCAGGAGGGCAGAGAGGGTATTCTGCACCGCTGTGGTGATGGCAGTGGTGACGATCTCCTCGCTCAGCGTGTTAATGCAGATGCCCAGGCCTGGGGCAGGGACAGTCTTTGGCTCTGCATTGCCTCCTGCCGCTTGCCCGCTCCCATTGAAGTGCGTATTTACAAAATGGAGAGGAGACGCGAGGCGAAGGATGGAGAGGTCAGAGTCCGTGGCCTCTTTGTCTGCTGAGTCCAGCTCACAGGCAGCGTGGGCAAGCTCAGGACCCAGAGGCACACCAAATGCGTCTTCATCACTCTGTGGTCCCAGGTCTCTGGAATGATATTCTTCCACGGAGGGAAACTCTGCCAGGTCCTTGGAAAATGACTCCTCTGGCTCACTGTGCAGGCTCTGCTGATCCAGGTCTGAAAGGCACCAGCATTAAGGTACGTTCCCTCACCTGGACTTCCCACCCACCTTCCCCAGCTGACACACCACAGTTGACTTTAAGGTACCTCCCCTATCCTTGGAGGACAGCAGGAAAAGGTCTGCAGTTATTCCCTTCTGCCAGTGGCATGATTCATGTGTAGTGTTTCTTTTGTGATCCTGTTCTATGTGCTCTGTGCTCAGAGAGAACTTCCTGCTCCAGCTCACGCTCTCTGCATTTAGAGCCTCCCATTAAAACTCCCAAGGGTCAGGGAAATTGTGCTTGCATCACCTGCCTGCTCCTTCCCAGACACTCAAGTAGCCACTGAGTGGATACCTCTAACTGAGTGGTTACCTCTATTGTTCTTCACCACTAACCAGTCCTTCTCTGAGCTAGTAAGTCTGACCTGTTTCACCCAGCATCATATCTGTGTGTGAGTATTCTATTCAGTTATTTCTGTGGGACTTTGTGGCCTTGCTCCCTTGTTGGAGTCACAAGACTGCATTGCTGTGTGGGGCAATAATTAGAGGCTGATATCCTCTCAGGACCAGCTTATGATCAGCCATGAAGTCAGGGCATGCTGCACTGCTTTTCCTTCCTCCTTTCAATGCTCTTCCCATGCAAATAGATGGGTTCTCTCCCTGTCCTCCCATTTGTACGACCCATTGTTCTGGGCCAAAACACTGAGGATAAGGGGGCAGCAAGGTGTCCCATTATGTACCTTCAGAAACGTCCGTCAGCTGTGGGGTGGTAGCCCTTGAAACAGAAAAGCCCCCACTCTCCAGGATAGAAGCCTCCTCATCAGAGAGCTCAGAATCTGTGATTGACAGTGCCAGGGCAGTTTTCTTCACATCCACCTGCATGGGATGAAGGCAGAGAGACAAATTCCTGTGTGTCTAAGTACCCATGCTGCCTATGGGCACCTCCAGACCCTCCAGGTAGAAGTCCTTGCTGGAGGGACACTATGCTGGCAAAGTGCTCCCTGCACTGGAGGGAAGGGTAGTCTCAGCTCACTGGCTTTCCTGCAATAAATCACTGCTCAAAGGTTTGCCTGCTCTCAGTGAAGAACACAAAAGAGGCAGCACAAGATGGGATGAGATCGTAGGAGTCTCAGAAGGCTTTGATCCTTCTCCTGCGATCACCAAGGAGAACCCTCTTGCATTCAGAGTGCAACAAAGCCTTCTACAAGTAGCAGTGGTTCAAGTATCCACATTCCTTTGGAAACAAACTTCCCACCTCACAGCCCAGCTACATGTCCAGAGCTGCTACTTGGTTTGGTTCTGTGGTGCAAATATAGAAAGGTCACACACAATCTGTCTGAAAGCAGAGAACTGTGTAAGAGACACTAGAGCTGCTCAACTCCCTTTTCCGGTTTTGAGGAGCCTCTGCACATTACAGCAGGGAAGCTCATTTCTTCAGGAGACACTCACATTCTCTGAGCATGAAGCATAACCATCAAAGTAATTCTGAGGTCAGCACGAGGCTGGGACATGGCTGGCCCTGCCCTACTATGGCATCAACAGTTCTGTGGCACCAAATTCTCAATACCCAGATTGGAGACAATGGCCTTCATCAAACACATGACCTTTTCCCCTTAGAATTCTGCAATTAAGTGATTTATTGCTCTGCTGTGTGTTATCATTGTTGCTGTACTCAGACCACTCCTTGGCTCTCAAGCTGCTATAGACCAGGGAGGAGGGACTGGCTGCTGCTAAGCTCTTTGAGCTCTTACCACTGGGGAGAAGCCTGACAGCTCTGCTTCGCTCTCACTCTCCGTCTCTGCTGTTGGCTCATCACCTGCTGCAGGCTCGCTCTTCCCTTGTCGTTCTGTGAGAAACAGAAGAAAGGCTTCACATGACACTGAAGGAATTTTCTGCCTTTATACACCACTATGCCCTACTTCCTCTGTGAAAGTGCACAGGGTTCCTGGAGACAAGCATAATCTGTTGCTCTCGTGCTGTTCTCAGGATCACCTGGGAGCACACAGTTGCTCTCCACATAACCCTTAAGTTTCCACCCCTGCTCCTCTGCAGCCTGTCACCACACAGTGTTGGCAGACATGGTCATCTATTGTCCTTCTGCTACGGCTCCACCCTAGGAATACAGCACCAAAAAAAGCTAGAGAAGGTGGTTCCTTACTCTTCTTCTCATGCTTGTGGTGCAGCGTCTCTGCCTTCATACTGTAGTCCAGTTTCATCAGGACAGGCTCCAAACGTGTGTACATCCTCTGGATCAGCTCATGGTAGACCACCAGAGGCCACAGCAGAATGCTGAGCACTGTGGACATGGAATGCAGCAGTGTGAGAGACAGATCAAGCACAACCTGACTCTTCCTGTAGTGCCACTGAGAAAGTCTTCAAGGGAAACACATTTCAATGGCATGTTCTTTCCCATCTGTCTGCCTAAAAATCCTCATCCATGGCTCTTATTACTCATTGCAAAGCTGCTTGATTAACCAGGTTTTACTGCCAGATCTTAGATAGAATATAGATTTATGTTAAGATAAAGCATAAGCCCTTCTCTTCAGCCACTGCATCCCAGACTCAACATGCAAAAGAAGCCCTAAAATGAGAATTAAAACTAAGTATTACCAAAATTTCTATATGGGTAGCTGCATCGAGCTCACGTGTAGATGCACTCACAGCAGAGCACCAGAACAGAGTTATTAGGGACTCATGATGCAGTGAAAAAGGTCTATTTACCCAACATGCAGCTTTGCTAACAACACTCTCGATATGGATTTGCCACCTTAGGAAGTGAGACTGTAACTTCCTGATTCCCTGGAGCCTCGGCCAGCACAGCCTCAGCAGTGGGGAACAGAGGGCACCAACGTTTCAGTCACGGCTCCCTCTCCTGCCTTTGCAGTCGTATTGCATGCACGTGCTTACACAGACTTCCTGGAACACATTCCCTGTCAATTGATTCATCATCTAGCACAGATCCCCTTGAGAAAACTACAAATCTGCTTTTACCAGCCTATCAACAGCACAGTTAGGTCATGTCCCAGCTTAAGTCAGACTAGAGCACTGCTTATACTCACGAATGATGTAGGAGATCATTATGCCTGGAACATAGTGTCCAACTACAGCCAGAATCAGGCAGCCTGAACAGACACTCATGCAGAACTGAAGGAAGAGAGAGGAACAAACAGAAGTGACAAGAGGCAGAGATACATCTATGCAACCCATGCCAGAAACCCATTAGTGCAACATGAGGGATGGCCCTAACCAAGTCAGTCAGCCAGCTCTGCACCAAGTACATTCAGGTGCTGACGGTCAGAACTCGGACAGCTCGGTTGGGCTAAGCTGTAAGCATTAGAGGTTCAAGTGCTGGATAACCAAGGTAACCCAACGCCCCAATAAACAAATCAAAACTTTATCAGACAGTTCTTTATGAAGTAAATTACATTCCTTGAGGATATGATGGGATATTGCAAATTGCCACTTGCATATCTCTGCAGAGCTCAGCACTTCAGGAGAAAACTGTACTGTCCTGGCAGAGACAGGAACCTATTACAGAATCACCAGACGCTGTGCCACTGCTGTGCCATAATGGCAGAAGCATTAGCAGAGCCCACTCTCCCATCAGACCAGGACCCTTCTTCTCTGGAAAAAGTCAAGTATAATGGTGCAGCCCTTGGCTTGTCTTACATTCTCCTGGGGGCAGGTGGGGGGAAATGAGAATAGACAATCTGCAAACCAGGGCATGGGTTCAGATATGGACTATATCCTGCAATTAAGAGTTCAGTTCATAATGGAGAGGACCTGCAAAAGCTAAGGTTCCTCTATGGGCTTTGCTCCCAATGATTTAATTCTTTATGGGCATCTTTGGATCTGGTCTTCTACTCCCTGTGGCTGGGACAGAAAAGGAGCAACAAGCAGGGTTAGAAACCCACTCCTTTTGACACACTGGATGCCAGGAAGCCTGACACAATCCTAGTGGTTGGTCTGTCCTACTTTTTGTGATGCTAAGGCAGTTCCTGTCTATAAATCCTTTCCAAACAACACATCACAGCCATTAGAACATGTTTAATAACAAGTTTCCATGCACTCAGAAACAGCGCTGCGTTTGGACTTTGCTAGCAACAACCCTGGCTAGTGAAATAGGACCAGCTAAAGAATGGAACTCATGAAAGGGCCAGAGACTGTAGGCTTCCCTTTTTTTCTCCCCAGTCCCAATCTAAGAGCTTCCTTTGCACACTAAGAAATTAAATCAAATACAGCAAGCCATTCACAGGAGAGGTTAAGTTCAGCTCCAGTTTACAAATACTGGAAGTCAATTACACATTATTTAAACTTCCCATGGCATAGGATCTGCAAGGAACGAACAGCAAATATTGGACAGAGATAGCAATTGTAAAAATACTGAATTTACATTCTTCCATTTCTTAAGGCACAAGTAATGGAAATAAAAGCCCCTGCACAGAAGAGTAGGTATCTCCAGCTTACCTTGGCAGGATTTTGCCTCTTGTACTGTAGCAGTTCCTGCAGGTAGAGCCTGAAGGTGACCCAGCTCTCTGCCAGACAGTGGCACAGCTCAGGGACACTGAGCAGGTGAGGTTGTGCCCCTGAAGTCACCCCCTCACTAGAGACAGACAAGAGCAAGAAGACAATCTTTGAACATGGTCTGTTTTCCTGGGGGAGAGGAACAGCTGCACCAGGAAGCGGAGTTCCCTACCAAGACTTGACAATACTGACTGCATTTTCAACTGAACTATGGAAGATGCTTGATTTAGAGACCGTTTTTCCCTTCAATCAGGAAGAAAGTCAAGAGACACCTGAGCAAAGCAGCAGCAGATACCATGCCACAGAATTCCCATGCCACAAGCCCAAGATGCAAAGCAGTTTACTCAAAGCCACGCAGACAGAAGCACTGGAGGTGGAACTAGTTATATGGCCTCCTCTGGCACCAAGTCCAAGGTAGGCAGAATGCAGTGCTCAGACCTACAACCACGGCCAAGGATGCAAGCCACGCCACCAGAGAGAGCACGTTCAGCCTGTGGAAATGTCTCAGTGATCTCCTCCTCTCTGGAGGACTCTTAAAATAGCTCAGATAGCTCAAAAGGACAGATCCAGGGAAGAAACCTAAGAACTCCTAACATCAGAAGTACTTGAGGTTTATTGCTACTGAAAGAACACTAGCTTTCCCCAGAGTCCCAAACTGTGGCTCCTGAGCTGATAAGCAGCTACCAGTGAGGAAGTCACTAGCAATGTTTCACAGCAGGAGCCATGCAGTATATGACAACAGGAAAAAGGACAGGTGAGATCACCATACTAAATTAAGGCTTCCCCACTGTCCCCACACCAAGGAACGCATCTGCGAGCTTACCTCTCTCCTCCTGGCTCCTCTGATGGCTGTGCTGTAGAGAGAACACAGCAGATTAGTCAGCCAAGTAAAAAATACAACCTGACATTTTTACCAGTTGAACAGAGCAGAGCTGCAGATGTATCATCCTTAGCTCTGGATGCACCCTGGGGACCGTCCTTGTGCTCTCATGCAAGCAGGAATCGCTGGCTCTGAGCCTGAGCTGAGGAGGCTTTAACCAAGCGTGCCTGGAGACTTGGAGCAGCAGAGCCACTGGTCTTTGGGCACCCCAGCACACCTTGCAGCCTAACACACACACGGCAGGGCACTCATATCTGAGGTGTACCATGGTGCTTACATGGGGCTGTCTGCTCCAGGGATGATGCAGCTTTTCCTGGTGTCCCACATGTCTGGGCAGTGCCATTCCCACAGGGGGTGCCAGCACTTGTCATTCAAAGGGGGCTGCCAGCACACTTTTGGAGCTGGGCAAAGCTTCAGCTTCCATTTCAGAGCTAAACATGGTACCAAGAGGTCTGAGCTGCATTTCCCACTGACCAGGCCCAGTCCTTGGCAGAATGCTATGTACAAATACCAGAGATGTCCCTGTTGTCTCCATCCTCTCCCATGGAATAAAGTAACAAATAGCAGTCTTATGCATAATTTTCTAATTTTAGGGCTCTTTTATATCCCCTGACAGCCTTTTGTGCCAGGCACAGATATAACTATACTCCTAAGGTCTGTCATTCTGGATAAGGGAAAGGCTCTCCCATTCCCCTCTGCACTGAACCCAGTGATGATCAAACAGGGACTTCGTTAATGCAGTACTGAAAAGAGGAGTGTTGTTTCAATAGCAGAGGTCATGTACAATTATGCTCTTGGATACACTGAGAAAAAAAATTTCTACAACTGAAAACAATTTCTACAACTGAAACTCATCAGCCTGGTTGCTCACAGATTTGGATATCTGTGATATCAAGCTGACTGGTATCTCAGGATGTACAGGGCTCAACCAAAGCTCTTCTGTCAACACAGTCTTTGTAAGTCTCCTGTGTTTAAGAATGCCCTGTTCATGTTCTGATAGCTCACTGAGTTCTACCCTCCTGTACCAGCCTGCCTACTGTCCTAGAGCTGGCAGGGACTGATATATCTTTGATGCTGTCTGACCCACAGTAAACTTGGTGCATGAGGTTATAACCCTAACCCTGTCCCCTACACTTCATGTCACCATGTCAACAGAACTAAAATAAAGGAAGAGAGCTTAACCCCAGAGACTAGACTTATAGTTGGAAATGAGGTAAAGAAATGCAACGTGTGCAAAAAGGGGTTTGAATCCTCCCTGGAGTCACCAGCCAGGCACAAAGCCCAAGAGCAGCAGCGACTCCCTCAGGGAAATGCACCAAAGATGTGAACAACCATCACTGCAATCACCCAGTGAGACTTCAGACTCCACCCAGCTCAAGCCACAGAAGAGACCAACTGCTTGTAGCAGCCCTGCCACTGTTCTCCCAAGACACAGGGTGTTGGGCCAAGTCTGCCAGACTCCTCCTCCCGCTGCAGGCACTGCACCAGCAGGCTCAGCAGTGGAGCAGGAGGCCAGCCACCCGGGGAGGAGGCGATTCTTTGAGAGCGTGACCCAGATTTCCAGTAATCAGGCCTGACAAGAGGAGCCCACTGCTCTCAGACCGGGCTGCCCATCCGCTCCTCTGCCCACGAGCACTTGGCATGGCGGCTGGGGCAGCTCACAGAGGGAGCCTGAGCTGCAGTGTGAATGTGATGGAGGCAGCTCCACCCCCACAGGGCAGCTGCTTCCCTCCTGCAACCGCCATTGCTGTGCTTTGTTATTGTGCTCAGGAATCTAAAGCTGCTTAACCGCAGCACACAGAAATCCAGCTCTATCTCTAAGCCTCATCCATCACCTGCACTAAATCACCAAATATATTACATCTGGCACTGGCCAGTCTGTGAGGGCTGGCTACACCAGTTGTACAATGTACCAAATGAGAGGAGCTGGGATGCTCTCCGCCTCTGCTGGACAGATGTGCCAGCAACACAGTAACTGGGATGGCACAGGAACCCCACTCCTCTCGACTGGCTTTAGTCATCCAAACCATCCAAAATACGCCAGCAGAGGGAGTGAAACAATTCTCAGTTGATGCTGAAGGTTTCAGAGACACTTTGGGGAGCAGAACACTTCAGCAGGCTGCAGGGTCTTCACGTGATTTCAGCTATCTGGCAAAACACAAGCTGTCTTTAAGATCAACAGTATGTTGCTTCCTGTAGTAGAGCAGTCTGCCTGCTGGCCATCTCAAAGCACTGGAGTCTTAGACCAGTTGTAAGAACAGCCCAATCCCAAAAAACCTAGAGCATTTCCAAAAAGAAATGTTCCCTTAGTTAAGGATTAACTTCAGCCTGTGCTGAAATACTGTCAAGCATCAGTATAACTAAGTTGGCAAGCAGGATACCCAGAGCTGGCCTCAGATTATCAATAACTGGCTGAAATCTTTCTGTCAGCATTTCACACTGGACTGTGGATTAATACAAATCACTTGACATACACCAGACTCTTCTAAGAGATCAGACAGCCATGCAGGAGTTTAGGTTACATGTTGGTACTGACAAATTATTGTTAATGGATTCCTTGGTTCTTACAGGTTTTCAATGCTCCTCCAAGAGACATTCTTCATCTGTGTGTAAACTTCAGCTAGAAAGCAGGGGCCCTTTTTAAGGAGTACTAGCATTCAATTGCAACACAACTTTTGCTAGAGCTCTTCCACACTGCACTCTCCTGCACCGACCAAAATACAGCTGCCAAACAGCGATGCTACCAAAACTTGATCCCTACTTGACACCCATTTCAGGTGAAACTGGAGATGCTTCCTAAGTCCTTAAATAGTATCTAAAGGAACTACCCTACATGGGAGCTGAAAATATGCAGTCCCTTCTGAAAGGGCCTAAAAAAGTTGCACATTTTGATGCTGTTAGCATGATCCTGATCACAGTGTGTGAGTAACTGCAAAATACATGCTGAGATTTTAGCATTCCTTCAGAAGTCATTTTATAAGCAGTCATCTGAGACATACACAACTGTCACAAGCTGAGGTTTGTATGTACATGCTGACTCTTGAAGGTATGGTACTGACCCATCTCCCAGAACTCCAGCAAAGACTAACAGGAAGCACTAAAGGAGGTAAGCCACAAAGGGGCAGCTCTGCTTCAGCAGGAAGTGGGAGCCAAACAAGAACCCCTAAGTGTTCAGGAGTACCAATTCAATGGGAGGCCCCTCGGGAATGCAGAGTACCACTCCTTCCTCATGGAAGCAAAGGAAACACGGTCCAGTGGATCATGTCAAAATCAGTGCTGTGACCTAAACAGGCACATCAGAAAGGTGTCCCTGTTCTCTGCAGCAGAAAAGCAGGAAGGTGTGAAATATGTGAAGAACACTGAGGAGAGGTGCAGTGGGATGTGCACCGACTTCTAGCACAGCTGATAGCATAGGATGAGCCTAATCTCTGGTGTTGCTGTTTTGTTTGCTTTTCTTTTTTATTCTTCATGGCTCTGCTTCATATAAATTGATTTCAGTATGAATTTCCTATTTCTTCTATGACAACAAAACATTTACAGGCCAAGTACTTGCTGGAATGATTCCACCCCCACCTGCCTCAATGACACCATTCTGTACTGGACACCAGGCTTTTGCATTTCTGGACATGTTTCAAGAGAGGTGGTTTGGGTTGGCTTTAAACTATTCCCTTAAAAAAACAATGTGAATAAGCAGGAAATTAAATTGGCCAGTCCAGTTTAACTGCCTGGTTACCTGAACCACACAAAGCAAACAGTTTCAAGACTACAGCTGTAACATACTAATCTTATCAGGATTTCTGTGAAAGCACCCTTTAAGTCAGTTCCCTTATAGGTCAAATAAAGGGCACCTTACAAACACACATATAGAGGGGCTTTCATTCAGAAACTCTCCCTAGAGTAGAGAGGCAGGGATGGAGGGCCCTGAGCTGCCTTTGAACAGCAGCAGTAGATGCAGTAGGCGGGTCTGGGTTCTGTCATTTAATAAACTCCAAAGAAGGAGGCACTCAAAGCAGACAGCAGCCAGTCCATGTCTACCATCTTTATGAGGCCATTCCTCTTGCTGCTTTTGTGTCTAATGTTGGCACAGACCCTTCAATAAAAGGGAAAGATAAGACAGGTGATCAGACTCACTGATTAGCTGGAGATCAGATGCTGTTCAGTACAGGTACAATACACTAACTGTTGCTGCTGTCAGACTTCATCATCCACTCTGCTACCTGCCACAAGAAGTGGCTCTCATTTGCTCTGCTTCTTTCAGGGTGTAAGCCCACATTGAACTTAACTAAAACCAATCCACTTCCCTCCCCTCCTTTACTTTCCTTTCCTTCCCTCAGCTCAGCTGGCCGTAAGTGCTCAAACTTGAAATGATCTTTTTGCCACATTTTCAGGAGAGAAAAGACACAACAGAAACACATCATCCCTGTCATTAGCTTCCCTGGCAAGCTAGCTGGGCCACTTAGTCACTCTCAAAATTAGCCACTCCCAGAATTTCTCAGCACTGGGAGCAATTCTCCATGCCCAGAGCATTAGGATACATGCCCAGAGTATTAGGATACATCCTAATCCTCTGACACAAAAGCATAAGAGGCAGCAACAGTACCTGGGCCTGCAGTTAAAGTAGGAATGAGGCTTACATGACTGGTGAGAGAGCCCAGGAAGGGCCAAAGGCATAGCCCAGCAGCTGGTAACACTAGAACCATGCCACTATCTACAGTGCTAATCATCACATACCTGAGAAATCAAACAGGAACCTGGGTTTCCACTTCTCCAACAAGAGGATGCCAAGAAGGGACATGCTGAGGAGAAAGAGGGGTCTCAGGGAGGTGGAGGAAAACAACCTAGAAATGAAACAGAAATTGTCAGACAGGCAAAAGGCAGTAAATTACTGCTCTCGGTGAGCAAACAGATACAGCTCAAAGCAGAAATGTCCAACTGCTATGGGCCACTGCAGCAAGCATTGTACTCTGCAGACACCCACCCACACCACAGCACATTCTCAAATGGTGCCTTTGCCCACCACCAGACAGCTGACTCCCTGCCATCTTCCAGTGCTCTCCTTCCCTGCTTCTGAGCTCCTCCCCAGGCTGCAAAACAAAGCTAATGCTCACTTGTACAGGTCCCTCCAAAGCCTCAAGGTGAAGGCTCTAGATAACATAAAGACAAACTGCTGTAGCAGAAACTGCTTGCCACTCAGCCTGTTTGCTGAAAACCTACATCCCATTTGTGACAGCAAGGTCCAGCACTACATGCAGGTAAGCATCTTGCCATTCTAGGTGCTCATTCTCTTATCACAAACCTCTCCCCGTTTGACCAGAGCCTAGCTAGCACTTAAATGGTTTAGTTGCTCACTTGACTTTATCATAAAACTTTCCATGTCCCACATCCACACGCTGGCTCAAGCCACTTGCCAGCTCACGCAATACTACTCACGCACAGCTGTGCAATGCCACTCAAAGAGTTTATCAGTCCACAGAGATTTGACAGCAAAGGTGCCAGGCAGCCACCTGTGCCAGCAGTGGCTGTCTGCATTCATCCTTTTCTCTAGTTCAGAAGAGCTGCTTTTAACTCACTCAGAAAAAAAAATACAAGAGAAATGCATTCACCTTCCTCTCTTTAACGAATACTCCTTTCCAGAAAGAGGAGCAGTTTTGCTTTTTTACCCTACTTCTCTTCAGTGAGTGTTTGCCAGTAACTAATGACAAATACACTGAACAATGACTGTGGTCAGGATGAATCTCACAGTGCAGAGCAGGGAGGGGGTCCCACCAAGTCACAGGTGGAGAACTGGAAGTGAAATGTGCCTCACTGGGCACACACAGAACAAAAGCTGCACTTTCCATGGGCTTACAGGACCTTTAATGACCTAAACAATGGCATTTGTACTCCTCATTGAACAGCAATTCTGTAGCTTAACACATCATCTCTGGAAGAATTTCCTATTCCATCTCATTTATGTATTTCAGTAAAAAGATGCTAGCTGAATCTTCTGCGAGACCCTAAATGATTTTTCCTCCTCTATTGAAATCTCAGCTATCCCGTATTTTGGGTACTCTTTGTTCTTCTCTACCTTTTCACACAGTCTCTGGGCTGTCATTGTCTATTATCCCTGCCATCTCCCCTACCACCTGCACCTCTCTCCCTCCTTCTCACTTCATAGCTCTGACTTTTCAGCAGGTAGAGTAAGTAGTCCAAGAGTTTACGTCTGGCTACCACATACACTTCTGATAATCATACACATGAGGGAACAGAACATAAGCTGCCTCATCAGAGAGACTTCGAAGGCTGTTTTGTCACTTATTTTTCCCTCCTCCGACTCCAGAATCTGCCCCTTCCTATTTCATCTGCAAGCAACGTTTAACTCTATCCCAGGCCACTTCTGACCTTTTCTGCTGGGAAGGCCACTGGCTGAGAGCATTTTCATCAGTAAAACTGACTCACTGTTTATACAAACAAACAGGATGTTTTTCATTCCCATCCACAGCTGGGCTCTGCCACTCACACTCCCATCTCCCCACTGCCCTGCCGAAGAGGCAGAGAAGGCAAAACAGGAAAGGGGGAATGCTGTCGCGCCAAAGCCGAGTGAGAAATCAGCACCTCCCGGGAAAGATTACCGAGCTGAAGGGTTTAAATAAAACGCCCCAGGGCAGCTGCCGATGCAGGAGGCCGTGGAGCTCTCTGACCGCAGTTACCGAGTGAAACGAACTGATAAAAACACGGATGCAAAAATTAAGCAGAAACGTGCCCGGGCGAGGCTCCAGTTGGGCCCATCTGCATTTTATTATCGCGGGACAAGGCAAATCCTCCTGGCACTTTCTCCCTTCAGGGAGGGGCCTGTTTATGCCTGTCAGAGGAAAACAGCGCGGCTACTCCCGGCTGTGCATACCCCACGGCGGTGCGGGCTGCGGGAGCGCACGCCGCCGGAGCCCTGGCACATCGCCGCGG
>NW_005054298.1:14139573-14141375 GCF_000277835.1 Geospiza fortis | reverse complement strand
CGAGCTGCTGCTGGACGAGGAGGGCGCCTTCTCCCTCAGTGGGTTCCAGGAGTTCACGGTGAGTGTCCGCGGCCCGGCCTGCTCGTAGCAGGCCCTCGGGGTGGTCCCCTATCCCCCGCTCCCGGGGAGCCCCGTGTGGCCGCACGCCCCGGCCCGGTGTAGCCCTGAGCTGGGGTGGGGTGGAAGGCGCGGTATGGGAGTTCTCTGGGCCTTCCTCACGTTCCTGTGTGTGTGCCCACAGTTCCTGCCCAGGCACCAGCAGCTGAGCGAGAGAGTGCGGAAGCGGCTCTATTATGGCTGGGACAAAGACTGCAGCCTGGATAATCTCTCCAGCCCTGTGGCAGGTGGGTTGCTTATTGTCCCCAGATGGTAATGCTGAGTCAAAGGGGTTGGAAGTAGCCCAAGGGGACGAGACCAGTAGGTCACCTGCTTCCTCCCCGGCGCCAAATCCCACCCCTGCCCAGCCTTTCCCACTCTGTACAACACAGCAGGGCAGGTTGCCAGAGCCTCATGGTTTCTGTTCTCTGTTTTGTTGCCCTGTCTGGCTGTTGCTGCATTTTTAACATCGTTATACTGGTGTATAAAGTCCTTTACATTGCTTGTGAATTCCTTGGCAGAGCAGGTTGTGAACTTGTTCTTGCTGAGAGCTGTCTTAGATAATTGCTTGTGCTCTGCAGAACACTCAGGGCTTTGTTCAACTTCTAGTTGTGAGCAGCAAGGTGACAAGTTCTTGCTGTGTTTGTCTGAATCACGTTTTTTTTTGCCTGTCAATTCAGCAGTGTTTTGGGGAGCAGAAGGACAAGGCTCACTTAAGGCTGAGGAGCTCGTGCAGGTGATGGTGGAGAAGAGTGGAAAAGGGCATGCAGTGGTTTGCTAGAGGGCCTTCACTGTGTGGAGTTCTCAGCATTTCCATGAGCTGCTTGCTAGGGAAACAGGCTGAAGTTGCTAGGAGGCTGTGTGTGATGTGCCTTGGTGAGGAGGAGGATGCTGAGCGTGTGATGCCAGGGCAGCCCCAGGCAGAGCAGCCAGCTGCCTGGGCACTGCTGGGAGTCACGAGTTGTAGCACAAGCAGTGTGAGAGGGGCTCAAGGCTGACGTTACACTGGGGTGCAAGGTGGGACTGTTCCATGGATGGCAGTTCAAAGGGTACAGTCATGCAGAAAAACTGTTGGGGGCTATTAACTGTAAGGATTCCCTTGCACTCAGGAAATGCTGTGGTTCCAGCAGCTGGGGGCAAAAGTGGCACATGGAGAATGTGTTCATGGGCTGTTCTGCTTTTACAGCCTTCCTTCACCAGCTCCTTTCAAAAAATGGGGTCCAGGACTATGATATCTGCCTTGGTACACCTGTGTCATTGCTACATGGCAAGTTTATGGCACTGTCCTCAAACAAGATAGAGGCTTGTTGGGAGAGTGGAATAGCAGGAAAAGGTCTTTGGTGTTGGAGGTTGGTTGCAGAAGGCAGTATGGGACTGGCTGAGGAGAGAAGTTGAAATGTGAATTTGTTCCTTTGGAGACAGAAGAACAGTAACCACACTCCGTGTGCTGTGCTGTGAGATGGGAAACTGATCAGCTGCTGTCCATTCCCTCTAGGACAGGACACTGTTGTGAGTTGGGTTTGTGGGCTGAAGAATTTGGTTTCATATCAGGATGAGCCTGTAGGGATCACTTGTGATGTTGGTACTGCCTCTGCGGTGGCACAGTGGTGGCCTGGAAAGGCAGAGAGAGCAGCAGCAGTGGGAGGGGCTGGGCACAACCAGTGGGTGGCTGGAGCTGTGTCTGCCTGGCTGCACACCATAGTGGT
>NW_005054298.1:14139290-14139563 GCF_000277835.1 Geospiza fortis | reverse complement strand
GTAGGGAAGTTCCTCAGAGCAGTGTTTTCTGAGCTTGGTGGCTGCTCTTTGGGCAAATCACTCATGTTAGTACAGGTGTTCTCTTAGTTGCTGGAGAGACATAGAAAGGAGAGGTGCAGTGATGCTTCCCCTGGTAGCTGGAAATGCAAGGCTCTGCTCTGAATCTGCTCCGAACTCTGCTCTGAACTCTGTTCACCAGCAATTCTGTCAGCCAAGGGCTCAGAAACAAAATGAAGTTTCCTGTCTAAAGCGCTTCTTGCCTAGCATTACACT
>NW_005054298.1:14128316-14139259 GCF_000277835.1 Geospiza fortis | reverse complement strand
AAGTGAGATGGGAGCTGCTGGAGCCATCTGCCAGTATGTCAGTGTCTGTGCTTGAATGCTGGGGCATGTCCCTGAGTGCAGGGGAAGCAGGCTGGGCTGCAGTTACACCCTCTCGGTGCTTTGGTACCTGTTGGCTCCTGGTCACATGGGTGCCTCCTACTCCGTCATCTCAGGGTGGTGTAGGGTGAGCTGGATCCGTGCTGATGAGGTCTGGAGGGGGAAGATGCTGGTGGTTGGAGGGGAGCAAAGCACCATGAAGATGTGGTGTGACACCAGGCCCAAGAAGCAAGAAGGCCTCCAGAAGGGCTGTCTGAAGTCCTGCAGGGTGAGGGCAGGATGTTCCTCTGCAGCTGACTGCTGGTGGATCCCTGTGACACAGACCTGCTGATCTGGCACTGCCGCAGGGCCTTGGTCACTCACATCCTCTTCCTGCTGTGATTTGCCTGCCCTGCATGTTTGTTCCTCAGTTGTCCCTGACCTCTGGTAAGGCCTCAGTTTAAATTAAACTTGAAGGGCTGAGCAAACACCAAGACCTGATGGGCTTGTAGGGAGAGGGGAAAGGTGCGCATGGGCTGGGCCACAGAGGACTAACTCTTTTGGTGCTTTTCTGTCCTAGATATTGCTGTGGAGTTGCTGCAGAAAGTGGCTCCCAGTCCTATCCGCAGACTCCAGAAGAAATATGTGTCTCACGTATCTCGGTAAGAAGCAAAACCTGTCTCTTCATGTCCTGTGTCAGAACTTGGAGCTCTGGTCTTACCTGTGACTCACTTTGTCTCCTGGGCCAGCCACTGGCTTTATGCCTACGCCTTATTAGTGTCAAAGAGAAGCTGGAGGCACAGACAGCAGGCACAGTGACTTCCTGATGCAGCCAACTTTGAGTTTATCCTGCTCTCTGGGGTGCATATGTGCTCTTGTTACTGGGAGTCTGTACTGGCTGCATCTGCAGCTCCCTGGCTAACCAGATTTGAACCTGGAGTCTCCTCTTGGCAGCTGAGCCCTTGCAGCATGCCTTGCTGCAGGCAGGGCTGCTCAGTTTGGAGCTGACTGTGCCTGGGAACAGAAACCAGGGCTTTCTGCTCCCCACCCTGCATCCCTGGCACTTTCTATTGCTGCAGCTCAGGACAACTGTGACAGAGCTAGCAAGGCTGTGATCTATCTAGTGATTTGATAAACCTTCCTACTGTCTGCATGGGGAGGGAGCAGCCAAGTTGTGTCCTGGTGCCTGGGACGTTTGTAGCATTGGCTCTTGTCCTGTCCTACAGGGAAGCTTGCATCTCGCCCTGCTCCATGATGTTGGCCCTGGTTTACATTGAGAGACTCCGGCACCGGAACCCTGAATACCTCCAGCAGATCTCATCTTCAGACCTCTTCCTGATCTCCATGGTGAGCAGTGGGCAGGGGGGTAGCTGGGCAGGATGGTGGGAAGTGAGTGCACTGGAGGCTGAGATCCTGTCCTTTATGCTGCTTTCAGATGGTTGCAAGTAAGTATCTGTATGATGAAGGTGAGGAAGAGGAGGTGTTCAACGACGAGTGGGGAGCAGCAGGGAAGGTGGATGTCCAGACCATGAACACACTGGAGATGAACTTCCTGAGCGCCATTGTAAGTGAAACTGTAACTGCTGCCAACTGTTTCACAGAGCAGGGGAAAAGAGGGAGTCTGGATTTCTGTTTTTCTCCCACATGCTCCCATTAAGGGATAGAGAAAGATGTGTCTGGGTGCTGGGTGACCTGCACTGACCTTTAACTGCTGTCCCGGCAGGACTGGAGTCTCTACACGGATCCTCGGGAGCTGTTTGAAGTGCTGAGCTGGCTGGAGGGACGGTAGGTGTCTAGGGTGGGGGTGATCCCTTTATCTGTATTGCAGCCTGGCTCTGCCCCTGCTTGGAGACGGCCCTGCTGCAGTGAAATAAGAGGCTGGGCCACCTTTGAGCCTTAGCTAGGCTCTGCAGCTCCTTTCTACAGAGCTTAAGCAGGGTCTTCTCCAAGCCTGCCTGGGCTGAAGCTGCTTTTGTGGGGAAGGTCCATATCGTGTCCATCATTCCTTTTTTTTTTTTTTTTTTTCCTTGCAGTGTGGCTGAAAAACAGGGCATGTGGCGTGGCTGGTTCACCTACACAGATCTGTGTGTCCTCATGGAGCAGTCCATGTGGCAGCATGTGCTGGGCCAGTTCTACCAGCAAGTGGTGAAGGTAATGGCATAGGAGAGCAGCTAATTGCAAGAAGATGGGACGCAGCAGGCTGTGGATTTGGAGCAGGACCCTCTTTTCCACTCTTTTCCAAGAGAACAGCATCTTGGTTTATTCTCTGTTGAAAAGGGAGGCTGTCAGAAGGTGCTGATTTGCAGCTGCACTGCCTGAGGCACTGCAGCCTGGTGCTGGGTAGTGTGCCCTGTGCCAGACCACAGTCCCATAAGTCATGGTGCAAGGACATGGTGGTGGCATGGAGGCAACTGGGTACCAGCTAGGGTCTTGAATGGGAACTTGGCTTTTAGCTGAGGCATTTTCGTTTGTGATATTTAGGTGCAGCTTGGGCAGGCTGTGTGCTGCCCACCATTACCAGTGTGGCTGCCTGCTCTCGGCATCCAGCCCTGGAGCTAGTGGTGCTTTTTCCTATCACGGCTGCTGGGTTGATCGTGGCCATGCTGCATCATGGCTGGGGGGGGGTGCTGCTGCTGGGGGTGTCTGGGCTAACATTTGGCTTCTCCCTAGCTGGCCTGCCTCCTGGGCGTGGTGTACCTGACGGGCTTCGCAGCCATCTTCGCCTCCATTGCCGTGGTGCACCGGTCTGTGTGCCTAAGGAGTGCCAGCACTACAGCCCCCCGGCCTGTGCTGTTCCCCGAGGAGGGGAGGTGCCAGCTGGATACCCAGGCAGCCCCAACCCCTAGCCAACCCCAGCCCGAGCTGCCCAATGTCTCCTCAGCCAGCTGCACCCGTTGCCTGGGGGAGAACGAGACGACCAAGGAGACCAAGGAGCCCCATCGTGGAGGTGTCACAGCGACTGCGCTCTACCTGTGGAGCAGCGTGATGACGGCCCTGTCCTACCCAAAGGCACCTGATCTGGCCCAACACAGGCACCTCCCACATGGTCCTTTCCGGAAAGTGCCCACTGCCTGTGAGAGATCCAACCGTACCGCCCCCAGCACAGCCCCCAGCCAGCCTGGCCCTTTTGGACTCGCCGTGCTCCCAGCCGCCCCGGTGCTGCACTGCCATGCTTGCTCAGCCACTGCGGGCCCCACATGGGATGCAGCCCCCAACCGTGAGGACTGGCTGGACCCCCTGGGGCTGAAGCAGTGCTTCCTGCATACTGCAATGGATCTCAGTAGAATCAAGAGCTTCATTCTTCCCAGCTAGGAATATAGAACAGCAGCCCCTTTCCCCTTCCCTTCTAGTGTGGCACAACTCACTTCCTTGCACTTCTGGGATCCCTGATCCCTGGAACTGCATGGGGCTGAAGGCCCCTGCATTACTTTCAAACCAGCACTTGTGTCCCCCCACCTAGGGCAGGGATGTTCTTCACTTAGGGCTGCTGGGACAGGTTGGCAGAGAGCTGGCTTGCTGGGGTGGGAACTTAATAGCTGGAGGGTAAATATGGGTTGCCTTTGGGCTGGGGTGCTTGTGCAAAGGAGGTATTGTACCTCTTCCTGTAGTGAGTGGTGTTGGACAGAGGTGGCATATGGGATGTTGGAGGCTGGGACTGTGTGTGCAGGGTGGAGTGGCTAAGGCAGTGACCCCAATGAGAAGGTGGGGTGCCTGGGGTACAGGAGAGGAGGTTGAAGGAGGTGGGAGTGAGCTGTTTTTACACTGGGGGGCTGTTAGGCCACTTCTTGGAACTTGCAAGAGTGACACCAAGCAGGTACCCCAATGTGGCTGTGCCCCACTGGGCTTGGTGAGGATGAGGTGGGGTTAGGGCTGAACTTCCTTATCCTGCTTGTGTTGGGTGTTTTGAATCTGGGGTGCTCTGTGACCCCATTTCAAACCCTAGCTGTCCATGTCTGTGAGAAAATAGTGCCTGACTGCTCCTCAGAGTGGGAAGAAGGCACCTTGTCTTGCTGACCAGGCCAGCTCATCATGCCCCTTCTTTTTACTGTGGATTTTACACCTGTTTTTCACTCTTTTGTAGATGCAAATCTCTTCCAATAAAAGTAGTTCTTGCAGTGTGCCTGCCTCGTCCTGCTGAGCTGCTCCATACTGGCAGCTGTGCCTTGCTCCTTGCTGTGCAAGACAAACCCTAGGTGCTGCCGGTGAGCCCAGGAGACCTGCAAGGCCCGTCCTGCAGTCTCTCCTGACAGGAGGGATATCAGGTCTGGTGCAGGCAGGGACAACAGGACAGAGGAGGATCCCCATCCTTGGGAATGCGGGGAATGCATGTTCTCTTCACTGCTCTTTGCTCTCCAAAGCCTTACCTGTTAATGAGTGAGCCTTGAGCAGCACAGGCTTGACCAGGTCACTGACACAGCTGCCTCTGCCCCGTGACAAAAACACGAGCATCCCTGTCCAGCCAAGCAGGCAGCTCCTGTCCCTGGCATCCTTCTCCAGTGGCAGGATTCAGTATGCTCCTAGGAGAATAGGGGATATAATAGACCCCCACTGGAGACCAGTCTGGACCAGGAGAGCAGCAGATGCCCCTGCAGATGCTGGGGTGAAACAAGCATGAGCAGGGCATACCGAAGCTGGAGGATGCTGCTGGTGGGAGTAGTCTAAACACATGGAAGAAGAGGTGTCAAGGCTGTGGCCTACCCAGTGCTTGCCCACAGAGGCAGTGATAGGATCCAGGCTGTGGGTAGTTGGCATTGTAATAGTGTCTGATGGCCTGCTTGTGGCTGCCTGTCACCTGGCTCTCATGGTGACAAACCAAGGTGACACTTACATTCCTGGCCACAAAGGCAGATAACTAACCAACTCAAGTTAATGGCTAACCCTGGGGCAGCTCCTGCAGAAGGTGGAAGTTCAGCCGTGTGAGGATTTGGGAGGAGCTCTTGGGGGGTGGGAGCCTGCCCACCCTCTGCACCAAAAACTGGGAGCAGTGTGGGGAAGGCAGCAGCATGAATGGGGGCCGTGGCAGAGCACCTGGAGCTGGGAGCCCCATGCTTACATCCTGCTCCTCCCAGAAGATGTGCTCCTGGATGATGAGCTGCTGCTTAGCCCTTCAGGTAAGGGGGGACCACGGTGAGCAGCCAGAGAGATGGGATGATGAGGAGAGAGCTGGGATCTCAGATTGTAGGGCAGGGGCTGCATCCTGCCAGGCAAAGGGTGTGTAGGGCTCTGGTCAGTGTGGCTGGGAGAGGAGTGGGCAGTAGTGAGTGCTACCCAGGTGGTGTCAGTGGGCATCCACCCTCTCAGGGGGCCTGGGCATAGGGAGCTGCAGCTCTGGGTGCTGCAAGGAGTTGTGACTGCTCCATCTCTTCCTTGCACAGCACCTGGCTGTGCAGACCTCCTTGCTCTGCATCTTCCACCTCCTCCTGCTGCCCACCCTGCCCCAGGAGCCTCCTCATGCCCACACCACCAGCAAGCTGCTGGCACGAAGCCTCTTTGCCTGCGGTATCTCCACAGTGCTGCAGACCACCCTGGGGAGCCGGTGAGCAAGTGGGAAGGGGCACAAAGAAAACCTCTTCGTGCTGCATCTCTGCACAGTTGTCACAGATGTCTCCTCCCTCTCACACGCACCTCTAGAAAAACTCTCCCTCCAGCTCCTCACTGCCTTGCTCCAACATCATACACAGCTCCTTCACACCATCTGATGCCTGTGCTGCCCACATAGGCTGGGTATGGGATTCAGCAAAGCCTCTGACATCTGCATCCACTTCATGTGCTGTCACTTGGGATGTACTAGGGCACATGTAGAATATGGGGTAATCTCCTGCTGCTTTGGGGTTCTTATCTGCTTCCCTTCCTACCCCTGTTCCTCTGGCAGCCTGTGCTTTTGGAGCAGCCTTGTTTCCTTCCCTGTCCTTTCTCCCTAATGTGCCGCTGTTGTCCCCTTCTTCAGGTTGCCGCTGGTTCAAATCCCATCCTTTGAGTACCTGGTCCCTGCCATGGTGCTGAGCTCCCACCTGTCCCCTGGTGCCAGCACAGACAGGAATGGTAAGCACAGCCCTGGAGCCTGTGTCCCTTGGGGCCTGGGCCGTGCTGGTGCCAGGGGAATGGCAATGATGGTAGGTGGAGTAGGGATGAGGGGCAGCAAGGGGTCCTGCCTGCTGGCCCTTCTGGTGATGGTGCACAGCACCCTACTCACTCCTGAGTGCACTTGCAATGTACCTGGTCACCTCCCCAGGGCCAGGGCTTATGGGGATGGAGATGCTGGCACACTTCCCCTTCTGCAGCCAGCAGTCACCTTACTGCATCCTCTTGGACACAGCTCCAGGAGCCCAGGATCCATGCGTATCCCACTCTTCCAAAATTCCCTTCCAGGCACAGCCATGGCCAGTACATGCCTTGTACCTCATTGCAGAGACACAGGGAGCTGGGCTGACTCACTGCAGGAGGTGGGTGCTCCTGTGCTGGAATAGGGGTCCCTATCCTGCTCCATCAGCTTTCCACTTGTCACCCATATTCCTGCACCCCCAGACTCTTTTCCTGGGATTTGCCATGAAGAGAGTTGTGAAGGCAATGGGGATCATGATGCATGTCCACGTATATGTTTCTCTGTGCTTGGGGTGAGCAGAGCACATGAAACAAGGACTTGTTCCCTGCTGCTGGGGTGGTGGGAATGGGGCCAAGGGAAGGTGTTGGACTGCTCTCCATGTACCCTGCCCCACAGGTCCATCCTTTCCTCTTGCAGGTCTCTGGAGCAGTGCTGATCTCTGGGCTGATTCAGCTGGCACTGGGAGTGTCTGGCGTGTGTGGGTGGGCAGCGCGGCACTGCGGGCCCATGGTCCTGGCCCCCAGCCTCTCCATCATCGGGCTGTCCGCATACAAGGAAGCTGCTTTCTTCTGCTCCACCAGCTGGGGAGTAGCACTGCTGTATGTGAGCCCAGGGGCTGTAGTGGTGGGCAGCTCCTGGGCCTTTCTTTCACCAGCAGGACAGGGATGGGGCACCCTCACAGTGCATGGTGCACATTTGGGGCCCCATCACTGACTGTGATGCTGTGTGACCTGTGCCCACTCTCCTAGGCTCATGCTCCTCGCTGTCACCTTCTCCCAACACCTGCGGTCCTGCCGCCTGCCCTTCTGTGCCTGGCCCCATGCCTGGGAGGGCTCCACAGAGTATTCAGCTCCCACCCTGCGCACATTCTCGGTACTGTGGTTTGTCTGCTCTCTTCACTGTCACCAGGCTTCTCTCTCCAAGCCTGGCTCTTTGGTGTGGGCTTAGGTGAGACCTGGACCACAGGCAGGCATGAAAAGCTGTGGTGCAGTTCCCAGAACATGGATGCTTCTGGGGAAGCATTGGGGACCTAGGGTGTTGGAGCAGAACAGCTTGGGGTGCTTCCTACAAGGGCAAGGGGAGATGTGGCACGACTCCTCGGGAAATGTGACAGGACAAGGATGGGGTGCTAGCCAGGGCAGGCAGGGGAGGAGGGTCCCCTGCTGAGGGTCCCTTTTGCCTTGCAGGTACTGCTCCCATTTGCTGGTGTCTGCATTGTCTGTGCCATCCTCAGCTACTTCCACATTCCCTGGGAATCACTGGATGTGACCATGGGACAGTCCTGGGCCAACAGCACCTCCAATGCCCCTTGGATTCACATCCCCTATGCAGGTGGGGGGCAGCAAGGTTGAGTGCATACATCCAGATTTGGACAGGATTTCTATCACCTGTCCCTTCTCCCTCTGCTGCAGGAGCGTGGAGGTGGCCGCTGCTCACAGCCCGGGCGCTGGCAGTGGGCATTGCCATGGCCATGGGCTGCAGCATGAACTCCGTGGGCTGCTACGTGCTGTGCGGGAGGCTGCTGCGAGCCCCCCGGCTGCCCCCTCACGCCTGTAACCGGGGGCTGTGCATGGAAGGGCTGGGCAGCCTCCTGGCGGGACTGCTGGGCAGCGCGGGGGGCACGGCCTCCAGCATTGCAAACACCTGTGCTGTTGGCCTCACGCAGGTGTGCCAAAGCAGGGGGACATGGGCTGGCAAGGGAGGGGGAGGCAGTCGAGCAGGTGTACGGGACTCGTAATTGCCAGGCTGTCACCGAGCCAGTGCTGGGAAAGGCGGGTGTGTGTAGCAGAAGGGGATGGGAGACAGAGCAGGGGGTGATGCTACTCATGCTCACTCTCCCACTCTTCTTTCCCAGGCTGGCTCTCATCGCTCAGTGCAAGTAAGCGCCCTGCTGTGCATGCTGCTGGGCCTGTCCCCGAGGCTGGCAGGGCTCCTCACCCATGTGCCACTGGCAGTTCACGGTGGGTACCCCACCCTGCCCCTTGCTGCAGCGTCTGCAGCCTGCCTGGCACCTCCTGACTCCTGCCCCTCGCAGGAGGGGTGCTTTGTGTAACCTACGCCGTGGCTGTGGGCACGGGGATCTCCTACTTCCAGTACACAGACATTGACTCAGGGAGGAACATCTTCATTGTTGGCTTTGCCATGTTCATGGCACTGCTGGTACCGCGCTGGTTCGGCACGGCTCTGGCTCCCCTGGCCACAGGTATGAGGGACATTCCCCAGGCAAGGCAAAGCCTTGAGTCCCATGGCATGGTGAGCACACATCTCCAGTGTTCTGGGAGCCTGGGTCAGCTCATGGCAGCAGGAAGCTCCCTCTTCAATCCCTAATTCTGCCATGGCTGCTCATGCCCCTTTTCCCTGGCTGGGCTGGGACCTCCTGGCTGATTCTGGCACTGTCCCTGCAGGCTGGGTGCCACTGGACCTCCTCTTCCTCTCCCTGTTTATGGTCCCTGTCTTCTTAACTGGCTTCTTGTCATTTTTTCTGGACAACACAGTCTCAGGTGAGGAGCTGCCCTAGGTGCTCTGCATACGCCCTGCTCTGAGGACTGGATCTGTCCATGGGGCAAACCACCACCTCTGCCTCCAGGCAGTCCTACTGAGGGTGCTGGGGCTGGTGTGGGCTAGGAAGAAGGGACTCCCATTTCACTGCCTACCTTCCTGCTTGCAGGAACACTGGAGGAACGAGGACTGCTTTCTGAGCAGCCATGGAAAGCCAGAGCTGGAGACTGTCACCTCCACGGAGAGAGAGGGGAAGCCCGCCAAGCATATAAGCTCCCTGCTGGGCTAAGGAGGCTGCTGCCATCTTCCTGCAATGCCTTTCTATGCTGCTTCCTCTGCCCAAGGAGTGAGGAAGAGGAGGAGGGCAGCTGTGCCACTGAGGAGGAGACTGCTGGCCCGGGGGAAGGGACACACCTGCTCCCCAAACCCAGCTCTGGGGACCTGCAGCCAGCAATAAGACCAAGCCAGACAGACATGCCTGCATGGCACACTGTGGCCTGACCCTGTCATCTGGGGGTGCCTCGTGTGAAAACAGGGCTGTGCCCTCAAGGCAGCTTGTGAGCCACATTGCTCCTCCTTTCTGAAGCCCTCCAGGACTGAGCTTCCACCCTCCTAACACAAACCTAATTTCCCTGCTTGAGAGCAAGATATAAAAACCTTCAACTAACTTTGCCTTTTCCAGGGGTTTTCTTTCCAGATGGGATTTACCTAGGGGCTCCCCTGTTGCCCTGAGGACTGTGACAGAAGGGCAGGGCCACCTGGTGCCACTGCAGCTGAGGATGTGGGTACCTGTAAAATCCACCATCACCCTGTGGATGTGACATGGGGAGGGTTCAGTGCTTTGGCCAACCCCAAAGGACTGTCACTGTGGCTATGCTCACCTGCTGGCACTGTGCTCAGGAAGACTGGCTGTCCTGCTGTGTCCCAGTTGTGCCTATGGCCCCTTGATGCCCATGGCACCAGGTATATACCAATGCTCTGGCACTCCAGGGTGCTCCAGGCTGGGAGTGCAACTCAGGTCAGTTTCCCAAACAATGAACATCCTTTCACCTACAGTCAGATAGTGCCAGTAGTGCTCACCATATAAATACCCCCATGGTATTGCTCTTGTGACTACACTAGCTGATAGTGGATTTCCCTGAAGAAGAACATCTCCCTCCACCTGGTCCCACGGTGAAACACCCAAAGGTGGATGCAGGGTGGGAGGGATGAGGTGGCACTCTGTGTACAGATCCCTAGGTGTGAGCACTCTTTCCCCAGCCCCCTGTGACCCCCACAGCTGTACACAGCAGGATAATGCCCAGCTCATCCTCATCTAACCAGCATTCCCACCTGACCTTAAATTTCAGCTATGCCCGAAGTCCAGCTGGGTCCTGCACCCCAAGGCCGATCACGCAAGCTAGTCTGTCCTGCACTGCAAAGTCCTTGCCTACTCCCACGTTCCCTGATTCCCTGTCAGGATGCAAACCCTGTGCACTGACCACACTGCCCTGGGAGGTGGCTGCAGCCTGCATGCTGGGGAGAGGGGCGAGTGGAGGGGTGTGTGCAAAGAGCGTAAGTGGGAGACTCAGGGGCAGTGTGTGAGCCCAGCCTGGATGGCCTCAATGCACGGCGTGCTGGTGGGGGATCACAGTCAGAGAATGGGTGATGAGGTTTGGAAATCAGTGCCTGCGGTTAGCGTGGACCTCAGTGTGGAGGGAACTGGGGGTGTGTGGTGTGCCAAGCTGGCACAATGCTGCTCTGTGCGCAGGCATGGAGACAGCGGCACCCGCAGCCCCAGCCATGCAGGGCTCACTGTGCTGCAGCAGCTGAGTCCCGCACCCCTGGCAGGGCAGCGCGGCGGGTGCGTGCCCTGCCCGTGCCTGCCCCGGCACCCTGGGGCTCAGGGACAGACCTGGGCCAAGGAACACGAGGAGCCCAGCGCTGCCCCTCCGGCTGCTCAGGGCTCTGTACCCAGCTGGGCACTTGTGCCAGGACACTTCGCAGCAGAATAAAGCCCTAAAGCATTTCGGTCCCCATCAGCATCTCGGCCGTGGCACTCGCTGCGACAACCGCGGCCGCTCTAGAGGGGCAGCCAGCTCGGCTC
>NW_005054298.1:14125376-14128044 GCF_000277835.1 Geospiza fortis | reverse complement strand
CGGTGTCCGTGCGGGCAGGGCTCGCCTGGAGCGCGGGGATGGGATGCCCCAGCAGGAGGAGGGTGCAGCACCCAGCTCCCCGCCCGGTGCCGGCGGGGCAGCCTCACTGCTCATTTGGGCGTAGATATCTTGCCGTGTTAGCGCCAGCAAGCGGCGGATAACCCGGGGAGGCAGCAGTTCCACTACTGTGCGCCTGCTGGAGCATCTGGGGTGCTTCTTGTGAGCTGCGGCCGGACCTGCCCTGCAGCAAGCTCCCAAAACACACGCCCCAGCTCTGCTGCTTGCATGTGTGACCAGAGCTGGCTGAGTATCCTCACTTCTGTGCTGTCAGGTCACAAATGGGCCAGCCGGGACTGCCGGTCCCTTGAGGCCACCCCAGGGACCAGGTCTGCCTGGGTGGGGGTTGAGGCAGAGACCTGGTTGCTCTCTTGCAGATGGAGAGCTCTGAGGAGCTGGAAAGCAGCCTCCTGACCCAACCCTGGGCTTCTGTTTGCTTTGGTGAGTCCAGTTTTCTTGCCAAAGTGTGCTTCAGGGATACTGGCTATATCCTGCTGATCTCTGACCTCAGCAGTGTGTGGTACGAGAGTGCAGATACCGAGGCTGTGGGACAAAGGTCCAAGGTGAGTATCTGAAAAGGCCAGGGGCCTCTTTTTCTCCTCCCAGCAGCTGACATTCCAGCATAAATTCTTAGTGACACAATGGCTGCTGGATCTGACTGGGCTCGGGTGCAAATGCCCAGCCTGGGAAGTCCCTGTGCGGCTCTGCTCAAGCCCTGTCACCCCCCTTGGCCAAACACCCTTCTCCTGGGAGAGTGGGCCACTCTGTTTAGCATGCCTGGGGCAGCCAGGTGGGTCTGCATACAGAGGCTGGCACAGTCTCTTCACTTGCGGGCTGGATGGGCAGCTGGTTTCCCCAGGGTCAATGTACTAAAGAGGAGCTTGAAACAAGGCTGCCTTCTACTCATGACAGAGAGATTCTGTTCACATTCATAGCTAGTAGTCTCTCATGGGGCATCCTGTCAGCTTGGCCCCCAAAAATGCATGGAGCTGTGCCTCATCTCCTCAGCCCATGTGCCCAGGCCCTTCATGTGCCATTGGAGTGGCATGTCCCTGTGTCACATAATGCTGAGTGGCTGGTGGCAGGAGGGATGGGCAGATGGCTGCAGCCATCCCCCAGCTCTGGCAGATTGTCCCGCTGTGGGCTCTCAGCCAGGCTATGGTGCTTGTGGTGGCATGCAGGACAGATGTGCTAGTGCAGACTGTTGCAGCCTGCCCATCCTGGACTGGCAGGACAGGGGAGTCTTCCCAGCATGGCTGACTTGGGAGAATCAGTGAGGAATGTCATGTCAGCTGGAAGCCAAGGCCCAGGAGTGGCTTTTTGCACTGGAACATGCAGTAGTTTATCTCCTTTGGTGCTGGGATTTCTGCTGGTTTTTCCCCAGTGCTGTGCTGTGCCCCCTAACCTTGCCTTTTCCCAGGAGCTGAACAAGCGGCTGACTGTCCACGTGTCCTCCTTCCTGAACCACTTGTGCAGCTTGATGTGCCCCTTGCTGGCAGGGCAGCCAGGTGCTGCTGCTGCCTTCTCCTGCCACCGCTCTGCCAGTGGCCTCAGGCTGCACGTGAAAAGCGAGCTGTCAGGACTGCCCTTCTACTGGGACTTCCACTGCTGCCCGGCTCCCTTGGACATGGTGAGCAAAGCTGCAGAGAGTTCAGGGAGGGGACTGGCCAAAATGAGGGATTATTTCCTTAGGCTTAGAGGCTTTTAGAATAGTCTCAAGCCATGCTGGTGACTGTAGGTTGCCTGACTCTGCCTTCTGCCTCTCCCAAGGCTTACTGTCCCCATTTCTTCCCATTGAGGCTTTGGTTTGTGCCATGCAGTTACACAGGGATGGCCCAGCACATGCTGCTGCTGGGGCATAAGTGAAATGTCCTTGTGAGAGCCCATCTAGAATTCTGCATCCGAGTATGGGGTGTTTGGCACAAGAGGAACATTGACATGTTAGAGGGGGGCCAGAGGAAAGCCACAAAGATGATGAGGGCTGGAGCTCCTCTCCTACAAAGACAGGTTGCAAGAGATGGGATTGTTTGGCACGGAGAAGAGAAGGCTCTAGAGACACCTCGTTGAAGCCTTCCAGTACTTGAAGAGGGCTTATTAAAAAGAGGGAAAACAGCTTTTTACGTGGGCAGATTGTGATAGGACAAGGGGAAATGTTTTTCAACTATAAGAGGAGACGTTTAGATTTACTACTAGAAAAAAAGTCTTCGTGATGAGGCACTGGAACAGGTTGCCCAGAGAAGTTATGGATGTTCCATTCCTGAAAGTGTTCAAGAGCAGGTTGGATGGGGCTTTGAGCAACCTGATCTAGTGAGTTATATCAAAAACCCCTTCCAAAGCAAACCTTTAGATAATTCTATGTCCAGTGTGGGGTGATGCCCTGCCAGCACTCTCTGTAGAGCAGAGTGATGCTGTTCTCTTTAGGAGCAAGCCATGAAGCAGGGCACAGAGCAGCGGGTACCCCCAAATGGCCCGCAGGTGGAATTAGAGCGGATTCTCCTGGCTTTTAGGGGTTTGCTGTTTCACGGGCGCGTTGCGTTTGCAGAGGCAGCCCTTGCGGACCCCTGCAGGTGGGGCTCCCCCGGGCCCTGCGTCCCTGCGCGCACAAGAGGGC
>NW_005054298.1:14121211-14125298 GCF_000277835.1 Geospiza fortis | reverse complement strand
AGCCGGGCTCCCCAGCTGCTGCGGGGGCTGCTCTCACCGTCAGGGTTGAACAGGTAATCGGGGTCCTGGCTTGGCTTAGCCCGGGAGCTTGATGTCCCTCCTCGGGCAAGACGCACAGAGGCTGAGCTGAGAAGGTGCTAAGCCCCTGTTCCTGGCTGCTCTTCTGCTTTATCTTGGACACACACTGGATCTCTGCAAGACACCAGGGAGGTGGGAAGCAGTTGAGGTGCTCAGTGTGGCTGGTGTGGATGCAGTGAAGGGAACCAACTCTGCCCCAGCCAGGGGCTTGAGGGAGGCATAGAGCCTACCTGGCTTGGCCTATCCCACCTCTGCTGCAGGTGGTGCACTCCAAGTGCTCCAGTGGGTAATGGCCGTCACCTCTGGGCTCATATCTGGGGCTGAGCAAAGCACAGAGCCCACTGTGGGGTTGCCATAGCAGTGAGAATGCTTCGGGAGCAATGCTGGGTTTGCTGTCCTCTCACCCGTGGGCTCAGCCTGGCAACAGAAACAAGGGGCACGATAGGTTGGGGGATCTCAAATACCCTTCCAGAGACTGAAGGAGCTGATAGGAGAGAGGCTGCTTTGTGTGCTTTGGTGCCTGGGCTCTGAGACAGAGGACATGCCTAGGGCTCTGCGTGGGGCTTGTGTGGTGTAAGCTTTGAGGGCATACTGCAATGGGGGCTGCAATGGGGAGCATGCACAAGTCCTGCCTGTTGAGATCTCTTTTGCTTTTCATCTTACTTCCCTGGGAGTGCCTCTCCTGTTTATCAAGCCACAGTTTGACACCTTGGATCTTTCTGGTTTTTCACCCAGCCATGCCTGTTTCCGGCGTAGGAACATGCCATGAGGTGTGCAGAGCCATGGGGAGGGTGTGGGTGGCACGTGGCGGGCTCTCTGTTGCACCCCAGGTAGTGGGTGAAGCACTGCCTGTCCCTGCACTCTGTTTCCATCAGGCTCTCCCACCTAAGCTCTCTCCTGCTGCAGCCTCAGCTGAGAAAGGATGGGGCTGGGATGGAGGGATGTGTCTCACAACATCTGGCCTGCCTTCTCCCAGCTCACTGGACTTGTGTGAGATGTGGGGTATTTTGTGGAGCCCTGTGTGACCTGGACTGCAGCTCCTGCTAGGACCTTGCTGGGTGCCCTGCTCTGACCACTCTGTGGACAGCTGTGTGCCTTCCTGGACCTGGACCTTTCCTAGAGCACCCCTCTTCCATTGTAGGTGTCCCGTCACCTCGTGCGGCCCCTGATCCAGATGAACCTGGTGCTGCAGTGCCAGGTGCAAGAGCTGATTTCCCTGCTGCTCCAGAAGGATGCTGAGATTGAAGATTACAGGGACAGCGGGGCCACTCTCAGCAGAGGTGAGGAGGGATGCCTGGGGCAGGGAGCAAGTTTCCTCCTTAGCACTGGGCTGGCGTGCTTTGCTCCCTCTGGCTGTCACCCAGCCTGGCTTGTGTTTCATGTTTAGCTAAGCCAGCAGCACAGCAGTAGCCAGAAGGCTGGAGCAGCCTCTGGGGTGCGCTGGGGGAGGAGCAGCCCTTGACCGATAGCTGTAGGAGTTGGGGAGTGGCCAAGGGGCTCTCCAGTACTCTGAGAGCACCTGGCTGGTCCCCAGGAGCCAGTGGGGAAGCCTCAAGGGCTGGCCCTGCAGTGGTGTCAGGCTCTCTTCCCAAGTGCAGTAGCTCACTGAGTGCTTGGACAGCACCCAGGGGCTCCGGGCTCCCCCAAATGTGGGCAGTGCAGCCGTGCTCATGGGCCCTCCTCCAGTGCCCAGCCCACTTTGTCATCGGGGTGATGGGCAGACAGTAGCCCCCCTGGGTAGGACATGGGGCAGGGGGTGCCACCCTGGGGGGTGGTTTGTTCCCCACCTATGGAGGTTGGCTAGGTGCTGTTTTTTGGGTCATCCCTTGCTACTGCCATGCTTGTCCTGCTGCCACAGGTGATACCTGCACTTCTGCAGGAACATGGTGCCCTGAGCACGCAGAGACTAATGGGGGTCAGCCCGGGCTTGTGTATCACATCCAGGAAGATATTGTGGTCCAGACCCTGTCCCATGACTGGTGGCCCCTCCACAGGAGCCTGGGTCTGCCCTGTAGGTGCACTAGAGCTGCACTGGCCAGCTGCACTTCCCTCTATCCTGCTGCATGCGATCTCTGCAGGGCTTGGAGCAGCCTGGACAACCTGTCTTGGGTCCAGGGACTGATGCTGGTGAGCGGCTGGTCTCTCTTGTCCCTTAGTTGGTGCAGGGCAGAAAGCTGGGAGGAAGCATTGCACCCTAGTGGCTGTGCAAATCCAGCCGGCTGCTTCTCCAGTCCACATCTTAGCAACAATGTGGAAAAACTAGTGTTTTGGATAAGGTGCAGAGCAGAATATAACAGGGGTTTGTCCCTATTCTGCAAGAGGAGGACACAGGCTGGCTCACCCCTTCAGATGAGCAGCTGGACAAGCAGTGCCCTGTCCCACAGACTCAGCTTGTTCCAGCTGGAAGGTCTGGGAATGGTGTTGAGCATGTCCTGCCACTGTTCCCTACTCCTCAATGCAGAAGTGCTGGGACAAGTGTGGATGGACTATTGGCTCTGCCTGGCTACTGTCTGCTTCAGCAGGCTCAGCCATGATTTTCCAACTTCCTTGTGGTCCTTGCACCTTCTGCTAACCAGGTGATGTGTCCTTAGCCCAAGAGGCCTTGCTGGTGTTTTCTGCTGATTCTGGGCTTTTCCCTTGCAGCATCCTCACCCCATGGTCAGGGAAAGGGGAAGCTGTGGTGGGAGGTCTGGCCCAAGCTGCCCAGGCTGATCTGTGTCTCCCTTGTAGACCGCCTGCGGACAGAGCCCTTCCGGGAGGAGGTGTTTCAGCAGAACTTCGTGGCTGAGGTAAGGGATGGTGCAAGTCCTCTCTCCTTTGCCCAAGGGGTGGTTTCATCAGCAGCTGCAGTGTGAGGTGTGCCAGGCTGCATGGGAGCACTGATGGGGATAGCTAGACTTGCCTAAAGAGGGGTCATGCCCTCTAGCTCTCCCATGGCCTCTTTGTGTCCTTGCACCTCACCTCTAGGGCTAGCAGAGCTGGGAACAGGCCTGACGTGGCTGGATGGGAACTGCCTGGTTGCTGGGAGCTGCCAGAGGTGCTTCACAGGAGTGTGCCATCACTGGGGCATATTCACCATATTCACCTGCCTCCCAGACTTGATCTAGACCCAAACACTGCTGCTGATGGCAGGCAGGGGTCAAGTGAATGAGGAGAAGCCATTTCTTTTTAGTTCACCTGTTGCTTTTAGAGGTGATTTTGCAGTGACACATTGTGGGGACAAGAGCTTTCCAGCATGTTATCCATGCTCTGCCTATCACTGTCCCCTTGGCACACTCAGCTCTAAAATCAGACATGTGCTTTGGAGAAACTGGGACTGGAAGGAGAGAGTCTTTGATCCTTTTGCATTACTGGAAGTTATCGCAGAAGCACTAAAATGATTCAGACTGATGTGTCAGGGTCAGAAGTGCTTGATGTCCATTGATGCAAAAGGACTTGGGACGTTTCTGTGTGTTCCTGTGCTCGCTGTGAAGGCACAGGAATGGGGGCAGTGGTACCTGCTGAGGACCAGGCAGTCAGCCAGGGTGCCAGTGGTATCACACGGGCTTTGGGAGGATGGTGCGTTATGAGATGAGGTGATGTTCTTTTGCAGCCAACAATAGATGATCTAAAGAGTTTCTGAAAATTGGAGATGATCCCTCTTTTATATGTGAGGCATTGCATCCAGTGCAGGCAACTTTCCCTTGGCTTATGAAGGATAGAGATGAATTCACTGCTGGACTGCAACTTGAAGGTTGCCTAGGGACCAGTGATCATGACCAGATTACATTCACCCTGGGCACAGAAAGGACATTCCTAAGCAGTAATTTATATCCTTCATGCCTTGAAAGAGCTAATTTCCCAAAGCAGGGGGAAAATTATGAGTGAAATCAGCTCAGAGGAAACATTTAGATAGAAAAATGTGAATGAAAATGGTGAGCTCTTTCAGAAGAATTTCAGAAGCCACAAAAAGCCACAATTCCACAATCAAGAAAGAGGGCAGCGCTGGCCCAGAGCCCGTTCTGGTTCA
>NW_005054298.1:14118766-14121201 GCF_000277835.1 Geospiza fortis | reverse complement strand
GAAGGCAGCAATTAGAAATAAAAGAGCAGTTTATAACAAATGGGAGAGCGGGAGTAGATAGCAATCAATATAAATTAGAAATTATGAAGTGTAGAAAATGGGTAACAGAAGCTAAAGACATCAGGGAAAAATCATGGCGATGAACAGAAGGAAAGGCTTTTATTTAGTGTAGCAGGAGAAAACCCCAAGCTCCCAGCAATAGCATAAGCTTATTAGCAGACAGAGGTGGTAAAATGATTTATACTGGACCAGACATGGCAGAAGCAGTCAATAAATGTTTCAGTGCTGTAGCTGGAAGGGTGCAGGCAGATGTGCCAGGATAGGGGGGATGGTGAAGTGTCTTTGTAGAAGAGTCATCTGAACAACATCTGCTAAAGATGAACATCAGGCTTGAAATTCAGAGTCCTCCAAGAGCTGGTCAGGTCTGGGCCGTGGGGGAAGGTGCAGAGTGGGCAGGAGGGGGGTGAGGCAGAGCCTGGCAAAAGCAGCTGGTGTGGAGCACATCTGGCACAGGCTGACATGATGTGATGGTGGTTGGTCCTGTGTGTCCTGAGAACAGTCCAGGAGCAGTGTCTTGGAGCCAGATAGGGAATGGAGGGCTCTGGGAGATGCTGCCCCTCTGCATCCTCTGGTAGCCAGGTCTGAGCCCTGGCTGCAGGGGAGAGGCTGGTGGAAGGATGCAGTTGTGCACTTGGTCTGCTGGGAGGGTGTGTGTTTTCTCTGCATTCATCCCATTCTTTATAAGCCAGCTGATGATGCCATCCTGCAGCAATGAGCTGTGAGATGCAAACAGCTGCTGCCTTTGGTTTGAATGTGGTACCCCGTTGTTCCTCCTGATGCCTCCTAGGTTTTGTGTTAGTGAGAAACACCAAAAATGCCTTTTCAGCTCTTCACCACTAAAACTGGCTCTTCACCCCAGTCTCTCCTCTCATTTCTTGTGGCAGAAAGGTCGCCTGGGTGACCTCATTGTCTCTGTGCAGTAACTTCAGAGCCTCCAGGCAATTTAACACTCTGTTTGTCAGCTCCTAAAAGGAGCAGCACAAGGAGCTGGGGTCCCTCAGGACGTGCTGTGGGGAGCTGGGAATGCACTGAGCATCTCTCATGTCTAGGTTTTCTAAAAGATGCTGGACAATCAGCACAGAGTGACAGGAATGAACTGAGTTCTGGGGAGAGAGCCTGGCATTGAGGGACTTGGAAGGGAAGAGCTCTCTTTAATCTTCCAGAGAGCACTGGAGCACAAGCCAGGCACTGGGACACAGAGCCAGGGAATTTCAAGTTAGAATGGAAGCGCTTGGGTTTGCTCCTGCCAGTGACTGGGGCATGCTCCCAAGGGCAGTGGTTGATCCTCCATCTCTTAATGTCTCCCAAAGTGGGCTAGGAGCCTGCCTGGAAGAAAACCAAGTTGCTGGGTTTGGTCTTGGGATGTGCATGGTTGAACATCAGTGGGCAGGAGGTCAAGAAGAGAGATCTATTGGTCCTTCCAGTATCTCCATCTGTGAAATGGGGTTGCAGGTTGTGGATGTTTGGTTGTGGTAAGCACCTCTGGGCTGGAAAAGGATTGTGAGGATGTGGTACAGGGCTGGATGTGGGCAGGTGCTCCACAGCTTTGCTCACTTCCCAGATATTTGCTGTATCCCGCATGGAGAGGAAAGGACCTGTCAGTTCCCCAGGGCAAGCTACAGAGCCTCTCAGCTTAGGCATGCCCTTTATCTGGGCTTGTGTGCACTTGGCTGTCCAGGGCATTTTAACTAACCATGGGGAGTTTTCCAGCAAAGCCCTGGTAATATTTATACGTTTAGGAAATGATGCTTTCACACACACAGTTTTTGGCAAGGGTTCACTGCTGAGCAACTGCCTGGGCTTGAGCAGAGCTGGAAAGAGAGCAGTGGCTGTGCACAAGCCGAGGCGAAGCTGGTGGCTTTTATTGGCAAGCCCAGGGGTTCACACCATTAGGGGAAGGAGAAGGCGGCTGCTTCAGGGCTCGGTGCTTCAGGGCTTCCCCAGCACCATTCCCAGCAGTCTAGGACTCAGCAGGCTGGGGATGTTTTGTCCCCTGGTGTCCCTCTGGGTTACAGAAATGGCCCCACAGGGCAGGGTGGGGTGGCCACCCGTGGGTTTTGAGGGCTTGCTCCAGCTTGGCTACGGTCAGTGTTTCATGACACAGCTTATTCCAGAGTCTGCACTCCGACTGAGAGGGAGAAGGGTGAGCAGTTCCTGCAGCGCCGTGCCCCCTGCTCTGAGGAGGGCAGGGACAGGTACACCGAGGACAAGCTCACGGATGCCATCAGTGCAAATATAGCCCCCGTGCCCCAGGATGCTCTGCCCTGTGTATTTTTATCTGCTGTGGCTGGGCGGGGGCAGCTGCTCCGCACCTCCGCAAGCGGAGCGCAGGACCTCGGCAAACAGGACGCGGCGGGTTCACGGCTCGACCCCGG
>NW_005054298.1:14117810-14118567 GCF_000277835.1 Geospiza fortis | reverse complement strand
AGGCCAGTGCCACAGCAGGTCCAGCCGGGCACCTGGCTGCTGCTCACTGCCTGCCTCCAGCAGCCGCTCTCTCCTTTTTAACAGGAACTAAAAATAAGCCCTGGGTAGTGGAGTGGCCTGCGTGTTTTGCAGGGTGGGGATGGCATCCCTCAAACCCACGCCAGCTCAGGGCAGTGGAGAGGAAGCAGCCCTTTGGCTCCTTCAGACGAGGGATGTTTGTAATTAGTGCAAGGTAGCTGTGGCTTTGCAGCTGTGACTGGGCCAGAGTGGGGCGATGGCATGTGTGTGACATGGACTGCATGCACACAGGGTATACGGCTTGGGAGAACGTGCTGGGGGTGCTCTGCTGGGCTGGGCCCCTTGGCGTGGGGCTGGGGAAGGAGCTGTGGCCACAGTGCTGTTGCTGTCAGGTCTAAGTGGTGCAAAATTTGCACAGCCCTGAGCAGGTTGCCTCTGGGCAGAGGTGGCAGCATGGGGCTGGCTTGTGGGGCAGCTTGGATGAGCAGAGCAAGCTCTTGTGTGCTGCCAAGCATTTGTGCTGTGAGCCCCATGGGTGATGGTGTCTTGTTCTGGACTTGGGCCACCTGGGTGGTTCTTGCTTCATTCCTGAGCAAGCTTTGGTCACATCATCCCATCACTGCCCTGGGGTCTCAGTTGCACACTGGAAATGCAGTGGGCCATGGCTGTGCTGAGCAGAGTGGGGCACCCACTGCCCTGCAGACGTGGTCTCAAGGAGCTGCGCACTGCTGCAAGCAGG
>NW_005054298.1:14110261-14117798 GCF_000277835.1 Geospiza fortis | reverse complement strand
TATACTCAGTGTGAGCACATGTACCAGAGCAGGAGTGTGAGAGCAGCACTAGGAGTGTGCATGCTGCTACTGATGGGAACAAGAAGCACAGTGCCACATCTGCTGGCTGAAGAGGACAGGGGACAGGGGCTAGCACTTAGTGTCCACAGTGGTGCACCTGGGGAGACGCACTGGTGGTCACATCACAGTGTGGGTGCTGACCACCAGCTGGGCACAGCCCCCTGCAGTGTTTGCCATAGAGGCCCGTGGTGGTCGGTGTTGCGGTGTTATTTATTTATTTGCTGAGGCCCCATCAGGTGAGGGGCACCCAGCCAGGCTGCACTTTTGGGGCTGCCACTGGCAGCCCCAGGCCGCTTGCACAAGCAGTGAGTCAGTGCAGCTACATGCTGCTAAAACCAGACTTGGCACAGGCACCCCAGAGCAGCAGTCTGCCCGAAAGTGCCCAGACCACGGGCAAGCAGTGAGTCCCCAGCTGCTGGACCAGGGCTAGGCTGGCTGTGATTGCTCCAGCCCTTGCCTCTGCCAGGGATGTGGATGCTGTCCCAAGAGCCCTGAGGGGTTGTTCCGTCTGGGGATTTGGGGGTTTCAGAGCCCAGCCCCGTGGCTGTGGCTGTGCCGCTGTAGAGAGGAGTGGCACCTGGACCAGGTACAGGCAGCTGTCTGCTTGGTCCCAGCCCGCTTCGGCCCAGCATCACCCACTGGTTTATTTGGGGATGGAGGGATGGACAAGCACCATCACAGCCACCCTCCCTGGGGTGCTGCACAGCCCTTGTCTGGGACGTGTGGTCTGGCATGTATAGAGAGCCCTCCTTTGCAGTCGGGGTGCTCCTCATCCTCTCCATGCCATGCCATGCCATGCCATGCTGTGCTGTACCATGCACAGCTGTGCCGCACTCTGCTGTGGTGTGCCAGGTTGTGCCATGCTGTGCCATGCACTGCAGGCAGCAAGAGGGGCGTCACAGATCTTCTGGCAGAAGGGGCCAGACCCTGCTCCTGCGGGAGAGGCCCCAGCCTGTGCTTGGGCACTGGCTGTGCAGTGCTGCTGAGGAACAGCTCAGCTCGGGGGATGATTGATCTCGTGTCAGCAGGCGGTGGTTTGAGCCAGTGCCAGGCCTCAGCTCAAATGGGAGCATTGAAGGGGGAGAGCCCCTTCCCCCTCCTGAAAGCAGAGCAGCCATCCCCCTGCCACCAGCCCCGGCTCTGCTCCCACATGTTGGCCATTATCGGCCCCGCAGCTGCAGGCAGTGCCCAGCCCTGGGAGCGCCAGGGGCAGCAGGGAGCACAGATGTGTCTGGGGTCCCAGCCCCACCACGCTGGGCTCTGTGGCTGTGTTTGGGCTAGAGGAGGGCAAAGGGGACATGCAGGGGTGGTTGGCAGGGGAGAAGGTGTGGAGCATGGTCTGCCCCTCACCACTGTGCCTTGCAGCCACCTGTCCCAGCTCAGGGTATGGCAGCAGCTCCTGGAAGCAAAGGATCTTTTGGGAAGGAAAGTAGGGTAGACTTTGATGAGGCACTAAAGGCATTGCTCTGTGTTAGCAAGGGATGTGGCAGCAGCTCTGTTCCCAGCTGATGGGGTTTGGACTGGGGTGTTGCCATCCCCGCTGTCTCCAGGGGCAGAGGAACAGTGCTGCCTGCAGGCCTGGTGCTGCCCTCCGCAGCTCCTAGCACCCTTCTGTGCTTGAAATGTCAGGTTTTTTCACCATGTCCCTGTGTGTCCTGAGCCCTTCACTAGCTTCCTCCATACCCACAGCTGCATCCCTTCTCCAGTGGCATCCGCTGGCAGCTTTAATTGATGTTTCTGAAAGCTGATCCCTCCCTATCCCATGGGCCAAAGCCTCTGTAGCCTCCCCCAGTTATGCCAGCCCATGCAGAGGTGATACTGAACAGCTGAGACATCTGGGCAGACAGCAGCACCTGGGAATGGGTTGCTCTGCACCCCAGGGGATGCAGCCATCGGATTCCTGAGTCTGCCTGCTCCCACTCTGCCTGGACCTTTGCACTCTAGGTATCTGTGTAAGGAAACAGGGCCATTCATGTATTTCTCTCTCTATTTATACCTCTCCCTTTCCGTATTTAGTGTGTGCGCAGGCAGAGGGGGCAGCAAATGCCGGGGCCACTGATGTTCTTGGCTCCAGCACTGGCTGGAATTTCGTCCTGGAATGTATCCTGAAACGCTCTGAAAACACGAATAAATCTCTGTGTGTTGTGTGCATGTGTGTACACAAACACATAGACAACGTATAGACATGGAGCCATATAGGGCATTTGTGAGCTGTGCTATTTAAAGGAAGCAGTAGTTAGAGGGTTCTCAGAGAGGCAAACACCTCTGGATCAAAGGGATGCAGGGTGCTCTGCTAGTGACCAGGCATCTGAGAAGGTAGCTGGCACTCGCTTTGTCCTCTCCAGGGAGCTGAAGCCACCCTGTTGGTGACATGCCCAAAGTAGCACGCCCTTCAAGCACCAAGCAGTGCTCTGATCCCATGGTGCCTACATTTGATTGAGATCTCTGCTTCCTGGCCTCCAGCCTCTCAGTGAGAGCCCCAGAGAACCAGCCTCTGTGCTGTTAATAGAGGCTGCAGAGCCTGATCGGGAGCTGGATGATGTTAGGCAAAGATATCAACCCCTCTGTGGCACGGGGTGGGCTTCCAGAGCATCAGGGGTTGTCTCCTGAACATCAACTAGTGCTCACAGCTCTTGAGGAGAGATCGTATGGGAAAGGAGGAAATAAATGCTGGGTAACAGGTCCCAAGTAGGTGCTGAACTGGGCATCTCCTTGGGATGCTTCAGCATCTGCTGGTCATGGCTGTCTGGGAATGACAATGAAAAGGAGAAAAAAAAATTTGGTACCAGATCCCAAACAGGATGCTTGGCCATGCCAGTTCTTCAGGAGGTGCTGGCAGCTGCCTTGCTGTGGATCCTGGATGAGGCCCTGTTGGGAGCACCAGTGGGTCTCCCAGCACCTTTTGGGCAGGAAACAGGCATCCTTTTTTTAGCCCAGCTCAGGGTCACGGTGGCTTCTTTTCTTCTGGATGCTGAAAAACCTGATATCTTGGGCTGAAAATGCCCACGTTTGGTCTCTGGCCAAAGGCGATATGTTTGTGGGTGGGGGAAATTGGAGCAAATTCCTGCTGTGAGTCCTGCACGTGTGCGCGGGTGTGCGGATAGGGGAAATATAGTTTTCCTTTTGAAAAAAAAGCCATGCTTATTTTTATACAGAACTCCAGAAGGCCTGAAGGTGGAAACTTCATCTGTCAGCAGCTTTCACAGGGGAGCGGGTCCCTGCCTGAGTTTGGGGGGAAACCACAGCTGGGTGTTAATGGGACTGTTAATGAATTAATGTTGGCTGCTGGGGGCCAGCGGGGAACCTGGCTCAGTGCAGCCGGAGCACATGGAGCCCTGCCCGCACGTGGGCTCCAGCACAGCTGCAGAAAGCCCCAGCTCTGGGAGCCGTGCACTTGGGGAGGTGTGAGTCTCTTCAGGCATGCCTCGCTCTCTGGGTTGTGGAAACACTTGGAAATGTGGCCACATTGCCTGGGGGAGAGGGTCCTACACGCGGGAGTGTGGGTGTGCTACCTGTGGGCATCTGCTGCTTGGGCTGGTGATACCATTTAAGGCTGGGTCTATTCAGCTGCTGAAACCAAACCTTTACAGCAATTCAAAGTGAAGTGAAATCCCCCCAGGTTTATTTATGGGCTGGAAGCCTGTGTTGGTCAGTCAGTGCAATGCCTGTAGCAGCACTGGTCTCTGCACAGCGCTGCCTATCTGCGGCCCTTCTCAGGGTTATTTCTTTCTCCCCAAAATGTGGAGGAGCACCTATGTGAATGCAATAAGCACAGCCATGCCCCATGCTGTGGACTTAGCAGTACCTTTGCAGACTTTTCACAGCTGGCTTGCTGGGAGAAGCTCTAGAGGACAACGAGGAGGTCAAGGAGGTCATGGTAACGTGCTCACTTGATGCCGAAACGATAGCATGCAGTGAGGCTGAGAAATAGCATTGTGTCCTGCTTGGACTGGAAATCAGAGGGGAAAATGCAGAAACCATCTGGGAAAGAGAGAGTAAATTCTTTTCTGTAGACTTCTCCTCCTGTGTCCTTCAGGCTCTGTGAGTGAGATCTCAGCCTGTGGTGTCTCGGCAAACTTGTGGCATCTCCTGGAATTTCTCCCTCCAGTATCAGACTCCTGGTGAAGCAATGGGAAAGACTGGCCATCCTGAGGGACAGATGACTGTGCAGATGACAATGCCAAAGAAAGGATGGCCATGCTGAGGAAGGAAAGACTACACCAAGGAAGGGATAGCTATACTGGAGAAGTGAAGACCATACTGAAGTAGAAATGACTACTCCCAGCATGGGACTGTGGATGGACTGGTTCCCCAGCAGAAGATGCTGTTATGGATGGAGAGAGAAAGAGACAGAGCCTCCTTCTCGGCTGAGAGGAAGGCTGAAATAGCCTGAGCCCTTGGGAACTCTGCTTGCTTCCTGGGGATACTGTGCTTGATGCAGTGGCCGCTTGGTTAGACAGACTCTCATCTCAGTAAGGAAACCTCTCTGGGCATTTGGACCCGGTACCTTTCCTGGGACTTTGTGCTGGTTCTTCATAATCAATCTCCAAGTATGTAGCCAACATCTGCTATCCAGCACCAAGCCCAGACAGTGGCACTCAGGGCCTGGAGAGGGCAGTGGCTGGGCCCTCTGGCAGGACTGCTCTTTGCAAGGGTGGGCTGTACACAACTTGCTCCCCAGCACTGGAGAAGGTCCTTCAGAGGAACCCAAATTCCAGCTTGGAGGGACTCTGAGGCGCTTCTGTGCCCAGCTGCCTGCTCTTGCAGTCCAGCTCTGGCTCCGCTGGGCCTAGAGCCCTTCCCAACCCTATCTTAGACAGACGGATATCCCAAAACCCACTGGTCCCAGGGGCTCCCACTCTGGGTCCCTCTGGCTGAATGAGGTGGTGTGCTTGTGCCCAGACTGTCCCCTCCTGTGACTGTACAGTACACACAGCTAAATATATGTCCGTGCAGATACAGGAACTCAGAGGGGCTGAGTGATGCTCCTTTTCTATACCTCTTTTCATGGGGAGAGTTAATGAGATTCATGTCATTAAAGGGCTGATGTTTTGTGGGATGGGAACCTTTTAAACGGGATGTGTCCTGGCTTAGTCATGGCAAATATTTACCAAAAAAAAAAAAAGAAAAAAAAGAGAAAGAGGAAAAAAAAAAGGGACATACCATATAAAATTAGAGCTCTGAAAATAGTATTTAGACCAAGTGAGAGAGAGGAACCTAAAACAGAAAATACAGCCCAGTCTGTTCAGGAGTCAGGGGAAGAGAGAGTGGGGAGGCGGGGGAAAGCCAGAGATAAAACGAGAGAAACCTCGGCAGTAAAAACAGCATCTTGGTAAATAGACTATTAAAAAAATTCTGACCCGCTTTATGGCTTTCTTGGCTGCCGTTCAGCTGTGCTGCCCTGGCCGGCACGGAGGGAAGGTAGCAGGAGCCGGCGTCTGTGTGGATGCTCAGAGCCCCGGGACGCGGCTTCCCCCCACCCCCGCCCCGGAGCAGCCGCACAGGGCGTTAAATTTAGCCACATAATGATGGCCCTGAGGAGGCAGCCTTTTGTAGCCACACTATAATTACTGCCTCGCTTATAAATTTTATTTTTCTTATTATGTTTCCTCCTCCTCCTCTGCTGGGGAAGGGGTGGAGGGGTCTCCCACACCCCTGTCAAACCCACAGCTCTCTGGAGAGAAGGGGGTACCATGGGATATAGGGGAAGGTGAGCATGACTGCCCAAACCCTGAGCTGCTCTCCTGCCCCAATACAGGGCTCAGCCCTGCCTTTGGGGTGGGCGAGCTGTGGAGCTGAGCCCAGTTTGGTAGGGTTCCTAAAGCGTGGGTGTCCTGACCCCCCCGATACCTAGTCTCACCCTCTCAGGCTGCTTCGGAGATGGACTTGTGCAGGCAGGACCAGGGGATCTCTGGTGGGGCTGCGAGCCCATGTCACAGCCAGGGTTGTAGGGGATGCAAGGAGAGGCCGTCTGGCCCTGCTTGGCAAGTCACGGGCTCCAGCCCTGCTGCTGGCAGAGGTGGGAAAGGCGAGAAGGGCGAGGGGTGGCCAGGAGCGGGCAGAGGGTTTGGCTCCTCTCTGGGCCAGTGCAAGTGGGGGACAGCTTCAGGCCGGGCAAGAACGTGCCAGAAAAGGTCTCGTTCCCCTCTTGTTTTCCCAAAACAAAGGAAACAGCCTTGCATTGCTGGAAGTCGCGTGCTTGGGCTGTGCTAGCTTGTTATCATCCGATAACCTGGCGACCTGGGAGCTGCCCTGCTCCTCACCCGCCGAGCCTGCACTACGGGATGCAAACAGCTTCCGCATGAGCTGCCCTTTGCAGAGATCCGTTTTCCGCTTCCCGGGCTGGGGGGGACAGAGGTGGGGGCACATGATGGCCCTGGCTGGCCCCAGGCTCACCATGTGCCACATGCCTGGGAGGAGATCTGCCCCTGCAGGTGATGATGGATGGTGAGGGCAGAGGAAATGCAGAGATAGCAAGTGCCTTGGCATGGCCCAGGTGCTACCATCCCATGTGAAACATGCAAGGAGATCTGCGACTCTGCTGTATTTTGCTTTGTCCCATGCAAATTCCCTGAGAGCACCGTGGCCAGGCTTTGCTGTGGAGCAGGATGGGCAGTGTGCAGGGCTAGGGGTGGCAGGGGTCCCTTGGGGCATGCAGCAATGCCTTCAGGGAAAGAACCCTTGCAAACTGCCAAGGAAGGCTGTCCAGCACCAGGACTGCCTGCTTTCCCTTCTCCTAGGCTCTTGCTCTGGGGAGGATGCAGTGATGCCAAGCTGCCCTAGGGACTTTGATGGGACTGGTGGTCACAGTGGTGTTCATCTATCGCTGTGGGCACAAGTGTGGGAGAGCATCTCCATACACAGCAGGGCTGTGTATGGGGCACGTGCAGAGCCACAGCAGTCTCACCCAGCTGTGCCCAGGGGAGCCGGCTCATCCCAAAGCAGCCCCTTTCTCCTGCCCTGTGCTACAACGGCTCTGTTCAGCACAACGATGACCTGAGGCAACCTCCATCCCTTGCTCAAGTACCCGTTTCAGGGCAGGTAGGACAATACTAAATCAACTCCTTTAAAGCCTCCTGACCTGCAGCCCCACAGACGTGCCGGTCTCCATCCCTCCCTCATCTCCTGCGGGCACGCTGGGGTCTGGTGCTCTGGCCAGCTGCCCGGGCACGGGGCTGCCTCTGCTGCTGGCCAGCAAGCTCCTGGCCTGGCTGGGGCTGTGCCCTCACCCTCCACCCCACTGCGGGGTCCGTGGCTTGCGCCAGGCGCCAGGGATTCAGCACCGAGGTGGTCGCAGGAGTCCCCAGGGACAGCAGCCACCACCTCACTGGTGGTGGCTTGGGAGCCTGGAGAGCGCTGTGGAGCAAGAGACAAAGTGCCCTTTCAGCCTAGGCCCTGGAAGGGTGTCTGTGTGTGTGTGCAGAGGGTAATGCCTTCGGCCCTGGGGAAAGGAGAGGAGAGGAGAGGAGAGGAGAGG
>NW_005054298.1:14092717-14110197 GCF_000277835.1 Geospiza fortis | reverse complement strand
GAGAGGAGAGGAGAGGAGAGGAGAGGAGAGGAGAGGAGAGGAGAGGAGAGGAGAGGAGAGGGCATGGGCTGGCTCTGTCCCCACGGGGAGCCATCCCTGCACGTGTGCCTGTGCATGTGCTTGCGTGTGCCTCTGTGTGCAGGAGGCTTATGCATTTCCGTCTTGGTGTATTTACATACGTCATGTGTGTATCTTACTCATCACTGTGTTTTTCTTTCCTTGTTCTTGGGTCTTTCCCCCACCCCCGCCATGGATCTATAATTCTTATGGCATTTTATTCTTTGCTTTTATTTTTTTTTTTTTTGTCCAAATCTACAGTTTTGGAAGTTGCTGCCTCCTTAGGAAAATAAACTGTATTTTTAGTGCCTGTCTGCAGAGCTACTGATGCTGCCTGCCCCTGCTCATCACTTACTCACTACTTGTTTAAGCTTTTTTTTACCCCTTTGCTTCGTGCTGGGATGTGGGGGCAGCCAGCAGTGTGCTGGGGCTGAGCAGCATGGCAGGAGCACGCCAGAGTTGTCAATGAGTGAAAGGCAGCTCCAATCTGGCCTTTATTGAGGTCTGGGTTTGCGTAGCTCTGGAGCGGCCTGCCCTGTAATCAGTCAGCCACCAGAGTTGGCCAGCCTTGTAATAAAGTAGCTCTATATTTATTTGTTCTGTTTATATGCTGCTCTGTAATAAGTTGGGAGTCTTCCCCACTCTCCCCATTTTCTTTGGGAAGTTCCTCTGGGTCTCCGAGGGGATCTGCCATCCTGTGTGCAGTGGATGCTTGGGGCCCTGCATCCTGCCAGCTGTTCTGGCCACATATGGGCCGTGTGCCTCCAGTTCCGTGTGCCCCATACACCCCAATGTCCAACTGTTCCCAACCTCTCCCCAGCATTCCAGCCCCATTCCCCAGTGCAGAGAGCCACCCTGGTACCCCACATCTCCCCATGGCCCCTTCTCCTCCATCCCCGTTGCCCCTAGCGCTGCCTCTGTGAGTCCCCCTCCCTCCCTCTCTATTTCAACCTTGGGTCTTTTTATAATACATTCATTAAAGGGAGCTCAGTTGCCCTTTCCCCAGTGAGGCTGGAACACTGACAGCCTGTTCACCCGTGTGTCTGTAATTAAACTCAATCTCTGGGTGAATACAACAATGTGACTGCACAGAATAATTCCTGGAGATCCTGACGCCGAGGAGGAGTGTGGCCTGTAAGCAGCCCATTCACGCCTGGCTTTCTATAAATACTTTACTATGTGGCATTAAGAAAACTTCAAGCCCTTTCTCCCCCCTTCTTTTTTTTTTTTTTTTTTATTAGTGCTACATAATATAGTAATTGTGTGACTAGAAGGTCCCCCCTGTGCCTGCCCGGGTTCACAGGCCTGGGTGTGACCTTGCGCCGAGCACAGGAGCCATGCCCAGGGGCTGCTGTGCCCAGGGACCTGCCAGCCTCACCAAGGGATGCAGGTGGCCTGCAGAATCCTCCATCCCAGAGCTCTGCCAGGATAAAAGGCTTACATCCCTAAAAAGCCCTTCCCAGTGGTGTCCCTGCTGGCAGCAGTGCTTGGCCGATACATGTTCTGTGGTCCTGGGAGCTGTGGCTGCTGGAGGGAGGCACTGATGGATATTGGGGAGGAGGGATGAAGCCTCTAAACTTGTCCCACAAAAGCTGCCCAGTGCCTCTGGAAGCCCTTGGGCAGGGTCTGCATCTGGTGGTGCAGAGTAGAGTGCCAGGAGAATTTCAAGTATCTCCCATCTCCTCCATCTCTCACCCTGCTTTGCTGCTGAAGTTCCCCTGCATGGCTCCCCACCTCCCCTACTTTATTTATTTTATTTATTTATTTTGTGGGACAGCCCAAACTGCCCCCTCAGCCCCAGCACTAGGGGCTTGGATCCCAAAGGAGGAACAGCCCGGCGGCATTTGCATCCCCATCACTGGCACGCTGCTGCAGATTGGATGCCCTGGATGTCAGAGCCGCGGAGATGTGGCCGCGGTGGGTGACAGGGACGCGGCAGATGCTCTGCACCTCGGGCACTGCATCCCGCATCCACAGCACTGCATCTCTGCACCTCGGGCACTGCATCCCGCATCCACAGCACTGCATCTCTGCACCTCGGGCACTGCATCCCGCATCCACAGCACTGCATCTCTGCACCTCGGGCACTGCATCCTGCGGGTCCAGCACTGCCCCTCTGCACCTCGGGCACTGCATCCCGCATCCACAGCACTGCCCCTCTGCACCTCGGGCACTGCATCCCGCATCCACAGCACTGCATCTCTGCACCTCGGGCACTGCATCCCGCATCCACAGCACTGCCCCTCTGCACCTCAGGCACTGCATCCCGCATCCACAGCGCCGCATCTCTGTGTCCCAGGCACTGCATCCCGCATCCCCAGCACTGCATCTCTGTGTCCCTGGCATTGCATCACCCTGGCTGCAGCCTCTGTGACAGGGATGCTTGAAGGCAGCAGGGCTGGTACCCACATTGTGCTGTCACCCTGGTCAGTGGTGCAGCAGGAGCTGAGCAGGCTCATGCAGCCAAGGAGCTTCCCCCATCACTACAGCATCAGCCCCGTGTGGGTTAGCCCTCTGCCCAAATGCAGGGGTGTGCCTGCAGCTGGTCTTGCCCTGGTCTCCCTGCTCCAGAGGTCCCTCCATGCTTACTTTTCTCAGGTCAAATGAATCAGGGCAGATGAGTGAGGTTAGGCTCCAAATTCGGGGTTCTTGGCCTGTTTTTTCCTTTAGGAAGGCTACAAGAAGTGAAAGGTGTTGGTGGGAGCAGCAGAGAGCTGGGGTCCCAGCTCCCCAGCCCCTGCTGGGGCAAGGCAAGAAGGACTGGAGCCAGCTGAGTGCTGCCCAGCACAGTGTGGGTAACAAACAGCATCAGTGGCCACAGCACACCTCCTCTCATTATTTATTGCTTACTCCTCAGAAAGGGCCTCTGTTTCCCTATTTATGATTTTGCTGCAAAATCTGTTGTTAGAGAGATCAGAAATTTTGCTTAAACCTCAGCTCTTGAAGTGATGGTACTGCTCCACTGACCATGCTCATCCAGTGCTGGCCCTTTCATTCCAGCTGGGATCAGCAGTTATTCTCTCAGACATCAACACCACTGTGGGCTGTTGTCATCCAAAGAAAAGACCTTTATCCATTTCCCCTCTTCAGCCTTTCACTTGTCACTTTGATAGCTCATCTTCAAGCTGCCTCCAAGTTCAGGGGTACCACCAGGGTCTCCCCACAGCCAGGTCTCCTGCCTCTGCCCATAGTGAGGGCTTCGGCTTCTGGGAAGCTCTGGCAAAGCTTCCTGAGACCTGCACAGTGGTCTGTCCCATGCAGCTCCACAGAGATGTCCCTCTGCTCTGGAGGCTTCCAATGGGCTCAGGTCTCAGCAGAGCTGCACAGCGAGAGCCAGGGTGCCCTGCCCCAGGCTCCTTTCTGTGCCAGCCTGTCTGTGCAGCTCCCAGTGCTGCTGCCTCCCCTGCCTTTTACTTATGTGTTTTTACGGCTCAGAGGGAGCCGTCCTGCCCCAATTCCCCGCATGCTCCTAATTTCATAGTTCTCTCCATATATCCATATATATCCATATGGCATTTGATACAGGTTTTATGGGCATTTCCATACATTTTACAGACACAGCCATTACAGAGCCAGGTTTCACCCGAGAAACCTCAGGGGAGCAGAGCACTGAATCGCCTTAGTCTTGGCCCCAGAACAAGGCTCTCTTCTCTCCCTTGCCGGGGCTGCCGCTATCAGCGCTGCAGAGGGCTGGGGGATGGCTTGGGGCTGGTGTGCCAGCCTTGAGAGCCAGGATGCTGCCTCAGCCTCATCCATCCTGCTTCCTGCAGCCTCATGTGCAAGCCCCAGGGCTGTCATTCTGCCCTTTGCTCCCTCTGCAGATGGGTGCTGCTGGCAAGGGACAGCTTTGAATTCAGGACCACAGTCCGTATGGCTGGGTTGCCAGTATCCAGCCTGTGTACCTGTACATCCAGCTGGCTGTGGGGACTGGAAGCCCCTGGCTGTGGTGCAGAGAGTGATGCCATCCCAGCTCTCGGGGCAGGGACACCAGTGCATGAGGCTCTGAACTGCAGCTGCTGCAGTGCATGCAGAACATCCAACCTCTGACACAGGGGCTTCTGGCTGCTGGAGGGGCAGAAAACCCACCCAGCAGCTCTCTGCACATATTTTGGCCTGCTACAGAGGCTGCCATCACTGCTGTAATGCCCAGCACTGCACAGGGACTGATTGTGTTCCCAACACGAGGGAAGAAGGCTTGGATCTTGTTTAAAAAGGAGTAGGGTGACATGTGTCTTCATCTTCACCACAGCCAAACCCTAGAGCAGCCTGAAGTGCAAATCTGAGGCATCACCATGACATTGTCTCTAGGTGCTGGGCTGTTGAGCACTGTCTGCAGGGGAAGATGGACTGGGACAAGTGCATGCAGGGTTGCATGCACCTAGCACCCCTTAGCACTCCCACAACCTATGGCTACTTGACAGGGGCAAACATAGCAGCATCTGGCCTCAGTTCAGGACCCCAGCTCTCCTGGCCTCGTGATGGACTGATGGGATAAGGAATTTTCCACCCTGCGTGTGAATTCCCATTTGCAGGACAAATGCCCACTCCCACCCAGCACTGCCTCAAGGACTGCTCCTTGATGCTCAGCCATCCTAAACACGGCTGTGGCATCATCCAGTCTAGCCCTGCATGTGAGCAGTGCCCTGGATCAGCTATTAATAGCAGCTCCCCTCTCCCCTTTCGAGGGCTGGTGGGAGTCCAGGGTACATCCCACTCTCTTTTCTTGAACAGATCCTGAAAGCAGTAACCATTTGTGGCTTCCCTGGCCAGCATGTCTTTCCTTGGCCTCCAGCATGTTCTATTTTCTGTGCTGTTTACTGTTCTTCTGTGGGCTGTCAGGTTTCCATGCTGGGGAAAGGCTTGTAAATGGGGGGGTGGGCAGTGAGTCCGGCTGGAGTGGCTACGGGAAGGCAGGGATGGAGGAGCACAGACATGGCCTTTATCACATTCTAGGGGATGTGTGCCTCATAAATCCAACCCAGGCAGATAGGGGATAAATCATCCCAGCTGGGACACTGGTGGTTACCCATGGTTAGAAATTAACTTTGTGTTGGATGGCTCCCAGGCTGTGGGATGGGAAGGGAAGGCTGCTCTGGGCAGTGTGCCTCCTGCCTGGACAGCCCTGGAACCAGGCTGCAGGCAGGCAAGGAGATGCCCACTGATCTGGCCCAGGCAGGCAGAGCTGGTGGGCACAATTAAAGCCAGAGTGATGAAGCAAACAAGCTGGGATGGATACTGTGGATGAACCTGTGCTCTGGGTGATGATGCTCTGGCATTCACTCTGAGCTGCCTGGACTTTGGCACTTTGATGAGTGTCTGTAGCCACTGCACTCATCGTCATGGGGCTGCAGCACACTGGGCACTAGGACTGGTCTATATGGGAGGGGACAGGGACCCCAGGTGGGAGGGAAGGCAGTAGGGTGTGCTTGCAGGGACTGTCACCTTTCCCCCCAGTTTTGGCAGAAATGGAAGTTGCATCTGGTGTCACAGGGACTTCCAGGCTGGGGCAGTCTCTGGCCTGGCTCTGTGCCTCTGAGGGTGGGAGGAGGCAGTGAAACCCACAGACCCTATTTCACTTTCCATCTCCAGCTGCAGCATCCTTCTAGCCCCAGTTCCCCTTTCTCCCGTTCCTAGTGTTCCCTGTCCAGCTCCATGAACATCCCCAAACTCTACTATGTGTAGGGCCAAGGTTTCCATCACAGCTTTTTAGGTGTGCAACTACAGCAGCCTCTTCTTCTGGTCAGGTCAAGTGCCCACAGCTGGGACCGTGTCACTCTTGGAGTCTCAGAGCACCCACTGAGGAGGAAGAGGGGAAGGGGCAGGGGTGATGAGGACACCCCTCCTGCAGTGGGTCTCCAGGCATCTGCCTCCGCTCTCTCCTGGCCAGCTCTCTAATAGCTCCCCAGCTTTCCTTTCTAATGAGGCTCTAATTGGAAGCCGGTTGTGCTTCCCTTCCCCTCCTCTCAGAGCTCTCCAGTCCCAGTGCTGCAGGGTGATTAAGCTGAGGTTTTGGGTTTTTTTAATATGGCAGAATTATTTTGGAAGGGCCAGGATCGTTACATGACGGGCTTCTTGAAAAACCCCAGGCTTCGCCTTTCAGACGAAGCCTTTTCAAGTGGTTTTGCACAGTACACGTCTCTGGGCAGCGACCGTCTCGAACAGTTACTGTTAATTATAGATGCCTCTTTCCCGCTCGCCCATTACTCAAAGGATTTTTGTGTGTTTTAACAGTGTTTTACATCAGCCTGAATAAGACTCTATTCAGTATTTCCAAGAGCTGGAACTTGGGCATCCCCTGCTGTATGTGTCGTGCTCTCCTCCCCGCATCCCTGGGGCCAGGGACCGGGCAGGCGGCATGGGCACAAGCCTTCCTCCCGCTGCTGAGCCAGTGCATGCACTGCTCTGGATGCTCTGGATGCAGAGCTGTGCCTGCTGCATGCACACTCCCTTGGCGCCCTTCTGGCTATGTACGGCCTTGGGTCTGCATGCTCAGCTCCTTGGGCCACCTCCTGAATCCACCCTCCATCATCCTTACACATCATCCTTACACACTGAGCTCCACTGCCCGCTGGTGCAGGCTCAGACACACCATGTGCTCACATCCGTGTCGTCCTCTTTGCCCAGGGATTCAGAGTCAGCGACAGCCTCAGGAACAGTGGTCCCATCCTGGTCTCCTTGGAATGTGCAAGGTCATCTTCTCCTTGCTGAGTTCCAGGCCAGTGTGTTCCCCTTGCATTAACACAGTAGCTGAGGCTGCTCCCCAAGTCCTCCTCCATTGCCCAGCTATTCAACAGCAACTTATTGCAATAATGTCCTTGACAATGATCCTACCTCCCATGCCATCCCATTTGTACCCTCTGCCTGCAAAAGCCACCATTTATTCCAGCTTGCCTCCTGTGTTTTACCTTAGGTGTAGGCTGTGAGAACGGCTTGCATCTTCTCCCATGACACCCAAGCTGGCTTAGCCATCCTTCTTGTGGAAACATCTCATCCTAAGTATTTTCCCATTCCTACTGCAAACCCCAGATGATCAGCTGGTCATGCTGGTTCCTTCAGAGAGCTCTGGTGGGTTTGAGAGGGGTGATTTCCCAGTGCAGAGTGATGCTGTGCCTTCTCTCCAGCTGCAGGCTACTGGTGTTTCTGCACCTGAAGCATTTCCAGGTGAAGAACTGAGCTCTGGGTCTCCTCTGAGAGATGGGAATCCCCCCAGGCTGTGCTGAGCACTCCACAGAGAGGGCACAGACTTTTGGGCAGAGCCACCTGCCCAAATGCTGGGCAGCTAGGCTTGGCAGTGGGTGCCCCTGCCATGCTTGGGCAGTGCAGAAGTCTAGAAGGGTTGGAAGATAAGGAGCAGCACCAGGACTGTTCTGTTGACCAATTTCACAAGGCCAGAGGTGACAAGAGCTTCCCCTGGGTCCTCTGTGAGCTGCTGGCTGCTCCCCCAAGAAACCCTAAGTTGGAGGGAAAAAGTGGAACCTCATGCCCACCATCCATCCTCTTAAAGGCTTGAGTGGGGACTGGAGACAGTGTGGGGGCACTGTGGCATTGTTCAGGGAGAGCCCCTTTAGGGAAGGGGGGGATGCACCTTGTTTGGGCACCTCTGCAGCCCTTACCTCCTCCACCTCAGCATACAGGGCACTGTGGTCAGGCCCATTTATAAAGCTGGTAAATATATTGGCAGAGTTTGTGTCCCCTCCAAAGGTCAATATTTGTGCAGAGTTTAATTTTAACTTAACAAGCAGTTGTTTGCAGAGGCTGCCCTGTTTGTGTGTGTGTGTGTGTGTGTGTGTGTGTGTGTGTGTGTGTGTTTCCCCAGTGCTGGGTGCCCGTGGGGAGCAGTGTGAGTGCTGGGCTGTGTGCCCTGACTCACCGGGGTGCACGGGGGGTCGGTGACACTTCCCGCTCCCGCAGATGCTCCGGATGCAGGGGCAGCACTGTGTGGTACAGGAGATAAGGTCCAGGGTCTGTGGCCGAGTCTATAAATGCAACCCACAAACCTCTCCAGGAGGTGACAGTGGGCACCATGTGCCCTGTGAGGCTCACAGGGAACAGCAGCCAGTGGGGACAGTGGCTTTCCCAGCCTGTTCTGACCGGTGCTCTGGGCTTGCTACAACCGCACAGCCCCCAGCCTTGCCCCTTCTGAACCCGTGTGGCTTTTGTGGCTCTCATCCATGTTCTGGCAACATGGGTCTCCCAGCTGAGCACGTCGTTCAGGCTCTTCAGTATCACTGCCCATGGGGTTTTATACCCCCTGTCCACCCTCCCACCCCACCAGGTAAGGCAAACCCGCATCCCACATGCACCTGCAACACCTCCCCAAGGCTGGTGGCTCCTTTGGAGGTCTAGAGCTGAAGTGCTCCTGCGCTGGCAGGGAAGAAGGGAGAGGTTCTGGCCTGGTCTGTACCCAGACACCCAAGGCTTCTGTTTCTGCTACACCCAAAACTCCTCTAGCTGAGACCCCATGCTGTGCTTTACCCAGAGGCAGGTACCCTGTCTGGGCTTGGGGACTGGCTGTGACACTCATTCACTCCTTAGCATCTCACCCCTTGGAAGAGAGGCCGGGATCTCTCAGTGCCTGCGGTGCATCCTGGCATCCTGGGGCAGGATAGGTCAACAAGTTGGATCCAATACCTCCCCCCAGCCCATCTTGCTCACAGTACAGAATGTATTGTCTGTGGGAAATGGGAGAATAACAGTGGGAACAGCTCTGGCTTCAGGAGTTTTTCCAGCAGCCTAGAGGCAGGAAGGGGGGGTGCAGCTGGGGGAGAGGCAGCGAGGACAGAGCCCACCATCCCCGCAGTGTGGCTGCTGAGGCTCCGTGTTTTGCAGCCTGCCTTGTGGGCGCTGAGGTTTGGTTTCCTTCTCTCTACTCTTTTCCTCTTCCTCGCCAGGCCCTGGGGCTGCTGACTGACCTCAAAGGGAAAAGCAGGCTCCGAGGGACAGCAGCAGGGATGGGCAGGGGTAAACACGGGGCTGGGGCCGGCCAGGCAGTGGGTGATGGAGGTGAAGTCATGCCGTGACGTCAGGCCTGTGGCTTTGGGGACAGCCGTGGTTAGGCTGCTCAAGGAGGGGCGACTGTTTTCCTGCAGCTCCGCCACTTGCTCCTGGTGCCCGTCTAACTTATAAACTTTAATGGCCAGTTTAAAAGGTTCCTGCCATGGGCACCTTGTTGCCAGATTTAGGTTTTTAATTTGGAAACTTTCCCCTCTGTGGTCAGAGGAGGAAGGACTTGGGTCCGCTCAGGGCCAGTCATCAGGACACGCGGGTGCCAGAGAGACAGTCCAAAAGGACCGTGCTGCCGTCACTGCTGTCGGGACAGGGCTGGCCAGCACGGGGCAGACGGGCTGCAGGAGCCCCCTGCTCCCTTCCTGCTGCCCACATTTTGGTGGAATAAATTTAGCTCCTCCTCCACCGCTGGCTGGGGAGCACCGTCAGCTGCCACCTGCTCCTGATCAGCACAGTCCTGCCCCTCGGCCCCAGGGGTCGGCACAGCTCTGGGCTGTGTGGGCAGCATTCCCATCCTGCCGCCCTTGGAGACACCAGGGGCCCACAGGCCTCGGCTCACAGGGGTGAGCGTTGGGCTGCAGCCACGTTTGCTTCTGCAGTGCCAGCAGAGCTGGGGTTAGACAGAGCCGGGGTTAGACAGAGCTGGAGTTAGGTACGGAGATGGAACTGTGCGCAGAGTCATGCCTGGATGTACTGCTTGGCAGGAGGATGGGATGCAGGGCCAGCACTACGGGACACACTGAGGGCATGGCACTGCTGGTCTTCCTCCTCTTCCTCATGTCTCACCTTCCCCCAGCCCCTGCGAGGGGTGGCTTAGCAGAATCACATTTCCCTACTGCAAACTCGGCTCTCCTCTGCTTTCAAAGACTCAAGAAACCCTTGGAATGCCCAGGAGTTGTTGGGTACTGGGACACAGGTTGAGACCTAACCCTTGCATTCAACAAGGAAACCGGCCTATAAGCTTGATGGGAGCCTTCCCACAGTCTTTCCACCCAGCCCTGGGGAGAGCAGGGACATCTTAACCCCCCCCAGCTGCTGCCACTGGGGTTACTAACTGTAGGGTTCCAAGGAGTGACCATGGCTTGGCTGGGTTTCTCCTTGTCATCAGACTGGTGTGGTGGGCCTTGTCCATGTGTTCATGCTGTACAGGCTGGCTGTCTGAGAGCACTGCATGAGGGCTGGTCCTTCCAGTGCATGCTGGTGTGTCCATGCTGTGATGGGCTGGATCAGAGCCCACCCTGGAGCATCTTAGCTACTAGGAGGGTCCAGGACTTTGCTGGGGGTCTGGGGAGATTGATGGCAGACAAGATGGCTGGCTTGGCAAAAGCCTGCATCCCAGGGGTTGAACTTCCCCAGGGTGGGCACCCAGAGCACTATAAATAGCACATGAAGCCAGAGGAGCAGAGGAGTGGCCCTGGTTTACCAGCACTTTCATACCATGGCTTTCAAGTGGTTCCCCTGCCTCTTCCCCATGAGCCAGTGGCCCATCTGGGCCTCCAGCGCTGTGCCGCGTGCTCTGCGGCCGCTGGAGCTGGTGCCACATGCCAGCCCTGGGGCAGCCCTGCCTTTGCCAGCCCTGTAATTGATTCCTGCTCTCCTGCATGGGTGGAGGCTGCAGATGTGTACCCTGGTAGGAGGCAGTGGGCTGTGGGCACCAACTGCAGGAGCCAGCATGGGCAGAGTGAGGAGCAGCCCAGTCCTCGCCTTGGCTCTGAGGTTGACTTGAAGAACTGCCTTTTGAGCTTCCAGGTGTTTGAAGAGGTTCTCTGCGAACCTCAGTTCCTGGAGGCAGGGCATTTAGGGGAACCCTGTTACCCACTTAGGGGCTGCTGGAGGAGCTGGGGTACTATTTGGGATGATGGCCACTGATGGCAGTGCAAGGTGACTCTGTAGAGGTCCCTTGTTACTCCCCTGAGCCTGCAGAAAGACCTGGCCATGGTGATGGCAGGGGTTTAAGTTGAGGAGGATTTTGTAGCCTGGCACCATATAGGAGACAATATATTTGAGCATGTTATTGAGAATAAGGTTGCAGATAGATCAATTTTTAGACTGGAGGGTGATGGTGTTCCAGAAGAGAGGGACTGCAAACAGATGAGATTTTACATGAGCACAGAGCAGCTGGAATCAGATGTCCTTGCTACCTTGTTTTCCAGTGCTGCTGCTGACAGGTAGTGCTGAATGGAAGAAAATTCCTTAGAAAAATAGGGATGAAAATCGTGAGGCTTTTAAAAACACTGTATTTAGTCAAAGGGCATGGTTTTGCTGTCTGGAGATGGCAAGGGGTGGGTGAACCCTTCTGAGCAAGGCAAGCATGAATGGAGAGAGTGAGGTGATGAGTGGGCAGGGGGCTGGAAAAAGAAGCAGTTGTCAGAGCTGAGAAGGTCTTTGCTCCTCATTGCCCGAGGGGAAGTGGTGAAGCTCTGAGCATCTCCCAAAACAGGCTGGGATCTCCGCCCTTGGAAGTGAGCAACTTGGGCTGCAGTGGCTGAACCTGGCAGGACAGAGATGGAAGAGGCTACAGCAACAGGGGAAAATCTGCTTGCCCAGGTGGAGTGGCACAACGTGGGGCAGGGTTGGGGCCACAGCTCCCAGCTCTCCCAGCCCTCTGTGCCCCCCCAGGTAGCACCACAGGAACCCCATCCCTCTCTCCCAGGGCTGAAAGGGCGAAGGTGCCCTGACAGAGTGTTTTATTCGCAGCAGGTGCCTGAAATCCAACCGTGGTGGTGCAGTAATCCCTCCCCTCACCTGGAGATGAACCCAGCTTGAGAGACATGGCTGTGCAGGGTCAGGCCCTGCCGGTGTTGGGATTGCCCCTGCCATAAGCAGAGCGTGTCCCTGGCAGCCTGACGGGCTGGTCCTGCCGCGGGAGACAGGCGCGTAATGCCTGATTTCACAGCACTGGCATGCTCTGTTTGCTTGTGGCAATGATCTCTCCTGCCCTGTCCAACTCCAGCCCTTGGCCAGACCCCAGGCTGCAGCTCTGCCAGCTGGGATTAGGTACAAGATTTGGGCTAAAATGTCTTTGCTCTTGGCTGGAGCAATGTCAGAGGGGGGAAAGGTCAGCCTGCCATCTCTGGAGATGGAGTTCCTGCCCTGCCACCAACGCATGTGTGGCATTCCCCAGAACTGACTTCAGCCCTCACAGCCAGCACTGGGGCTTTGCAACCCCACATAAAAGAGGTGGAGGAAAGTAGAGATTCCTCCATCTCTCTGATGCTGAGGTTGACCATGAGATGGGCATAGGTCCCTGGGCTGTCTGGAACAAACCAAGGGAATACTTGTACAGGAGAGAATAACAGGAGTGGTCCATGCAGAAAGAGTCTCCCATTTGCTGTGTGCTCCCAAAGTGCTCCTTGCTGTGTCCAGCTTGTTCCAGCAAAGCCTTGTCTGAGAGCAGGAGCTGTGGAGTAGCAGCCCCTTGCCCTCGATGCCTCCAAGAACAGGACTGGGGATGGTTTGGCAGCAGATAAGCAGTGATGCCCTGTGGGATGGCTGGCAGCAGAGCAGGATCTGTGGCACCCTGGCAAGCTCCAGCCTTGGACTTACAGGAGCACTCTATCTGTGTCTCCCTATTGGATAGTGCTGACCCCAAGCCAAGGTTTCTTATCACCTCATGGCGAGGTGCACAGCCCTGAGCAGCCCTCCGTGTCCCTGCAATCTTGCCCTCTCTCAAAGTGCTGCTTCCTGCTTGTCAGCCTGGACCCCGGCTTTGTTGGCTGGGCTTGCTTAGCTTTGACAAAGTTTATAGTCCTGGAATGCAGAATGGCTGCTGGCCTCCCTCCAGCCTAAACATCCCCACCCCAGCGCGCGACAGGCGCTGATAAGGACGAGTGCCACAGCGGGCAGGTATCTCGTGCCCAGCCCGCGACCTCTCGGCCACACGGCCTTGAAGGTTGTCACGGTTGTCATCTGTCTCACGCGCATGTGTGTGTGAGCACGCGAGCTTCTCCCATCCCCAAGAAATGTTCTCCACATCCCTGGTTTTCTCTCCAGGCCAAACCCACATGCACGTTGCCCGAAACCGACTCCGAACAGACTCCTTTGATGAGCAGGGCTTAAATATATATTTGGCATTCCAGCGGCAGCGTGCCGAGCGTGGCCAAGGGTGTGAAAGTGTTTGCTTGACAAACTCCGGGGGCTCTCGCCTCTCTGCTGGCTCTGGGGATTTGCAGGAGAGAAATATCAAGGAATTTTTCACCTCTCTGTTTTGTTTTGTGTTTTTATTTTGTTTTCCTTCTGCGAGTGCATTTTTAGCTCTGGTGAAAAGTGCCTGATTGACAGTCACAGAGACTGAGTCCCCTCTCTTTGGGACAGCAGGAGCAAACACAGGAGAGGAAACAGCCCTGAGAGCCTTGCACTGAATGTGGGGGCTCCCATCTCCTTTCCACTGTCCCTGTCCCCTCCATGAGTCCAGTGCTGTCAGGGACTGATTTGGGTACCAGCAGGGTGGAGATGCCCCACATCCTAGGAGTCCCAGGCTGTGGTCTTCTCAGAGCTGGCTCTTTTGCAAAGACCCTCTCCCTGCTGAGGGCAGTGGGTTCCAGTCACCACTCAGCCGGCCTCAGAGAGCCCCAGCACCACATTGTGGGGACACCCGTGCCCGTTGCTGCACCGAGGATGTCCCGGCCAGTGTCCCCCCGTGCCGTGGCACCAGCCTGGGGTACGTGCTGCTCTCCAGGCGCCTTTGGGGTTGCAGAGGGTTTGTCACCTTGTGCCTGGGGGTGGGGAGATGCAACAAGTGGAGCAGAAGAGTGTCTCCGTGGGCAAGTTGCAGACGGACAGGTTGGTTGCTTGCAGCCCCCTAAAATGATGCATGGGAGGTGTTGGGGGCATGAAGTCAAAACCCTGAACTTCACCTGTCACTCAGCTCCTTCTGGGCTGTGGCCCATGATGGGGCAGGAAAGGCAGCTCCATCACCAATTTCCATGTGACACAGGATCCATGGAGGGGCTGGGATGTGCAGAGCAGACCAATGTGCAGAGCTGGAACTTGGATGTGAGCCCAGACATGTATCCTGCATGGGGAGGAGGAGGAGGAGGAAGGCAAATCTTCCTCATTAGTCCAGCTACTGCATCCCGCACCCATGGAAAATGGGGAGGGGAGTCCTGGGCAGTGGATTTGGTTTCAGGGCCCATGTCTGCAATGCCTGCCAGAGTAGACTGAGAACCTGGCTGACTCCTGGGGAGGGGGCTGAGGGGGCTGCATCTGTGTGTTCCCAGCTGTCCCCAGTGTAATCCTTTATGAAAGAGAACCCTCTGCCCTGCTGCATCCCCACTGTCAGGTCACAGTGCTGCCCGACCCTAAATCACCTGCCACTCCCAGCCTGATGGATCACCATGGAAAAAAGGGGTGCTGCCCCCAGACCAGCAGAGGGAAAGGGTTTGGGATCTGTGGGGCAGAGGTCCAGACTGTGGAGGCTGCAGAGCAGGGGTTAGGATGTTGGTAGTCTGTGGGGAGAGGCTCGGTGCCCAGGGACTGCAGGTCAGAGGTTGGTACCATTTTGCAGAGGGATTGGGCTGCTGTGAATTACAGCTGCTGAGAAGGGGATATGGAGGGACTGTGGAGCAGGGTTTGGGATCCTGAGGGGCCATGAGTTTAGGGGCAAGCTATGTCCCTGGGGTAAAGGCAGGCTTGGCTTGGGCTCCTCGAGGTTTCCTTCCTGGCCCACTGAAGAATCGCTGGCTTGTCTGAAGGATCATTGACCTGTGGATTTCCTGGGCAGCGAGTCCCTTTCATGTGGCCGCTTGCAAACTCTCATGACATCACCACGGGCTGCTCCTCCTGGAGACAAACCCAGTGCTTTTTAGGGTTTTGCCTCCCCCCCTCCCCAGCCTGTGTGTTTTGGCCAGGGGGGACCCGGCGAATCACGTCCAAGAGCAGCCACTCTGGCAGGGAGATGGTGCACAGGGCTGGGGGGCAGGGAGAGGGCAGAGTGTCCCCCCCCATTGAATAAACATGGGCTGGCCAGCGATGGAGGGGGCTTTTCCAGCCTGGACCACACCCCGGGGGGCTATTTTTGCCATGAATGAAAGGGCTGTGTGCTCACAGGGCAGGCTGGCCTCCTGCCGCCGCTGCTGCGCATGGAGAGCTCTCCTGACACTCAATCCTGGTGCCTGGCCGGGGACCAACATCTGCACTGAGCACAGCTGGGCACTGCCCCTGGGACACCTGGGCACCTGGAACAGCTGGGCACTGCCTGGAGGGACACCTGGGCACCTGGCACTGCCCGTGGGACATCTGGGCACGTGGAACCAAGTGGGCACAGCCTGGGGTGACACCAGCAGGCTGCCATGCCTGGGAAACACGGTCTGTCACGGGGCAAAGGGAAGTGATTGTGACTCAGTGGCTGTGCCAGCAGCAGTGCCAGGGCTGCTGGGGCATGTTGGACCCAACCCTGGTGGGGCCATGTGCCTGGGGACGTGCCCGAGGCAGCTCAGCAGTAAGCCCTGCTGCCCCCCTGCCCCACACAGAAATGCTTCCTGCTGCAGTTTCGGGTCACAATGGGGCAGCATCCCCAGGGGCTGCCCCTATGGCTGCACCTGTGCTTGGGAGGAACTGCAAAGCCACAAGGGTGGAGCAGCTGCCTCCTGTTCAACCTTGGTCCTAAACACACCCAGATTCTCCCTAAAAGCCCCTAATCCCACCTGGCTCAGCACCAGCTTCCTCTCTAGGCCCTGTTAGCTCAGCTAATCCCTTGTGTGCCAGGTTTAGGGATGTACTGGGTGCAGTATTTCCATGGTTGCTCCCTTGTCATCCCCAGATTTTGTTTCTCAAGGAGTATGAGGGCTGCTTTGCCAGTTCCCAGCTCTGACCCACACTCCTGCTGCCTCTGCCAGCCTCAGTGCCCCACAGGTCCCAGGGGACCCATGAGTGCTTGTACCCATGAATGAGTGGCCTGTCCTCTCTGGGTGGAGCCGAGGTGCTGGATCCCACCCATCACTGTTCCTTATCACCACACAGCATCCTTGTGATTCACCAGGTGTGGCTCCCTTTCCATCATCCCACTTTGCAGGAAGTTTCCTGGCCAGCCCCCCGTGAGCTCTGTGCAATAATAACAAGCTGGGATGAGCTGGCTGGCCTTCCTGAGCAACCCTACAATAACAGAGCAGTGCAGTGTGTCCAGCTTTCCTGGGCAGACAATAATAAACCCGCATGAGCTGGCACACTTTGCGGAGGAACCCTACAATAATAAGCCTGGATGATGTGTCCATATTCACCCAGTCGGCCTAAAATAACAAGGCAGTGTGAGCCACCCAACTTCCTCACAGATAAGTGGGGTCTCTGAGCTGTCACTCTGGGAGAGGAGGCATGCTGGCCACCAGGTCTCCATGTCTTCTGCTCTTGACCCTGGAGAAGGCAGCCTGTGTCAGTGATGGGTCAGGCTGGTGGAGGGGAAGGCCATAGGTACTATCAGCCTGTGACTCTGCCTTCCTGGAGGCAAATCCTCACTTAGTCCTGGCATGCTGGGACCTGCTGCACTTCAGGGCATTCTCCTTGTCCATCTCCCTTGCCAAACTGGCACTCGGTGCCAGCTTCCCCAAAGGCTCTCCTGCTGTTTCCTCATGGGCTGCTGGACAAATGCCCATGGTCAAGCTGGAGCTGGGAGTGCCATCAGCAGCTGCCACCAGACCCTGCACAGCAAGGCCCAGCATCTTCCAGCATTGCCCAGGCGGGCAGGCAATGCTAGTGCTGGGCACAGCTGTTTTTCAGGGAGTTTGTTGGCACTTGGGCAGGGAGAGGGCTTGGATGCCCATGGGTTTGCTTGGCAGCATGGCAGGAGGGTGTCTTTCCAAATGGGTTGGGGTAGGGACTGCCCACTGGGGCTGGAACCACTCACCTCCCCCAGGGTCTCTGCCGAGCCCCAGGCTGCTCCCGGTGGGTTGGTCCTCACATGACTGGGGAGGAGATGCTGCAGCCTCCTGCCCTACCTCTGCTCTGCCGCTGGCCCTCCTTTCCCTGGGATTTATCCCTGCTGGGTGCAGCAGTGAGCGGGCAGGGTAGATAGAGCATCCCTCCCTCCATGGGGACCCAGCATCCGCCCGGCGGAAAAGAAAAGGGTATTGAGCGGCGGGGCTGCTGCGGTCGCCGGGCAGCATAGACTGCTGGTTGTTAAGCGAGTGGCTCGCTTGCAAAGGCTGCCTTGATGAAGTGTGAGACAGCACTTACGGAGGGACGCGGGCAGGCATTCTCGCTCCATCTTCCGCTCACAGTGCCGCTCTTTATGTGCCTGACATTTGCTCGCTGGAAAGGCCCCTGAAGTCAGGGGGAAAGGAAAACATTGCAGGCAGCAGGGCCAGAAGGGTGCTGGGAGGAGTGCTGTGCCGAGCCGTGCCGTGCCGGGCTGGGCTGGGCTGGGCCAGGCTGGATGCTCCTCTGTCCCGGCCTCACCACCCGACCCTCCCCGGGGGGACACCCTC
>NW_005054298.1:14082463-14092564 GCF_000277835.1 Geospiza fortis | reverse complement strand
CTGCTGCTGCTGCTTGTCCCCTGGAAGTGTATGATGGGAGATGGAGACAATGACAGAGTGAGCTCAGAGCTGGTCCCTTAGCCACCTGCTTCTGGGGTATGCAGTGTCCCAGACTGCTGCAGGCTTGGGGGGTTGCAAGTAGATCTAAGGGCTGGAGGAGCTGGGAAAAGGCATCAGTGGTCAGTGTAGGGTACCTCGGTATGCCTGGGGGTGGCTCTGTCCCCAGGGAGAGGGTCATTGCCCCATAAGGAAGCTGGGGCAGGGAACTGGGCTGATGGGACCTGCTTCATCCCAGGGAATAAGCACCCCTTTCCCTGCCCTTGATACCATCTGGAAGGGGACAGTTCAACCCTCTCCATTTATTTTCTTGCAGACAGATCCTCTGCTGCTGGCAGAGGATGAGTGAGCATCTATCTGGATTCCAGAGGGGGCCTCTCCCCAGCCTGACTGACATTGGCATAACCATGGGCAGAGATGCCCAGCACAGATCCAGCAAGCCATTCCAGCCCCATTCCCAGGAGCCAGCACAAAGCCTGTGGCAGGGTAGAGTGCCAAGGGCAGCCTGTGAATGCACTAGCCACAGAGCCCTTCCCCTGCCCACCTTCCACTGCCACAGCAGCACCAGGCTTCATCCATGCCAGTGTGGCAGGGGGGTGCCCGGTGCCAGAGGGCCAGTCTGCCATTCCTGGTCTGTCACTCCACCACGCCGCTTCCATGGAGCCCACTGGTGGGGGCAGCCTGGGGAAGCCATCCTCCCCCTTGGCACACACCCCTTGGCTCCAGCCCCGGCAGGAATTATTAAGTGTGCCCCTGTGGAGCATGTGCTGAGGCTGGCCACGGGAATGTGGGCAGATCTGACATACAAGCCACAGCAGCCAGGCTATAATTTCCAAACAGGCCCCATTCGCTCTATTTTCCAGTTAAAAATATATTAAAAAATAGGAATGTGGGATTTGTAGTGAAGAATGTTGGTAACCGCTTCGAATGTCTGGTGTGATAATGAAAGGGTCAGTCCCCAGCTTTGAGCATGACCGATTTAGACTCTGGTGCTTGGCAGTGCTGCGGGGGCCCAGCATGATCCAGCCTGCCTGCAAACCCATCCTGGGCCAGGCAAAGGTGATGCTTCTGTGCTGGAGGCATGGTGCTGTGCTGGGTGATGTGCCCCTTCTGCCCACACTGTCACGAGACCATCCAAACTGCTGTCCCTTTTGGCCCCTTGAGACCAGAGTCTAGGCAGGGGGTGGGGAAATGCAGAATGCCTTGGAGATAGATTTTGTACCCTGCTGCATCTCTGCACTGGGATGCAGCCCCATAGCTGCCCACTGGGTTGGGGGTCACTGAGCGGGGCTGCAGCCCAGCTCCCCCTGAGCTGCCCCTCCACACCGTGGGCTTGCTCTCAGTGTGATGCCAGGCACCTGCCCCCCTTTGGTGGGCACACTGCTCCCCCCTCCCTGCCCCAGCTCGCAGTTCAGGCTGTGCTGCGGAGTGTCCCGTGCCGCTGCTGCAGCCTTGAGTCCCTCCTGATACTGGGGCAGCCCACTTGGCCTTGTGGCCAGGTAGTCATAACAGGCCAGACAAGCCATGCCAGCTGCCGAGGCATCGCTCCCTGGTGCCTGGGGAGTGGTGTGGAGCAGCCCAGCCAGCACTCCCCCAGCTGCCAGCTCTCTGCTGTGTGCCTCCCCGGACCTCAGACATCATGTTTATCCTGGAGATGGGTAATCAGGGAAAAACAAGTCACCAGAGGCCAAGGCTGATGTTGCAGTGGGGCCAAGCTGTCTGCAGCAGGGTTCAGCTTTGGAATAGAGCAGTGGGGCAAGGAGGAAGGGGAAAACCAGCTGTAGCCAAGGCTTGTTCCCCCATCCAGCCCTTTAGGGAACACTGCGTTGTCCCTCTCAGCCTTCGGGGCCATCAGGTGGCCGGTGGCTGGCACAGCATGCTCTGCTCCCTGCTGAGTCATAGCTCTGCAGGGAAACGCTTCCAGCTCTGGTTATAACCCATTTCCCTCCGGGGCTGTGAAGCGCAGCCTCCCAGTCCCGCCGCGGGCCAGCTCCAGCCACCCCATGGCCCTGAGCCCGCGGGCTCCAGCCGCCGGGAAGGGCAGTGGCAGGAAGTGGCTGCTGACTCCCAAATTCCACCCTGGGCTTGCTGGAGCTGAGCCCTTCCCGCAGACGTGGGCAGCAGGTGCCCTGCACCTGCAGACCCCTGTGCCACCCCAGATGCCCAATCCCCCTGGTGGCACTGGGCACTCTGCTTCCAGTGCCTCCCCACAGTGCCACATCAGTGGGGGGGGTGTGCGCTGCTCTTGGGGACACTGGGTGGCTGCAAGGATGATTTGCCCCATCCCCAGGGATATCTGGGCAGCTCAGCTGGGGCTGAGCACTGAGTGAGCGAGCAGCTGCCCTGCCCAGATCCTTGCTTGAATGCTGTGAAGTGGAGCAGCCTGGGCAGCCCTGGGGCTTGGGGCACATCCCAGGTGCCATCCTGAGTGGGTTGGAGCAGAGGGGATTGGGCAGCACCCTGCACCTGCATGCATAGCCTGCCCCATTGCCCTGGCATTCCCCAGACCCGCTGGTGGCAGGGAGAGGGGATGAGCACCCAGAGCAGTGGCACCCAGAGCTGGCTGGCTCTGCAGGGGACTCTCCTGCCCTCCTGGGGCACTGACCCACGCAGTGCTATCTAGTACACTTTGCTCACTTCACTGCCATTCCTGGCTTTCCTGGGAGCTGCTGTTTGCTTTTCTCTGAATTATGACTCCAGCTTGTGCCTTTGATCTGGGTTGTGTTGGCCACCCGTGACCAGGCCCTCTTCTGCCTTTGAAGTGCAGTCACCTTCCCAGCCTTGGATGCTGCTTTTGCAGCCTTGGGTGCAGCCCTGGCTCTGGGGTGAGACACGCAGGGCAAGAGCATCCTTGGGGTGCCTGAGGTGCTCAGCATCCCTCCTCCTCCCCTCTGGGACCTTGTGATGAGCCAGCACAGCTAACAGCTCGGAGGCTGGACACTGAGGCATTGAGAGCTGTGCTTGCCCAGTACCAAGCAGTCCCAGGGATGGAGGTGGGATGCAGGTGGGATGCTGGCAGCAGAGCATCGCTCCCTCCGGTGGCAGTGGGCAGGGACAGAGGAGGTCACCTGTATAGCAGCTGGTCAAAAAGCAGATGCCAGTGCATCTCCTACTGCCAAAGGGCCTTTCATGCCTATGACTCCAGCAGAAGAGATGAGACCTGCGTGGAAAGTGTCTGCTGTCTGGGCAGCAGCCAACCCATCCTGGCATCAGCCCTATCCTGCCACCCTGTCTGGCAGGGAGCAGTGAGGAGGGCTCAGCCTACCTATTCTGCCCCTGGGAAGCTGGGGTCAGGCTTTGGACTCTGGCCTTGAGTGGGTCTGAGCGTCCCCATCCCCTCCCCACTTTCCTGGCCCAGAGAGGATCCTACCTTATCTGTTACACTTTGTTCTCCTGCTGTCTGGGTGTGGAGCAGGGCAGAGATTAGTGTGTTCAGACCTTTGACACACACACACACACACACACACACACACAGACACACAGAGCCACACAATCAGCCATGCGTGCACCCAGAGCCATGCTCGTGTGCACACTGCTGCACACACAGTCCCTGTGCACGTCATCATGGCACACTCACCTGCACTTGTAGGCCCATGCTGTGCCCCATACCCCCCCCCAGCACCCCCTCCAGGGCACATACCCGTTTCCCTTTCCCTGTGCATGTTTGCTTGAGCACTGTGAGCTATGTTATGTTCCCAGTGGAGTGTGGCACTTCCCCAGCCTGCCAAGATCTCTCATGTGCATCAGCACAGCCCAGCAGGAAAGGTGGCATCCCGCTGGCAAGGGGTGCAGGCAGGAGGAGGGGGGGCTTCCCGTGTCAAGTGTGGAGGGAATAAAAGTGCGTGCAGGGAGGCAGGAGCTGTTCTGGCAGACTGGAAGCAAACCTGGTCATCCCTCGTCTCACTGTCACATCATTTTCACTTTCTGTGGGGCCACCAGGGTGCCTTGTGCTGGAGGCTGTGGTGGCAGGCAGGGGCTACCTGTTCCTACCTCTTATTAGGTCATGTCCCTGCCCAAGGCTCACTGTCCATACTCACAAGCTGCAGCCCATGCTGCTCCAGGCAGGGCAGCCACAGCCCTTCCAGAGCGATCTTATCTCCAGCACTTCATGAATGACCCAAAAGCCTCTGCAGTCTGCCTCTCAATGGGAAGAGCAGGTGTGTGGAGGTGTGCACGTGTGTGTGTGTCTGTATGTCTGTCTGTATGTCCGTGTGTGTGTGTGCACCGCTGGGAGCAGCCACATCCCAGCCAGTGCCAGAGCTGCCTGTTCCCACAAACTCTGCTGCACTCCTGGGCTGAAACAGATGTAACCTGGCAGGCAGAGGGGGGCACAGCCCCTTCTCTGCCCCACGCATCCCTGTGGCAGGGTGACCTGCAGGTGATTTCCTGGCAGGGTGATGGTGCCTGTGCTTTCTCCCGCAGACCCTGCCCCGGATCTGCAGTGCGGGAGAAGGGCAGGCGTTTGCCTCTGCTCTGCAGCAGCTCTACACTGCAGTGACACAGCAGGAGCTCAAGCAGGCTCGCAAGCGCCATTGCTCTGGTGAGGATCTCCCTGGCTGTGGCATGGGGGCATGTGGTGCAGCTGTCCCCTCGACTGCTGAGCCACATATCCTGGGGTAAGGGAAGTGTGGCCCGGGGTGCAGCTCACGCCATGCAACAGTGACCCCCTTGCTTTCCCCCATGGGCTAGGCTCCCAGTCCAAGCACAGTTCCTGGAGTGGGTTTGGGTAAAGCCCCATGCTCCCTTATCTCAATCCCCAATTGCATCTTTTTCTGGTACCAGAGGATGACGTGGATACAGCACCCCCTGCAGAAACCACAAAGCACCCCCATTCACCTGCTGCATCCCAGGAGGATGAAACAACATCTTCCAGCGAGAAAACCTCGGTGAGTGCAGCTCTAGAAAGTCTCTCTGTACCAAAGGCAGGATGGGGCCCACATCTCCTTTCCCTCCTCTCATCCAAGCACTGTGCCCATCCAGGATGGGCTAGGAGTCTCAGCTTGGTTCCTAGCCCGTTCTACCCCATGCATCCTTACTGGGGAGTGTGTGATTGCACAGATGACAGGAATGTCACTGCTTGCACACTTGCACACATCATGCATGACTCCCCAAGGTGGAATTGACACTGCCTCCTCTTTGTTTCCAGCCAGCCTCCTCCCCAGCTCAGAAGTCCCGGCTGCCTGCAGCCAAGGCCAAGCCAAAGAAGGCAAAAGGGCTCTTCAGCTGAAACATTGCTGCCAACCCTGCTGAGGTCTCTGCTTCCCCCAGCATGCAAGAGAGGCAGGGCAGACAACCCATGCATTGGCTGCTCTTCTCTGCATCTCCTCGTGGACCCTGCCCAGGTCATGGTCCCCTCCCAAGATGTCTCCAGTTGGGGAGATGGAGCTCCTTTCTTCAACAGTGTTTCAGGAAACAGCTTTTCTAACTCTTCCCTGGTGCAGAGTTTGCCCAGGCTTTCTCTCATGGCAGAGCCAGTGCTGGACCTGGGAGAAGTGGGAGGGATGCTGCCAGTGGGTGTGGGACAGCTGGGGCTCTGGCAGAGCTGTGGCGTTTGGCTGCTCTTGAGTGGGTTTTCAATAAAGGGCTGTGTCTGGGTGAGATTCCCTCTCCTGCTCTGTCCCACCAGGTCTGTAGTGTCTAGGAAGGGATGTAACCTTTGGTGCTGCTGGGTCCCCCCCTCAGGCCAGCCCTGAGTCCAGGGGCTTGCAGTGACTCTGGACAGTGAGGTGAGGGCAGCTCATTGCTGTGGCACAGCACACAGCTCCCAGCCATGCCGTGCCTCACCCTGAGCAGCAGTGTGTGTTTTGGGCTGTGCACCAGAGGATTCCCAGATCATGGGACACAGCTGAGGCGGCTGGAGCCCATGTTCTTGTCCCATACCAGGATACACACCCTGTGTGCTGGTGCCTGCAGAAGCAGGCTGGCAAAGGCCCTGATAGGCTGAGGGACACACTGCATTTGCAGGCACCTCCACCATAGTTATTGGGCAGGTGATACTGGCTGGACCCTTGCTTTGGGCTTCAAGAAGCAAGAGACAACCAGAACACTGACACACTGAATGCTGCCAGGCCTGGGAGCAGCCCTGGAGCAGGTTACAGATGCTCCCTGGACACAAAACACCACTTCCATCCCTTCACACTCCATCCATCCATCCATCCATCCATCCATCCATCCACTCCTGCTCTCCTCTTCCAGCCCCTGGGTCCACATGCTTCCTTCAGGACTGGGATCCCCTTCCTGTGCCCAGGCCAGGTCTGAAAACAGCAGGCAGAGAGCCAGGCAGCAGGCAGGCTGCAGGCAGGGATGCTGCCCTCCTGGACAGGGACCCATGCCCCCAGCTGCCCTGCTCCCTGGGGCTGGGCCAGCTGCAGTCATGCTGCCTGTTCTCCTGGGCAGCAAGGGGGAAACAAAAACATCCGGAGCAGTCCCTGTGTCTGTGGAGGGGAATGAAAGGGCCTTTGCTGGGCCACAGCCCACCAGCCCCAGGGCGAGTGCAACCAGTGGCTTTTTATATTTCCTTTCTGAGGGAGCAGCATGCAGGGCAGGGTGGGTGGTGGGAAGGGAAATCCATGGGATGGGGAGTTTGTGCTGACTGCCGTAGCTTACATATCCTGCATTTTCCCATCTGCAAACATCTCATCTTGGCAGCTTTGAGCCTGCCTGCTGGGCACTTGCCCCCAGGGAGGGTCCTGATACTAGCTGAAGGGTAGGACCAGGGCAGCAGCAGCTTAGCAGCTTCTTAACAGTTTCCTGTATCTTCTGTTCCCAGGTTGTCCCTGGTGCAAGCCCTGCTCCATCCATATGCACTCCATCTCTGGGGCAGGAGCTGCTCTGTTGTGAGCCTCATCCCTCAGCTCTGTGCTGGCTCTGGGGGTTTGTGCTGTCCCCATGCCTGCCCGCACATCCAGAAGGAGTGCTTGTAACCCTAGTGAGGGCATCTGGCTTGTCTATCCCCTTTGGGTCTGAGGAGATATCATAGGGAGAGGCAGGGCTGAAACAATCCCAACCAGGCTGTACCAGTGGCTGGTGGACTCTCTAGGGGAGGAATGGGTGGTGCAAACCAGCACCTGCATCCCTGGGTCATTCCTGTGAATTACTGTGTCTCTGCTTCTCCCTGGGGTGCTCAGCCCAGGGGAGCCAGTCCCAGGGATGCTGCAGAGAGGTTGCTCATGAGCCCTGTCCTGCTGCAAAGTCTCTGTGGAGTGTCCAGCAGCCCTAAAGACCTGCTGCAGGGACAGATCTTGTTCCATTCATCTCTCTCCCAAGGCAAGGGGAGGTGGGGATGTGGGAGCATGGATGGGGGGTAAATAAAAGCAGGAGAGTGAAAACAGTAGGAAAAAGAGCTTTGCCAATGTCCCCCAGGGAACCGCAGGGACCCTGGCCCTCAGGACTCTGGCATGGGGCCACTGGTTCCTCCCTGGCCCAGGTTGTTGCCAGCTCCAAGGAATGTCACTACACATTGTCCCATGCTGTCCTGCTGGGGTCTCCTTCACTGTCCCCACCCCCTCCTCCCTGGAGCCAGCTGGATTTGAGCTCCCGACACACATTAAAGGCCACAAGTTCGGCCTCGGCCTCCATAAATTTGATTCCATAAATATTAGTTTTCGCAGGGTTTAATGAAGCCGTTATGCTGGGCACGGCCCAGCACCCCGACCCGTGCCCTTAATAAGGGCTCTGTGGCCTCGATTAAAGGGACCTTTCAATCGCTGTCAAGTATTTTTAGAAAAGGAAAAGAAAAAAAAAAAAGAGAGAGAGGGAGAGAGAGAGAGAAGAAGACGACCAAGGCAGCGAATAGGGAGAGGAAAATCCCAAACCCGTGCAGTGCAAAAATAGAGAAATAGCACCACCTAGACTGCCTGGCTCGGCTCCGCCGCCCGTCCCTGCGCAGCGCCCAGCTCCGGGCAGCCCTGGGAGCCCAGCGAGAGGCGCCGGGATGCTGTGCTGCTGCTGGGGCAGGGACAGCGCGATGCCGTGGTGGGGACAGCCGAAGGGCAGAGGAAAGAGGCACTGGTGCCCTCTTGGAATGCAGGCAGGAGCAGTGCGCCCTGGTGTCCAGGCCAGAAGTGCCTGAGAGGGGCCGAGTGCTGAGGGAAATGCCATGTGAGCAAACGTTTCATCTCTCCCACTGCAGCAGCAAGGGTCCCTTCCCATCAGTTGCCCAAGCAGGAGTCCCCCTCCCCAGGCAAAGTTTCCCCCCTAAACACTGGTTATCCCAGCCAGTGACATCCTCCCAGGCAGCTCAGCCTCCAGCTGCCTCCCCGTACACGCAGCTTGGCTCCCCTGTTGTGCCTGGTGTCCCTGTCCCACTCGGCCCTTTGTGCCCCAAAGGCTTTGCCTGGCAGCAGAACTGGCTGACGTTGGGAATGCTGCATGGAGAGGTGATGGACTCTGCACCCAGCCAAAGGGCACTGCCACTGCTTGCTGTGGCCAGAACCAGTGCACAATGCCACGGCCCCTGCATGGGCGGGAGTTGCCATCACCAGCAAACCCAACTCCCTGTCTTTCAGCCTGGGCCTCCATGGGACATGAATGCTGTCACCAGCAAGGGCAGGGCTAGGCTGCTTACTGTGAGCCTGGAGCTGCTGGGAGGGGGACAGCGGCTTGTGACATGCACACCGCATGCTGGCAGGCTGCAGAGGTTATTGGGAGGTCTGGGTTTGTGACATTGGCATTCATAGGCAACTTCTCCCTGGGGAAGGGCTGCAGCCTCCAGATGCAGTGCTATCCCAGATCATCCTGCTTTACAGTCTTGTGATGTGCAAAGTGGGAAGCTAGGCTCCTTTTGTTGGGAGTACAAAACACCCCGGAGGATCCTGTGAATCTAGTCCAGGGTCCATAGGGTCTAATTTTCCTGTGTTACTGATGCACGGAGAGTTGTGTCCCTCCTGCATCCCTGAGAAGCCAAGGGCAGGGGTGGAGAATGGTGCTGTGGTGTGTCCTCTCTGCTGTCTCTGCTGATGCCCTTAGGACACTCCACTGGAAGGATCAGCCAAAGAAGTGTAGAAGTGGGGTGGCCTGGGTCTGCTGGCCAGACACCCCAGCTCCATCATGTGCAGGGACAGTGGACAGCTCTATCTCACCATCCTGCTCAGTGGCAGGTCTTCACAGAGGCCCTGGGCACTGCTTTTGGGTGTGCAGTATGAAAACCAGTACAAAAACCTGATGGACCATGGCTACTGAGTATGAAAACCTGAAGGAGACACCTCTGCCCAGCTGCACTTTGCCTGTAGCTCCTGCAAAGGAAATGGTCTGCTAGGGGCATGAGATAGCAGCATCCCAAGTCTGTGGGTGATGCTGTCTCCCCAGCCTGCATCCCTCTTGCCCAGGCTGTTGGCCCTGCTGAGAGCAGCAAAGCCCTGCAGCCAGAGCTGGATGTCTGGCTGGGCTATTCCAGCCTGGCCACTGTGTATCCCTATGAGTGAGCCGTGCCCCGCGCTCACAGAGGAGCTGGTGAGGGAACATCCCTGGGAGAGTCTGTGTGTGTGGGCATCCCAAGGCACTGCCTCACCTGGGAAGATCCTAGGGAACCAGAGGGTGCTCAAGCGGACCCGTGCCGGACCCCTCCCCGGCACACAGCTGGGGGAGAACCGGGGGGGGCCCTTCAAACCCTCGCTCCTGAAATCAGGGTGTTATATTTACTTTCCCCTTTTGGCAGCTAGAAGGGGAAGCCCATCCCAGCCCCTCATTGTTGTCTCAGCGAGTTAATCAGATGCCATAATCCTGTTGTGGAAATATCGGGCCTCCCTGGAAACAATGGGGAGCGAGAATATTGTGGTTAAATTTCAACCCGGGGGGGGCCCTTCAAACCCTCGCTCCTGAAATCAGGGTGTTATATTTACTTTCCCCTTTTGGCAGCTAGAAGGGGAAGCCCATCCCAGCCCCTCATTGTTGTCTCAGCGAGTTAATCAGATGCCATAATCCTGTTGTGGAAATATCGGGCCTCCCTGGAAACAATGGGGAGCGAGAATATTGTGGTTAAATTTCAACCAGCTGCCTCCCTGCTCTGTTTGATCCCCGCCCGCAGGCCCGGGCCCGGCGAGCAGG
>NW_005054298.1:14074969-14081248 GCF_000277835.1 Geospiza fortis | reverse complement strand
GGCAGCACCTTGTCCCCCGAGACGGCAGCACCCTGCCCCGCTGCTCCTCGGAGCCTGTGGCACCCCTGTCTTGCTGCACCCCGAGGAATGCCCTTGTGACTCCCGAGCTGGCAGCACCCTGCGTTGCTGCCCCTCAACTCTCATCCCACTGGTCCCCAGGCTGGCTTAACCCTGCACTCCAAGCTGGCAGCTGTGCCCCTGAGCTGTGCCAGACTGCCCCCGATCCGGCAGCATCCTCCCACATCCCCTCGATCCGGCAGGGCTGTGCTGCGCTGTTCCCTGGTCAAGCAGCACCCTGGCCCATGCAGCCATCCTGCCCCTGCCCCTCTACCCTGCCTCCCCACTGCAGGGCAGGCAGCCTGCCCGTTGGATCCGAGGGACAGACGAGAGCCTCGTGTGCTGCTGTGTCCAGGAGTGCTCTTGCTGACCTTGTCCCCACTCTGATATTGGAACCCTCAGTGCTCCGCTTCCTGCATGTCTCGTGTGGGATGGTTCAGGGTGCTCAGGGGGAGCTGCTTGCTGTGCTCAGGGCTGGGGACAACCTGTTACTGCCTTGTTGCAGTCAGCTCCCAAGTACCCGGGGCTGGCAGGAAGGATGGGGGGGTGGACGACACAGACGACAGCAGAGGAGGGGGGGTGATGCTGGACGAAGGTTACTCTGTGTTTTAATATTGCCAGGAGAATGCCTGAGGGTTTCAGGAATGCAGATAAGGAGCCGCACGGCCTTGCTAAGAAACCTGGCTACCAGCCTCAGCAGGGTTACAGCCTGAACGAGCTCCTGGGGGAAGCAGAGGGGAGCTGGGCTGCCCTTCTGCCCACTGCACCCCCGGTCAGGGGCTGGCAGGTGGGTGAACATGAGTGACTGTGATGGTGGGCACCGAGCAAGGCCCTGGCCATAGTGTCTGACCAAGGTGTTCATAACATTGGGAGGAGAAGCTTGGGTGCTGGCTTGACAGCTCTGCAGCTCCGTGTGCCCTGAGAGCAGGTCCCTTAGGGCAGGGACCATAGTCCTGGTTGGTTTTCAGGCTGGGGACTGTAGCAGAGGGAGTGGGATCCCCTGCAAGGCAGTAAGCTTTGGGAGTTGCACAAGTTGTGGTTGCTGGTGACTGGAGTCCTGGAGCTGGGCTGTAACCTGCCTCCCCTGGGGAACAGCTTCAGGGATATTTGAGGAAGCAGAGAGCTCCTCTTCCATACATCGGGGAAGTGGATGACATCATTGGAGGCAGGAGAATGCTTCTTGCTGTGTTTTCTCCTGAGAGTGCTCCCTCCACCTTCTGTAACGCAGCCAGTGCCCCTCAGCACACCTGGGAGAGGGAGTTCTCCGTGTGCCAGCCTAACATTTCATGCTGTACCACTGCCTTGTTGGCAGAGTACCTAGAAGCATCTTGGTCTTCTTGGGCTGCACAAATGAGGGTTCTTATTCCAGTAGGGTCCCCAGCCACTACACATCCATGCACAGATGGGTACCACAGTGCCTTGGGCAGCTCTGCAAGGAATTCTTCCTCTTGCTATGGAGGTGGCATGATTTCTGGTAGCTTGCTGCCATCCCACAGCTCTCTGGGATTGTTCTGTGCCTCCTGGCTGGGGGAGATCCCCCCAGATATGGGAACTCTAGCTCTGGTACCAAGTCCTGTGTTGCTATGGGTTGGGAAAGGCCATTGACCCAACTCCTTGTCCCTTCCCCCAGAGCACTGGCTTTTACTGCTGTTGACTCACTTCAAACCTGTTTTCTTTCCCCAAGTCCAAGGGTCTGGGTGTCCCAGGCAGCCGGAAGATGTCGCCTGCTTAGAGGAGTGGGTAGTGCTGCTCTCTGCCCGCCTTTCCTTTATCGTTTCATCTTCCTCAAGAATTCCAGTGTGTTTGCTCTCACTGGTCCCACTCGGAGGTGCTGAGATAAGGCTGGAGGCAGAACCCGCCTCACCTCTCCCCAGAATGCCATGGGTCCCCTGCCCCCATGGAGTCCCAAACCCAGCCTCTCCCTACCCCAACCACCATCCCTTGCAGCCACTGCTTGTCCAGCTGACACGGAGACCATCCTTGCAGTGGTGAGGAATCTCTCATGAAGACTTTTGGCTTCTTTTAGGGGAAGCCTCCCTTCAGGAGGAGATGCTAGTAAGAGCCCTCTTCTCCTGGCCAGGCTCTGGGCATGGGAGTAGCTGTGGCCACTCCATTCATGACACCTCTGCTGAGACTGTGGTCACACCTGAGTGTCTTTCATACTTCCCCTGAGATGACCCTGCGGTCCCTGCTGACTGCACCCCATCTTGGAGCTCTGTCCTGCTGCCTTCCCTAAAGTGGTTTGGCTTGCCCCACAGGACATGGTTCTGTCCCTGGCAGGGACACAAAAAGGGAGATGCAGAGGTTGGGGAGAAGGTGGGTAGAACTTCTTTGCTCAGCCCAGCCCAACATCCCCATGATCTTCAGCATGAGGTGCATGGGACAGCAGAGCCACCAGCTTTGTGTGGTCATGTGGGGCCCTGTTCTGCATGCGAGCTGGGGGTGCCTGGTCATGTGCACCACTACAGGGACAACCTGTGCCCTCCCTGCAATCACCATCAAACACAGAGCCCGTGGACAGCCCACATTTATGAATTTTCTGGTCCCTGCCTACCTGTTCGCACAGGCAGCAGAGCCCCTGGGCAGGCACTGCCCATCCCTACCTACTCCCTGCAGCTCGTGTGCTCCCTGACCACTGCTGCCTGCTCCTTACCCATCCCTGTCCATCGCTGACCATCGCTGTCCATCCCTGTCTTTTGTTGTCTTCTCTTTGCCTCCTCTGCCTGCTCCCTGCACATTCCCACCTGCTCAGCCTTGCCTATCACTTCTTGCTCCCTATTTATTTTTGCTCATCCCAGTTTCCTCCTCATCCTCCCTGCCGATCCATGGTTTTTCCTTGTCCGCTGGTGCCCTGCTCACCATTCCCCCCCGTTAGTAGCTGCTTCCTCTCCGCCTCGCCTGTGCTGCCCGGTTCTTGTCCGTCGGTCCCTGCTCCCTGCGGTCCCCGCCGGTCCCCTCCCGCGCTCTGACACCTGCTGGCCACCGATGGCACCGGCAGAGCGGGGACAGGGCGCTCCCGGGCTCTGCCTGACGCTGTCCCTGCCCGGGGAAAAAGGCTGGCACAGTCTCGTTGTTTTTGTGCGTGCAGGGTGCCCCTGGAGGACAGAAAAGCTGGCACTGGGGGCCAGAGGGGTGCCCAGAGGGGTGCCCAGAGAGGGGCCCTGGCATGGTAGCGGCAAGGGAATGCCTGGAGTGATGCCTGAGGGATGCAGGGGGGCTCCGGGGATTTCCTCCTCACTTCCAGTGCTGAATTCCCTTACTGCGGGGTCCCGGTAGGGCCGGGGACCTTGGGAACAGCTCGTCACATGTGCCAAGTGGCACCACGGTGCTGCTGGACGGGGACAAAAGTCACTCTCCTCCCTATTCCTCCTCCCCTCACCTAGCAAACTGTTTGTCCAGCACCTTCCTGGCTTATCTCCCCACGCCCAGAGAGCTGTGGGATGACGGCAGGCCTCATGTGGGGCAAAGGCCTGCCTGGCACTGCCCTTCCCTGGGCCTGGACCCTGCCAAGGGAGAGCAGGTTTCCTCAAGAGCAGCAGCGCCCACCTTCCCAGCACGGGAGCAGGTGCTTGGGGACAGGGTAGGGTGAGGACCTACATTTTCAGCCCCTGCAGAAGCAGTGTTGGGGCATTTCTGAGCCTGGAGATGTAGCCAGCATCAGGTTTTAAAGCCCTGGCTCATGCTTGCTGTAACTGTCTCAAGGCCCATGACATGCTACAGTGGGGAGCTCCAGCACTGAGCTGGGCATCGTGCAGAAATGTGCCCAGCAGTGGCTGTGTTTTAAGCTGCTGCCCAGTCATTTCATTTAATGCTTCCCAGGACTGGCCTTGTGCCTGACCATGAATACTCTGTCTTCTGCCTTGATTTTATGGGACTCCTTGTTTCCTGGGGAATGGCAGTGAGAGGAGCCCTGGAGGCAGAGCTCTCCCGCCCAGCAAGCACTGGGTGGTGACAATGGGACTCCTGATCCAGCTGGCTGCCTCAGGACCAGCTGTACCTGTAGGTGTGAACCTCAGCCTTTGGAGCCAGTGTAAAAACACCCCAGTCTCAGCTTGTCTCTTTTAAATTGCTTTAAGTTTTATACAGTTTCACTTGGTGTGATTCTTCAGATGTGCTGTGCAGGGCCAGGAGTTGGATCTTATGGGTCCTTTCCAACTCCCTCAATTCCATGATTCTTCAGGATCTCACAGAATCTCCTTTCTGGGCTGCACAGCCCTAGTCCATTCACCTGGTTTTCTGTAGAACCTCCCATATTCTTTTTCTTACACCTTTTCTATCTCTCCTCCATCCCTTCAGCAGCAGGGTAGGGGCCCAGAAGCTGGGGCTGTAGTTTTGCAAGTCAAGCACACAGAGTTTTGATCTTTCCTTGACCTTCAGCTGTGGCTGGGGGATGTGGGGCAGGGCAGGATAAGGCTGGGAGGACTGTGAAACAGGCATTTGGGGCTGGCATCCCTCTGCTGCCTGGGGAGGATGGCCACGGGCACCTACTTGAATGTGTGACCTCTGTGGCCAAGCGGTCTGGGGCTTTCAAGACCTGCTGCTGTTCCTCAGCCCAGGATTTTCAGCCCCTGTGGTGCAGAGGGGTGAAGGGGGCTTCACTCCACATTCTTCCTGTTCCAGCACAACAGAGCTCTTGGGAAGGCTTAGCATTTCCCACAGGAGCAGAGACTGGCTGATGCCATGGGGCTGCCCAGTGCTGTGTCCCTGTTACACACACTTGAGCAGCCATACCAAGCAGAGCTGTGTTGAGGACAAGGCAGGGTCTTTCATTTGTGCCTGGAGACAGCCCTAGGGTGCCTGGGACCTCCTCCCAGCCTGGTAGCAGCAGGACTGAAGCTCCTGTATCTTCCTCGTGTGAGATGGGAGCTGCTGGGGTACAGGTAGCACAGGGCAGCTGAGCAGAGAGGGTGTTTCAGCCCAGCCCAGGCTGTGTTTCCCAACAGGCTCTCAAATGAGCCTGGGATGGGGGAACAGAGGGAGGTGCCCTGTTGGTGCACTCTCCTCTGCCCAGCAGTGAGGTGGAAGGCTCTGCAGGGAGTTTGGAGAGCATGGGGTAGACAAGGCACCTCATGTTCTCGGATCTTCCTCTGCTGGACCAGCCCCCAGGGACCTGAGGGCCCAGGGAGGATTAACAGAAGCACGGTGGGATGCAGCCTGCCAAGCAGGCAGCTAATTCCTCCCTCCAAAAAGCTTTTACTGACTCTGTCCCTCTGCCCTACAGCGCTGCAAGGACCGCCTGAACTCGCTGGCCATCTCTGTCATGAATCAGTGGCCAGGGGTGAAGCTGAGAGTGACGGAGGGCTGGGATGAGGACGGGCACCACTCGGAAGAGTCGCTGCATTACGAGGGCCGAGCTGTGGACATCACAACCTCAGACAGGGACCGCAACAAGTATGGCATGCTGGCTCGCCTGGCCGTGGAGGCTGGCTTCGACTGGGTCTACTACGAGTCCAAGGCACACATCCACTGCTCTGTCAAGTCAGGTAAGTCTGGGCTGGGGGCAGTGAGTGGAGCTGGGGGCCAGACCCCCTCTTGCAGCATACCTGGGGAACCTGGGGAGCCTGGCTGGCTGGGTAGGGTGCTCCTGCAGGGGGTGCCAGCTTTTGCATCTTGATTTCCGTATCTGGGGCAGACAGTCAGGTGGGGAGTGAGTCACACACCTGTGACCAGCCAGTACAATGGGGCAAATTCCCCATCTGGCTCCCATGGACCTACATCTTGACCCACCCTCTCTACCCTCTTCCTTTTCTCAGCCCACATCCCTTTCTCCCCCAGCCTGACCCCCCCGGTATGTCCATCACCCTCCTCCCCTGCCTCTGCCCTTGCAGTCCCTTAGAGCCCATGCTCAGCCTCATCCAGCCCTCTCCCTCTCCACTGCTGGCTGCTTTTGAGCTTCTGCTGTTACAGCAGCATCTGTCCATCCCTGCCTAGCCAGGGATGGGGTCAGGGACATCCCGACAGGGACAGGCCAGGGTACCCTGGGATCGGCTCTTGGCTGTGCAGCACCGTCTGCAGAGGGGAGCAGAGCTGGGTGCTGCTTTGAGGGCTGCTGTCGTCGCTGCTGGTGTTTGCTTCCTCCTGCGCGGTGCGCTGCAGAGGGGGCGGCAGGGTGGAGGACGGGGCGAGAGCTGCTCTCAGGCCCTGCCCGTGGTGCGGAGGAGATTGCGTGGGCTGCAAGCCCCCCGGGAGGAGCAGCCGCGCCCGGGCTGGGCTCCGTGCTGG
>NW_005054298.1:14072426-14074705 GCF_000277835.1 Geospiza fortis | reverse complement strand
CGCTCCCCGTGCTGATGCCAGGACGGGCACCACGCCGGCCGGCGATGGAAGCGGGGCCGCCGCGCCGCGCAGAGGGAGCCATGCACCCCCGGAGAAGAGGGACAAAACGTGGCCGGAGGACCAGGACTCCCGTGCCCCCGGGCACCCTGTGGGGCTGGCAGCAGGAGTGGGGCCAGGCTCCGAAGCAAGAACCATGACCCCACAGCTATGAAGCTGGCCAGAGGAGTGGGGCTGTGCCCCTGGAGAAAGACGGAGGCTTTTGAATCCTTCCCTTGGACCAACTGAAGAGGGATGCCATAACCCAAGCAGCAGACTGGGGCCCTGAGGCCCTGAAGGGCTTCTAGAGGCTGGTCATATTCCCCTCACTCTGCAGCAGCTCCTCAGGGCTCTGGGTCCCCCATATTTTTCCCCAAGGCCATGGGCAACCCAAGAGTGTGTGGTGGAGGCTGTGGGGTACACATCCTGATCCCCTCAGAGCTGTGTACAGAGGGCAGCCGGGCTGCTCCTGCCTCTTAGTAAATGGCTTTTATTTTTGTATGGATGGCCACATGGCCTGTTGTATGTATTGTGTCTCCTCGGGTCCTTCCCTGCACTCACCTACCCCTCCATGCCCAGCACCCATGCCATCCACTTCTGCCAGGCACCCCTCTCACCCTCCTGCTCTGCTGCCTGCCAGGGGATGCAGGGTGCAGGATTTGGGACCTGGCCTCCGGGGCAAGGACAGGGCAGACACTGCACCTCTTCTGAGCAATAAAAGGATTCTGTCCCAGAGATGGATGCCTCTCTTCATGGGCTTGGGGGCTGGGATTTGGCTCTGCCCAAACCTGGGGAGTGATGGGGGCAGTGCTGTCTGGGAGGGCACATTCAGGGATTAGATGAGAGAGCTGGGAGAGGGCCCTGAGAGGTGGCTTAGAGCTCAAGGATGGGACTGTGCAGAGCTAGGAGCAGGACCCTGAGGTGAGATGCCACTGGCAGAGGGTGGGAGGATATCATATAGACACTAACTTGGGAGTTGCTGGGACTTGGGGGAACTCTGCTGCTGGTGTAGCTAACCACCATTCCTTGGGAAGCCAGGGTTCCCCTGCTAAGTGCCAGAATGGGCCCCTGGTGACACTTCATCTGGGGAGGGGCAGGAGCTTTGTGCCACCATCCCAGGAGACAAGCCCAGAGAGTTGGGTCCTTTACCCTGTGGCAATCACTAGGGAAGCCCTGTGCAGGAGGCTGGTAGCTTTTGCACAATGGTGGCCACAGGTTGTGACAACTCCCTACAGCCCAGAGAAGCAGGAGCTGGCTGGCATCAGTGGTGCAGGGGTGAGCAGGTGGGAGAAGAGAGCAGGACTGCCGCAGGGGGTGGAGGGGCGCTGCAGTGCTGGGAAAGGGCGCTGCATCCTGCACTGCTCCTCCAGCATCCTCCCAAGCAGTACCGAGGATCAGCACTGCAGGGAACAGGGATAATGTGGGGGTATGCAGAGTGAGACCAGGCACTCTCCTCCTCAGACTGCCATCCTCTCAGGGCCCTGCCTCTGCTTTTTCAAACTTCAGGTGCCACCTGGCAGTGTTTTGCACATTTCAGGCTGTGGCTGTGTCCCACTCCCTCTGCCTGTTTTGGGGCTTGGCTCTGTACAGCAAGCTCAATGCCCTGGGACCATGCTGGAGTCCCCAGGTGCCACCTCAAGTGACGTGGTGGCTGAGGGATAAGGTGCCATGAGGACATTGGTGGCCGGGCATGTGTAGAGGACAAGCTTACAGTGGTGATGCCAGGGCAGGGTCATGCCTGGGTGGGCAAAGCCGGGCAGACTGGGAAGGTGTCTGTGCACAGTGGAAACGTGGTGCTGAGGGTGTGGCTGATGGGTAACCCTGGTGTCTCTCTCTCCCTGTGCAGAGCACTCAGCCGCTGCGAAGACGGGGGGCTGCTTTCCCGGGCGGGCCCTGGCAACGCTGGAGGACGGTGCCCAGACGCCTCTGTGGGCATTGCGCCCGGGCCAGCGGGTGCTGGCAATGGACGGGGCAGGCAGGGCCACCTACAGGGACTTCTTGGCTTTCCTGGACAAGGAGCCCCGTGCCCTCACCACCTTCCACGTCATCGAGACCCAGGAGCCACCGCGGCGCCTGGTGCTGACGCCCACCCACCTGCTCTTTGTGGCAGAGAACGCCTCGGCGCCCACCGCCCGCTTCCGTCCCATCTTTGCCAGCCTGGTGCAGCCGGGACACTTCGTGCTGGTGGTGGCCGGGGGGGGCAGCCTGCAGCCCGCTGAAGTGGTGCGGGTGTGGCACCGCAG
>NW_005054298.1:14069018-14072416 GCF_000277835.1 Geospiza fortis | reverse complement strand
GCAGGAGCAGCAGCTGGCACAGCTGGCCTTCTGGCCACTCCGGCTCTACCACAGCCTGCTGGGGGGGCCAGGGGTGCAGGGGGATGGTGTGCACTGGTACTCAGGGCTGCTCTACCGCCTGGGCAGGCTGCTCCTGCCCCCTGACAGCTTCCACCCACTGGGAATATCCCAGGCGGAGAGCTGAGGGTGCGCCGCAGCCCCAGCCGGCACAGCTGGTGGAGGTGGTGGCTGCAGGGTGACTCACAGGGGCCAGCGCCCCCTCCCAAAGCTGGGTGCCCATGGGGAGCTGCTTCCAGCCCTGCCTGCTTGGGGTACAGCCACCTCCTGGTTGGGAAGCACCGAAGCTCCATGGTGTGCCTCTCCATGTTGACCACCCCCTCCTCACCCCCTGTTCCTGGGGACAGGAGGGAGGCATGAAGGGTTTTACCCCGGGACAGGGGCTGCCCCCGGCTGGATCCACATGCTGCTATGTGTGTGTGTGTGTGCAATGTGTGTGTGCGTGTGCCGAATTAGCTGACGGAGTCTGAATGGGAGGGGGGAGAGCAGAGAGCCCTGGCTGCTCCACCGAGGTTCCCAGCCTGTCTGCACCCAGTGGGGAAGTTTTGGGAGAGGGGCCCAGGCCCTTTGCTAGGCAGCCTGGGTGGGAAGGCAGGCAATGCTATTTCCAGCCTGGGACACGGCAGCTGGATGGAGGGTGACCCAGGTACTGGGACTGTGCCTTGTCCTTAGCCCAGTGTAGGGGCACTCAAAACAAGCAGGGGTGGGGGTCTGGCACAGCTCTGGCATGAGGACTTCCGACTTGGTGACACAAGTTCCACTGGAGTGATAGACTGGGGAGTGAGGTGCTGAACTCTGCCCAAAGCCAGCACCAGAGCCACCCAGCTGGGCATCCTGTTGGGCTGCTGTGACAGCATGGGGTGCTCTGGCTGGCAAGAGGGGCTGTGGAGGCAGACACATGGGCAGAAGGGTGCAAATGTCAGCCAGGCATAGACACACTGGTGGGAGCAGGGGTGGGGAGAGTCAGGGCTGCAACCCCAGCCTGCTGGAGCCTGAAGAAAGAGGCAGAGGAGAAAACCATTCCAGCATCTGGCCTTGAACTGGCTCAGCCCAAAAGCCTTTCCCCACCCCAAAGCTAAAAAATCTCCTCAAGCTTCAGACCCTGGCTGGCCTGAGCTCCCCAAGCCCCCAGCACCCCAAACCCTCAGGGTAACTCATTGCTGCTCACCCACTCCTGGGACCTGGGGAGAGTCCCACCAGAGCTGCAGCCACAGTTCCCCCACTCCAAATCCCAGCTAGAGCCTCAGCCTCCCCTGGCTGCACATCAGTGGAGGGGAGGGGGCTGAGGGAGGCAGTGACCCACGTCCCCCCTGTAGCATCACGCGTCTCTATTTATTTATCTGCTCTTTGTATGTACCATAGCTGGGAGGCAGTGTGGGGGTTGGGCGGGGGGGGGTGATTTTTTTTTTTTTAACAAAAAGCAGAAATTATTTAAAGATTATTTTAAAGCACAGCTTTGATGGTGATTGTTGTCCAGGATGAAGTGAGGGAGCGTGAGCGTGGCAGGTGTGTTTTTGTCTCTTCACTGGATGTACCTCTCCTGGTTGGGGACACAGCCCAATAAATCCATTGTCTCCCCAGAGGGAGCTCGGAACTCTGGTGTAGGGAGGGCAGGCAGGGATCGGGGGTGCTTACTGCACCCACTGTTAAAGGGCAGGCAGGGCTAGAGGGCACCTTGTGCTTCTCTAGGAGCAAGGTTTGGTCACCCCAGTGCCCTCCACCAGAAGGATGACATCTCTCTCCTCACTACTTCATCCATACCCAGGGGAGGCTGTGGGATTGACCCAGTCTGCACGGGACCAAAGTGTCATTAGAGGCACCTGGCAAGTGGGGCAGGATGTAGGGACTGTGGGACTGCCAGGGATACCTCTCCATCCCAGTCTGGAGTCGCCACCTCAGTGTCTGTCCATCCTTCTGTACCACCCCCCATCACCACAACCCCCACCAACCCAGAAGATGGAGCCTGTGTCCTGTTGACAGGTTTCCAGTGTCACTAGCGTTAGTCAGTGCTGTCCCTCCGTCCTTGTCAGCCCTCTCCCCCTCTACCCCATCCCCCTGCCAGCAGAAGCAAAGTCCAGCAGCCAGCACCCCACACAGGCTCCCCACGCCTGTGCCAGCCCCACACCTCTCTGAACACACCTGCCCCATCTCCACGCTGCCCTGCCGTGGTCCCGCGGGCCCTGCCGGGATCAGGATCTCCCTCGGCCTTTCCCTGGACCGCCCAGCACGGCAAGTGTGAAGCAATTCGGCAGCAGGCTGTCAGCGAGGGCCCGCATCACCGGCTAATTTAAGGGCTCTGCAAGGCGGCAGAGCTAATTTAATTAGGTTCTTATTACAGAGAAGGACAAATTGGTCCCCGGGGGCCCACGGGGTCAGGCTTTCGAGAAGTGCTTTATGGAGTGAAATTTCAATCAGGTTGCTGCCGCAGGCAGGGGGAGCCAGAGGCAGAGGCTGCACAAGGAGGGGATGTGCTCTTTGGGGTGCCCGCTGGGGGAGATCAACTCCAGGTCCAGGTTTTTAGGGAATCACTGAGTGTGCGGGAAGAATTCTTTGCCCCATTAGGAGGCTGCTGCAGGGTATATGGCAGCTGCTTTGGGATGCAGGCAGGGAAAGCAGGGAGGGCCTGGCTCTGAGCTGGCTTCAGGGCAGTGAGAGGGAGGGAAAACATCCATAAGTAAGATACCAAGGACTTTCTGAAGCTCCATTAACTCCCCCACAGCTCCATAACCCCACATGAAAAGAACGTTGAGGACAAAATGATGTGCAGCTGACGGACAGGACTTATGGGCGTCTCTTCCTTGCCTGGATGTCATGTGCTTGTCTCTCAGCCCCAGGAGAACCAGGACAGCCTGGAAGCTGCCCCACTGCCCCTGGGCACATGAACCAGACCCATCTCCCAGCGTGCCAGTGCCAGGGGAGGGGTGGTCCCAGCAGGGTCCCAGCTGGGCAGTGATGGATGGCGATGCTGGTGGGTGGCCGGCAGAAGGGCCGGGCTGGAGGGTCCCACAATGGATCTCTCTCCATCAATTTGTCCTCATTACCATATAAATGGTGGGTGGGAGGGAGAGGAAGGGCATGTGGCGACAGGAGACACCCCCACATGTTCCCATCTGGGGTAGCGCGTCCCCCCTCCCCATCCTTCCAGCCCTGTCTGAGCGTGTTAAACCAGCTCCAACAACCCCCGGCCCCTAATTCAGCAGAAGAGAGGTACCACCCCCTATTCAGAGCCTTGAAAAGGCTACAGGGTCCGGCGCTGTTAACAAGGGGGGACATGGTCCCCGTCCCCGCCTCTCCCGTCTGTCCCTCGCCCCAGGCCTTCTGCCGCGGCAGCGCCGCGCACG
>NW_005054298.1:14059866-14068710 GCF_000277835.1 Geospiza fortis | reverse complement strand
CTCCCGCTCCCGCTGGCGCCAGCGGAGTGAATCCTGGTGCCTTTTCCGAGTGCTGCTGCTCCGGGAGCCGGGGCAGGACCCCCTCTCTGCAGGGCTACTCGGGGGGCAGGCGGGGTGTCCTAGGACACTGTCCCCGAGCCCACGGAGCCCCGGGGACAGCGTGGTGTGTGCTGCTGAGCCCATCCTGCACCCCCAATTCCCTCCACCTTCCCCTCTGTCCCGAGCCCCCACCTCTTGCCCCTCTCTCAGCCGTGGCACCTGTGTGACAGCATCGTTGGGAACAGCCCCACCACAGGTGCTGCAGGACCCCTCTGCCAGAGCAGCTTCTCCCGGCAGGGACGGAGGTGTTTTAGCAGGCAACAGCCTCTGGGTGTCAACCAGAGCCTGCTGTGCCTGTGTGAACACGGCGGACAGACAGACAGATGCACGCATCCCTACACATGCCTTTATGCCCTGGACAGACACCTGCCCACCACCGCACTGGACACCCAGCAGACACACACCAGCTCCCAGAACCGCCCTCCGGTGCCGCAAATTACTTCCTTTTCAGCTTGTATCCTCTATATCCCAGGAGCACTCACATGTCCCTGTGTCCCTGATCTCTGTCCCCTCCAGTAATAAGTTGGGGGTACATGGTACTATAGGGACAACAGGACATGGGCACACCGTGGAAGTGCCCACCTCTGCAGCCATACCCACCCCACATCTGCCAGGTGCAGAGAGTACTCTGGACCCTTGGAGGGGCCTGACAACCTCTCCCACCACACAGGGTGACCCCTGCCAACCCTCCTGCTGGTGGCACACCCTTAGCTCCCGCTCGCACAGTGTGGGGTACACGGCTAACACATCAAAGCCCCCCTGTCCCTTCCCTTCCCCCTCCCCAGTCACCAGGACACACTCGGCACCCACAGCGGGTCCCTGCTGCAGAACTGGCAGAACTGGGGGTGATGCTGGTGGTGCCCACCCTCCAAAGGAGGGAGAGGCAGGCAGGGGCAGCCGGGGACAATGCAGGGGGCAGCTGGCATCAGTCGCTACCTCTTGTCTCAGTAGGAGCTGGGGACTCCCCGCGCTCTGAGGGCACTCAGCGGGACACAGCCCCAGGAGAAACGCCACCGCCCTCCGGCACTGACTGCCAGCAGCCGCTGCATGGTGCCACAGGGGCGGCGGGATGCGGCTGTGTGAGCATGCAGCCACACGCTGGGGACGAGTAAGAATCTAATCAGGGTCCTTTTCCGTAATAAATCATTTGTCTTAATCCAACGCCCTCCCTCCTGCTCTAATAACTCCCAGCACTGGGCCCCACAGCCACAACAATGCATCTAATGGAACGATTTATTTTCATAATGGTGCTGGTGGGGAGAAGGGGTGGCCGGGGTGGGGGCAGCATGGTCTAGGGCAGGAGTTTCTAATTAGTGAATGAAATTTGATGTAAGGCTGGAGGAAGATGGATTTGCTTCCTGACAAGGGGCCTTTCAGCTCATCAAAGCACCCGAACAGGGAGGTAAATTAAATTATTTCTAATTCTTCACTAACCTCCAGGGAGTCACCCTTCCACCAGCAAAAGATGGGTCCATTGCTGAAATGAAGAGGCACTTGAAGGGCTGAGGTTAGGTAGAAGGGACCAATGTAAGAGATGGGGATGACAAGATGGGATGGGGCAGGACAGAGGAGCAGGACAGGCTGCCATTGACTTTGCTGGAAAAATAGGGAGGGAAAAGGTGGTGATGGAGGGAAGAGTTGCAAATGGTCAATAAATAAACAACTCCAAGGACTAATGACTAATTTGCTGTGAGTTTTCCATCCATCCCTGTCACCTAAGTAGACCTAGAGCAGGGCTGAAACACAGCTGGTGCTGGGATGGAGTAGAGCAGCCCAGCAGCAAGGAAACAGCATCCCAACCCTTAAGGGTTCTTGAGCAGGGACAGCACTAGACTGTGAAGGGGTGACTGATGCTGAAGAAGGCAAAGGGCCCAGTGTAGGGGATTGCTTCAGCAAAGGCTCCTGTTCTCATGTCTTTGTATAATTTAAGGCCAACACCAATGAGGTCAATGCCTGTGGCATAGAGCTGTTCTTGGGATGCACAGCATTTTTTTTGAAATGCCCAGCTCCTGCAGTCCTGTGATGGAGACTTGTTTTACAGAACAAGTGCACTCCCTCCAATTTTCTCCCTCTTGCAGAGAGACCTTCCAGTGTCACCCTGCCATTAGCCCAGATATCCCCAGCAGCAGAGTGGAAAGAAGCAGTCCTGGTGCTGTGGCTGAAGTCAGCCCCTGGCTCTCCGTGCAGCAGGGAGCATCACAAGCTGTCCCCAAAGCAGCCAGGGCTGTGTCACAGCTCTGTGGGGCCAAGGAAGCCCATTCAGGAACAGCAGGTGGGTTCCTGAGGGACTTTCCGTGTGGAATCATGGACTGCATTTCCTGCAAGACCTGCCCTCCCAACCTTCCTCAGCACTGCCAGGCACAGCCCAGGGGGTGAAACGGGGATTAGGGGAGCTGTGTCGTACTGCAGGGAGCTGGGGAGGCACAGCAGAGCCCGGGGCCTGCAGCAGTGCCCGGGTTTGCTGCAGGCTGGGCAGCACAGTCCCCTCCCCAGGCTGAGCTGGGACAGGCGCGGAGCCGGCTCTGCTGACCCAACACTCCAGGAATTTAATTTGTTTAATATATTCCCTGGGAAAGAAGAAAATAAATAAGCGGCACCTTGCTTGCCCCCATGTCTCACTCTCACACGGGCGGTGTCAGCTTAACGAGCCGGGGCCCTCAGGCTGATTAAGCGGCGCTGCTGCCGCTCGCTCGCAGGGAGGGGCGAGCAGCGTGATCGATGGACGGAGAGCATCAGCCCCCCTGCCTGGAGCTGGACGGCTGCAGGCAGCACCATGCCTCCCCACAGCCTTTGCTCCTGCACTCCGCACCCAGGCCTTGCTCAAGGGCATGTCAAAAACCTCCTCTTGCCCCAGGACAGATCATCCTGCCCCGTGGCACAGGCAGTACTCAGGAATGCGAGGCTGGGGCTGTTTTCGACTCTGGAGGCAGGGATGGACACACTGGTGGCTTCCCACCGCCTGTGGGTCTGTGTGGCACCTCATCAAAATAGGGGCTGAGGACCAGAGCTGTGCAGGGCCTTTGTGCTGAGCTCTAGGTCTCATCCTCACTGTCCCCCGTGGGCTGGGGTAGGGACACCTGGGGATACTGAGGCACAGGGATGTGCTAGAGGTGATGGGGACAATCCAAGGGGAGCCCACGACTCTTGATTGCTCCTTCGGGGCTTTTACTAGTGAGCCCTTGCCAGACCGCTGGGGAAAGCATTCCCCCTTTTCCCCATCCGCTCCTCACTCAGGCTCCTCTGAGCCCTGTTTGCCGATGCCTTCACCTCCCCCTCCCGGGTGTCCCTGGGTCTCACTACAGAGACGTCACCGTGTCCCACCATTCCTGTCCCATGGCATCACCATCCCCTGCCCCCACCTCGGGAAAGGATTAATCAGCAGCCAGAGAGACAGGGTAATAAATGGCCGTTATCTTGTTAATGAGCTGACATTAATTAGAGCCCAAGGTCCTGGGAGGAGCAGCTGATTTATTCTGTGGTCCAGGGAGCAGGTTAGGTGCTGACTCCATGGAAAGGCCATTAACAGCCAAGAGGTGAGGCTGTTTTGGGGGAACTGGTGTGTGTGAGGGTGTTCCTCCCCCTCACTCCTGCACCCCCAGACCCCAAACCTGGCTCCGTCCCCCCACAGGCAGCAGTTCTGGCTTTGGGACAAGACACAGTGAAGCCAAAAAGGAAGATTGTGGAGGTGACAGGAAAAATCAGAGCCGGGGGATCCCCCTGGTGCCAGGGGGAAGGTGACCCTGGCTGTGTCAGAGATGTGTGACACTGGACACAAGGTGCTGGAGTGCTGTGCAGGGCAAGGGCTGTGGGAGTTGGGCTATGGGGAAGCAGCAGGAGGGACAGGTGCATTCAGTCACTTCCCTGCTTTCCTGGATGATGCTGAGCTATGGAAGAGGCTGGCTTGTTTAATCTCTCCCCGCAAAAGACAAGGCCTGGGTGAGGGCAAACACTGAGGATCAGCCATGCTGCTCCCTCTTTTAGGGGCAGTAGGATAAGGGAGGTGTGTCTGAGGGTGCTGTGTGCTCATGGTGTTTCAGAATCAGATATCGCACAGTGGTCAGGAGCTAACAGGACTGGAAATGTAGCGTTATACTCCAAGTCCTTGTAAGAAATAGATCCAAGGTGCCTGTGTCCCTGTCACTCCAATCCATGTGTGGATGTGTCACCCCATCCCCACAAGTCCCTGTTGCTCCATCCCCATGTGTTTACGAGGGGACAAGTCCTCTGTCTCCACACTTGAGCACTTTTCCGTGCATTGCTGAATCCTGGGAACCCAACAGCCCTAGGGCATCCCCTGAGCCCTGTGGCTGGTCCTGAGGGGTGCTGGCAGTGTGCTGGGATCAGATGTGACACTCCAGAGCTGCCCTGGCTGTTTGCTGGGGCAGGCACCCTCCCTGCCCGGCCAGCCTTCCCGTGCTGGCTTGCTATTCCCTGCTCCAGAGTGGGAGCTGTTAACACGTTTTTCTGCTCAGCCTTGCCATGTCCCATCAGAGATGAGGCTGCTTATTTGAGGAATTGCTTGGCTAAATAAACAGCTGCCCAGAAATCCCTGCAGGAGGCCTGTCTGGGAGGGGCTGAGCCGTGTTTGCTTTCCCTGTTAACCCTTCTCTGGGGGCTGGTACCTGGGGCTCCCTGAGGAGGGGGGTGGGTGCTGGGGACGGGGGCAGGGGGATGGAAGCACGGGAATTTCTGCATTCATTCCAGGACAGAGCCCCACCTGTTGGACTGAGCAGCTGATATGGCAGGATGAAGAAACCCTCAGGAGCCTGTGACTGGCTTGCAAGTCTCTGAGTTGGGTAGGATTAGGGCAATCCATGTGAGAGGGGATCCAGGCAGGGACAGAGCATGGCAGTGACTGAGCGCAGGACCTTGGAAGCAGGCAGGGAGGTGGCTTCACTGACTTGTCCCCTGTCACCATCAGAGCAGAGGGAGTCCCCTGAAGACAGATGAGAAGCCCTGTGAGAATGCCCTGAGAGCATTTCTGCTATGCTCCCATGGCAGTGGTGTGGATGCCCCTAGCAGTGTTTCTGCAGAGGGGACAGCCCCCAAACAAGCTGGGACCTCAGAGCTGGCTGTGCCAGATCTGACACAAGGTACACTCAGCTCCCACCACTGCAGGGCCGATTAAGACCGATTATCTGGTTGGTTAATGGCCCCAAGCCACTCACAGGTGACTTAGACTGTTCATTTAGCCACAAATCATGGCTGGGCTGGCAGTTTATTTACCTTCCCCACCAGCCTCCTGTGGCTTCCCAGACTCTGGAGATAGCGGGTGGCCCGGCTGTAAGGGGCAGGGCAAAGGCAACATCCTGCTGTGGGCAATGACCAGGGCTCCCACAAAACCTGGGACACCCCTAAAAGGGGCTGTTGCTCCCAGCACTTCTTACTGGGGCTCTGCCTGCTCGGGGATGAGAGTGGGGTGCTCCTACAGCCTCTCTCGTGGGGGAAGAGCTAGAAAAACACTTCTGAGCAGGCTTACATCCTGACCCCAGTATTATGGTGACTCCGGGCTGTATTTCTCCGCTAGTTGGCTACAGACTTTGGAATGGCACAAGATGACCTGAGGCACCAGCTCCAGAGCAGCAAGACCTTTGCTTCCTCTGAGATGCTTTAAACAAGGCTGACACACTGTGGGTTTCTTACTGAGAGGTATTTTCTAAAGGTGGAAAGCTCTCGGGGCTGTGACCTGGTGAGTAGTTAATGCTTAGCAAACAGGTACAGCCATGCTGGAGACAGACAGGGAGCTCTTTCAACACCTGAAAGCCTAAATGGCCTGGTTAGAAATCAGGGTTTCTGTCATCTCTCTGGGATGGGCTAAGCCCTGATTCCTGCACGGTCTCTGTGTCAAAGGTAATTTCTATTGACTCAAGGCAGGAGGTGACCCAAAGCTGACAGAAGGACCTGGTGCTAAATTGTCAGTCTAGGAAAGTCCAAAATGAAAGGTTGGGTGACAATCAAGACACCCCAGCATGGGTCATGCCATATGTTGTGTCTGGGATGAAGACTCGATCCTGGGAAAATTGAAGCCTGGTCCCAGTTGGGAATTTTTTTATCAGGGTATGGATTTTCCTCGGCACCCTTGGCTTTGATCTTGGGGCAGTTGGATTTGCTGAGGGACATTACGTTGCTTCCCAAGGTGATACTGAGGAAGTAGTGGGGCTGTAAAACTGAACTGTGGTCCCAAATATTACCTGTGATCTCCATGGCTTGTTTCTGAGGGCTCAGGTACTGCTGGCAACAAATTGGGGAAGTATGTGAAGTGCTGTTAGTAGTGTTGTGGGACTCTAGAGCAGCTCTACAGCTCTGTGTACACCAGACCTGGGTGTCTTTGGTGGCCGTGTGGGTGGAGTGTCCTTCTAGTTTTATTTCTGGTGCTTGAGCTTACATGGATGGGAGTCACCATGGAGTCAATTCACTGGAGGCTATGGACACAGTAAGAGCTCCAGGTGTCTAGCTGTGTACCTTCCCATCAGCAGTAAAGGGGGCTTTGCAGGGCTCATGTGTGCCTGCAGGGGTGCTGCTGTGAGTGCTGCTTTCACGTCACTCAAGGGGGACTGAGCTCTGAATGTCCAGCTGAGGCACATCCAGAAAATTCCCCCCAAGATACCTAGGCAAATGAAAGAATCCCGGGAAGCTCAGGGCTGTGTGAACACTCCTGGTGATGCCCCTTGCCCAGGGTGGGATGCTGTGATCAGGGTCAGCCCCAGAGAGGTGAGGGAGCTGAGGAACTTTACTGCTGCCTGGGCAGCATGGACCTCTTGCTGGTCTGCACTTTCTGGACAGAAATAGTTTAAGTGGTTGAAAGTGGAGGTACCTTTATGGCACACTGAACATGAGGTGCATCAGGCAGGGGACAAATGGAGATGCTGATGGGGTAGGTTTTAGCACAGAGGCGCTGTGGGGGGCCTGGGAGCGAGATGATGCTGACTGGGAACATATCCCCTCGAACTCCACCTCATCCTGAACTGGGGTGATTTCCTGAGAGAGTTTCTGTCCAAAGGGCCCTGAACCCTCAGCCTGGAGATCTCTGGCTGGTATCTTGGGGTCTGCCACCTGTGGCTGATGTTCAGGGTTGCCTTACAGCCTCCTGTGCAGGAAGGATGCTGGGCAGAGGTGAGGGGCCAGGCCACGGTCACATTCACTTATTACAATAATCTGATTTAGTTAGCAACCAGGTGAGCTGTCACTGGAGGATTTGATGGATGGGAAAGAGAGTTCCCTCCTTCCTGAGGCGGGAAATGAAGCTAATCAGACCTCGGACACCTTAATCCAGCTCTGATCTGATTAATGACCCTGAAGACTGTGAACTCATCAGCACCCTGGCATCTATCACTGCATTGCATCCTGCCCCTTGTGCTGTCCACCACCCAGCCCAGCTCTTCTGCACACAACTGTGGACACCATCTCTCTCCCCTGTGTGGCATGGGCTGTGTGCCAGCTCCTGTGGTCCTGGACAGCCCTCTTACAGGGTCTCAGACTCTGCTCCAAATATTGCCACTCATCATCCCTCCATGATTTCTCGAGATTTATTTGTTCAGGTATTTCCAAATAAAGAAATAAGCCAGGTTCTATGGTTCTGTCAGCAAAGATTTCTTGCTTGTGCAAATTCAAAGGCTGCAGCTTGGCTGGTTGCACTTGCATCACCCTGGCATCAGTGAATTGGGCACTAGCATGAGCTGCTGATCCTTGGGAGAGTTGCTTGTCTTTGGAAAACCTCCTTGGGTAGTGTAGGGGATTTCCATGAAGACATTCAGGCTGTGACTAAGAGCTATGACCAGACCCCTCATTCAAGCTCCCACTGCCTGAGCTATGCACTGGGTACAGTCACAGATGGCCTCAGGGCTCACCAGGAGTTACCTGGGCTTTCCTGGGCTGCCTACCTGCCTGTCTGTTACCCCATGGGGGTGACTGAGGTGGTGATTTCTCTGTTGTGATCCAGCCTCTGCTCCAGGTGTCAAGGCACATGCCTGTACAGAGCTAACAAACCATTGCAATCCTTGAGGTCAGTCCTGAGGGCTCAGGTGAGGAAGGGGTGGCTCGCCCTTCCCATGCAGGCTATTGATCTGCAGTGGAACACTTGTCCTGCCTTCACTGTGCTCTCTGTTCCCTGGATATCTCTTGTAGTTTCCCCCTGTGCTAGGGACTCAGTCTGCTCTGTTCCTCCCCAGGTCTTGCCCTGTCTGTGCCTGCTGCTTGGCTGTGCTGGCACTTCCCTTGGGGGGAGGGAGAAAGTGCTTGGTGTCCTTTTGCTTGTGGGGACATTGGCTTGTCCTGGGAAAGCAGAGGGGGATGGAGTGGGGGGATTTCCTTTAGGCATTATTACATTTAGGCAGGGCAATAGCAGCTGCCCTACTTCCCTTCCTAAGATCAGGACCCATCACAGGACACAAAAAAATCAGAGGCTTGTGTCACTGTGTCAGAAGGATACAAAAAAGTGGGAACCAGAGACAAACAGGAGCAGACCCTTAATGACAGATTCCTAAAGCACTCGCATGCCCGTTGCCTCTCCCTGAAGGCCAGTGCCAGGGGATCTGGACCAGCTCCAGGGCAGCACTGGAGCCCAGCAGGGCTTTGCCTGCATGTGCTGAAGTCTGTCTCGTCTCTCCATGTCTCCTCCAGTTGCTGCAACCATAGACCCTGCTTTCCAGTGCCATGGGGCTCTGGATCAGGATGATGGGCTCAGCGCCCTGGGTGGGTCCTGGCGGCTGGGGGGACCTCTGGCTGTGGAGGGGCTGGGGAGGGGGC
>NW_005054298.1:14058756-14059223 GCF_000277835.1 Geospiza fortis | reverse complement strand
CCTCCCCGCTGGAGCACTGGATCCGAGCCGGGATGCTGGTTCCGAGGCTCTCCGACTTCAGTGGTGAGTGAGTGACCCGGGGACCGACCCTCCCGTCAGGCGGAACGCGGCTCTGGGCCCTTCAGCCCCGGGGGCACCCGCCGGCACATGAGGTGAGGGTCCCTCCGACAGCCCGGGACTGAGGGTTCCCGACCCCATCCCTTCGAGGCCCTCCGGTGCTCCGGGTCGGGAGCCTGCAGGTACACTGAGCCCTCAGCGCTGACCCCGATACGCGGCTTTCTCTGTACCCACACCCGCTTCCTAGCCCGGCAGGCCTGGGGCGGGGAGGTGGGGTGTCCCACTGCTGGAGATCTCCGAGGGCTGCGAGGCCCTGGCGAACAGATGCGAAGGGCGAAGTCTCGCCTTACGCCGGCCCGGTGTTCCGGCAGAGCCCCGAGAAGCGCTGCCCGCTCCGGCGCGGCAGAGCC
>NW_005054298.1:14057606-14058635 GCF_000277835.1 Geospiza fortis | reverse complement strand
GGGCCCGCTCGCCTGGTGGGATGAGCGGCCGGTGAGCTCGTTCCTGGCGGCGGCTGCGGGAACCGGGCGGCCCGAGAGCATGCTCGGCTCCAGCCCTGCCCCATTCCCTCCTGGTGGGCACCACCAGGGCTCGGGCAGGCACCGGACCCCGCACTGCTGCCATGGGTCCTGCAGGGCGCGGACGGAACAAGAGCTGACTTCAGGCACGGGTCCCTTTCGCGTCTGGCAGCCCAACCTGAACCCTGCCCTGTGGTGGTCAGTGAAAAGATGGGCATTAAACCAAGCGTGACTGGTTAATAAAGCCCCGTCAGAGTATCCAGATTTGTTAGCTGAGGGTAAAAAAAAAATCCTAAAAATTTGGAAGCCCATTTGCAAGATAATAATAATTTTAAAAGGCTGGGTAAATAACAGTGCAAAAATTACAGAGAATTACTTGAAAAATCACAAAATCGCATGTATTACTCCTACCTCAGACTATTCCTGGTCAAAGGGAAATCGGCTGTTTTTTCCCCCACACTGTCTCCCTTTACCTGGCTTCCCCTAGACTTTAGGAAAGCTCTATCTGTGAATCTAGAGGTGAAGAATAAGGCTCCAGTGCTATGGGTTATGTGTGCCCTTCAAAGATGTCACTAGATCAAGAAAAAAATAAATCCTGATTAGTTAGAAGTCTTCATTATTTATTACATCTTCTTGCTCCTCTGCAGCAGCCTCTGTGTTATCTTTGAAGGATCTGGGTCCGTTGGTGTATCTCAGCATCCTGCAGCTTCATACAGGGCTGTGTTTCACCACAGTGGGGATGCTCCACTGCATCTGATCCTGTAGCCCTGAGTGCAGCTTCTGGCAGGGATAACATAGAGATATTTGTACATCAGCCCCATTCTTTTCAAAAGCAGCATGTGATCTTCAGCTGGTTGTATCCAAAACCTCACCAAAAGGAAACAAATTCCAAATTATTGGCATGAGAACAACTTGTGAAGGGAGCTCTGCAGAATGTGCTGGATCAGAATGTCAAAGGGTCTTGTGGGAACC
>NW_005054298.1:14030531-14057596 GCF_000277835.1 Geospiza fortis | reverse complement strand
CAGCAGGAAGAAAAGCAGTTTCTGACCCAAGTGTTACTTGCTTGGGTTCTGGAGATCCCAAAGCAGGGTAGACATGTGGAGGTGTAGCAAGGATGCAACAAAAGCTGCCAAAACTATAAATTTTAAAAACAGGATGACCACTGCCTCAATCCATGTCCTTACTAAAAGGTGTTTGTTCCCAATTCCTGGGAGCCCTTTGGAGTGGGGATTCTTTCTCTACAGAGTGTCTTGTCAAATATTTCAGCAATTCTTCTGCTGTGCAGAAGAGAACTTTTTCCATCTTCACATCCTTATTTCTGTCCATTGGTAACCTTAGGGTTCTCAAGGGTGTCTTCAGGCCCTTGCTCCTGTGGGCTCACTGAAGCTCTGAAATCAGGGTCATTTGCAGCTTGCTTTCTCCTTGTACCTACAGCTGCAGGCTCCTCGGTGTGCTGGCCATGCTGTAGGGACAGGGACAGGAGAGGGCACCTGCCTAGGATCTGCTGCCTCCACAGCCCTTTCTCGTCTCTCTGAGGAGGGGAATGGGCTGGGCAGGAGCCTTCCTTCCATTATTGGCACAGGTCTCCTGGGCTGCCTGCAGTTTGTGGGAGCCCCTGTCCCACCACCCAGCCTAGACAGACAGATGGACAGACCTGCCTGGCTGAAGTTTCCAGAGTGACCAAGTCCAAGTGTCAAGGCTGCTGGTGCCAGTCATGTTTAACTCTCCCAGAAGCAGTGGGCAGATGCTGTAAGAGATGAATCTGAAAGCCTTCTAGGACATATTATGGATCATTCCAGGGGCTGATCACCCTTGGGATTTATTTAAAGGGAATTCCAGGAGTAAATTCTGGAATTAATTCCTTCTTTGGGTGCATGTGTAGCAATGTTTCGCAGGTGTGGTCTGGTTTGATCTCCTGGGGACAGTCAGGAGGGGGGAAGCAGCAGGACAGCCCATGAACTGTAAGCTCTGGGGTATTCATTGCACACACCCCCCTGCTGTCACCTGCGTGTGGGGCTGCCAGGGAGGCTGGCTGAGACAGTCGGTGCCCCCAGGGCCTGGGTGCTGTGCTCGGTGAAGCAGTGCCCTGCTGTGGGCAGGGTGAGTGCCTCCCTCCCTGGCTGCCTGTGCGGAGCCGCACGCGGTGCCGGGCTGCCTCTGCTGCAATGCGCACTCGGGGGGCTCTGCAAGGCCTGGCTGCAGGAGCAGGCGTGCCCTTGCTGCAGGAAACAGGGATGCTGCCTGCCCAGGTTCTGCTGTCCCCAGCCTGGATCCCTGTCCCGGGACTTTGAGCACCTCCTGAAGCACCCGGAGCAGCATTTGGCACTGGGATGCCAGGCCTGTTACTTTTTCTGGGAGCTGTGATTTATTTGCCTTTTCTGTCAGTGTGGAAGTGTGGTGCAGTGGTAGCAGCCAGTGCAGAGACCACTGCAGCTGAGAGCTGTGGAAGTGGGGGGCAGTGACATACAGCTGTGGACTCTCAGGAGGAGCAAAGGATCCTCTCCGAGGGACCTGGTGCTTAGATGGCTTTCCTGGCACACCACTTCCTTGCATCACCCACTCACTAAGTTGATGGCCTGGAGCCCAGATCAGATGCTGCCCATGATGGCAGAGAGCTTGCTGATGGGCTGTGCTGAGATAGGAGAGCAGACAGGGTAAGTCTTACCAAACCTGCTCAAAAAGCTATGCCTTCCAAGGCTCACCAGGTGTAGAGTGGTCTGGTGTCAGCTGGAAATATGGGCTGGGAAACAGCTGGCAAGCAGCAATTGAGGTGCAATGGTGGAGCAAGCAAGGGGCTTGCAGAGGTAGCAAGTGCCCTTACACATGCTGCCCCACTGATAATGGCCAGGGCTGCTGGCAGGTCAGAAAAGCCTCTGGTGACGACCCTGATGCTGAGGCTACCTCCCTGAGCTCTGACATCCAGAGAAACACCTAAAGCAGTCAGGGTGTTAATTTCCTCTCCTTTATCTGCCAGACCACAATTTGAAGTGAACTGTAGTTAAACAAACCAAATTAAAAACAAGTGAGTTAATATCAACCTAGGATTACCCCTGTTATCAAGTAGGCGGAACTGTATCAAATAAACCAACAATTCTTTATAAGCTTTGTCTAATTATCCAGAAGGCAGCTGCCTTGCAGAGCTCCTGGCCTCAGACTCGGAGGGCATTACTGGCCCCAGGCCAAGCAGTTTATTTACTGATACTGCAGCCAGGTGCCAGGCACCCTTCAGGGGGTCCAAGCCCTGCCAGGCTGAAAGGATGTTGAGACAAGCTCTGATCCTGGATGGAGTGCTGCAGGAGATGGCTGAGCCGAAAATAAATCCCTTGGCAAGCAAAGGTGTGACACTGGGGCAGTCCCTGGTCTTCTGGTAGGAGCTGGGTAAGATGGAGAGCCTTCCCAAAGGATAATACTTTGTGAGATGCTGGGTTCATAGCTTGATGAGTGGAGAAGGTAAGCCCTGGGAGGCATGCTTGCTGTGCACCCTTGGGAGGATTCTTTGTCCATGTGGCAGCCTGCCACAGGACAGGGAGGCGTGGGACTCAGCAGAGCATGCTGATAGTCTCAGCTTCTACCTCCTTCCTTTTTTCTTTTCACAGTGAGAATCTGCAGATCCTCTTCTGCCATACTCTCTCCACACAAAAGAGCTAGAGCCCTTTGGGAAAGGTAACAGCAGAGCTGATGCCAGACATGTTGATCATTCATGTCCATGAAAACCTGCTGCCCTAGGTGGCTGCAGATCAGCTGTATTGCCTTGGGCTTTCTCAACCTGGTGTGGAGGCCAGATCTTGAACAAGCCACAGTGGGGAGCACTGGTGATGGATAATTATAGCTGCTGAAGGGTGTGTTGTCAGAGGAGGTCACAGATTAGGTGGCCAGCCACACTCTGTGGGCTAGGCACTGGACTGGTGGTGGCTCAAACTGGATGACAGCACCACAGATGGGTTTGAGGATTTGGTTTGGTTTGCTTTTTGTCAGCACTGGGGCAGGAGGCAGGGTGAGTTTCCAAGGAAGTCAGGCTCTGTAGAGTATTTGTAATGGGCACACTGCCCTGAAACTGAATTGGACACTGAGAAGGAGAAATCAGGGCTGGCAGCAGGGCCATGCTCCAGAAATCAGTCCCCTTGATTTGTAGTTATTTGGGATGTATGCTGTTTGGATTTATTTGACTTTTGGACAAACTTTCTGTTCTTCTTTTCCCTGCTAGACCAAGCAGTCCTCAGCAGCTCACCTGGGGAAAAGTGAGTCTCTTGAGAGAGTGTTGTCAAAGCAGGCTGCCTTCCAAGCTCCTCTGAAGCTGGACAGACCAAACTCGAATTGCTTTTAGGATTGAGATTCTTCTGTGAGGCACTTCTCTGCCTCTACTCTTCTGCATCTGGTTTTACTCTGGTCACATATGACCTTGCTAGAGGAGGCACAGAGGAGCCTTTCAGGTTGATCTGAAGGATTTCTGTGCTCCCTGGAGCCAGGACACAATGCCCTCGGAGCTGAGCCCTGGGCTCTCTGCTTTGGAGTGGGGAATTCAGACTGGGAATGTGATATCTCTTCACTGCTGGACCCTCCAGTCCAGAAAGCACAAAACTCCTGGATTTTTGGATGCTGAGGGGGCACAACCTCTTCCCTTCTCTTTCCCCAAAACATTCTCTAGAGACCATGCTCAGAAAGAGGAACTGCTCAGAGGGGCCCTTCCCTGACCTGGTACAGCCAAACTGCACAGTGCAGCCTCGTTGCAGGGAGGGATTCTGGGGCTCCAGGTGCTCCAGCCGCCCTCCTGCCTCTGTCAGCAAAGGAGGCTCACTGGGACCCTTGGGGTGCTGGACACTGCCTGGGGCTGCTTTGTGTTGTGCCCCCAGCAACAGAATGAATTTCCCCTCCAGTTGTCTCTGATGCATTTCTGGGCTTTCCCTCTCCAAGGAGCTGCAGAAGGTGTTAGCTTGGGCTGCCCCATCCCTGCAGATGCTAATTCCCATAACACCACCTTTTCTTAGTCAGAGGAAGCCTTTGCAGACCTGTTTGGTCCCATGGTTCCATGGAGGATTTGTACAGCCCAAGCATCCACAGCTAGTCAGAGCCCAGATGGCTGCTGAGCTCTGCAGAGCTGAGACATCTCTCATCTCTATTTGTCCTGGAAATCTTTTGAACCTCTCATTCAGTTTTAGCCTTGAATATGTTTCCTATGCAAAATAAGGCATCATGTCAGAATCACTGGCACAGTGGGCCTCTGTTCAGTCAGTCCCTCAATTAACTGGCCAGGTGGGTCCCACAGGCTGTCTCTCCTGGCACTGAGGGGCTACAGGCAGAAGAAGGGGCTGTGTCTGTCCTGCTCCCATGAGGCATTTGCACAGCCCTAGCCCAGCCTGTGTTCTATGTGTTTGACCCAGCATCCAGGTACTTGGGATCAAACCTGTGTTGTGATCAGTTAATAGCTCCTTCATAAATTCCTGCCTCATGTGTCATCGCTGTGTTTGTGAAGGGCTCGGTGGACACCTCGGGAGATGGGCAGGTTGGGATCAAAGCTGGAATCTGGGGGAGATAACATGAATGGTGCCCCATGCCCAACAAAGTGGGTCAGTTGGAGTGGCCCTTGCCAAGCAAGGCACACTTTTGGGGCCAGGATGATCCGTCTTGTTACCCAAGATGTGTCAGCAGGGATGTGCCAAGGTCCTTTTGCGTTAGTGCCCACCACCACCACCTCCCCCTGCTCTCCCCCACGCCCCTCCCTGCTGCTCCAGCACTTTATTCCCAGCTGCAAACCCGTGGGCTTGCCGCTGTGGTGCTGGGAGAAGCAGTAAAAGCTGAACCCCAGGGGGACAATAAAGGCAGTGCAGAGGAGATAAGCAAGGATCAAACGGAGAGCGGCAGCCACCCTGTGCTGGACTCTCAAAGGTCCCTTTGTTCTGCTGCCTCCTGGTTCAGTGCCGCTCTGCCTTCAAGGGCTGCAGGTGAGATAGCGGTGCTCACGGGCAGCCCCAGCGCAGCCCCTGGCCGTTGAGCTGCCACCTGTGCGGCCCAGCAATAAAAAAAGAGAATTAATTTCAGTCTCAGCACCGATCCCAGTTGTACACCGAGGTCTGATAACATATCTCACTGGTTCCTATCAGGCAATAAAGCCATTATTGGGGTGGGAGATGATGGAGACATTCACCTTCCTCCTCATCCTGGCTTTGTGAGGGGTTGTCCCCTTACCAGTCTGCTGTCCCCTGACCCCTGCCCGCTGTCTGCTCTACAGCTGCCCCACAGTCTGCTTTGATGGGGAAGTGCCGTCGGCCCCGCACAGCATTCACCAGCCAGCAGCTCCTGGAGCTGGAGAACCAGTTCAAGCTCAACAAGTATCTGTCCAGACCCAAGCGTTTTGAGGTGGCCACGTCGCTGATGCTCACTGAGACACAGGTACCTTGGCCCTGGGGGAATGGAGCATAGCACCATGGAGCTGCCGTGGGGGCAAGGCAAGGTCATGGGCAATGCTCATGCCATCAGCCCCCACCCCACTGCTCCTATCAGTGCCCCTTCAGGGCATCCCCTGCAGAGACCTGTCTGGTGGGCTTCAGGGTGTTCTCTTGTGGTGGGCACCCCAGAAATACTGCTCCTCTTTTTACCTGGCACCCCCAACTTGGATTTTAGAGCCTTCCCATCCTTCAACATGCTGTGGGAGGGGGCTTTTTGTGGAGTAATATGAAAATGTCCCTGTGCATATCCTTGGCTGGAAGGGGGGAAGGCAGCAGCCCCCGTTATTCCTCTCCCCATGACAACCTCATCCTCTTTGTACATACGTGTAGCACCATGGGATGCCCCGCAATGAAGAGGGGGGGTTTTGGGGGGGCCCTCCCTGCGGGGAAGGTGAGTGGGGACAGGATGCAGCAGGGTACATCCTCTCCCCTCGGGATTTCCCTTGGCAGGTGAAGATCTGGTTCCAGAACCGCCGCATGAAGTGGAAGCGGAGTCGCAAGGCCAAGGAGCAGGGGGCTCAGGTGGAGCCTGAGAAGCAGCGAGGGCTCAGCAAAACCTGTGAGAAGCTGCTGCCCAGCGAGCCCCAGGGACAAGCTGCCGAAAGCCCCGAGTTCATGGGGCACAGCCCTGACTCGGGCTTCCTGCACTGCAGCGCCGCCGAGCTGAGCTATGGCCAGGACTCGTCTTGCTCGGGGGGTGAGGAAGAGGAGGAGGACGAGATGGGCGCCACAGAGAGGAAGATTGGCTCTGTATTGTGAAAGGCGAATGGAGCCAGCTGGGCAGAGGGGCCAGGCTGTGTTGGGAGGGTTCTCTTTGCTGGCAGACACAGACTGTGCCTGGAAGGAGCAGGGGGCCACAGGGCACCTGCCACCCTTTAACTTATGTGTGTTTGGATCCTATTTAACTTGTAATTATTCCTCTGTGTGTATCTGGAGGAGTCCCCAGATCCCTCCCCTATAAAGCTGTTATCTGGATGCCTGTGCTTTTCCTTAGGGGACAGAAAAATCCCCTGTCCTGCTACTGTGCTGTCCTACCAAGTCTCTGGGGAAAAAGGGGGGGGACAGCTGGCAGCCTGCTGGCCCAGCTGCAGGAGGGAGGCCCAGACCCTTCTTTGACTGCACTGCCACTTCCCTGACAGCGCCTAGAGCAGCACATCCAGTGTGGTGCCAGCTTGTCCTTCCCCTTGGTGGCATGAAGAGCTGGGAAGGATGCCCAGGTTGCATGCCAGCCTGCCTTGCCTCCTCCTGCAGCAGTACATCCCTGGTAGGGTCTGTGCTTTGCAGGGCAAAACTGTCCTGGGAAGCAAAGCTGATGCTGTTTTCATGCTGCAATTAGCCTGCTTGCATTGGTGTGGCATTGTCCCAAATAAACAGAGGGGGAGGAGGCAGGAAAGTGCTCAGGCTGTGAAGGCTCAGTGCTGTGGTGAGCTCCCCTTGCCCCACGGTGATGCTTAGCCTCTCTAAGTTCTTCTCTGGGCTTGTTTCATTAAGCTCTTGGGATCGTGCTCACTCTGACTGGGCTGAAGTCAACCCTTGGTGGCAGGATGGTGACTGACACCCTGCACCACTTCCCTAGCAACACTGGGGCTAAGCACTGACTCCCTGTAAGTCAGCAGGCTGCCCGTGTGCTCACAGGATGCTGGAGGGTCCTGGAAGGCCCTATAGACCTCCCGTGCTTCCTGTGCCTTACTGGGTCTCCCCCTGGGGGGCTGAGACGGCCGTGGAGGCAGAGGGGCAGCCCTGCTTCAGCCCTGCAGTGGGCCAGGAGCTGCAGGGTGGAGCAGGCTGGGCCGGGCTGGGTGACCGCTCCCAGACACACCGTGATGTCCCTCTGTCCCACACCCTGCCGTCCTCTCCTGTCCCCGGCTCTGCCTGAGCGTGCAGGGAGGGCTGTCTGCGCCGGGACTTGTGCTGGGGGTGGGAATTGCTGAAGCACAGCAGCCCCTGTGGAATCCTGGCCATCTCTGGCAGTCGGTCGGTGACAAAGGGACAGGTCAGCCTTGGTGCGGGGCTGTCACACATCGCAGGGCTGGGAAAAGCCTGGGGGCCGCACCCTGGGCAGGGGGGCAGATGCGATGGTTTTGGGACAGGGGTGGGCAGGAGAAGCAGGTGACAGGAGAGAGGAGCATGGAGACAGACGGACGGACGGACGGATGACGGTCCTGTGCGGGGGGACAGTGACCCACAGTGGCTGCTGGCAGCTCAGCAGTTTCCCCCGGGCACATGGCATCCTCACTGCCCACGTTCCCTCTGCCCAGGCAGTCCCTCTGAAGACACGCAGGTGTCCAGACCCCTGGAATGGCCCGTGGGGATCTCTGGCTCTGGGGAGGCTGCAGCCCTTGCTCCAGGGGGGAGGTATGAGCTGGGGCAGCAGCAGGTGCCAGCAGCCTGCCGTGGGTGTGTAACGTGGGGCAAGAGAGAAATAAATGTGGTGCAGGGGGGGAAAATACAAGGAAAGGAGGAAGGGATAGGGAAGCATGAAAGGATGGTACCCAATTCCCTGCCCTTGCCGTGTGGAGACAACAGAGGAGGAGAGACCCATTGCTCCAGGAGAGCTGTGCCAGCTCCCGGCAGAAACACAGGACTGGGCACAGAAATGCTGGCACCTGCCAGCCCGTGGCTGCAGGAGCATCAGGGCCAAAGACATCCATCACCTGATGGGCAGCCTGGCTCAGCCAGAGACGACAGGGAGTACCACACACTGGAGCAGGGCTGAAATGGGGGACAGGAATGGTAGAGGCAGAGAGGAAAAGGCAAGAACGAAAGCAACAGAAGTGCCAGGGAGGAGGAGGGGAGCTGAAGGCATGTCACAGGCTTAAAACGTTCACCTTGATGGGCTGTGACAGGTTTAATTTGCAGAGTACAATCATTAAAGTGATGGATGGGAGGCGTTCATCTCGCTCCTGCTGCACTCAGGCCCACCGTGGCTGCAGGAGGGTTTGTTTTGTTGCTGTTATTTATGAGGTTGTTTCTGGAGGAGCCAGGCACTCGTCCAGAGCTAGGGGGACAAAGGAGGGGACACAACTGATGCTGGAAGAGTTAGAGTGCTGATTTACAGCTGGGCTGCTTAGCGGGATGACTCATTTGTAAACACTGACAAATGCCATTAGAGCTGCATCTCCTTCCTGCCTCTGCCGGGCACCCTCCCTGTTGATGCAGCCAGCCCCACTCTCCCCCACAGAGCTCCCTGTGCGCCCTGGAGGCACTATCTGTCCCTCCCCACCGGAAAAATGAAGGTCCTGTCTCCTTGAGGGTCATGCAGGGCACTGGGAAGATGTAGGACTGTCCCTAGGATGGTGCTGGTGGTGCCCCATGAGAATGACACCTGAGGGACTCACGCAGCCAGGGCTTCCCACCCTCTGTGCCTTTGCTGGTCTTGGCCCCATAACTACTTTTGGCAATGATAACAACTTGTTACTTGTGTCACCAACGCTTCAAGGAGCTTAGGGTGACCTGGCCCCATTAAGGTGTCCCTCGATCCCTATGAGAGCGCTCTCCAGCCTGATGCACCTGTGACCCCTTGCCACCCAGCAATCCCCCCACTGTCCCCACTCATACATCCGATGCCTCCACGGACTTCACGGCTCCTCTTTGCTGGCTCAGCTTTATGCTGCCGCCCCCCCGTACTCATCCTCAACACCCCTCGCCCCACGCTCTCTCCTGCATCCCTGCATCCCTCCCTCTTCCCCCCGCCCTCCTCCATCTCCTTGCCCCTGAACGTCCCATCTGTCCTTGATCTCTGTCTCCTCCCTGCACCCCTGAGAACCCCTCACGGCCTCCTTCCCCGCTCGGTGCTCTCGGACTCCCCCGGGCTCTGCCCGTGCACTTAGTATTTTCTTAGCATATTTTCCAAGAAAACAAGATTTGTATGAAGGGTTGGTCTCCCTCTGATATATTTTTAATTAATAGCCTGATTTCAAATGAAGCTAGGTTTGTCTGCCAGTTATTAAGTCTCAAAGTTACTGTGAGGACACTGAGGTAGCCACTACTGATGTGTCTCTCGACAGCAAATGAAGGAGAACTGAGAAGCCTTCTACTCTGTTTGGCAGGATTTGAATGAGTCAACCCATTCTCCTACTGTGGTCCCGGCAACAAGCTGGAAAAAGGCAAGCAGAGGGTGTACAAATGATGTACAAATGACTGGAATGATGTACAAATTACCAGAATTACAAGGTGGGGGGAAGGCATCTGAGATATAGAAGGGAGCTGAGGGTATTGGAAGGAAGCAAAGAGAAAGAATATTTTGATGGCATCATGGTGGGAAGTTGTAAAGAACACAGAATACAAATTTATTAAAAAACAACCTACATTGGTTTTACTACTCATGAAACACAGCAGTGGTTTCATAGTTCAGCACTGTCTTATTTTTGTCCCGGCGGGGAGGGGGCTCAGCGCCACCAGCAGCCTGAGCAGGGCCATCGGTCGCTGGGAGTGCCCGGCTCTTGGCAGCAAAGGGTTTGTGGGTGCAGGAGCAGCACGTGTGAGGACTTTTCCCTCTTGTTTCTCAGATGCTTGCTGAGGTGCACGAGGAGCCCCAAAACTCTGACTCTTTTTGGAAGAGTGGCTATGACAGGAAGGTGAGCGGAGGAGCAAAGAGAACTACTGACTTGGGTGGATTGTCTGGCAGGCAGGGAGAGGAAAAACATAAAAACTGCCCTTCATCACACTTTTTAGTATCTCCTCCCTCTGCTGTTTGGGCTGTGGCCAGGAGGTGTCCTCCCTGGACCCCGGAGCAGGGCTTTTGCAGCCTCCTGGAGTTTTGCCGCGGGGTGGCTCCTCTCATCCGCTGCCACAGTCAGAAACCCTCAGCGTAGAGAAAGGGCTGTTTGTTTGAGTGATTTCTCCTCCCTTCCTCCCAAACTGCTACTCCCTAAGGTGTCTCCAAGAGAGGCAAAGAAGAAGAAAGTCATATTCTGGGGCATTGAGGTGCCTGAAACACTGAGTTGGCATGACTGGAAAGTTGGAAAAGAGGTGATCAAACACCTGACCTTGAAAAATGTTCACAGGAAAGCCCAGAAGCTGAGTTACAGGTGCGTGGGAAGTTTGTTTGTCCTTTGTACTCCTCATGCTCTCTCTGCATCCTCACTCCTCCTGCTGTATCAGTCACATCTGCACCTTTTCTCAGCTTCACCTTCCCTCTCTCCCCTTGAGTGCTGTGCTGGAGACAATGGGTGCACCCTTACGTAGCAGGACAGAAACCTGCTAATTCAGAAACACAGGCCTTGTTCCTGGCAGAAGTCTGTTAAATGAAATGCCTTGTTTTAAATTCTGTTTTGCTGATACTTCTGTCTGTGAGGCATTTCCAGTCTAGTGAGATTTTAATTGTGGATGTATGCCAGCCAGTCACTAGTGTGACCTAAAACCATTGCTCCCGGAGTCCCTCTGGGTGCTGAGCCATTCCAGCAGTCCCTGTGACTCTCCCTGCTCTGAAACTCAAATGTGGCTGCCCTATGTGTTTTGCTCATATTGCCTGTCCCGAAAACATAAAACATTGTTCAAGGAAGGGGTAGGTACTTCGAACTGGGAGTAGGTTTTCAGGACACCTGGGTTCTGTCCCTCTCTACTATTTTGCTGCCAGAGTACCCTTGGGGTCCAGTGTGTAAAGTGCTTCTAAATTGTGGGGTCTGGAGTTGTTGGTTATTTATTCTCTTTTCTGCTAACTGAAGCTGCCCACCCTCAGACAAAAATCTCTTGTTTTGGTTTTGTTGCCTAGAGCTCCTTCCACGCCATTCTTCCTCACTGTTTTCCCGCAGCCGATCACTCTGAACCCCGGGATGTCTGTGAGGCTGCCCGTCGTTTTCCGGCCCAGTGAAAAGGTAAAGCAGCAACATCACAGCTGCCCTCAGGGCTCAGGCTGCATTCTGGGGGACAGCAGTGAGCCTCTGCCTCTCTTGTCCTTTCTGATTTGTTCTCACTTGAGTGCATGAGTCCTTGGGGAAATTCCAGCATAGAAGGTGTGGGCAGAATGGCCTTCCTGATCTCACCATATCTTCATTACCTGAGGGAACCCTAATCCCTGACTTCTCTGCAGAGTTTGCTGGTAGTTATGAGAGGAATCCTCACAAAAAGTATTATTCCCAGTTTTTCATGTACTACTTCTGCCTTTCAACTCAGTAGGATAGAGTGCTTAAACAGTCCACACCTGGTTTGATCCCAAGGAAACACATCTGGGTGGTTTTAGTGCAGAACCTTGGGTTGAGAGGCTCACTTTCTGCCTTCCCACAGGAGATGCCAAAGCCTCCACATTCAAGGGCTACCTGTTTTCTAAGGGATATATCAGGGGCCGCCCTTCTTTTGGATGGAGGGTGTTTCTGTAAGCTTTATTTTAAACAGCAATGGTTCTTTTTATCCAGACCCTTTTCTTATTTTTCAGGTTGTTTGTAGTGTCTGTCTTGGCTCTGAGTGTTGATCTCTGGCTCTTGTCGATAGCTGTGTGTCTTTGATGTGTACCTCTGTCCTAGCCATAGAACATGGTCATTGGACAGATTCCCAGTACTCTGCTCTCTTAGTATCATGATTTTCTGATGACTGTTCAGTGTTCCCTTTATGAAATAAGCTGCTGGCCTTGTTCCACTTTCAGTGAATAGTTTGTCTGCAGCACATCAATTGCTAAAACAGGAGGCTTGCCTTTCTTAGAGAGAGCAAGGACTGTGTGTGCTGCAGCGTCCAAGGTCTCTCCTTACCTGTATAAGTGTTACTCAGGAGGATGACAAATGGGAAGCATAGAAAACACATATCTTTCAATTCCTTCTATCTTGGCTTGTTAGCAGATGTCCTGAGGCTATTTCTACACAGTGCTGTCAATGCTGCATCTTTAAGTTGTGTGTTATCTGCTTGGATCTCTAGCTGAAAAAGCATTTAATCAAAGATTGAAACTTCTGTGCTCATGGAGCTCAAAGAAAAGCTGTACATGCTTCAGTTCAGCTGAATTGGGATCTTGAAAATACTGAAAGAAATCCATCTGCCTTGGAACAAACCGGGTGAAACTAATGTGGCCTTCAACTGCTCTTCATGGGAGTATTTGTCTGTTCCCTGATAGAGGAGTATGCCTGAGTACCTTCCACACTGCCTGCCCTTTCTGAGTGATTCATATGCTCTCTGTCCTGCACAGAGGCCTCCACTGGTGCCTCTGTTGCCAACATTTTTTCCCCAACACTTGCAGTGGAAAAAGGTGACAGGTATTCATGGTCGGAGCTGCAGCACCTGCGAGGGGGAATCCATCTAACTGCTGTCTCCCTTTGCTTTTCTGTGCAGAGGGACTATGAAGACAACATCCTCTTTATGAAAGCTGAGGGTGAGTTCTCTGTTAGTCTGCAGGCTCTGCTTCCACGCTGCTGTCTGTCCATGCCAGCTGCTGTCCAGTTGCCTGTCTGTGCTACCCTCAGTGCTACGGAGGCAGCATTTACTGTCTGCAATGTTGGGTGAGTGAGAGGTGCCTAAGCAGACACTCCTGCTGTTTTCTCAGGTATCTTGCCACTTTCTTGGACTCTCCAGTGAATGTAGCTCATTCCAGTGGTTATTGGTTCTGTTGGCTGCCTTAATGACAGGCAACTCTGCCTTCCCTAAGGTCTTGGCAGAGAAGGCAGCAGAATGGTAGTACTACAGGTCATTGTGGGCACATCTTGGCATCTCACATCTGTTTGTTGCCAGCATATGCTGAGAACTATTCGTGCACAGGAACTAGGTGGGGACAAGCACAGAACATCCCACATTCACTGGAGAGGCCTGGGCTTCTGTTTAACCAAAGGCAACCTGCCCAGCATGAACAGGGAGAGATGAGCTACCAGCTGGAAACATTTTAGTCATTTAGGAGCAAGGATGCTCCCAGTTGCCAAAGTTTGTCCTATTTTAATGAGGAAGGACAGTACTGTAGAAAGGAATGCAGTGAAGTTCCCAGGCAAGGAGGTGTACTTCCAGCCAAGTGATTCCAACCATTTCATGTGTTTCAGTCTCCTCTTGGAGAAATAATTTGCTACACATGATAGACCCAGGATGCTGGAGGATAAGGATGGTAACACATAGCTTAGACCAATAAAATAGAAAAAGCTGATGGCATATCATGTTCTTTGCAGAAATCAAACAGGCAAAGGGGGTTCTGGAAAATTGAATAAGGTATTGGGGAAATGGCTCAATCCTCTTTTGTCACCTGAGCATATCACAGAGAAAAATTAGTAATTTAAATTGAGTAGCTGCAAATTTAGATACAAGAAAAGCAAATATTTAATTGTGGAACTGGTTTGCTTGCTATCACCTTATGGTCATTAATAAAGTTCTTAGCTGTAATAACTAAGATTCTTTAAAGTGTGAACAGAGCAGAGACTAGAGACAAATTTCTTCACAGCATCACATATTTGTCCAGCTGCATTTGGGATTCTTCCATTCAGCACTGGTTGCTTCACATCCTAACTGAATAACCTATTGAGAAAGGCCCACCCTATGCATGATTGCACAGGCAGCAAGTGATCCATTGATCTGCTAAAAATGTATCTCCATTTCCTAGTGATCTCCTTTGCATCTTTGACTGGGAGACATCAAGTCCTTTCTTCATGATTCCTGAGAGTGGCACACTGAACCCAGGTGCTAAGTGCTTGGTCAAGGTGATCTTCAAGCCCGAGGTGGCTGGGGTGCATTATGCAACAGCAACCTGCTGGTTTGGAGGTGAAGAGAAACAGAAGAGGACAATCATGCTAAAAGCCCTGGGTGAGTCTTTCTTGCATTTAACACTCAAAGAAATGTGTATTACCCCTAACTCTGGAATAGCATTCCACAAGGGTACATGGAGGGCCTGCATTCTGAAGCTCTGCCACACTCGGCTCAACCCAGTGATGAGCAAGTGAAGCCCACAGTTTGAAAGTGGCCCGTGGAATTCTCTAGTGTACTTTTGCCAATTTGGAAATGTTATCTGAAGAGACAGAGGGTCCAATATGCCCTGTGGCATGTTTTGGCCAAAACAGCATTTCTAAGGCCTGTTTGAGTTGACAGAGGGGAAGAAATGAGAGGAATTCACTGAAAAAAGCTTCCACAAACTCCTAGCTTTGTCTGCACTCAATGTCTCCTGTCTGTCCCTCCTAGACAGAGAAGCAGAGGGAAATTTCTAAAGCTTTCTGGATGCAAGCTAAAATAAGCAATGATTTCATTAGCAAGTCCATGCCTGAAGTGACTTGGATGGCCACTGACAAACACAAAAATGTGGTTCTGAGTTAAGTAAATTAGGTCTAGAAGGGAATTTATTCGGTTCAAAACAGGGCCAACTTTGAAGGTAGAGCTAACTTCAGAGTTATCTGAGGTTCTTCAGACCTTGTCCAGTTGAGTGTTGAATATTCAAGAGTAGAGGTTCCACCTGTCTTTCCTAATCCAGTATACTATTCTCTTTAATAGCCAAATACCCCTGCCTGTGTGTGAACGTGACAGGAAAGAAGCCTGGAAAGTTTCAAGATGTCCTGTGTTTTGGATCAGTACCAGTGGGGACAACTGTGGAGAAGTCTGTGGAAATCTTCAACATGTCTGTGGTATGGGGAGAGGGAGATTGACTTCTTGTGGAGAAGCTGGCAAGCTGGCACATTTCCCTGGGATATTTGATCTTGTCTATCTCCCTTAATGCTGTGAAAATAACCTAAGTGTGAGTGTGAATGAAGCAGAGGTGATGAGCCTTCCCCTGCCAGCCATGCCATTCACCCTTGCCTCCCAGCTACAATGCTAGCAACTTAGCCATTTGCAGCATGGTATTGCAGTTTCCCCCTGCTTCCCTTCTGTGCTTGGTCCAGATCACCATGTCCTTTGCACCCTGCAGCTCTCCTGCCCACCCTGGACAAATCCATCAATCCTGTGTGGCAGTTGTGGCAGTCTCAAATTGCTGTGTGTGTGTCCCAGGCAACTGATGGATCTTCCACTGCCCTCTGTGGAATGCAGCCCAGTGAATTGTTCAAAAAGTCAGATAGATTTGAGTACCTTGTTACCTGTGCCAGCTCAGCCCTTCCCAGCCTCTGAAGTGATGGATGTACTCAGAGGCTACTGACATAGATGACAGCAGTGCTGACTCCTCCACAGGCCCTGCAGCTTGGGAGTGGAAAAGATGCACTCATTTTTGTACTGTTATCATTCACACTGCAGGGGTGCTCAGCATTGCCAGGCAAGGTTCAGGACAGTTTTTTTAAGGGTCTTGAGTAAGGTGTCAGAGCACCAGCTTTGGTTTTTTTGGGGGGGAAAGAAGACCCATAAACAAGGTGGAACTGTGGATAGAGGGAAAAAAGTTACCTGCCTGCATGTTCCCTGGTCACAGCAGTCATTTATGTCACAGCAGCTATTCTGGCCCCTAGGGACACCTTGAGCCATCTTTCCACCTACCAGGAGGGACACTCCAGTCCCAGAGATCACAGGGAGTTTTGCTGCAGCCTGATGATTTCTGAGCATGTTGAGGGAGCTTGAGTTGCTTGAGTTGCCACCCATTCTCCATCAGAACAAAATGGCAGAGGTTTGCTGCACAGTGGTTCTGTGGAGCCTTTGGTGTTCTTGGTGGTGTTCAGCACTGCTGAAAACTGCAGTTCTTACCTGATTAGTGTCCTTCATTCAGAGCTCATGTTGGCTCCTTTGTTAACCTGTTTCTTTTCTACTTGTAGGTTGATGCACCATATACAATAGAAAGAGCAGAAGACCCTCTGCTTTGTGGTTATGTTTTCTCCTGTAATGCATCCAGTGATGTTGTCCCTGCCAAAGGGAAGCTGCTCTTGTGCATACGGTTTCAACCCCAAGTAGTAGGAGAGCACAGTACTGACTATTTCACTATCACATCTGCTGGATGCCACTTGAAGACTGTTCTGAAAGTGGTTGGCTCATGTAAAGGTACCAAAGCCTTTCTCATTTCTCCCTGTCAGCTTCTCTGGAGGGAAAAGGTTAGTGCTTGGGGAAGGGCTTGAAGTTATCATAGCCTGAAGTCACAGACTAACCTCCTACTGGGATCTGGCTGTCCCTGGTGTACTGTTTGGGATTTATACTTGCTTGACTGTTTTAAGTGAATGTCCAACTGTTTGCTAGGACCAGTAGGTTTGCTGAAGAGTTTAATCTGTTTGGGAATATCAGTTAAGTGCAGCAGTGTCTTGTGACATGTTGAAAGAAACAGCTATGACAGGTCCAGGATCTTACCTTGCATGTTGTGCTAGGTCCTTCAGTGTCCCTGCACCAGCATTCTGTGAGCTTTGACTGGATCAATCTTGGAGAAAGTTTGATGCGGACACTGAAAATCAGCAACACGTCCGATGTCCCAGCCTATTATCAGTTTGATATTGATTGCAAGGGGAGTGTCTTCTCCTTGGATCGCCCCAGTGGAGTCTTGGGGGGCTCAACAACACTGACACTGAAGGTGATCTTTCGACCTACCCACCCCATGACCTACCACCGCAGAGTCGCGTGCCTCGTTCACCACCAGGTATGGGAGGCAAAGGGTACTTTCATTGCTGTAATACTTTAGAGGCATCTTCAGTGCAATCCAACAGAACTGGCCTGTCTCAGTAGACCCTGCAAATCTCTTCCCACTGCATTTTCATTGATAGCTGTCATAGAATCATTAAGATTGGAAAAGACCTCTACGATCATTGAGTCCAACCATTGACCTAGCACTGCCAGGTATACCACTAACCATGTCCCCAAGTGCCACATCTGTATGTCTTTTAAATACCTCCAGGGATGATGATTCAACTACATCCCTGGGCAGTCTGGGGTGACAACCATTTTGGTGAACAAATTTTTCCCATTATCCAATCTAACCACTGCCCAAACACAACTTGAGGTCATTTCTTCTTGTCCTATCACTTCTTACCTGGGAGAGGAGACCAGCCCCCACATAGCTACACCCTCCTTTCAGGTAGTTGTAGAGAGCAATAAAATTCCCCCTGAGCCTTTTTTTCCCCCAGGCTAAACAGCCCCAACTCCCTCTGCCATTCCTCATAAGACTTGTGCTCCAGATCCCTCACCAGCTTCATTGCCCTTCTCTGGACCCGCTTCAGCTCCTCATTGTTGTTCTTGTACTGAGGGGCACAAAACTAAACACAGTAAAGACACAGTCTCACAGTTGCTGAGTACAGGGGGACAATCAGTGCCCTGGTCCTGCTTGCCACACTGTTTTTGGTACAAGCCAGGATGCCCTTGACCTTCTTGGCCTCCCAGGCACACACTGGCTCATGTTCAGCTGTTGTCAGCCATCACCCACAGGTGCTTTTCTGATGAGCAGCTTTCCAATCACTCTGCCCCAAGCTTGTAATGCTGCCTGGGGTTATTGTGACCCAAGTGCAGGACCTGGACTCTTGTTAAGCAGAATCCCCATGGTGCAGGTTGCTATGAGCAATAGGGTGTGGACAGTCAGTAATGCCTGCAGATAGGGTGAGGTGCATCCTCTGTGGCTCTTGTCTGTTTAGGTCTCTCTCCTAACTTTAGCTGCATGGCTGTGCACTGAGTGCCTTCAATTTTAACTTCAGTTTTGAGAAAGTTCTTGTCTCACATTGAGACATAAAGTAAATGGCAGTTGAAAACTGCAGATACTAAGCCTTTCCCAGCATGGTTTTGGAAGTGAGATACTGGTATGGTGAAACTCTCAAAGCAATCACAGGACAGTTTATTTCTTATTATCCTGTCTTGTGTTTTCCCAGGAACCCCTGTATGTGGACTTTTTTGGTACCTGCCATTCGGACACAGCCAAGCCACCCACCCTTCAGAAAAGACACCTCTCCTGGTACCGAACCAACATGGTGAGGGGACTGACCTTCTACCCCCCTGATATCCTGAGTGAAATGCTGAAGAACGAGAAGTTGCAGATGGATGAAAAGGGAGCCCTCATGCTGCCCCCTGAGGTATGAGCTGCCCTCCCTGGAATCTAAGACACTTTCAGCTCTTCTCTATAAATGCTGGGTATCTATTGTATAGAAGTCATATCTAGAAGGGCTTGCAAGTGCCAGACTGATTTCTTTAGTATTTCTGCTGTTGATGTTCCCAGTACACACCAACACTATCTTTGTCAGCTGGCTTTTACCCAGCTTCTTTCTGGCTTTAACTCAATCATGGGGCCATTTTTGCTTCCTCTTTAGTCTCAGATTGTGGCTTACAAACAGAAGCCTCCTTGAAGCCTAGACTTTGAGCTGTCCTAGGAACTCTTGCTGAAGTGCACCTTGCTGAAGTGCCCTCTTGCTCATGAAGGCAATAAGCACCTGGTGTCTCCCACAGGCACACTTTCTCTACTCACAGTGAGGTATTTCCATCCTGTAGGTTTCTGAGGACCAGCCACCCAAGGAATACTTTGAACCCAATGCCATGGCTGAATATTTCGACAATGGTGAAAACAGCGACCTGGCCTTGTTTCCTGCTCATGTTAGTGTCAGCCCCAGGGAGTATGATTTTGGATGCTGCATGCCACCACAAAAATCTCTTTCTCTCTATGTGACCAACCACACCAAAGGAAGTATCATGGTTGCCTGGACTCCAAACCATGACAGTGCCTTCCACGTGCACCCTGAAATCTGTGACGTGGCACCATTGAAGTCTTCAACCTTCCATGTCTTTTGCAGGCCCACTCAGGTCAACAGTCTTTATGCAGCAGAGCTGGAAGGCTTTGCTGTTTATAAGGTTAGTAGGAATTACTAAGACTAGAGATGACCTAGCAAGCAACTTTTTGCAGAATAAAGTATTTCAGGGGAGTTAAAATTCAGTTTAAACCCTTTAAAACTAGCACCTCTATTAACTCTTTTGGCCGCTGCTTTGATACACTCTTGGGTTAAAGTTTCTCTTTCACCTGTGTCCTGGCAGAGAAATGACAGAACAAGTCACAGCTCATGCATCTGCACAGCCACACTTGCTCTTACCCTTAAGAAACATGAAGCATGGTACACCTCACTGAAGGAGGAATTACTATGAATTACTGCACTATGAGTGTAGATGTGAGCCTGCACAAGAATGGTTATTGTGGCCTGGGTGGTGGGCAAGAACTTGGTCTTTGTGTCTGGCCCTCCACAAGTAAAGCTGCTGAGGGCACTGTCTCTCTTCTCCCAAGTGACATGGGATTCATGTTACACGAGTCTGCAGTTACAGGAGATTTAGCACCCAGAAATATCCTGGTAAGTGAAACTTAGCATTTGCCATCTGTTTCTCATCTGGCACTGGTCAGTCCTTCTTCCCTGAAAATGTCAATTCCTTAGCCCCAGGGCTTTTATTGAACAAGCAGCTGCTTTAGGTAGTATGTGCACTTGGTCTCTTCCAACTCAGATTAATCTGTGATTCCGTGAAGGCACCTTGCCACACTCCCTTCCTGCACACACTGTGTTGTCCCTTGTGTGTCTGCAGGTGATGAGACACTACAACAACATTGAGAATGATGCCACCATCTGTCCGTCGTGGTGCCTGACTGTGAGGCTGAGAGCACACACATATGAAGAAAACCAGGAGCACATCATTCCACAATACATCCTGGATGTCCCCAAAGTGCGTAACTGATTGACGTTTGGATCTTTGCAGAGACACTCAATCTTCTGAATTCTTTACTTTGTCTCCCATTGCACTGAGATGTGTCTTTGGTGGTTTCTGATGGTGTGGAGGCTCCTGCTGTGATACAATAGTATGCTGTTTCTCCTGCATTAGCTTCCCAACCTCCACCATGTCAGCTGTACTAACCATCTCAGTAGTTCTGAGAGAAAAGCTGTTGGGATCACCTTATTTTCTGTTTAGGTGGACATAGGCACTAACAAAGAGAGCCCAGGAGCCTCAAAAACTGCATGCACTTGGGCAAACAGAATCCTCATGAAAGAGAACTGGTTATAAGATAGAGGGGAAGGTTCTCTCTCTCTCTTCCTGCTGTTTTTGTAGCACAGTAAGGTGTTTTTCCTATGAGGTTAAGGGAGATCTGATCCTAAGACATAAGAATAGTCTAGAGAACCTCTTATGAAATCTCTTCAGCTAATCTAGGCCATGCAGCCTTTACTTGATGTGCATGAAGTGGAGCAAATTCCAGCCTGCTGGAATTCTTCACCCAGGATGTCACTATCCATGCAGAAACTGCGGGCACCAGCAAGCAGCTCGCTTTCTGGATGGGCATGATGGAAAATAGGTTCACCAGTCCTGTGAGCCCATGAGGACCACTATGGCAAGAGAAAAGACCATCCTTTGTGTACCCTTAGGTGGTTTAATTTCTTTCCTTGAAAAGAAGCAGTTAGAAAGTTCTCCATAGACTCAGGATAGTGTTTATTGGAACCTGGAATTTAATATAGGGAAAACTTTTTATTTAAGCTGGTTTTTAAACCCAGTGAAAGCAACCCTTTTTGTTTGTCTCCACCAGACTTTTCCTCCTGTGGTTTGTGACACCAATACCTACCGCAGCATGCTGTTGTCCAACACGAGCACCTCTTTGATAACCTTCAGTGTGAATCACACTGAAGACTGTCCCTCTGTTTTGGTCAAGCCCAGCTTAGGACATGTCATTCCAGGAGGCCACCAGATTTTCCTTCTCTCCACTCACCCAGTTACGACAGTCTTGCAGCAGCATGTCCTGTCTTTGGAGCTGAACTCTTATCCTGCATACACCAAGGTAAGGAGAGGGAAGTGGAAGATGGTGAGCAAAGTTTTGTTCCCTTGTAGTCTTCCCTTTTCACAGTGACTTGCACTGGGATGCTTATTACATCTCCTAATGGTTAGTTTAGATTTTTCTCTTTGGAAATAGGAATGAAAGAATATTTTCAAAATTTAATATGGAGTCAACATTGCAGAAAAAAGGCCTTTGTGGTGCCAAACATCCTGTACCCCTTGTTCCTTGCATTTCCATCTCTTGGAATAAATACACTGTATTATGCTAAGGGCCTGACTTGACAGCACAGCCTAAAGCCCTTCCCCTCCTTATTAAGATCCAGATTTTTCTTGCTTCTCTCTCAGAAGGAGCAACATCTTTGTAAGGTTCCTCCAGAGGTAGCTGAGACTTCTAGCCAATGTCTGTTACTTTTTCTCTTAATTCCACAGGAGGTTGTTCTCCAGAGTTGTGGACAGTCCCTTCTTTTGCTCTTAGAAGGTGATGGAATTCTCTACTTCAAGCCTCTCCAGATCGGGACCTCCTCTACTCGAATGTACACCATTAAAAACTGCACAAGGCTACCCATGGTTTTCACATGGAGGATCCGTCAGTCAGACAGGAAGATCCTGTCTGTCAGCCCCACTGCAGGGGTCCTCCAGCCCTATGAAGCCATGGTAAGTTCAAATTCTACCAAAGTTGTAGTTTGCTCTCTACAACACAACCTCAGCCTGGCTTTGAATCTCTGGATATTCATTCCCAGTGTGAATCTTTGATGCAGATGGAGGTGGTGCATCTGTAGAGAACTAGGTTAGCTACAATGGAGGAAGGGACTGTGCATTAAATGCAATTGCTGAGGTGTTTGGGTTTATTTCTGGACTGGAGCTCCTGTGGGCACTCTTCCCTCTTGTGATTGCAGGCTCAGGCATGGACTTTTAGTCCTGACAACGAAACCAAGTATGTGCTGCGAGCTGTGGTGTTTGTGAAGTGGAAAAGCCCAGGGCCCGTGTCTCCCACAGATGTCCATTATGTCTTACGGGTCATTGGAGAAGGGGCACTGGGCACCCTCAGGGTAAGGAACAGGGGCCCACTGAGTACTAGTAGGGGGGACCAGGGTGGGATGGGGGTCTTGGACTTTCCCTTTTCCCTGTACTGGAGGCAGGCAATAAGGATTCACAGCAAAATTCCCAGACATTGTTTTCAGTGTAAATGACAGTACTCATTCTAGTGGCCTAATGGCAACACGTTGTAAATGTCCTGCCAGTTCAAATACAACCTTAACAAATCCTCTGGGATTGCTCTGTTCCAGACTAAACCAAGGAAGCCATTTGGCTCCTTGGGAATCACGGTTCTCTCCTCTCATTCTGTCTGTTCTCCTTCTCCATTTGTTTTGCTGTTAGCCTGATTTCTAGGTGTAGTGGACCTTTTAAAGTGGTATAGCCAGTACACCTCCATGTGGCTTTCCTCCTGTTATCTGCAGGTCTGTGCAGCCACTTTAATTTTTAGTCAGGTTTCTTAATAAACCAGAGATAAATAAAGTAATACTTTGAAAGTCATTGCCCAATGTCAATCACGTTGATTGAGGGGTGATAATGTCTTCGAGGTACATAGTCATTATAAATTGTATGTGAGTGCACAGCTAGCCAAAAGAGAGAGGCGCTCTTTAAGCCGTCACAAAAGGGCCAGCAAAAATCTCTCAGCCTTGACCCAAGTGCAACTGGCCAGCTAGTGTTCTCACAGCCCTGAATATGCTACACCCTACCCCGCAGACAGCCTAAAAAACAGTAGGAGAAAGCATTTGAAGGAGGGATTGAGTCCCTCACAGACCTTTTCCACATTTTATAGTGCTCCAACTACCTGAAAGGAGTTTGTAGCAAAGTGGGTGTTGGTCTCTTCTCCTGAGTAATAAGCAATAAGGCAAGAGTAAATGACTTAAAATTGCACCAGGGGAGGTTTGGATTGGATGCTTGGAAAAATTTCTTCGGGAAAGGGATTGTCACTCATTGGAATGGGCTGCCCAATGAAGTGGTTGAGTCATCATTCTTGGAAGTATTTAAAAGACGTGTACTCAGGGACATGGTTTAATGGTGGCATTGACAGTGTCAATTGTTGGACTCAATGATCTTAGAGATCTTTTCTAGCCTTAACAATTCTATCTCCCAGGGCATCCCAGGTCCTACACAAAGCAGGGAGTCCTTTGCACTGCACTGTATGTGCCATGTGCCAAGGGATCAGCATGTGATGAGATAAGTGGTGGCTACACACAACCACTATGCTTGACATGTTAAAGTGACCTCAGCATGGTGGGTTTGTATTCCAGGCAGAAAACGACTATCTGGACCTTGGAAATGTTCTAGTTGGTGATCAAAAAAGCTACAGCATTGTACTGCTAAATGATGGGATCTGTACTCTGAATTACATCCTCAGTGTGGAGCAACTCTTCACAGGGCCTCATGACCCTGAGGAGGTGTACGGCGATCTACTGGGTACTGTAAAGGAATTAACATGGGACAGCACCTTAGTTTTGCCCTCTTTTCTCCAAAACCAATCTAGAATTAACTTGGAGGTTGGACTGCTTACTGGTTGGCTTGCACTGATTCTCTCAAACCTTAAGTTGACTGCCCCTTTGTATAGGACGTGACTTTTCTATCTTGCTGGGAAAAAGCATAATCCAGAGTCTGACAATTGAAGTTAGACCAATCTGGACCTTGAAATAAGATACAATTTCCCAGCAGAGGAGGAAGTTAAATAAAGGACCTTACCAGAAGAAATGTTGGAGCTCAGCTCTTAGCTGCCTATCTAGAGGACCTCCAGTTGGGAAGTTCCCTGCTCTTTGCTGGCCAGAGGCAATCTGGATACTCCCAGTAAGCTGCCTACAGTTGTAGTCTGGGAATCTCAAGTTCAGCACTTGAAGCTAATACTAACTATTAGGCAAGGGGTGGCAGTGGCTAGGGTGCAGGTAGACTTAGTGATCTGTGCCACAACATGTGTGGTGTAAGAGACAGTAATACCAAGAGCTCATACCACCTCTTGTATCCTACAGCTCTAGAGCTGGAACATTCCAGAGGAACAATTCCTGCAAGATCAAAAGCTTCTGTTGGAATAAAAGTAAGGCCAGCCCGTCGGCTGCAATACACCTGGAAAATCAGATATGATATTTGGGCACCCAGAGGTGAGATGGATGTTTTGGGGTGTTCAGAGATGGGGGACAGTGTTTGTAAGAGACTGGCAAGACAAGGAGTTTTCAGCTTGGAAGGTGAAAAATGCAATGTCATTTGAATGAAAGGGGAACACAAGATATAAATAACTGTTCATGATTTTTCAGTGTGAAAACAAGGGGCACTTCATAAAATGTTTGGACTGTAGGTTTAAATAAAAAAAAAGCATTTCTCGCATAGTGCAAAACTAAATTGTGTAAATGCACTGTTGAAAAGGACCACATTGATAGTCTTTTGGTGATGTCTAAATGCAGAAGTCAAGGTACAACAAGAAGTCAGTGGTTTAGGGGTTTTGAGAAGCTGCCAAACAAAAGACTGTACAATGCCCATTCTTTCGCTGTTCTTGGTAGGGCCTCTTTCCTCTTTGCTGCAGCCAAAATGACCCAGGCAGCAGCCCCTTAATGGTACATGAGTACTTTTTTGGTGTTTCTTTCTCTCCCAAGCTGCAGATCTTTCAAGTGCTAAAGAGACGGATGATTTCCTGTGCCGCATTGTAGCAACAGGCGTCTACCCAACTTTGCGTATCACAGATGCTTGTACAACAGGGACTGCCAGACGTAACAGCAAGATGCACATCTGGAAGCTCTTCTCCTTGGACACATTGAATGAATACTTGGAGAGAGACCCAACTCCTGGCGAGCTCACCTACAAAGTCCCCACAAGGCACAGGTGAGATGAGGAAGTGGCTCAGTGGATCTTTGAGTCCCTTGCATGAGCCAGACAAAGATGCTGTGGCTTATTGGCATGTGTTATAGCTCCTTGCTGTGTGGTACCCTGTTTTTCCATTCTAACTGCTGCAGGCAGTTGCTCACTTCCACTTCTCTGCTTATGCTCCCTTGAAAGGAGCCACAGAAACAGAGAATTATTTAATTGCAATAACCTCCAAAAGTCTCGGATGTAGCCTCTTGCTCAAAGCAGGGACATATAGATCAGGTTGCCCAGGACCTTATTCAGTTCAGTGCTGAATATCTCTGAGAATGGAGAACCCACAGCTTGTCTGAGCTCCTGTTTAACCATTTCTGTGGTGAAAACCCTTTCCTTAGTATCTCATCAGAATATCTTGTATTGAAACTTGTGCAGTTGCCATCCCGACCCATCGCTTCATAAGGCTGAACAAATCCAGGTCCTTTTGTCCATCCTTGTAATCATAGAATGGTTTGGATTGGAAGGGACCTTAAAGATCATCTCATTCCAACCTTCTGCCATGGCCAGGGATGCCTTCCACTAGACCAACTTGCTCAGAGCCCCATCCAGCTTGGCCAATGTGCTCCAGCTCTCAGCCATTTTAGTGGCCCTCCATTGGGCCTGCTCCAGTATGTCAGTGACTTCCTTATACCGAGGAGCTAAAGAGAGACTTCAGGCTAAGCAGGACTCTCCTATGTCACTCACTTTCATTAGACATACATAAAAGATTTTGAAAAGAAAATCAGGTCTGCCTTATGCCCAGTGTCCTTTTTCTCAAAAGGGTCAAGAACATAAGGTAAGACAAGAATTATAAGGAAGACAGCCAGTGTGGAATGACCTTTCCCCTGTCATGCCCTGACGACCCTTCCTCCTGTTTCAGTTTAATATCTTCTTTCTCTCCTGTGACCAGCACATGCTTGATCCCTCCAGTGTATACCCCTCTCCTGCTGGATTTTGACTTTGGGTCTGCCCCAGTAGGCTCACAGCCTACCAGTGTGATGCTTCTGCTGGAGAACAAGGGTGTGGTACCTGTGGACTGGTAAGCAGTGCTCACTGGAGCTCAGCCTTCTTTTTGGGGGTCTGGAAGTGCTCAAAGGGCTGTGAGAAATTTGCAGATTAATAGGGTGGGTTTTGCAGGTACAGCTGCAGCTGAGATCTGTTGATGACTCTACCTGGGAAAGCAATCAGGGAGATCCAGATCAGACCTGATGAAATGTGATGTGGCCACCAGATGGGCTAAGCCCATTTGGATTGAATATGTGACCATAGCCTTGGGGAAGTTGCATATCCTCGTTGCTGACCAGCTGATTGGTTCCCTAGGGCCTTCTTGTTTCCTTATGATCAGAAGATGGACATAGAGCGATGGGCAGAAAATGTTGACTTTACGCCCCAGGAGCTGCACCAGATGAGGATTCAGGATAACCAGCTCTTCAGTGTTTCCCCAAAGTCAGGAACACTTCTTCCAGGGCAGGAGGAATCTGTCCACCTCTCACACAGGTGATGACAAGCACCTGTTCTTCAGAGCTTCATGCTGTGTGCCAGAACAACACATACCATCAGTCCCCTGAGTTTACATGCCAGATTTTCCTTCCTCATCATATATTCCTCAGCAGAGGCTGGGCAAGTAAAAAGTTCCTGAACATGTCCAGTTTCTGAACCCCACAGAGCTTGTCTTCCTCAGGAGAATGTTTTAATGTCCTTTAACACTGCAGAGCAAAAGGCATTTAGTGTGACATGCTGGGGACACTGGTCTGCCTTGACCTGACAGTTGAGGAGATGAACAAGATGCTGCACTTCCTATGCTTTTGATTATGTAATGATATTCCCTTTTTTTTTGTCATCAGCTAGAGCTGCTAGCCCTTGCATGCCTGTGGAAGGTATGAAGAAAGCAGAATGCTTCCCCTCTCAAAGCAGACCATATCTGAGAAGTTCTGGCATTTTGTTGGCCTAAGAACTTGGGTCCCTAAATAGGTGTATGACTAAAATCAACGTTGTATCACTCATTCCCACCCAAACACCACTGGGTTCCCCCCACCTCCCCGCGGCCCTTACGCAGCAGTGACTCTTTAGCTGGCAAGTGAATTGTCTCTAATGTTCTGTGTGACTCTGAGTCTATTATCCTGGGCACAAGGTTGATTTCTGCTGTTTTCCTCTCTCTCCTCTTTCACTGCTAGACATGAGTTCATTGGCAATGATCGCCTCCCTGTCCT
>NW_005054298.1:14026513-14030521 GCF_000277835.1 Geospiza fortis | reverse complement strand
TGCTGAAGATTTCCTATGGCCATGAGATTCTGGTAAGATAGCAGGTGTCCCTTCCTTCTATTTGCTGAACAACAGCAGGTAGGAACTGCATTAATAGATGTTTTCCCCAGAATCTGCATAGTGTACAGGGGGCTGTGGCCTTCCCCTGGAATTTGCACTAGCCAGGCAGTAAGAGAGGGCCAAGCAGAGACATAAAAACAATGTTCTGACAAACTTGTGGTTCCAGCACAGTGATGTGGGCAGTGCACTGGCAGAATGGCCCTTGGATGTTGCATCTGCTGGATTCTTCGTCAAGAGGACTATTATTCATTTATTTATTATTAACCTTTGTATTTTATTAATGGTGTTAGTGCAGAATTGCTTCTTCCTTCAAGACGACTCCAAGTCCAAAATAGCCTTCCCAGGTTTTACGGTCCCTGCATGTTTTCCATGCCCTGATGTAACTTATGGCCAGGATTCCTGTGCATGCCTCCCCTCATTTCATCTGCCTCACTGTGAGTTGTTCCATGCAGTTCCTGGAGCTCAGATCTGCAGCCCATCCTGTATCTCTCTTATGCAGCTTTCCTGAATCTCTCCATCTCATCAACGCTCCATACTCTACAACCCACCCTGGAATATGCTTTTCTCCAAATATTCCACCATCACCTGCTGTGATGGTAGTTTGGGAATGCACAGGGTGGCACAGCCTCCTCCACCTCTGGGGTTACAGGGTCAGCTCCTTCCCCAAGTCCAGAAGATAGTCCCTGGGTTCCTGGTTGGCTACAGTCTTTGTCCACCCACTTATTTCTCCTACCAATGACAGAGGAGATTCTTACTCATTCTTCCTGCTCGACTGCTTCCTAAAGCATCCCAGATCTGATCTGTGGTGTGTTTTCCCTGAGCATCTCCTCAGGCTTGGAACTAATTTCTCTCTCTCCCCCTCTCTCAAACTGTCAGTTAGAGTCAAAGTCACCTTGTGCTCTGCCAGGCACTACTCATGCCCGGCTGAGCCTTCCTGTCTGTCTCTGAAGTTTCCTATGAGACCATTGTGTTCACATATCTCTTTTATTTTTCTTTTCTTTCAGGGCTGTTGTCAGCTGAAAATCCAACCCTTTGACCAAGCTGTTCAAACAGTGGCTTAACTGTGCCTTCCCTCAAAGCCCTTGGACAGGCTCCCTGTGCTCTGCCTGCCTGGCACAATCCTGAGAGTGACTGTGGGGAAGAGTTGGCCAGTGAGGGAAGAGGCTTTGGAGCACCAGAAGCCTATAGGGCATACATCCTCTCTTGCCATATAGCCAGTGGCTTTGGTGGCTACCAGAGGCCACCACCCTCTGTCATGCTGTCCCTGCAGAAAGGGCTAGAAAAGCGTGGGATACCCTGGGGATGAAAAGATCCCTTGGTGCCTTTGAGCTCTGGCAGTAGGAGCTGTAGGAGCCAGTGCAGAGACATGGAGCAGTGCAGGTGGTTGCAGCCTGCAGAGATGCAGTGCCACTACTGAACTGCTGATATCAGAAAGTAGGAATGGGAGATACTTCTTCGGCAAGGAGGGCAGCTGAGGGACTGAGCACAGTGTGCCTGCTTTCCTTGCAGTCATGGCATGAAGTGCACAGAGTTTCCAGCTCCTGGGGCAGAAACTGCCCTAAATATGCTCCCATTCCAGGGCTGAGCAAACCTTCACCTGTGATTCTGGTGAAATATGCAGAGCATATACTAACCTTAAGCATATGTTAACCTTGAACAAATGCTGTAGTGTCACCCCAAAAGTTAAGCTTTGGAAATTTCTGAAAGCAACAATAAACAGAGGAGGAGCCCATTGGGCTGGGGTATTGCTTGGTTACTCTGTCAAATTCCAAATTATTTGGCTTCAGAGATGTGTGGTTAGCCACCTGCAAGCCAATGCCTGTTTTTCCTTTGGGTTTAAAATCCTCTCTGTGATGACTTTACCTACATGGATAGATTTTGGCCTCCTGCTCCTCTGTTTCCCCAACTTAATTTTCAAGAGAAGCTTCTCTGTTATTCCTTCCCCATTCACTGGCCAATTTTTAGTCCTCTGATGATTTATAGGTACTCCAAATAACCCAAACTGATTTCCCATTGGCATTTTCTTCTGGCTGTAGGCCGAGACATCTGTAGGACTTCTGTGTTTCCAATTCCTTGTGCAGCAGGGAAACAAGGCCTCCCACTGCCTAATGCTTTCAGAGATTGTCTTTTGCCTCTTCACCTGTAAGACTGCTTGTTCTCAGAGCCCTGAGATTGTTTGGCCAGGCAGAATTTGCAGCCCCCAGCAGTTTTAGTAGGAAAAGCCCAGCCAGCTCATGTGTTGCAGGCTGAGGTAGGCTAGTTCACAGAACTCCCTGGAGAGAAGGGCTGGATCCCAAGGAGAATCCCTGATCACACAGGTTTTATAAACTGCAAGTGTTTGCACTTCACTTCATAGCTGCTAGTTTGGTGTAGTGAGGTGTTATCACCTGCAGCATGTGTTCTTCAGGCAGCTCTCCTCCCTGGGGAATCTGGCATCCCCTGGCATCCCTCTTATGATCTTAAGTCTTCACTGTGGGATGAAGTCTATGCACTCTAGAAGGAGAATTGATGGCAGCAAGTCTTCACTTTTCTCCATTTATCTCTCTTTAAGTGATAATCCTCTAAATGTCATATCCTGTGTCAAATGGAAACTGATGACAGTTTTTCTTGAGCAGTTGTGGTCTGTTGGAATGCAAGGTGGGTTTTTGATCAAAGTTATATAAATAGATCTTTCACTCCAAAAACTCAGGGAGGTTCCTATCCCTTTTTCTTTTGAAGTTTAAAAGCAAAGCTTTTGTCTTCTACTTTCACTTCATCTGGCAAGCTGTGGTTCTCAGGAGGCTGAATACTCATGTAGTGCTTTGAAAAGATCCCATGTGGGACCTTGCTAACCTTGTATTTCTAGTTCTTTTTCACTCTGCATTTTGTTTATAGATCTGAACTGGAATGGTTTCTTTAAAAGGAGTTTTCATTCTCTGCTCTTTTTAAGGTAGGTGATACAGTATCTCCTGCAGGTGTCTATCTTTGCAAATATTCTCTCTGTCTTTTATACATCTATTTGAAAAATAGCCATGCTTCAGGCTTAATTACTGTGAATTGCAGCAGCTTGGCTCCTGTTGGCCCATGCAGATACATTACTAGGTGACTGCTTTGCAGCCTCTACCCCAAAGCAGACAGCTCAGGGGTTATTTGGAGTGATCCTGCAGAAAACAATGCATCATCGGTGCATCTTCAGCATGATTGTGGTTTTCTCAAAATGCAGGAGCCGATGTGAATGCAAAATCCTTTCTGTGAAATAGCTCTGTAATCTCTCCACTTTGCTCGGAGTGCCTGGTGGCTGCTTTGCCAACAGGATACTGTTGATTATCACTTGGTCAGTTAAAGTTCAGCTGGAATCTTCTTGCTTTTGGACTTCTAGCTTTTGGGCTGCTAGACACATTCTTGGAGCACTCTAGAGGACAACCAGATAAGCCTTTCCCAGAGGAGGCCATTACTTACCTAAATCCTGTCTTTCCAAAGTATTTGGCTGTGACAGCTGCACACTCTCCTATGTACAGTCCAGACATGGAGAATTTCCACCATACACTTGCACATAGAAGCACTGATGCTGGCGTAGTAGAGGGAAAAGTACAGTCTTTCTGATAAAAGAAGAGAACCTTTCAGAGAAAATCTGGAGTAGGTTCTCCATCTCCTTGATTTTTGTCTTAGGACACACTATCCTGGTATTACCAATTAAAGTTTGTAACTGTGTGGCCTTCCATTTGCAAAGTACTTCAGAGTCCTTTGTGCAGATGTTAGTGATGGGACCAAGGCCCTGTGAGGAAGTGACTGCATTTCTCTCCACTGTAGCTGACCTTCAGTGGTGTGACAGTGGAGCACGACCAGCGCTACGTTCATTTTGCATCCACCAAGCACGTCTTTGCACCCATCGCTGTGGGAGGCTCCCACCCCCCCACACAGGTGAGCATCTTGGAGCCAAAGCCAGCAGCGAGTGTAGGGAAGGAGCTA
>NW_005054298.1:14002097-14026439 GCF_000277835.1 Geospiza fortis | reverse complement strand
GCTAGTACTGCTGTGTCCCAAGGACAGGCAGTGTCTGAGGCAATTCTCAGAAAATTGAATGGCCTCCATAGTGAAGCATCACAGGGGAACTCCAAGGATAGCTCTAGGCGGAGTTTGGAAATAGCTGCTGGGAAAGTACTTCTCACCATCTGCAGTTTGACAAGATTTGGTGTTCACTCTGTACTCAGAATGCTTATGAGGTGTGTCGAGCTGTTCACTTATTCTCTTGCATTGTATCTGAGTGAAAACTTGCCTAGCTGCTCCAAGTACTCTGGAAAGAAACCCTAATTAGTTTTTTAGTAAATTAATTTTACTTCCTTAAACACTTATTCAGCAAAAAGGCAGCTTTGATTATGTTCTGCCTAATTTACTTGGGAAATGAACAAGTCTGAATTGAATTAAGAGCACTTTAATAGAAGTGCTTTTGCATTTTACGTAATCCGCTTTACAATGATCCCTTCAGCTAATCTGTATTAATTTTCCCCTGGTGTGAATTGACAGGACACCATTTGGAGAGGCACTTTGGTTATCAATGTACAAGTGTGGTGATAAACCTCCAGCACAGCTGCCTATCAGAGCCTTGGTGTTAAATCTTGACACTATGAGGTCTTCTCATTCTTAGGAGATAAGCTGATTAATTAAATATTAATGCTTATCAGCACCCCCTGGGGAAGCATTAACTAGTTTAACTTGTACCTGGTATAAAAAGCACTGCTCTTTCTGACTCACTTCAGATTTATAAACTCTACAATGGTGGCTCCATGCCCGTGACATTTGAGGTTCAGCTAGACAACCTTATGAAGATACGGGAGAAGAATTTTCAGCATGCTGTGTTTGCCTGCCTAACTCCTAGAGGAGAAATCCCCCCTGGTGAATCAGGGCACATTGGATGGATCTTTTCACCACTGGAAGCTAAAACATACACAGTAAGAGCCTCCTCATGACTGAAAGAAACAGATTCTGTTGTTGACCTAAAATTCTTTAAGTTTCTTACTGGTGGTTGTAATGTAATGCTACAGCTGAATTGAGCTCTATGCCTCCAAGAGGCAGAGTCGTGAGAGCAAATTAGTGGCTGGTCTGGTCTAGAAATGGAGCAGAGAAATTTGTCTCGTAAGTTTTTTCTTCCCAAGAAGAGATATCTTCCACAACCAGAGTCATCCCGGTATTTATTTTTCAAGTAGCAAACAGTAACTGGGGATATCAGTAGTATCTGTTCAGATTTGTGGTTCATTGTTGGCCTCCAAAAATTCCCACCAAAGAGGCTGAAGTCGGTGTCTTCTATCATTGCAGTGTATGCTGCTGCAAACTTCTGAAAACAGCCTTCCCAAAGACCTCTGTCCTGGGCTGCAGCAGGCAGGCAAGGCCAGAGCTCTAGCACTAATTGTTGCTTCAGTCTGTGGTGAATGCATAGATAAATAAATTAATTTAACTTTAAAACTCCAACCTTTGCTCCAAGATGTAGTCTCTGTCCATCTCATACTGTAACTGGCTACTTGACTACTTAACCAGCTTTCCTGGGCTAGCAGGAAAGGGCAAGGCCTGAAAGAGCAAAAGAGACTGGATTTGTCTTTATCCATGCACGGGGTGTATTTAGACCAGTCCATTAGCTTATTGCACATCTCTCCCAAATATGACTCTGCACTTAAAACTTTTATCTTGTCTGAGGCAGGTTGATGTTCTCATCCAGATCCTGGAAGGTGACTCGACCCAGATTACTTTCCAGGGAGTAGGCTACAATCCAAATGTTGTAGAAGAGGCTGCCACATCCAGACAATTTTTTTCTTCTGCAGTCATTCCAGGTTCTGCCAGGCTAACTGTGCCTGGGCAGGTGAGTCCAAGTGTGGGATATGAGCAATGTGATCAGTCCAGAAATGTGTGAGAGACTGAAATATACAAGTGGCCCCATCTTGCAGTAGTCTGTGTTGCAGGAGAGTTCATTTGCCATGAGACAGAACAAGACATTTCCCTTCCAGCAGGTGATCTAGAGCTTAACTCATGGATGCTGAAAGGTGTCTTCTTTCCAGCTTGTCACTTCCATAGCCATTAGAACAAAAAAGGGTTTGAGTTTGTTCATGTAATTTTTTCTTAGAAGTTACCTCCCATCACAGCTGCCTTTCTTCTGTGCAGCTACAACCCCTTTTTCTTTCCTAAATCATTCTCAAAAAGACCATTATACTCTTGCCGTGCTCTGTTGGGGCTTGGCTGCCACCATTTCCCAGCCTAACCCAGGTGATTCATAGCCTGAATGCTGACTGCAGGATGGACACCTATTCAGGCACATGCAGAGGAAAGCACTTGTTTGACCTGCTGCTGGCTCAGCAGGAGCTTGCCTGGCCTGGCTGGAGCTGGCCTGCCAGCCTGGACAATCTGTTGTTAAATTCACCCACAGATCCAAGCACAGTGAATGAGCATTACACAGCAGCAGCAGAGGCTTTCTCCTGGCAGATAAAGGATTCAACCTGTGTGACATTAGCATGCCTTCCTTGGAGCTAGCCACAGCTCCACGTGCTCTTTTGCTTCCAGCAGGGCAATTATATTCCTGAGAACAGCAAAGAGAAGATGACTGAAAACTGCCTCAGTCTGACAATCAAGATGGCATTCTGCAAGGCTCTGTTGTCTGAAATGAAGTTTCTTTCTCTAATGATAACCGTACTTAATTAGAGATTGCATTGTGCCTGGAGAACGGGACAAACTAGTAGCATACTAGTAGCAAGGTGTATTAGGGATCAATTTCCTAAAACTCACAGTCAGATTGATAGGGATTTTGCACAAGCACACACCACGTTTCTCAGCTGAAGTAGGAAAAGGCCTGGACTGCAAGTGCTGCACAGAGAATTGGGATGTTACTGGTCCTCTGTGCTCCTGAGATCCTCTCCTTTCCAGCACCAGTGTTATGTCTTATTCATTGCTCACTCAATCCCACTGCAATCCAGCTAGCCTTCTGATGTAATGTCACTGTAACCAGAGCAAAATTGAGAGAATTGTTACACTCTCTCAAGTTGCTAAAGATACCTGATATTATCTGTGAATTGCTGGACTTAGAGATGAGTATGACTTAGAGATGACTCTATGGTTAGGTCCCATCTTCCTTCCCTGCTGTTCCTTCTGATTTCTCTTTGCTTCCTGCAGGCAGCCACCTTGTCCCATAACAGGATTTGCCTTGGAAATATCCCAGACTGCACCAAAGCTGGTCGACTTGTCTTTCTCAACAATATCTCGAAGAGCAAGGCAGTGGTGTTTAACTGGCAGATAAATGCTAAAGAAATGGTGAGTCCTCCTTGATCTGCAGCCTTCCTGACCATCTCTATTGTGTCATGAAAGGACCTTACAGCTCCATTTTCAACAAGACACTCGGTTCTTGGGAATTGGCTTTCTACTAGGTGATGAAAGGAAAAGTGAAGGCAAGGGTTAGGACAGATTGAACAACAGGAATTCAGAAGGGAAATCCAAAGATTTCAGTGAAGTTATATGAAGCTGGAACTACAAAATGCAATAACAAAACCTCAGGACTCTGTCCGCCAGCAAAAGCCATGTTTGTTCTTAGAATATATCAACTGCATTTCTCTCATGGCACATATCTCTGAGGAGAGGTGTGTTCCCTGCGAAGAGAAAGCACACAGGAAGGTCCCAAGACAGTGAAATAGCTCCTCTGGGTTTTTTTTCTTTTTTTTTATTTATTTTTTTCTCCTCCTCCTGCCCTTTGCCCAGGTGTTGGAGATTGCTCCTAAGTCAGGGGTTGTGCAGCCTGGAGAGAGTATCCCTTGCTTCATCACACTGCAACCTACAAGGAATCCCTACTTCTGCAGAATAAATCTGGTGTGTGAGGTGAGACCCAAGAGGTATCTGTGTGTTACCATGACCTGGGCATGTTATTGTGGTTCCCAAATGGCTGACCCCAGCAGTCAGCTGCCTGCTGCTTCCGGCTGAAAGAATCCTTCTCACACACTTCTCTCACACACTTCTCACTCCTGAAGACACCTAGCTTCATCCTTCCTGATGATTTAAGCATCTTTCTTTCTGTGTGGCTCACTAGATGAAGTGTAACTGCAATGTATGGATTTGTGAGGGGAGCCCAGCTGCTAGAAGGGATGGTTTGAACGGGAATGGCTTTCAGTGGATGCCAAAGACTTGATATCTGTAAAAACAAGTCTTGCTGCTTTAATATTATTGGGGGCACAGACCAACAGTAATGTTCCCCTCAACACTTCCCAGGTTTTTTTTGGCAAGAGAGTATATCCTCTCTGTCTGAGACTTAAAATACCACTGTTTTTTCCTCTTCCTGCCACTGGAATACATGGAAAGCAAGTGGGTTTCTTCCTGGGACCTTCTGAAGGAGAGAAACAGGCATGGACTTGAGCCATGGACTGTTATTTGCAGCTCTTTTCCAGCCCTGCTCCCTTCAGTTACGGTTTGTTTCCTAGGTGTACATCCAGGAGTCCCTGGTTCAGTATGAGAGGGACCTGCACGAGTGGGAAAAGGAGAAGGAACGGCAGGCTGTGGAATTCACCATCACAGAGAAGGACCTTGAGACTAAGAAGAAGCTAACATCTCCTTCAGTGGCAAGTGCTCTCAAAACCTTCTACCAGCTTAGCTTAGCTTAAGAAACAGCAGCCAGTGTTGACAAGAAACATTCTTTAGGAAAACCTAGGCAGTTGTTAAAAGGACATGAGACTGATTTATTAAAGACCTCAAAGCTGATATGTGGTTAGAGGAAAATGAGATCTTGTTTTCTAGCCAAGAATCATCTTACAAACTCTGAAATTTCTAGTGACCATCTGAAATTTGGAAGTGCATGAGAAGCCTTTGGAAAAACAAAGCCAGTGGCTCTGGAAACCAATGGTTGGATTTTTAGCCATGAATAAACATTGGAGAGAAATGTGTAGCTAGCAGTAAGAATGTGGTCTGAGTGAAGAATGGAGGATGAGATCATTGACTCTCAGCTGGCACAAATTTTAAAAAAATCATAAGCTTTTGTTCTTCTCTGTAACTTTCCCGTGTGGTAATTCTTCTTCTCTTTTTTTTTATGTAATATTTTATTTTTCAGAGGTTATCAGATTCTGCTGAAACAGAATATCTTTCAAAATCCTCACCTGTGATGAGGAAATACAAGGTAAGTCAAGCCTATCTCACTCGTGGTAGAATCAAACTGACTGCTTTAGAAAAGAGGCAAATGCTGGATATCACAGTGTGGGAGTCTGGACAGAGAGCACAGCAGCATTTGTAGCTTCAAGGCTTTGGGAGACAGACTGTTTGGAGGAGGCAGAAGAATCACACTGTCTGGCTGTGTTCTCTGGCCAGTAACTTTCCAGCTGAGGTGAATGGGAACTGAAATTGGCATCAAACGTGCACCCATGACTGGAGAAAGGGGGAAAGGTTTCAAATAAGCAGAAAAAATACACACAGACAGGGCAATTGGTATCTGTACTGGTTTCATTTTGGGGCCACAATGGAATGTGTGCCACAGCAGAAAGCAGCAGGACCCTGGCAGAACGTGGTGCAGGCACCTCAAGAAGAGCTGTTCTCTATTCCTCAGGAGAAGCTACAGACAGGAACTGCCTTGGTTTAAATACACAGAAAGCTTTAAAGTTCAATTTCCCTGGTTCATCAGTTTCCACGCAAGTGCACAACTGTATGCACTGCTATATGACAGCTTTTCCAGCAGTGGTGGGAAGGTGTGAAACAAGGTCCCAGTGAGTGCTCTGCAGAGCTACCTGGGCCCAAAGGAAGAGCCAGCAGTGCCTATAGCCATCAGCAGGATGTGGTGTGGGAATGACAGGGCTCAAAGCTAACCCAAGATGTGGAAAGATTTAGGGGACCTGAGGGGAGGCTGGGTCTGAGAGAACTGAGGCAACAAGGAGATGCAGCTTGTTATCTCCAGAATGTCACCTCAGTGAGGCTGTAGCAGTGCTCCTGAGACCCCACAAGTGCCTTTGCATGCCTTGCACTGTTCTGTGTGAAGGAATCACCTCAGGGCAACTCTAGCTTGGACTGTTTTCTCTGTGCTGTTTGGTGTGATCAGTGATGCAGGTCAAAGCATTCACTGGATGAGCTGCAGAAAGGTAAAAAACATTTTCTTTTAGTCCTCTAGGGTTTTAACCTCTAGGGATAATTTGGAGCCTGCTGTGTCTGTGTAAGGAGCAGTGCAGGCCCCTAGCCTCATTCCCAGAGGCAGGACAGCCATGTCTCAAAGATCATTGAAGTCCTGCAATGCCTGAGGACTTCTGCAGATCTCTGTGGTGTTCTTCTGGCCCAGGCATCCTGGGTACTGCTCTAAGGAGCTTCCCCCAGTCTGACTGCTGGTAATGCAACCCCAAGTTGGCCCATGTAGTGTGGCTGGGGTCAGTTCCTGGTTTCCCTTCAGGTTTGGGGGAGGACAGTTTCCCCATGCATTCCATCCATGTACGTCACTTCTCCTGCAGCACTCCCAGTGTGCTTGCAAGAGCTTCCATGGTGATGGATTGGAGAACAACAGCCCCAAGTACCTTAGGGAGACCCTGAAACCCTGTTGACATTTGGGGCTGGCACACTGATCACTGAGAAGTGAACAGATCTGATTTCCACTATGGCTGCTCATGCCTGTTATCAGTACTGTGGTGCTAAGGTCATTTTGACACCCAGGATCTGGTGGCTCTGGTTGCTGGGCTTTCAGCTCTCATATCTGTGCTCAAACCTACACCAGCCTACTTGTGGCCAAAGGACCAACGATATGCCTGCCATTTCTTTCTCTCCAACAGACACTACCCCCTATTAAAAGCCAGCCTACACCCTGTCAGCCACCTGGGTGCATTGAGAGGGGGCTGCCGTTGGACAAAGATGCCAGCCAGGTGTGGGTCAAACCAGAGCTTCCCCCACCCTTGTCCTTACACCTTGATGTGTCAGCCAGGTCCTATGCTATTGAGGACTTTCTCAGCAACTTTGCCTTGGATTTTCCCAGATTCTTCTTGTCCCGGTAAGAGATAGAGTTTTTTGGTTTGGCTGCTTCATCTGAGCCAGGGCTGCCCCATGCTCTGATATGCACTGAACTTGGTGCTCTGCTCTGCTGCTCTCCAGTGCCTCAATATTAAGTAAGAGGTGTCTTGTTTTCCCCAGCATTAGCTGACATGACCTGTTTCTCTCCCCACCTCAACTGTCAGAGCTCAGTGTTCCTCTTTTATGACAGTGTCCCTGCTCCTGTCAGAAATACAACAGCTCCCACCCCTCCCCTGCTTGCCTGACATGCTGCTGCAGTGCTAGAAGGGTGCTGGTCTTTGAGAGTTTGGTTCTGTAGTGCTGCCACTGATGGAACAACTCGTCCTTTCTCAGCCCTTACAGCGCCAAGCCCTCAGACAGCAAATTGGTGGATGGAAGTGGGCACAGAAACAGGATGGACACGGAGTGTGAACGGCTGTCCCTGGCTGCTGCTTCTAAACAAGAGCTGGAGGTGGTGACTGACATACTCGCAGGTGTCATCAGGTGTGTGCTCCTTCACCCTCACCTGGTTTGGAGCCCCTGTCCTCCAGAGAATGATTGCAGCATGGTCAACCCTCTGTTAATCCTGGAGGAATCTGTGCACTCTTGTTACCAGAATGGGGGATCCACCTGCTAAAAGCTGTCTTGGGGACTATGAGCTCAGATCTTGGAGTGACAGCCAAGGCAGGGGCTTCCTCCCCAGCCAGGGGCTGAGCCCATATTTCCAGAGTTCCCAGGAACCAAGGAACTCTACCTACTGTGATCTTAGAAACAGGCTGCATTGGGGTACACCTATTCAGTTTGTGAGCTGCTCAAATGTAAAGAACCAGCACTGGGGAAACAGAGGTAGTTTCACTGGCTCAAGCCCTCTTGCTGCTTCCCTTAGGCCCAGAAAGCAAGAAGGTACAGACTAAACACTGACATCAGTCAGTGATTTCCTCTGCTTTGTGGTGTCTTGTAATAATCCTCTGGGTCATACAGATAAGTCAATTTGCTGAAACTTATCCTTTATTTTCCTCTTCCTAGAAGCCTCTTGGAGAACGGCCACTTCCAGAAGTCAGTGAGAAAAATCGAAGATGAGCCTATTCCATATTTCTCCCAGTTCCAGTCTGCAAAATCAGCAGAGCTCCAGGACAGTAGACCGGGCTCCAAGATCCCCTCCAGGGTCTCTGCTTCCACAGATCTTGACCATGAGAAGGATAGAGAGGGGAGAAAAATGAGTCAGGAAGCCTCTCCCAGTGATTTGCCGGAGTCTAGCGAGACTTTTCACCATAAGCAGTTGAGGGTAAAGGAGATAATAAGTAGGTGAGGAAGAGCTCACACGTAAAAGCCAAGAGCTGCACAGTCAAGAGAGCCATGGCAGCACACTGCCTGGCCAGAAATCCATTTCTCCTTCAGCCCTGCAGCATTTCTGCGGGGGTGTTATATGTTGTCTGGGTGGAAGTCAATGCTAGCCCACCTAGCCACCCTCTCCCAAATGTGGTTTGTGGGGAGAGATGGGGTTTACTGAGTCTGGGGTTGAGCCATGGGCAGTGCCAGGAGGCTGGTAGTGAATGATATCTACTCTCAGGCCCTCTAGGCCATATTAGACATTGGGGTGCAGTATGTGCTTACCTTACCTTTTATTTTCACTGCAGTATTTCACCACCTGCATTTGCTGTGGCTGCTCCCTTGTACACTGCTACAAGCTTCAAGCATTATTCACTAATAGCAGCTACAGCACAGCTTGGAGGGAGAAACCAGTAAAACTCTAGTCACCAAGTTTTGTGTAGGTCAGGGCCTGACACCAGCTGGTGACATTTCTGGGACAAGGGTCAGCAGCCCATTGTTCAAGTCTTTGGTTCATTGGTCTCAGCGTGTAGGAAACAGTGTGTGTTCCACTGCTGTGCCTGATGATTCCTGGCAGGAGTTATAGCAAGCAACCTGCCTTATCTGCTTTCTGATAGCTGTCCTCTGCTGTGCTTCTGTCCTTCCAGGCAGCCAGCTGTTGGGAACCTCGTGGAGCTGCTGCTGGAAAACACACTGCAGAACATCATGATCGAAGCCAGTCGTGGGGAGGTGGTGCTGACAGCCCAGCCCAGGGTCATTGCTTTACCCCCCAGTGCCTCCCAAAGGTAGCAGAGTGTATCTGTGCTTTGGTGGGGGACAGGACCTGTCCTTAACATGTCAGGCTGAAGCACAGCCCATTTTCTAGACCATGTGGGTTAGCTGAATCCCTGCCTATCAATGCCAAGGCTGCCTGTGCAAAACGAAGAATCCACTCCCAAAGTCCCTGCCCCCTCTTGGCTTGTCCTGAGCCACGGAGCAGAGGTGGTAACAGTACAGCCTGTCTGTGGACCTGAGACCCTCATACAGCTCTGGGGCAGGGCCCTATGTGGGAATAGCTGGCCTGAGGCACTGGAGAGCCTAGCACAAGGATGGTCCTTTGGGAAAAGGGGTCAAGGAGCAGGCAGCACAGCCTCTGACAGCAGAAAAGGAGCAAAGCTGTCATAGTCCAAGGAGGTGTGGGATGTAGTTAGGTTGAGGGAATGGCCATCGGTGGGAAAGTAGATTTGGACCTGAGTGAAAAGCCTAAGGGTTTGCTCTACCTTGGGTAGAAGTGCAGAGAGATGGGATTGAGGGTTAATGGAAGAGGGCTGTTGGATGTAGATGTCATCTCCAGAGCTGGCATCTCTTTTTCAGAATCACCAGCCCTGCATCCCGACCCTCCAGAGTGTAGCTACTGGGTACTGTGCTGCTTAAGCTCCTCAAGCACATCAGCTCTCTCCATTCTTCATCCCTGTGATGTCCAGAGCAACTCGGACCCTCCCACACCATGACCTTAGCTCAGCATGCTGGCTATCTCTGAGGAGGTATGTCCTGATTATGTTCTCAGCACCGATTTGCATCCTCTGACAACTCCACGGCAGAGTTCATGAGATCTCTCCTTTCTGTGGCTGCCCACATCATCGGAGAAGAACCCTACGCTACAGGGAGCACATGGACAACCACTATGACAATTCCCACTATCCTCAGTCTGTACTGGCTGAGAGGAGTGGGATTTGCTTTGGAATGTAGCTGAGGAAGGACTGACATCTGGGCAATGAGGTGATGGCATCAGCAGGATGCAGGTACTGAATCCTCCTCCCTCCTTGCTCCGAGGGGGCAGCTGCAGCACAATCAGTACCCACAGCAACCCAATAAAAGCAACTTGACCTTCAGACACTGACACCGTGTGTAACGTAGGTAACTCATGCGTCTGGGTTTGTGAGCCCTGGACAAGGTCTTCCCTTTCCAAACTGCAAGGCTGTCACCTAGGGAAGGGGATCCTCTGAGCCTTGGTTTGGCCTGGGGAGTCTTGTCAGGCTGCAAGACGTGTCACAGTGAAGGAGCATGTTTGTCACAGCCGGGAGGTGGCAGCGTGAGTTGTGAAAAATCCCAGTGACCAGCACAGGGCAGGCTGGTGCTGGGTTCGAGCTGCTGCTCCCAGGCAGGAGCTGCAGGATGGCTGTACCAGGCAGTGGGCTGCATTTGCAGCATATCCTCTGTTCTGCTATATCACTATGGACTCTGCAACATAGGGCTCATGCAGCCACCTCACTCTGGTGAGGCTGCAGCTTTGGTGTCCCCCTCCAAACCCTCGTGTCTTTTTTCCCAGTGCCAGCACCCAGCCAAGACCAGAGCTGCATCTTCCTCCCTCCCATCCTAAGAGAAGACTGTGCAAAAGGCACTGGGGAGGGCTTTTGCCCCGCTCAGCAGAGGGCAGTTGCCTGCTGTGCCTGGGGTACTGTGGCTCAGCCAGCTTCACCCCAGCACTCCTCTCTATTCAGGAGCCCGGTGTGCGTAACCATTACTAACCCCCAGGGCTGAGCTGTTCCTGTTGTCAGAGATACAGCAGAGGCACTGCCAGCTCCTGAACTCAGCCCGAGTGCCTTAGGCCTTCACATGAGTCCTGGATCCTTCTTATGAGAAGTGCAAACCCTCTCCTCCCTTCCCAATACTCTGCGTGCCAGGTATCCTACATCACAGCAGTCTTTCTGTATTCCTCTGGCCTTTGGCTAGTGCTGAACAGGTAATGCAAAACCAATTCCTCCACAGCTCAAGACAGCAGCAGGGCCTGGCTGCTCAGTCCACTTGGACTGATTCTTCTTGGTCCAGGCTCCTTGCTAGGATTTGCTCACTGCAGATGCTCTGTTGTCCTGCAGCGAAGTTCCCAAATGGATAGCAAAGGCAGGGGCAGAAACCTCACTGTTACCCTAAAGCAGGTTGAATCCAGCTACCCAAGGGTAGCATGGAGCAGTGAAGACAGGGTCAGTCAGTTTGTCCATCCTCAGACCTGCTGTGTGATCTAATGCTCTTTAGGCTGCATCACTGCAGCTGCACCATTGCATCCACTACCTGGAGGAGCTAACATGGGAAATGCTGTGTGTTAGTCTGGTCTAACACCCAAAAACAAATGGAGACAGCCTGAGTGCCATCAAATGTGCAGGGACTTTTTTTATGCCAGTAAAGCTCTTGTTCTCCCCACTTTCCTGTGCTCCCAGCCTGGACCTGGAGAAAACAGAAGTCACACTGTACTTGCCTGTTGGAGCACTATTAGAAGAAGATTCACTTGTTTGATAAGCATCACTCTAGTGGGAGAGATCTCGAAGATGATGCCTTAAACAACAGGTGAATCAGGGAAACAGATTTGAGAGCAGATTTACACCCGTGAGAAAGAAATTTTTCTTTTCTTAGCTCTTTTTTAGGGGCTGTGAGATGGTCATGTGTCACCTCTGTTGTAGGTCTTCTCTGGTGCCTGTCAACCAGAACCACTCGGAGTGCACTAAGCAAAGAGAGTAGCAGCTGTCACACACTTTTCTTCTTTTATCCTCATCCTAAAATATAAATACACCGAGGCAGCCTCTTTCCCAGGTCGGGGAAATTCCCAATTCCTCTTCTCAGACTGGGAACTAGACCCAGACCCTGGTTTTGGAAAACACTTCAACGTGTGACTGAGCGACATCACTGTCCTGTTAGCAAAGAGAGACAGCAGCACTCCAGATAGTGCTGGGGGTGAGCTCTGCATGGTGTGGATGTTCTCACCCAGGGGCTTCTCTCTCACTTGGATCTTTGGGGCAATGGGGAGGTGAGGGGAGGGCAGAGCCATGCAGAGCTGGCAGGGAGGGACTTTCTCTTAGCAAGAGGTTTTGTTGGTAGCCACTGCCAAGGGCTCTGAATTTGTGGGACTATAGACTCACAGCCCAGCTCAGCACCCAAAAGAGGGGAGAAGTCCTGTTTCTGCTAATGACATTTGGGGCTCAGGCAGAAGGAAGTTTGAGCTTGTTGTACTGTCTCCCTGGGCTGGGTTTGGCCCATCCCCAACAGAACTACGTTTCTAATGCACATCTCTCCAACAGAAATACTGTAGGTACAGGTCCTGCTTCTTCCCACTGGTGTTTGGGCAGTAAAGTGGGTGATGTTCCCAGGGGACTGGGGTCGGTAGCCAGGGCAGGCTCCCGGCAGGTACACAGCCAGCACGCCTATGGCTGAGCACGAGCTTGGCAAGCTAATGGGACTCCCCCTCTCCTTGTGGGAATTATCGGGAGCACTCAGTCATCAGGCAGTTAATGCACCACACAAGAGGAGCTTTCTTCTTGGCTGTTACTGCTGGCTCCCAGGGAGGGCTTAAATGGCCTTGGGGCAGGTGGGCAACAGAAGCTATCCTGAATCCCATTAAAACATTTAACACCTGCTGAATCGTGCCATTGTGTGGGAGATAAAGGAAAGGGAACAAAGCTGCTCTTGGGCTTCCCTGACAGGGTGTCTGTCCCATTGCAGCTGGGGAGCCTGAATCTCCTGCAAAACCCCACTTGGTGGGTCTCTGTGTCAGTGTGAGGAAGGCAGCAGTGTTAGGGGACAAAGAACCAACCATTCCCTGGTTGGAACCATCCCCTTCTCCCTCTGCACAGTGTATGAGGTAGGCACCTGGGAAAGTCCTGCCCTGACCAGCTTGCAGTGTCAGAAGAGCCAAAGTGTGAGGGTGATCCTTCCAAAACCTTTGGCAAAGCTGGACAGATCCTTCACCCCTGGCCTCCCATCTCCCAGACACTGAGCTCTGCTGGCTCAGCTGTGTCACTTTGGTGTTTGGGACTGGAAGCCATGCTCAGGCCAGGCCAGGGCACCATGCTGGCTCCTGATGGACACAAGAGGTGCTCTGCTGTGAGCTGGTCAGTCCTCATGGGACAGTGAGGCAGCACAAGCCCTGCGCTGCTGCAAGAGGAGGCTGAGGCTGCCTTTGCAAGGCCAACCCTACTAAGAGTTCAGTCGTGGTGCTGCCCACCTGCCTGACAGGGAAGGGCACAAACTGGTAAATGCTGCCCTAGAGATGCCAGAACAGAAGCAAGACATTCCCCAGGGTAGCAGTGCAGTGCAGGGCACTCTGCAAGCTCAAGGGACCTGCTTTTCTCATGTTTTCTGTAAAGCAGCTCTGCAAGCACAGTATTTGCTGCTATTTAGTGAATAGTGGGGCCCCATCCTTGCAGGAGAGAGGCTGGGGTGAATGAGCATTTCTGACACAGCATACAGGCTTGGAGATGTCTGCTGGCACTGCAGCAGCACCTGTGGTATTTGGGGTTTTTGCTTCTCCAGAAAGAGGGGCAGCCTATGCCAGGAGCTGCAGCTCTGCTATGCTGGTGTGTGCTGGGGCAGGGAGAGGTGGGAGTCCTGTCCAGCACACTTCCCATACCAGGAAAGGAGAAATAATAAGTCCAAGCATCACAGCCTGTACAGCATGAAAAGGAGGGGGAGCATCACACTTCACTGCACCACAACCCAGAGTATTGGTGGTATTGCATTTCCTTTGCTGCCAAAACTATTGAAAAAGGACCAGGATGAGCAAGGGCAGCAGGTTGGCATCACTCCAGCCAGGCCTGGGGGACCCCAGCCTGCAGAGGCAGCAGCAGTCAGGAGGAGCCTCTCTTTCAGAATCCTGAGTGTGAGAGGGTCAAGTCTCCAAGGAAGAATTGAGTGGCAGCGGCTGCTAAGGATCTGCCACTATGCTCTTACATTTGGGCATGCATTTACTGCAGCCTGCAAGTACACTCCAGCTCTGGAGGGAGCAATGGTGATGGTTTCTAAAGCACACCCAGGACAAGCTCCTGCAGGTGTACACCGTGGGGGTTAAAGCAGCGTTACCCCCTCCCCACCCACAAACACACCCATCTACACAAACAAACAGGCCACTGCACTTGCACAAAGGAGCTTCTCCTGCCACTGCTGCTGCGCTTCATGCTCTGTTATCCGAGGAGTTGTGGGTGCCAGAGTAACTGGGAGAGAGAGCCCAGCTCCTGCTGGCTCTGGCTGAGATCGGCACAGGGCTGCCAGGGCTGAGCAGCATGGCTGGGCACTGGAGGAGTGTCCAAACTTCTCCTGGCTTCCATGAGCTCTGCTCCCAGAGCCAGCACAGGCTCGTCTGCACTGGTTAACCTGCTGGACAGTGACACAGCTGGGACACAAGGGTGCTGTGACTCTGGGATACAGTGACCCACGGGGAAGCATGTGCACATGGAGTGACACACATCCTGTTCCAGCTGCTGCGTTAGGACAGCTGGCTCCTGGCCTGTGTGGCCATGCAGGGAACACTCCCAAAGAGAGTGCTCCCAAAGTTTTGTTGAGTTGTGCTTTTCTGCCTAGCTCGGAAGTCTGTGCATTGCTCTAAAAGACGTGTGAGCATTGTGCCATGGGGTTTTTCAGCATGAGTGGGGGAACTGGGGTAAGAACAGGGAAGACTTTTCTATCACTGGCACTCAGACTGCTGGGGGTAGGCACTAGATTTGCTTTTCTGCCCTGAGACTTCACAACTCCCAGACTTTTCAGCAGCCCAAAACACTGCAAGAAAGTCACCGCTATCCTAGAGCTGCCCAGGTAGGGTATCCTCACACCTGCTTCCCCTGGCCCCCTGCTCTCCTCTCATCTCTGCTGCAAAGTGAGCCAGGCAGGTGGGTGGAAAAGTGACAGCTGGTGTTGTTCCAGCGCAGGTTAATGAATGTCTCCTCCTCTCCCCCCCACCTCCTCCTCCCCACCACCCCAGCACCCAGGCTCCTGGCTCCCATAGAGCTGCCCAGGTAGGGTATCCTCACACCTGCTTCCCCTGGCCCCCTGCTCTCCTCTCATCTCTGCTGCAAAGTGAGCCAGGCAGGTGGGTGGAAAAGTGACAGCTGGTGTTGTTCCAGCGCAGGTTAATGAATGTCTCCTCCTCTCCCCCCCACCTCCTCCTCCCCACCACCCCAGCCCCAAGGCTCCTGGCTCCTATCAGCCCATCAGGCTCCCATTAACAAAGGCAGCCCTGGAGAGTTTGCATAGAGACCTGCTCTGCCTCTAATCTAGGTGGGCTAATCGCCTCCCTTGCCCAGCCTGCCTTCCCTGGGTCAATATTTGCTCTGAGCAAACACAGAGCTGTGACAGGTGTGCTGGGGAGAAGGCTCGCTGCCGCCAGCCCAGCCCTCCTGCCTGTCTCTGCTCAGTCACATCTCTCCGGCCCCCCGATCACCGGCCAGCCAGCGCTATTTTTATCGGGACTATAAAAGCCCCGTCCAGCCAGCGTCACCCTCATTTTCTGCCTGTGAGCCAGCGGGGGAAGGCGAAGCCACTCACCTGACAGCTGCCAGCGTGTCACCGGAGCCAGGTGAGCTGCTAGAGCCCAGCACACCTTGGCCAGGATCCTGCCTGCCTGGCTGGGAACAGGGTACTGGGCACGGAGAACATCCTGGGGGCTTTCCCGAGACAAGGACGGGGAGTCTGGTCGCACACCCGAACTCCTGGCAAGGAAGGGGACGGGCTCGGGGGACACCGTCCAGCCTGTCCCCTTTCCTTAACTCTTCTCTCTCACCTGTGTTTTCCAATCCTTTCTGTTCCCCTCCCCTCCTCCATTTACTTTCTTCCTTTCTTCCTTTCTTCCCTGTTCTCCAGCCTGCCATGCCGGTTAACCTGCCCCTGCTCTGTTTGGCTTTCCCAGGCAGCAGGTGTCAAGCATCCACTTTCCAGACTTTACCCCCGGAGGAGCCGGTCTGGAGCAGCATGTGCAGCGAAGGACACCCAGCCTGGACGGACCCAGCTCGGGAGGAAGGGGCTGCCGACAGCCCAGGGCAGAGCATCCCTCCAGCCCACACTGTCCAAAGTCGGAGCATCTCTGCACTTGCCTGGCGTCGAGCCCCACGTGCAATACCTGACCTGAACGTTTTGTTCGTTCGGCTCGCGTTAGGCAGGTCCAGCCCATCTGCAGGCGCACGGCTGCAGGCGCTCCCCCGGCCCCGGCCCCGCCGCAGCCGCTGCAGCGCGGAGGGAGCACCCGCCTGCCTGCAGCTGCTGCGTGACAGACCGACACCCAGCCTGTGTGCCACACGGACACCCAGCCTGCGTGCGGAGCAAAGGGCACCGGGGACGGGCACAGCACGCAGTCTCACAAACACACGCGGCGGTGAACAGCCAGTGCACACAGATGAAGCAATCCACACACAGCATGCAGGAACGCCATGGGACTGCCACATGGCACTGCAGGACCCAGGTGACAGCGGTACACACGGCCTTTCTGGCACTCAGCTTTGTAGGCTGTGAGGTGCAGGACCCGTGTCCATGTGCCCACGGCATGGCAGGCACATGTAACGCGCTAGGCACACTCATCCTGCCTGTGTGGCTGACCGCTGCCTGTAGCAGCCTGCTGGGGAAGGGCAGCCAGGCCCTGGCAGCACTGCAGAGCCATGGCAGGCACAGAGAGCCCTGGCACGGTGCTGGCCCAGGGTGGAGTTTGGCAGGCTCTGCCGAGCACCCAGGTAGGTCTCAATGGTCTGCTGGCACCAAGGCAGCTTTAGCTGCTGACAGAGAAGCAGCAGGAGGGAGGACAGGAGCAGGGCAGAGGATGAGGGGTGTCACATCCTTCCTCGCCTCCCCCTGCCTTGATTCACTCCCAGAACCTGCACTTCCCAGCCCTTCCAGGACTGACTGTCCAGGGCAGGTGTTTCCTGTTGTGCACCTGAAGCCTGCAGGCCAGGTGCCAGATCCTGCTGGTGGCAATCCCTCTGCCTATGCTTGCCGTGGAAGGCCATAGGGGGTGGTGCTGGTAAGCCGGTGGGTCTCTTCCAGGACAGCCCTGCTCACTGCCTGCCCTGCTCTCCAAGCACAAGTGCTTGACCTGGACTCCTGTCCCATTCCATGTCCTGTCCCATCCCTCTCCCCCAGCAGCCAGAGAAGACATTCAGAACCTGGGGCTGCTCCTAGCTCCATGGAGGCTGCGGGGAGTCATGGAGAGCTAGGAGACAGGACAGCAGTAAACCCGCTTTCCTCCCACCCCAGGGTATTTTTTGGGAATGGAAAGATCCCTCACCTCCCTACTGTCTATGCCTGGCTCTGCCTGTGATTTCTCTGCCAGCCCTGAGCTGCTTCTGCCCTGCCCTCAGGCACAGGCACTTCTATAGCACAGGCTGCAGCTCTGGTCCTGCTGTGCTCAGGGATGCTCTGAGTTTACAGGTGGCTCCTGAGCCCATCTGCAGCCGCTCTGCAAACACCAAAAAGGCTCAGCCCATCCACCCAGTGTGGACAGTGGAGAGGTTGGAATGAAGGAGCTCAGGTGTGCTAAAGGACAGGACGATTCCTACTGCTTTCCCTCACCCTCATGCAGCTATGCACAGGACAAAGCTCAGCAGCCCTGGTCCCAGAGCAGGAGAGTCCTGTTGCCTCCTTGGGGTGCCCCTGCAAGGGGTAGAGATGAGGCACCTCCTAGGCTTCCTGTTTGGGCAGATGCTTTAGGAAGTTTCCATCAGGTGGTGTAGGTAGGGACCAAAATCAAAGAGCATCTCCAGGGTTGCCGTGCTCCCTGCATCCCTCCAGAGCTAAGGGCCCGTCCCAGCCTGGGAACAGCCCCAGGATGATGCAGTGATTGGCCATCATTGTGGTCATGGGCCCTTGGAGCTGTGTCTCCAGGCTCTGTGTCCCCTGCTACGAATCCTGGCAAAGTTGAAAAGCTGAAAAAGCACAACACATCCCCTGACATGCACAACCCTCTGCAGCTGCCCTGCTCAGGCTGGGATCAAACAGAACATGATTAATAACTCTGAGCAAAGCCAGACCCTGCTGTCCATGTGCTCCAGTGGCTGCACGTGTGTCCCTGTGGGGGCAGAGCCTGGTGGAGATGGTATCTGGCAGAGCAAGGCTGTGAAACGCGGCCGTGCCGCCTCCGCCTGCCTGCTCCAGCTCCTCTGGGCTGCCTGATGCCCTGGCTTGCTTGTTCCCCTGCCACCTTCCCAGCCTGCTGTCACTGCCCCAGCTCTGCCAGCCCAGTGGCACTGGGAAGCTGTGAAACCCTTCCAAGGTGGGATGGCCCCAGCAGGCACACTGCCCTGAGGCTGTGTTACCTGGGGAATGACTCTCTGGCAGGATTAGCACCCAAGGGTGAGCTGCTCCTCACAACAGGCAGAGCCAGAGGCATTAAACACCCACTTTTACACGTCAGAGCCACTGCTGGTACCACAGGTACCAAGGCTGGCATGGCATGGGGCACAGCAGGGTATTGCTGTCTGTGCTGGGTGGTGCTGTTCCCCAAACAAACCCCAGGCTCTGCATGGCCAGTGGCACAGCTTTGGGGACCTGGGGACCTGGGCTGGGGATTTCCATGGCACAGGTCCTCAGCAGGAGGATTTGCATGGAGAGGGCAGGGCTCAGGAGGAGCGCTGGGGAGATGCAAGTGCCCAGGTTTGGATTTGCACATAGGTGCAGTTTCACCCAGGTGTGTATGTGCATGCATGCCTGTGTATTTGCATAGGGGTGTGTGCCCTCCCTGGCAGGCAGGGCAGAGCTGGTGCATCCCTGTCCTGTGTGTGCCCGTGTGTGTGTTCTGCTGAGCTGAACAGCGCTTGCTGCTCTGTTTCCTGGTGTGTGCAGCTGAAGCTGTGGGTGGGAGCAGAGGTGTGCACTGCTCCTGGCAGCCTCTGGGCTGCTCATGTCCTGCCCAGCCCGGATGGGGTGTGCAATCCTGGGGCAGGCCCTGCTTTACTTCAGGATGTGGGAGAGGCAGCTGGTTGTCCTCAGCACACCAGTGTCCCAGCATGGTCAGCCCACAGGGCTGTGTGGGCACCTCAGGGGCTGAGAACCAGGGTGGTGTGAGCATCCCTAGACCTCATCCGACCCCACTCAGCCTGTTTGGCACATCTGTGCTGTGCCTGAAGGAGGTGCCCAGGCAGAGCAGGAGCTCCCTGCCCCTCAAAGTCTGTCCCAGCACCCCTGTGGGTACCCAGACAGTTTGCACAAGGAGACAGGCTGCCTGTGACGCTGGGGATGAGCTAATGTTGGAGTCCAGGGCGCTGTTCCAGCCTGCTCCTGGCATGGCCAGGCCTGGCACAGGGAGCATAGGGACTGTCCTCACTCTGTGCTGGGGTCCTGCACTCCCCTTGCCAGACTTCAGATACTGTCACCAGGCAATGAATCTGCCCCACACACCACCCCCAGCTGAAGACAATAAGCAGAGGCAGTCTTCAGTCTGCCTGGGCTCTGGGACAAGCTTATCCCCCTCTGTCAGACAGGGTGGATGGGAGAGGTGGGTCCCAGGCATGGATCTGCATTCTGCTGAGGTGAAATGACAGGAATTCCGCACACTCCAACCCAGTCCTGACTGTGGGGAGTATCAGGGACAGCATGGGTACAGCCTGGCATCCTCCCCCCTGCACCCACAGACCTCTGGGTGAGGGGACACGTTTCACAATTGCCCCCAAAAGATGTCTTTGAACCCCCATTAGAGAAGGGAATAAGGGAGAGCCCTGATGAATGATTTGAGATGCTGGGGGGAAAACCCCAGAGCTTATACTAGTCCTGCATCTTGGAGCACATCAGCCCCATCCTCCCACGGGGCCTCCAGGGAAGGGGTGAGTGGTGGGGCTCCTCTCTTCCCAGCCCGTGGCTCTGGGAAGTGCGTGGGCAGCCTGCCCAGGGGATGGATACTGAGCAGGCTGCCAGGGCTGCTGCTCCTGGCCCAGCTATTGCTGGCTTCAGGAGCCCTGAGGCAGCTGAGGCAGGATGTTCTGTTCTTGTGGCAGTGCCTGGCTCAGCCCCCACCTGTGCTGGTCCTCAGAGCTGCTGGAGGAGGGGACCCAGCACTGCCAGCCTCTCCATCCGCCTCCTGAGTGAGCATCACCCAGCTTGGGGCCCCAGCCACTGCAGACGCGGCCAACAGGGCAGTGCAGGAGCACTGGGGTGGATTGGGACCTTGGCCAGGTGCCAGCTGAGCTCGGATCCCCTGGCTCTGAGGCTGCCAGGGGCTGCCAGCCTTAATCTTGCCCTCTGCACCTCCATGGCAGCACCCTAGCTGCTATAGGGAAAGCTGGCATCTGGGAAGCTGTGCTCACCCCGTGGTGTCCCTCCACAATGACACAGTGCACTGAAGGACATGACATGCATCAGCAGCTGTGTCCAGGCCAGGCTGGGAGTGGGCTGGGACGTGCTCCATCACTGCAGCCCTGGGGCTGGTCTGCACTGGGCAGTCTGTGAGGACCAGCAAGCTTCCCCAGGACACTGAAGCTATGGGGTGCCCTGGAGGTGCCAGGCTGAGGCCACCTGTGGTAACAAGCAGGAGGTCACAGTGGCTGGCCCCAGCAGGTTCCCTTCCAGGCCAGGGTCTGGAGCAGAGGAGCAGACACTGCCTCCTCTGACCCAGTGCCTGGCATCCCTGCTGGGTAGGGTGTGACAGAGGAGACAGCTCGGGCTGAAAGGGACATGCCCCCCTGGGTTCCCTTTTGTTTCTGTGCTGCTGTCAGTTCCCTGCCAGGGCTGGGCTCAGCTGGGGAGCAGCCTTTGCCAGCTGCTCACACCCAGGCTGTAATCCACAGGCAGGAGGGAAGCAGCTGGCGGAGCCTCCCTGACCTTCAGGTGGGATTAGTCCCCATGGGAACAGTGGGGAGCAGGCAGGTGAGGCCACAGCTCCCCTGGCAGCTTGTGGGGACTGAGCACACCCCCATGTGGGGACAGCCAGGCTCAGGTGGTGAATGGGTGGCACGGGGTGAGCCTGTGTCCCTGGGAGCATCCTTGTCTTGGAGGGCTGCTGCAGGTGCACCCCCAGAGCTGCAGGTGCCTCAGGCCAGGGTGGGCAGCCACAGCCCCACAAGGAGGGGTGAGCAGCGTGCCTGGGGTGGTGCCAGTGGCACGGAACAGCTGGCAGCCCGCGGTGTGCGTGTGCACCTGCGTGGGAGCTAATCCCTGCAACATCTGCCAGGCTCCTGCTGTCCCAGGGGTTCCTGGCTGCAGGGGTGGCATGGCTGCGTGCACAGGGGACACGTGCCTGTGGGGCAGCTGGCAAGGGCCAGGGCTCCCTGTGCGAGGCAGCGCCTGTGAGGAGGCTCCTGTGGCAGATGTGTGCTGTACACACGTGGCTCAGGTGGCCAGCAAAGCTTCTGGAGGGGACAAGTGGCACTGGGGATCCCAGCAACCCTCTTGGCTCTGGGATCCAGGATCCAGCAGGTGGAAGTAGGGGTTTTGGCTGGGATTGACCAGTCCTGGTGTGGCCATGTTCAGAGCAGCCCGGAAGCACAAGTGACTGGAGAGAGAAGGAGGGTGTGTGCATCCTTATTGAGGAGGATGATTTCCCACAGAAATGAGGCTGGGGGAACAGCAGAGGAAAAAGGAAGCAATGGGGCTGCGTGGGGGCAATGACACACCACCCCTGATCTAATCAGCCAGACCCTGCAAATAAAGGCCACCTGTTTTGGCCCTGACAGCAGGAAGCCATGCCTAGAACAAACATAGCACCAGGCAACTGGAAGAAAGGCAAACAGGGGCCGGCACCAGCTCCATCTGCTCCTGTTGGGCCCAGCCCCAGACCTCCAGCCCCCCGGAGTGCGGGTCCAGCCCCCCACCGGGCTGGGGAGAAGGAGAGAGCAGCTAGAGGTCCTTGCAGGGTGTGAGCAGGGCCCAGCCCACGGTGCCAGCCAGGTGGACCACACACAGCTGTGCTGCCTTGGTCAGCCAGCCCAGAGATCCCTAACATCGATGGGTACAGCTGTGTATTGCCACAGGCACGGCAGCAGCCTCAGGGTTCCTGGGCAGCGCCTGCCTCACCTCTCTTGCGGCCGCCCTTCAGCCTCCTGGGCTCCCCCAGCTGTGCCCTGCCCTGGGACCAGTGCCTGCCCAAGGCACGGGGTACAGCTCCATGGTCTGGGCTTGGCAGGGAGCACTTGGGTGCCCTTGTGCCCCCAGCGTGCCCCCAGGCTGCCGCGCTGTGCCCAGTGGCACTGAGAAACATGATCTGTTTTGCTAGTGCAGGGAACAAGCTGAGCTGGGAGCTACGAGGGGCCCTTATTAAATTAGCCTATGCAGGAGGCCCTGGGCGAGTGCTGAGCAGCTCCCACAGGCAGCATTAGCAGCTGCCCTTGAGCAGAGTCACTGCCTGCCCCCGCACCAGCCTCCTGTGCCCCGTACCCAGCTGGGCAGGGGTGGCTGGGGACCTGCAGGTGACCTAGCCAGGGAATGCTGGCTGGGGACAGAGACCACCTGCAGATGGCCCAGGGAGGACAGGCTGCATCAGCACTCTGGGATGCAGCCAGGGATGGCTCCTTGTGAGTGACCCCACTGATCCTGTGCCCTGATGTGGCTGTGGCTCTCACGTGGCTGCCCTGAATGTACCAAGCAGGAGGTGAACCACATCCCAGGGAGTACAAAGCGCTGAGGAACAAGGGAGGGGCACAGTCTGCATCTGGGTTTCTCCTCTGCACCATTCACCTTCCAGTGCTTCTATCCAAATGTTGCATGGGGATGGCTGAGTGGCTGGCTTGCTCCTCATGGCACAGCCCCAGTGCCCCACAGATGCTGTAGCACACCATACAGTGCCCCACATACGCACATCCTATAACAGCTTGAGCATCCTGTGTATTCCGTGGTGCCTCACGTCCTGGGGCTCTGTAATACAGCCCACAGTGCCCTGCACCTCAGAGTCCCCAGCTGCCCTCATCCTCAAGCACCCCAAACTAACCCGTGCCCCAGAGCTCTGTTCTCACAGCCCAGGCAAGGGGGGCAGCACCGTGGGGAGACCCTGCAGCACACTAGCTCTGCATCTTGCCTCACCACTGCCAAGGTGTTGGCTTCCCTAAATCCTGCCCAGATTGTCTCCCAGCATTTTGAGAGATGTCTCCAGGCCACCAGGCTGCACCGGAGTGCTCTTCCTTCTCCAGGGAGTATCCCTATCCCTCCCTCCACCTTCTGCTTCCCCAGACAGCTCCAAGAGGGTCTCCTCCTCCCTGCTAGGAGCACTTCAGGCAACGCAAGCTGAGGGTCGCCTCCCCAATGCCTGTCCCCTGGCAAGGGCCACTGGTGTCCCTGAGCTGGAGCCTGCTCCAACCGCTGCCAGGCTGCACCCTCTGCTGGGACCCGCAGGCATCGGCGCGGATTCGCACCGAGCCTCGGGGCCGCCGAGCAGTGGGGAGGTCACGAAGGGCACCCCCAAGTCCTGCCCCCAGCCCGTCCTTGCTGTCACCCCTCAGTCCCCGATTCTTGTTGATGCCAGGCGTACTACCACCACCCCCAGCTGCTCACACTGCATTCTCCATAACCAGCAATGGTCTCTTGTGATGCTGACCCCATGCCCAGGACCCCCATAAGGGCTGGAGTTTTTGTGGGAAGGTTTGAGGTGCTGTGGTCCAGCTCTTGCCCAGTGGCCAGCATGGCACCTGCCCAGCTGAAGGTGGGGCGTGCCCAGCCTCACCACAGACTACACTGGGATGCTGCAAGAAACAGCCGCCTAGACACGCAGGATTTCACAGCTCAGCAGGGCCCTCCTTCCTCCTTTCCAGCCTGTGCTGGCCTCGTCCATCCCAGCCCCTGGTAGGAGACACTGGGGATAGCTGCATGGCATGGTGCAGTTCCAGGCAGGGCTGGTCCTGTCCAGGTGAAGGACACAGCTCTGCCCTGAAGCTGATCCCCTCCTGCTGTGCACAGTGTCCCTTGCCCCTGTGGGAGGTGAGTGGGAGCACAGGGAGCTCTTTCTCAAGCCAGGGGAAATGCTGAGGGAATTACAAGCTTTTAACTGGGGTCCATCAGCGCCCAGTCTGCAGCCAGCACAGGAATCCCTGCAGGGCCTGGCTGGAAAAGGAGCCCATGGCGGCAGAGTCCCACGTGGAGGGGCAGAAGCAGCCCCAGATAAGCCCTGTGTTCCAGCGGGGGGACATCAGTGCCCCTCAGCTCCCAGATGGTAAATCCCCACTTCACCCTGGCACCTCCTTCCCACCAGCCTCAACCCTGGCAGAGGCTGCGGGTGCCCTGGGAAAGGCTGGCTCCCTAATCCCTGGGCCAAGCGGGGACATTGTCCGGGGGCAGAAAGGAAAGCGGCGCGTCAGGCCCTTTGCCCATTGTGCCCTGAGCCCCTGCGCAAACACAGCCCAGCACTTTCATTGTCAGCCCCGCCGG
>NW_005054298.1:14000339-14001907 GCF_000277835.1 Geospiza fortis | reverse complement strand
GAGGGCAAGGGGTGGGCGCTGTGTGCCACAGCGGGCAGGAGGGACCCTGGCAGGAGGGATGGAGGAGCCGGGCTGCTCTGCCCCGGGGCTACACCCGCATCTGAGCTGCGGTCATCTCTGCCTCCCAGCAGTGGGTACAGTGCCACCGCACCCAGACAACTCCCGGAGCCACGGCAGGGAGCTTGGGGGAAGAAAAACTGAGGCAGTCCTGGGTACATCACATGGAGAGATGGGGCATTGCAAATTCCCCCAGTAGCTTGGGGCTCACTGGACAGAGATCCCCCAGCACGGAAGGAAAGGGAATGGGAAATGTCCCCATGCCAGCCTGGGAGGGCAAGGGGCCAGTGACATGAGGTGTGTGAGGGCAGTGCCACCGGCATCCCAGGCTCAGCAGCAGGCAGGAGGGTGGCTGGGGGCTGGTGGTGGGCACCTGCCCTGGGGTGATCCGTGGGGCTCTGCCAGCAGCCGAGAGACCCGTATGACCAGCAGTGAAGCCATGGACACCCTGGGGCAGTACAAGATCACGGTGTGGGAGGAGGAGAACTTCCAGGGCAAGCGCTGCGAGTTCCTCATGGAGTGCCCCAGCATCATGGAGCGCGGCTTCCGCAAGATCCGCTCCATCAAGGTGGAGTCTGGCCCGTAAGTGCCCCGCCGGCGCCGCGGCCCCTTGGCACGCCCCGCTCCAGCAAACCCACTGCTCCCAGGGCACTCTTGGGAGCTGCTAGGGAGCCAGAACTCCCAATTTCTTCCTCAGCTATGACACAGCCTCATCGTGCGACCTCCCTGCTTGTGCTCCTTGTGCTTTCCCATCTGCTAGTCAGGGAGACCTTACCAAGGCAAGGCGTAGGTTGGAGGCAATGATGTGGCTCTGGGGAGAGGGGTCCCACTTTCAAAAGGGACATTTGCTGCTAGCAAGGACCCCAACATCTGTGACAGACCCATAACTCGGCAGGAAGTCTCCGTCCCCTGCCCAGGAAGGAGAAGCTGACCCCTGACTGATTCTGGGCACAGTGTCACACATCCCTGAGGGTTTTCCTCCTCTTCCTTCCAGCTGGGTAGGCTTCGAGTACCCTGAGTACCAGGGACAGCAGTTTATCCTGGAGAAGGGTGACTATCCCCGGTGGGAGGCCTGGAGCGGGAACAGTGGCTACCGGACCGAACACCTCCTCTCCTTCCGGCCTGTCAAATGCGCAGTGAGTTACTGGGACACCACAGGGGGAGGGCTCAGGGCAGGCAGAGCCTCCTCCAGGAAGCCCAGCATGGAGGCAATGAGGGACAGGCTGGAGGATGACTTAGATGGGGCATGGGATGGAGGGGTGAGGTGTTCACAGAGGTATGTGTGAAGTGGAGGAGTAGCTGCACCCACCAGCTCCCACCTCCCTGCAAAGATCCCGGGATGCTTTCTAGGTCTAAAATTTAGCCTGAAGCACAATTCCATCTCCTTCTGCTTTGTGCTTTGGAGAGCCACCTGCCAGGCTGGGGTCCCAAGGCCTTGTCCCGCAGCCCTGATTCCCGGGGCTGGGATGAACAGAGAGGAGCTGGCGGGACCGCAGGGATGCTCGGAGCGC
>NW_005054298.1:13995086-14000064 GCF_000277835.1 Geospiza fortis | reverse complement strand
GGGCAGCCGGGGCGTGCCCAGGCAGCCGCGGCTCTATCGCTCCATCTGCACAGACACCGCTGCTCGCAGCAGCGGCACGTCTGCGCCTCCGAGCGGGGGGTCCCCCCCCAACTTTTAATAATCACCAGGCAGATATGTTCAGGCTTTAATAAAGGGGATGCGATAAGATCACTCCTTGCTGGCAGGACTGCTCCTCGGTGCAGATAGATGCATGTGGGGGCTGGGCACGGGGGACAGTGCTGCATCACTCAGTGTCCCAGCCATTAACCCCACCGTGTCCAGCACCCAGAAAGGCCCCACAGAGCTGAGGGGACCTCTCTCACCATTCTGCCTTGCCCTGAACCTTCCTGCAGCCTTGGGGAGTGTGGTGATGCTGAGGGCAGCAGTCCGTGTGGATCCAGAGGTTGCAGCCACTAACTCTCACTGACAGCTGTGCACTGGAACCACAGGGACATGAGAGCAGCATCCTCAGGGCAGTTCTGGGGTGTCCCAGTGAGGGGGTGCCAGGTTGAAGGACATCCCCATGCATTGCACCAAAGCTGCTCACGATCCCAGGCTTCTCAAAGTGCCTTGGTGTGTGTCACACTGATGCCACATCCCTATCCCTGGGCAAGCCAACCCATGCCTGCTGACCTCCAGCTCTGTCTCTCTGCAGCACCACAATGACAGCAAAGTCATCCTCTACGAGGCTGAGAACTTCCAGGGTCACAAGTTTGAGCTGAGTGACGACTATCCCTCGCTGCAGGCCATGGGCTGGGGCAACAAGGAGGTGGCATCCATCAAAGTGAACGCCGGAGCGTGAGTGCAGCCAGCGGGGCAGGGACTGGGGGTGCCAAGAGCAGAGGCTCAGAAGCACCTCCTTGCACAAAACACCTCCATAAACCCCAGGATGTAGAAGGGGGACCCCCTCAAAAAAGGGATGCATTCCTGATACCTTTTCCTTGAAAATACAAGCCATTGGGTATTTTCTGTCCCTCTCCTCCCAAGGCAAGCACAGGGATGGGATGGGATGGGATGGGATGGGATGGGATGGGATGGGATGGGATGGGATGGGATGGGATGGGATGATTTGGCTTGGGGCTCCGAGCCAAGGCTCTGCCTGCAGGTGGGTGGCATACCAGTCCCCGGGATATAGGGGCTACCAGTACGTGCTGGAGCGAGACAGACAGAACGGCGAGTTCAAGAAGTACAATGAATACAGCAGCCAGGCCCACACCAACCAGATCCAATCCATCCGCCGCGTCCAGCACTGAACTGGGGCAGGGCTGTGTGCCCTGCAGCCTCCAGGCTGCTGTGCAATAGACCTCTATCCGGTAGCAAATAAAGGCATTTGTCAAAAAAAAGAGTGCTCCTGCCTCTGCTCTCTCCTCAGAGGGGGCTGCCATGCTGGGAGGACCATGGTGGCAACCTGGAAGGTTTCCCCTTCCCCAGGCAGTTTTGGGCTCATGGCCAGCTCCATCCTGGGCTGAGCTCTCTGCACCCACCTCTCATCCATGCACAGTTCCACTGCTGTGATGCTCTGGCTGGGAAAATGGGAACTTACTGGGCAAAGAGAGCACTGGAGGTGGGAGAGGGCACCAAGAGAGTTGTGCCCTGGGAGAAGGCATCCAGCAGGGTTGTACCCTGGGTTCTCCTCCCAGGATCAATGCCAGGGAAATTGGTTGCTACAAAGTCTGCAAAGGCCTCCTTCCTCTGCGACCCTCTGGAAGAGAGAAGGGGGTCCCTGCCTGCTGTGGGCCTGGGAAGGAGGAAGAACATAGGGGTCATCTGGGGCAGGACAGGACTCTGCCAACACATGGGGCAGCCACAGCTGTGTCAGGCCTGGGGGCACTGGCACAGAGGGGCTGGAGGGGAGGTGGTTGTGCAGGGGAAGGAGGCCTGAGGGCAGTGTGACACAGGTGGTAGGGGGCCTGGCTTGATGCTCGCAGGTGTGTGTGTCCTCCTCCTCCAGCCTTGCCACGCCAGCATATCCGTGCCAGTATCCGGCTCCGGGACACCGGGAGCCCCACCCAGCCTCCTCCTCCTCCAGCACCCTTTCCCAGCCTCCTCCTCTTCCATCTGCCTCTGAACCCTCCTGGCGTGTGGGCTACCCATCCCAAGGTGCTCCCTGCACCCAGCCCATTGCTTCCTCCCCCTCTCGTCCTCCTTGTCTTCTATCCTGCTCTGGCACCCCAAAGCCCTCCTGGGGCACAGGCTTTTGGTCCCCAGGCGCCCCCCACACCCAGGACATGGATGCATGGTGGAACAGTTCGGAATGCCTCAGATGCCTGGGCTCCCTGATGCCCACCCTGCTAAAAGCATGCTTGGTCCTGAGAAAGGGAGTGTCCTAGAAAGCTGCTGGAACACTGGGTTGGGGGTCAGTCTGTGCACAGCCCTCACCCAGCAGCGTGCAGAGACCCCAGCCCTGGTGTGTGTGTCAGCATGTGCACGGGTGTGTGTGTGTGTGTGTGTGTGTGTGTGTGTGTGTGTGTGAGCTGCACTCAGCTGAGCTCACACACGTTTCCCTGCGTGCCCCCTCTCCCCTCCAGCCCCAGCGCTGCTGTGCAGAAGACCCAGCCCTGTGTATCCCCATCCCACACGGCATCCCGGCTGCAGAGTGCCCCCCCAGCCCGCCCCTGTCTTCTGTGTCCCCAGTGGCCCCACCCCACCGGGCTGCACGGCCTCTCCCCCAGCACAAACACATTCCGGCACACCTGGCCAGGCGCAGCCAGCCCAGGGCCACGTCAGCTCGGCTCCGCTCCACACCGCCGGCTCACAGGTGAAGCTTTCCCGGGCACTGCACACAGGGCTGTGCTGGGGGGGTAGGGGTGGGCTGTGGGGGTCATTACAAAGTCTCGGGTCCTTATTGCCCCACCTAGGGTGGGAGGAGAGCGCTGGCGTGGGGAGGTGGGGGGCAGACTGCCTCTTGCAGCAGGAGGGACCTGCAGCTGCTTCCAGCTGGGTGTTGCACATGTCCGGGCTCCATCCCCAGTAGCCCCAGAGAACTGAAACCTCATCTCCTAGATCCCAGTCAGACCCACAGCCCAGTCCCTTGTTCCCCCATGGACATGGGCCCCTGTTTTCTGGATTTCTCATATACCCTGCCTTCATCCTCCTCTGGGTCTGCCCCAGCTCCCCCATGAACCTGGGATCACATCACTCGGGTATCCAATGCTCCACATGGACACAGGGCTTGCCAGCTCTTAGGATCTGACACTCCCTGTCCTTCTGCAGACCTCTGACCACAGATCACTCCAAGACCCCAGTCCCCTCACATCCCACTTTAAGCCCCTCACCCGCTGGCTTTCCCAGGGACCCAGGCGTCTCCATCCCCAGTGTCCTCCAAAGCACCCCCAGCCCCAGCTCCAGCAGCCCTAAACCCATTTCTCAGCCTGATCCCTAATGCATCCCCTCCCCACTCTGGGCTGATGCAATGTCCCTCAGTCCAGACCCCCCTCCTTGCCCTCCACCGTGCAGTTTGCTGCAGGAGTTTCATGGTGTCCCCTTGGGCTGCCAGAAGAGCACGGGTGGTGGGTCAGGCACGCCCCCACCTCACCCCGCCGTCTCCGGGGCTTGTTTTCCGTTGCCTGCGGTTTGTTTCAGTGACTCAGGCAGCGAAAGCAAGTCTGGGAGGCTGCGGAGCCACTGCGGGGAGAGCTGCACCTCGGGGGACTGGGCAGGAGAGGGATGCAGGGAGCAGCCAGGGCTGCTGGGCTGCACAGAGCTGGACACCCCCCTGAGAAGTTCAGGGGAGCTCAGGAGACAAGCTGGGGGAAGAGAAGCTTTTTAAGGGCTGCTACCTCCAAACAGGACTGGTGGGGAATTGCTGGGGGAATACCATGGTCTCTGCTCATGTCTTCCCTCACCAGCATCTGCTCTTTGTCCATGATGGAGATGGGCAGCAGAGGTGGAGCACGTGGAGCACAGGTGGAGCTCAGTAACCAAGGGACCCCCTGTTTCCTAAACACTTTGGACACCCTCTGCCAAGAGGAGACACCAGCTCTGTTGGCTGTGCCCACCCCGACTGAGCATCGCTCCCCTTGGGCTGCAGCTTCTTATGCAGGGCAGGCACATTTTGGCTGCAGTAGAAATAAAAACTGAGAGTCTGGCATGGCTGTATCCTGATTTCCATTGGGTCCATATTTTGTAATGATCACTTTCCAGAAAGGCAGCTAAATCCAGCATGAGAGTTCATCCTTTTGCCAGACATCAATGAAACACTGCAGAAGAAGTTGTGAGCTTGGCTGTACAGTGTTGGACTCATGGAGTGGAGCTGGAGACAGCTGCTGGCACACTGCCTGGCTGCCTCAAGCTGTGGGATCCTGTGGGGGGTCCGATCCTGACCTGGGGGACAGACACTCTGACCACAAGTGCATGTAACAGCTGGGGCCATGGGTGACAGGGAAAAACCTGGCCAGATGTGTTTTTTTGGAGCTGGTGTCACATTTCTCCATGAAATGTGTTTATAACTTATGCGTACCATAAGTTTCTCCATGAAATGTCCTCCTGTCTTCAGAATGTAGCCAGCACTGCCCAGGACAAGCAGATGAAGATGGGGCCATCCTGGTTTGTGTGGGTGTTGGGGGTTACCCAGCCTCTATCGATCCTAATAAAGAAGTGCAGCAGGTTGGGACAGGGCTGGGTGCTGTGGGATGGTGACAGGCTTACTGTCCCTGGGGTAGGGACTATTCAGGAAAGCACAGAGGAGCCAGGGAGGTGGCAGAGCTGTGGGACAACCTGGTGCCACCATCTGCTGGAGATGCACTTACCCACCCCAAAATTCTGGGCACTGCAAAGGAACCCCGTGACCATTGTCCTGGAGGTGGAGGGACCTGGTGGGTATTGACCGGGCTCACCCCAGGGCTCTGTGAACAGCAAGGAGCCCCCAGGACTGTGCTGAAGATGCCGGAGCTGGGGAAGGGGCAGGCACGGACCCGCAGGGCCAGCAGCACGGCGGCTCGGGGGGCCAGAGCCAGGGGGGCAGTGCTGGAGCGGCTGC
>NW_005054298.1:13987928-13994592 GCF_000277835.1 Geospiza fortis | reverse complement strand
AAACCCCCCCCCCCCCCCGCCCCCCCCGGCCCCTGCCCGTCCCCTGCCCGTCCCGCTGCCATTTATTCGCCATCAGCTGCTCCCTGATAAAGTGGAATAATAATAATAATAATAATAGGGGCAGGAATATTAAAACATGCAGCCCGCGGGCCGCCCCCACAGCTGCCATGAGACACGGCACCGGAGCGGTGCCACTGCTGCTCAACATGTACCTGCCAGGTACGGGCGGATCCCTCGGCCGCTGCCCCACCGCAGCGCCGTGCACCGCACAGCGCCCAGCCCCTGCCCACCCTGTCCCGCTGAGGCCCTGGGGCGCTCCTCTGCCCCATCTCCTTCCAGCGCCCACCCTGTTATCCCCTCTCCCTCTGTCCATTCTCTCTTCCTGCCTTCCAGCACCACAACCATCCCTTCCTTCTTCCTTTCAGCTGCCCTCACAGCTTTCCAGACCCGCACACTCATCTTCCCATCCTTCATCCACCCATCGTCACCCTGTCCTTCCATCTCTTCATCCACCCTTCTTTTCTTCCAACCCATCCACCCAGCCACCCTTCCCCTGTGCTTCCATCCATTCTTCCACCCCACCCACTTGTCCCTGCATCTCCCCTTCCATCCCTGGTACCAGCCAACCCCTCCATCCACCCAGCATCCCTTCCATCAGCCTGTTTTTCCATCATCTTATCCATTACCTGCCCTTCCATCCATCGATCTCTCACACTTTCTTTCCTCCACCTACCCACTCACCATCGTCTCTTCTGTCCTTCCATCCATTCACCCCTTTCCTTCCTTCTATCCATCTGTCCGTTTATCTCTCCTTTCCACAGCAGTCCACTCCCCAAATGCCGACAGACATCCTTGCTGCCACCCGCCGCTCCTGTCACCCATCCTGCCACCCACCCGCCTCCTCTCCCTCTCCTCCTGCCCCACACCTCTCTCCATCACTCCCTTTCTCCTCCCTACCCTAGCCCACGGGATCGTCTATTCCTATTTAAAAGCTTCCCCGGCTGGGTCGGAAATCGGATTTCCTTTTTCCTGGACGCGTTTCCTGGCTTCGCCGCAGCGGCGGGGCAGGCAAGGGGGAGCGGCCGGGGGCTGCGGGGACGCTGCCCGCGGGTGGGCGCTGGGGTGTCGCGGTCCCGCCTGGTTCCAGCCCTCCCTCCACACCACCCGCGTTCCTTTTTTCCCCCAGATCCAGTCGGGGAAACTTTGTTCAAAGACGGGAAGAGCCAGGCGTGGGGGTCTCTCAGCCCCGGCGTGCAGAAAGGTAAGAGCAGAGCTGCCCCTTCCCCTGGACAGGCCCCGCTCCCCTCGGAGCGGGGACCCCGGGGCACTCGCATTCTCTCCCGCCCAGCAGCCAGCGGAGCCCCTTTCCCGTCCTTTGCCGGGCACTGCCCTTGCAGGACACGGCCACACGGAGCCCCCGTTCCCTGCTGCTGCGAGTGCCTCCGGCTGGGAGCATCCCGCCGCCAGTTCCCACGGGGACAGCGGCCAGCGCCGACGGTCGGAAGCTCCCGTCCGTGGCATCAGAGAGGAGCGGGGAACGCATTCCCCCGAGCCCCGCAGCGGGGAAAGTGCGGGGTCCTAACTCCGGTCTCCCGGGAGCTCCGGGACATCCGACGGGAGGGAACTGCCAGCCATCCCGGGAGCGGGGCGGGCTAATCCGGGCTCGGGAGATCCGTTCCTGCGAGTGGAGAGGAGAGATGAGACATCATTCGTGAGGGAGCTGCCACTGAAGTGCTGGGGCTCGGACAGGGCTCGGAAGTGATGTGTCCCCGGGAATCGGAGCCATCCATCTGGAACAACCCGAGCAGGGGTCACGGGCATCGGCCAGCGCTGGCCAGGAAGCAGCCTGGAGCTCCCAGCACTGGTCAGGGAACAGCCTGGAGCTCCCAGCACTGGTCAGGGAACAGCCTGGAACTCCCAGTGCCGACCAGGGAGCAGCCTGGAGCTCCCAGCGCCGACCAGGGAACAGCCTGGAGCTCCCAGTACTGGTCAGGGAACAGCCTGGAGCTCCCAGTACTGGTCAGGGAACAGCCTGGAGCTGCCAGTGCCGACCAGGGAGCAGCCTGCACCCTGCTTGGGAGCGTGGCAGCACTGGGGGTAGCGGGGCCAACACTGTGGTGTTTGGGCCGTGTAGCTTGCCTGTTTGCTAGGAGGCAGGGACCAGGGACTCCTCTGAGCAGGAAAAATGGAGCCCTGGTTTAGTGGTGGGAGGGGGAGAAAGATGGAACTGGGGGAGCCCTTTTACCTCTGCGCTGCAGACTCTGCCCAGCCACACTCTAAACACTGTGCTGCAGTGAGAGGGATCTTTTTGGACACCTGGATATTTCCTTAGGGAGGTCTCAGGAGCACTGTCATGCACTGCGCCATGCAACAGGCAGGACTGAGCCTCACCCTCCCACCCAGATGCACCCCCCAACACCTTCCTGACCTCCTTGCATGGGGTGGAACTCCCACGGGTGGGAGATAGCTGGAGGCCAGGGTGGGGGCTGTGGTGATGGAGAAGAGACAAGGGCTGCAGATGCACCCTAGGGAGGAGAGATCCCCTGCCTTGGTCCCAGGATGTGGAATTAGGAAATACAACTCCTTGGAAAGACCTGGGCTCAGCTGCCAGGATCAGGATGTCTGAGTGGGTTTTGGTGGAATGGGAATCGATGGGGAATGGCTGTTCCCTGCTTCTTCTAGAGCAAAATACAGGGAGAACCAGATAAAATAGGTGGGTTTAAAACAAGCAGAACAGGATTTTTTTTGGTGGGAAATGTAGCAGAGCTGTAGGACTTTTTTGTTGCTGTGGTCATGGGTCCTGAACCTCCGTATAGGACCCAAGCACCTTTAGACAAAATAATGTTAGAAGAGCACAGGGATAACTGCAAAGGCATATCCTGTGCTCTGGAGAGAGACTGTGCTGCAAGGACGGGCATCAGGAGCGGGGATGTGCAGGGGATGCTGCAGGGGATGTGCAGAGGAGGCAGTGGGGTGCCTTGGGAAGGGCAGGGCTGCTCTGCAGGGTGGCCGGGTCCCAGCAGTCAGATCCTCCTTGCCCAAAGGTCCAGATTCCCTCTCCTCTCATGCCCTCTGGCCAGACCCCATGGAGCATGGCCCTGTGCCTCACCATGGGCGTGTCGAGGTGTGCCAGGCTCCAGTGTGTGCACAGCCGGGCACAGGGGCACCACGGGCACCCACTGAGGAAACTCCTTGGTGCAAAGTGCAGGTGCCATGGTCATGGCTCAGGGAGGATGCTTTTCCTCTGGAAATGAGGAACATCATTGATGCCTCATCCAAAGCCACAGTAGGGCATGCTCTGTCCCCGTCTCTCCCTCCCTACACCTGTCTGTGTCTCTCTGTGGTGAAGTTCAGATGAGTGTTGCTCCCTGACTTGAGTTGACCATGGAGATATCTGTGCAGGGCACAGTGTCCCTAGAGCAGGGGCTGTGAGACCAGCCCAGTTTCCAGCAGACAGGGCAGTGGGGAATGGCAGTGGGGAATGCTTGTGTTGGGATGGATCTGGGTTCTGCCAAGATAGGTCCTTCTTGGGGCTGCTGATAAAAGAATAAGTCCACATCCCCCCACAAAAACAAACAAGCAGGTGTTTCTCTTCAGCGGTGTGTGAATGTGGGTGGGAGGGATGGGGAGACTCTGGATCCAGACCTGCTGCAACCTGTGTTGAATTTTGAGCACTCCTACTCCATCTCAAGGTGCAGGGACGTCTTCTCCTCATATCTGGGGGTGTAGGATAGAGTTGGGGTGTCACGAAGGGGACATAACCTTGTTACCACCTTATGTATCTCTAAAGCAGGGAAGATGCAATGAGGTGCAGGCAAAACCTGGGTGTGGGGGAGGGCAACATAACAGCGGGTCAAGGGGATTGGGGCACATCCTGTCCCTCACCTTGTGCCCTGGGAGGGAGCTTTAACCTCTCTGGGGCCCGGCCTTGCAGGCAGTGGGCAGATCCAGCTGTGGCAGTTCCTGCTGGAGCTGCTTTCGGACCGGGCCAACCTGAACTGCATCGCCTGGGAAGGCACCAACGGGGAGTTCAAGCTGATCGACCCTGACGAGGTGGCGCGGCGCTGGGGCGAGCGCAAGAGCAAGCCCAACATGAATTACGACAAGCTGAGCCGCGCGCTGCGCTACTACTACGACAAGAACATCATGACCAAGGTGCACGGCAAACGCTACGCCTACAAGTTCGACTTCCACGGGCTGGCCCAGGTGTGCCAGCCAGCCACCCCCGACCACGCCCTCTACAAATTCCAGGGCAACCTGGCACCGCTGCCCTTCTCGGGCATCTCCAAACTCAACCTCATGACCTCGGGAGTGACACCGGCTGGCTTCTCCTACTGGGCTGGCTCCAGCCCGTCCCTCTACCCGGGGCACGGGCTCCAGCCCTCAGCCTCGTTCAGCGCCATGGCAGCCTCCCACCTCAACAACATGAACAACCATTACCATTAGGGGCTTGGCTGTGCCACATGGATGCTCCATGTCCCTGGCAGCATGGGGCTGTGGATTTGGGAAGCTCAGCGGGGAGGGATGGGGGATGGGATTGTGCCCTGCTCTCACTTGCCCCCTTTTATGTTTGATGTGCCGTGGGGGATGGGGGTGCTTGCAGGAAAGCTGGGTTTGTTCTCTGATGTGGGTGGCTGGAGGAGGGAAGCCATCTAAATTTAAGATGAGGAAGTATCCATGATCCTGGGAACAGATGCGGATGCCTAAAGCAGGGCGTAAAATGGAAGGAAAAACCATGGGCTCCTCTCCTGGCAGGGACATTGCCCCACCTTTCCTTTGCAACGTGCTGCCCATGCCATGAATGTCCCTAGCTCTGCCTCCAGCCTGTGCCTGCCCTCCCCATTCCCTGCAGAGAGGAGTCAGGAGCCAGAGCCCCAGGGCAGCTGTGTCCATGAATGACAGTCCACTGAGCAGGGACAAGGAAAGGGGACCTTCCTTGACCACTTGGTCCCCTCACCTTTGTCTCCAAAAGCTTTGTTTCCTCCATCCCTCCTATACCTGCTGCCTGAAGGTGACTTCCTTCACACCTCAGGAGAAGCCTTGGTCTGGAGAGCAGATGCTTTCTATGGGTTCACTCAGACCCAGGGCAGGGCTCTGGGGTTGGAGGTGCCAGTGTGGGGCTCACTGCCAGTCCTCAGGGCAAGGCCAGAGCCTGGAGGCAGCATAGCCTGGTCTCTGCAGCTCTGCCCTCTCCCCAGTGCCCAAGGATCACACCACAGACAGTCCCTGACACCCTGCACATGAGCCGGTGTCCTGCTCATCACTTCCTAGATAAATGTTTCAGTTTTACTCCAGCTTTAGCCTCTCACATGCAGGGCTTGGTGGGACACCCTCCATAAGTGGGAACATCCCCAGGGACAAGGCAGCTTGGGTGGTGGAGCAGCAGAAGGGATGACAGCAGGCCTGGGAGCCCCAGGCACCAAGGGGCAGCCCTGGGTCTTGCCCCTTGGGTTCAAGGAGCTGCCCCCATCCTCTGGAGCAGGACTTTGGCCCAGTGGATGCACAAGAGCTGGGCACGCTGAGCTCCGCACTGGCTGGGGGGTGGGGTCGGTGTTCAATAAAACAGAGAGGTGCTGTCACCTGTGTCCTCTCTGTCTGAAGGGAGCTGGGGAGAGGGGGAACCACTCAGCAAATCCTCTCCCATCTGAGCCAGAACACCTTCAGGGCTGGGGTGGGAAGGATGTGGCCATTGTCTGCATGATCTTTTCTCTGGGCACCGCCTCTGGTTCTTACAATCCCCAGGAGAGAGGACAGAGCTGGAAACCTCTGGGTTACTTGAGACTCCCCTTCAGGAAAGCCACATGTGCTGTCCTCAGGCTCCCAGGCTTGCAACAGGGATCAAACCTGCTGTGCAGGGGGAGTCATGCAGCTCCCCAGCCCGTGGAAGGAGTGGCCAGCCCCCACCCCCTCTCCCTTCATGCCCCAGACCACAGCAGTTCCCACATCTGGGGGCTCCATGCTGCCCCTCCTGCATCCCTCCAGGGCCTGGTCACTCTCAGCCTTGGTGGCATCTGCTCCAATGCATCCTTACTGCCCTAATCAGCTTAAGGGAGTGGGATCTGATGTCAGTGTGTCCTCGGGGGAGGGCTCAGGCTGTGAACTGGGGGGCTGATGCTGCTGACAAAGAATCCTTGAGAGCAAAAGGAGTTGCAGGGACTGGGAGGGGGCTGTCCCTGCCTCCAGGGTTTCTGGGTGCTGCACAGACTGTTCCCAGGCACGGCAGGAGGTGAAGTGAGGGGCAAAAGGAGTAGTTACCCCCACGCAACCATCGCCGAGGTAGGCTGAAGACATCCCCTGCCCCCCAGGTTTCACTTTGCAAGGGCAAAATGGGGAAAATGGCCCCAACTGGCTCCCTCAGAGACGGGCCAGAGGCTGTGCCCTCGCCGGGGGAGCCGCTCCGGGGCTTAGGTGACTGCGTGACGCAGGGCAGGACGCGGATTAAGGGATGTGGGTCACTAGGAGCTCCTCCCTTCCCCCTTCCCGTCCCTCTGCCAGGGCTGCACCGGGGAAGCCCAGGTGAGGCCGGCCCGACCTTGCAGCCCGGATCCCCGATGGATTGAAGGCGGGACACGCTCGGGAAAAGGGGGACTTACCTGTTCGGGAGAGGGAGGGCGGCCGCACACACCCGGAGCAACAGGCTGAGCTGCTTCGCTCTGCTCCGCGC
>NW_005054298.1:13982794-13987886 GCF_000277835.1 Geospiza fortis | reverse complement strand
ACGGCTCTGTCCCCGGGGTCCCACGCCAGAAGCCGGGCACCAGCCCTGCTCTCCCCGGGGACGGCAGCCGGGAAGGAAGCGGAGCCGGGGACACCCGTGCGGGGCTGCACCAGCGATGCTCTTGCCTGCCTGAGGATGCAGCCGCTGTCACCACGGCAACTCAGGATGCTCCTATCCCCAGGCCCCACTGGGAGCCGCCTCCCCTCACATGTTGAGCTTGTCGGAGGGCTGAACAGAGCACCAGCTTCACCCAACCCAGCCTCCCTCCTCCCCAGAGCCCTGTCTGACCCAATCCACCAGCAGTGCTGCTTTCTGCAGGTTTCCACAGTCACCAAAACCACGGGCTCGGAGCAGACTGCAGCAAAATCCTGCCAATGGGCAAGCAGGGCCGAGCCCAGCACAGCTCCCCCTGGAACACCATCCCTGGCCCTGGGCAGGGGTGCCCAGCCCGGCGGGCAGAGGGGGCAGCACCGTGTGTGGCTGTGGGGTGCACCAGCTGGTGGGGAGCCCGTTTTGTGTGGCTGAGAGCTGCACTCAGTGCACCCGTGGGCTTCCAACCTACCTGTGGGGGAGTCTTGAGTGCCCTGTGTGGGGTGAGATGGGGAACACAGTCCCAAAGGGCTTCAGCCTGTGCTGGGAAGACTGAGGGAGCAGAGCACATGGCCCAGCAGCTTCCTCTGCTGCCCTGTGATTAAAGGAAGAAGGACTTTTTTTCTTCCTACTAAAAAAACCAAGAACAACAAATGTATCTTTGTGTCTGGCTTTGCTCAGCTGGCAAGAGGGCTGCCCTGACCTCAGCCTCTTGCCAGCATGACAGGGGGACCTCTCCAACTCCTCCAAAATCTTCCAGCCCCCCCATAATGTATCAGAGGGAGGATAGATTAGTCCCTCCCCTATTTTAATGAAGTCATGTTGCCACTGTCTTCATTGCTCATGCTGGGAAGAGCCTTTGCAGCACAGCCAGGCCATGTCTGCCCTGGGGGACACAGTCTGCCTCCCTGCCCACTCCTGCACCCTCTCCAGCCCCCCTAACTCCCACCTCCTTCCTTCTCTCCTCATCCCAGCTGCAGTGGCTCCTCAGCCCCCTGCACCCGAGCTGCTGACTCACATCCTCTCTCCAGACACCACCTTCTCTTGGCCTGGCTCCCTGCAAAGTGCTTCGTGACTTAGTGTGGCTCAGCCAGAGCCTGCAGGTGCAGGCAGCCGGGCTCCAAACCCGGTGTGAAGTCCCTCCAAGAAAGCAACAGGGATGTTTCCAGAAGATTCTCTCTCCCTTGGCAGTGTGCTGAGGGCTGGGGCTGTACTGCCCCCATAAACCCAAACCTTGTCCCTGCTGCCACCTCCTCTCTGGTGCCCATCGGGGTGGCCAGGGAGAGTGTCCTGGTGCTGCTGCTGCCCAGCTGTACACCGAGCCCTTGGTGTGGGCTTTGCTGAGGGCAGGAGGGCTGGATTAATGCAATAATGCCAGATTATGCTCTAATGCAGGCCTGATGAGGGAGCAGTCCCTGTTGCAGCCAGGGGACACTCACTCCCTGGGGCAGACTCCCCACATCTGCCCTGGGTCACAGCTGGGCTCTGCCTGGCTGTCCCCCAAGGAGCCAAGTCCTCAGAAGTGACAAAGCACTGTGAGACAGGCAGGGGACACAGCACAGGGAAGCCTCCGCACTCAGCTCTCAGTGGGCTGCAGGTAATGACCCACCCTAAAGCCTTCTGCTCTGCCAGGCTCTGTGGCAGCAGGATCAACCACCCCAGCAGGGCTCCAAGGCAGCCAGTCCCCTTCCTCACCTGCCCCAGCCTCCTGGCACTGAGCTGTTCCCAGTCTGTGCCCTCATTCCCAAACACATCAGCCAGGCAATGCCACAGACCATGCTTTGGCTGCAGTGGGAACCAAATTGCTGCCATCCCACCTCCCTCAGTCCCATGCCTGCCACTGGGCCACCCTGGGCACAGGCAGAGCTCTTGCAGCCTTCCACCCAACCTGGATGTGTCTTCCATCAGATGAGACCCTGTGGCAGCATCCTGCCCCTCCCTGAGCACAAATATCTCATCAGCCAATGTAGTCTGGGGCCCTCTGGCTCTCTCTGCCCTTGCTGCCATCTCCCTGGGCCATTTTGGTCATTTTGCCCACGTGCTCCCCACCAGGCCCCTGTGAGCAGCTGTGACTGAAGTGCCACAGAGCAGGGAGGTGACCAGAGCCCTTCCCCCACCAGCCATCCCCATTTCAACAGGGCAGCAACAGCCAAAGCTGCAATGGAGCCAGTGCTCCAGTGGCTCCCACAGAGGCAAAGAGAGCCCTCCCACTCCCATCTGCCTCGAGGAACATCCTCCAGCATCCTTGCAGGGAATTGAGGAAAGGCTTTGCAGAAAGCAGGTCCTTCAGCAGCCAAGCAGGTGCTGGGTCTGCATCATCCAGAGCATTTTCCTCCCATGGAGCATCTCCAAGTCATTCTGGGGGATGATGACAGCTCTTAATAGCTGAACCACGGCTTCCCTGCTGTTGGTCTGACATGGAAGAGCCATGGCTTGCCAGGCTGGCTGCTCCAGCTGCCTGTCACCCTCCCTGCCCCAGTGCTATGGCCAGCTCATCCAGCCCATGGAGGCTGCTCCACAGACAGAGCAGTCAGGCAAGGGAAGTCCCACAGAGCTTTTTCCATGACTCCAGGCAGAAACTCCCTTTTTCACATGTGACTATGCATCCTTGGGACCCACTGCTACCCAGGGTGCATCCAAGAGCCCTGTGCACCTTTGGAAGGAAGATAAGGGTGCTTTGGCCTGAGCAGAGACTTCCTTGGGGCAGGAGGGGCTGAACCACTGCGGGCTGCAGTGCCCACCTCTGCTGCTGCACTGTGGAGCAGATGGGGCACCCGCTGTGAGGCATGGAAAGGAAATGTGCTGCTGCTGGAGCAATTTCAAACTAGGAAAGCACTGGGATCCCTCACCTGGATCCCTGCAGTGACTGAGCACTGATTTGGCCCTGTTGCTCTACCTCCAAGTCCCAAACCCGATGTGAATCCTCCCATCCCTGCAATCCCAGACACTGCTGGGCCCTGTGGCTGGCAGCACTGGGGGCTGCCCAGCCCCTCCTTGGAGGGTCTCAGTCCCTCCCGGCTCCTCAGAGAGCGCTGCAGGGACCACAAGTTTGGACATGAGCTCTCTCCATTCCCCTTGCTGCTGTCCAACAGCTGGCTCCTGAGTCCAGACCATCAATCATGCAGCAGCACAGGAGTCTGGCATGTCAAATCATGGTTTTAAAAAGGGGGAAACCTAGCTCCCAAGCCTGAGATTCCCACCCTCAGTACCCAGGCCTGCTCGTGTTCTCTCCTTCGCCTTGGGGGGAGCAGAAAGCTCCCAGACAAGGTAAGATTAGTGCTACCCCTGCCCTGCTCCCCCAGCAGCTCTACAAGGTCCTCTGGGATAGGGAAAACCAGACATGTCTGTCTCCCTCCCTCCCTCCCCCAGCAAGGCTCTGGCTGAGACAATGATGCATATTTAAATGCATGGGAGCATCTAAGCTCCCCTCTCATTCCTTGACATTTCCAGAGACTCCAAGCTGTCTTCAATTACCAGTCTGCAATTAGCTCTTCCTAAATCCCCCAGTGAGGCCTAGGACTCTTAATCAATGAAACACAAGGGAGGAGGGGAAGGACATGGCCTCACTGCAGCTGGAAGCAACTTGAAAGGCTGGGGCTTGAAGCTGGAATAACCCTGTGAGTGTCTCTAAGGAGATCTGTAGGGTGGGAAAATCCTCCAGTGCTGGGAGCTTGTTCAGCTCCAGGAGGAGACTCCATAAAGCCTTACAGCTGGGAATAGAAATCACATGTTTGTCCACAAACACCACAGCTTGGGGTGGAAATAGCTGGTACCAATGGCTCAGGTGTTACCCTGTGATGCAGATTACCTTGCTGTATTCATCTCACTGTGTCTCAGTTTCCCTCTCTGCAAAACGCTGGTACAGGAGAGTGAGGGCTCTCCCAGCACCCCCATAGGAGCTGTAAGGCTCCAATTCCACCAGCTGAAGCCAGAGTTACCTTTCCCATGACAAGGTGTGGGTATGGCCAAAGTTGGGGTGGGTTGGGAATGCCTTATGGCCCACAAGGTCACCTGAATGTCACTCTAAAGGCACAGACAGGAGCACCCATGAGGAGAGGAAACACAGGAGCCGCATGGGTCTCGTTGGGTTCGCACAGCCACGGAAAAGCCTTGCACAGCACCCTGCCAGGTCAGCCCCGTCACAGGGACATCTGTGCTGTCTTCCTGGCAGCACAGCTTTGCCTGAATGAGCCAGATTGGGCCTAATTAGCAGCTCTGCTGATGCACACAAAGGTAGAGAATCCAGCTTACCCTCCATGACCTGCAGAGCCAGCACAGCTCTTGCCAGCAGAGGGGAGCCCAAATGCCTGGCTCGGAGGGGCTCTGAAGCCCTGGATGCAGACCCCAGCCAGAGAGCATGTGCAGCAGCCTCTGCTAAAGGAGTCCTGGAAAATTCAGCACCCTGAAGCATAGCAACCAGTTTTATAAAAGGCAAAGCTTTCCCGTGCTCCACCCCTCTCCCTGGAGGTCTGCAGAAGCACGGGGCTGGTAACAGGGATAGCAGCACAGCTCCTACAGCCTGCTGCTGCCAGGAAAAGGGAGCCCAGCCCTGCAGAGCAGAGGTAGGGAGCAGTGACGTGAGGGAGGGCATAGCTTCAGGAAAAAGAAAATTAAATTTAAAAAAATGGAGGTGACCTAAACTGTGGCATCCTGTTTAAATTCAGTGTGGCAGACAGGCATCAGGAAATTCCATCTGGAATGGAGGAGGCCAGGAGAGCTCACACAAGGGCCCAGGAGGCGCTCAGGTGGACCAGAACTGGCTTTGGGGACAAAGAAGGGTGAAAATTTGACCCCCAACTCACACCAGGGAGTAAAACCCCTTTGGGAACCAGGGCCCCCCATCCCTCTCGGAGAGGAGTGGGTCATGACCAGGAGCTCGGGGTGTTACCCCAATTGCCCTTGCGCCCCACAGCCCAGCAAGTCCAGGAGCCACCGCCAGGCCCATCCAGGCCACCTCTTTATTCTCCAGTGAAGCAAAGCAAGGGGAGAGGAGACCCCCCCA
>NW_005054298.1:13981715-13982115 GCF_000277835.1 Geospiza fortis | reverse complement strand
GGCCGGGGAAGGGGGAAGGCGAGGAGGATGCGGGGGCAGGGGGGGGAATCCGACAGTCCTTCGCCTCCCCCGCCCCTCGGTGCGCGGCCCCTTCCGCCCCCGGCGCCGGGGGCCTGGTACCTCCCTAACGGTCCAGGCTGATCGTCCAGTGCTTGGACCCGTCTCCGCCCTCGCCCTCGCTCTTGAGGTCCTGGAAGAGTTGCGTGAAGTAGTGCGGGTCCGCGTTGATTCGCAGCATCTTGGCGCTGAGGCGCTGGATGATGCCCAGGCAGCGCTCCCAGAAGCGCCCCTTGTCTCCCTCCACCAGGAAGGGCTTGAGCGGGTAGGAGATCTCGTTGCCCATGTAGGAGTAGGCGAGATAGAGGCAGGTGAGGAAGGCGGCCTGCAGCTCGGCCTGGCT
>NW_005054298.1:13976571-13980775 GCF_000277835.1 Geospiza fortis | reverse complement strand
GGCGGACGGGCTGGGACCTGCGATGCTGTCACAGACCCCCAGCCCTTTGTCTGGGGGACGTGGGGGGAGCCCAGAGGACAGGGGGCACGGGAAGGGTCTGGGGAGGGCTGCCGAACTCGGCTGTTCCTGCCAAGTCCTGCTCTGCTTTCTTACCTACAAAAGAGAGGGATGAACCTTCCCAGACCAGCAGAGCCCCCTGGCCCAGTGGCGCTAGGGATACCTGGTGGGGAAGAAGCCTTTGAGCCTGCCTTTGAAAATGCTAGAGGAAAGGCTGAGGATCAAGAAGAACGGGTGCTCAGAGGGAAGCTGGAGAAGGCTTGGGGTGGGTGCAAGGCTGGCTGTGACTTGGCAGCCGACATGAAAGGCTTAGGCTTGGTGGCCGAGCCTCATCTGTCTTGAGAATCAGCCCAACCTTGGGCATGGCTCTACAAGGAGTCAGAAGGTGCCACGGGGGAGCACTCCCATGACTGCTGTGCAAGCATGGGGTCCTTCAGCCACCCTGCCTCTTCCACTCAGCTGTGGAAGGGAGATTTACCACCAGGCTGACAGTCACCAGCATCAGGCAGCAGTCAGGGACCTCAGAGAAACAGGACGAGACCACCTCCATGTTCCCAAGGCAAGACCAGCCAGCTCTGCTGCCCAAAGCTCCCAAAGCCACAGGGAAGGAGGGGAGGGAAGAGACGCTGCACTTCTGCATCATTGCAAATGGTGTGCAATAAACCAGCCACGTGCATGAGCATAGCTGCTCCTTCTCCCTCTATGGAGCAGAGCACGCCACAGATGTTGCTGCCTCTCTGCTCCGTGCAGGAAGATCCCCCTTGTATTTCTCATGAGCTGCAACCCTGATTTCTGTGATTTCTACGATGGGTGCCAGGCATCCATTAAGAGCAAAACATCCCAATTGCAGGGACTGCTCCACAAGTGAAGCACTGGGAGAGGCAGCTGGAAAAGGTTTCGGGGGAATGTCTCAAGGATGCATTTTGATACAGCATTTTATGTGTGAAATGAACACATGTCGTTGCCAGGATGTAGCTGCTGCAGGATGGATCCAGGCTAACGGGCGGTAATGAATTATCAGCTGGGAGGAGCTAAACCAGCCCACCCTCTCCCCTCCCCACTTCCTCCTGCACTGCCGATGCTGGAGGTGTTTGCAAAGAAAGCGCAGACTCAGAGCCATGTTTCAGGCTTCTGGACTGGCTTCCTGATGCTTGGGGGCAGGGGAGAGGCTGTGCCCTCTGAGCCATGGCAGGGAAATGGAGCAAAGTTTCATTCCCATACATCCTGCACTGTGGCCAGCCGCCGTCCCTGCAGGGGCATCTGCAAGGAACAGGCACGTGTACACACAGACCCTCAGATGCAGAGGTTTGCTTTGGGAATAGCCAGAACCAAAGTGGATCTGGGCAAGCATTACCTGCTCGAGGCCAGCTTAGGCTGGGCTGGAGTAAGCATGAGGAGTTGGTAAAGGGGTATAAATACAGAGGAAGAAAATCAGGACAAGGTTTGTGATGACAATTGAGTCAGCACCTTTAGATATACATAGCCAGTTTCAACCTAGCCAAGAAGATGGAGGAGCCCTAGGGAGGGGATAGGAGGGAGCTTGTTGTCTTTGCTCTCTTTGCATGTTTAAGGATCTTCTGGTGTGCACACGTGGTCTCACCAGAAACCCTCAGCTGAGGTGGGTTTCAGGTGAGGAAGCAGAGACCTTTCTGCGTACTACTGGCTCCTGTTGAAGTAAAATCTCTCTCAGATTGCTTCACACGAAGCCTCCCCCATGCTGTGTGAGCTCCCAAGCTGGCTTCCCAGAACTCATTCATAAAGGTTATTCCTGTTTGGCAGTGATGAGCTGGACTGCACAGCAGAGGCCAGAGAATTCCCCAGCCCTGGCTGGGCTTGTGGCTGCTGCACCACTCTGCTTGGTGTGTGTGCACCTCCCACCACTCCCAGGAGGAGACATTTGGCTGAAGCCTCTTTAAAAATCCAGCTCGGGGCTGTTTAGTGATGCAGCTCGAGGGCTCGGCTATGAGCAGCACAGGAGCTCCAGGGCATTATTCCCTTCTTGCTTGCAGCTTGTGTCCTGCTGCGGCAGCAGCTCTGGGGCAGAGGAGGTCAGCGGGCCCCTAGTCCTTCTCCAAGACAGCATTGCTGACAGTGGCAACAGCTTCCTGCAAGCACTGTGGAATTACCCAAGCCCCAAAAGAACAGCAGGATGTTTCTTACGTGGGTAAAGAAGCAGCTTTGCAGCTTACATGGGAGGCAGCTGCACTTCCATGTGAAAGAAGAGGATCTTTTCCCCACTCTTTAGTTTTATTCTTCAGGCTCAAGCCCTGAGGCTGGCAGGCAATGTTATAGCACAAGCTACATCCCTGACACCATCTCTTCTTGGCCTCTTTCTTGGTCAGCTGGTAGGGAAATGCACAAAGCAGGAGGCAAGGGCAGCATTTCCTTTCCCCAAGGAATTTGGGTTCCCACCCCAGGCAGCAGCAATGACATGTCCTCAGATGAAAGGGAGGAATGAGGTAGACCTTCAGGCACAGTCAGTCTCAAAGCTCTGGGACTTCTGCCCTTGGCTCAATCTTCACCCAGGTGGGGTGGATTTGCAGGGACACTCTGGGCATACACAGATCCTCTGTGACCAAGGGTCACACTACCAGGTCAACACATACTTCAGTGTCCTGCTAGCACCAACAAAGGGATGCTTTCTTGTCCAAAACCCTAATCTGGGCCATGGAAAGGGGTATCCCTGTCCGGAATCAGGGGCGTTCCAGATTGGAAGTTGGAGAACTCTGGTCCCCAGCATAGCTGACTGGGCTCTAGGGATGGAGACTGGTGGGAAGACAGCAGCACCAGGGGAGAGAAGCTGGTGTAAAACCAGTCCTGTAGGTAGTGCTGTACAAACTCTTTGAGAGAGCTAGCACTGACCTGCAGGATCCACACAGCTCCCTGCAGGTGCCTGGCAGTCTCTTGCTCTGCTTCACCTGACCTGAGCCTCCCAGCACACAGAGCTGTGCAGCTCTGCCTGCCTGGTTCAGGTGGAAATGGGGGCAGCTTGGGCCTTGGCTAAGCTCGTGCCAACTGTCACATCCTCTCCAAACTGTCTCTGGCACGATGTTCCCATGCTGGGGCTCTGGCTCAGAAATGCGTAAGCTCTCAGCCTGGGGCAGGGCAGCTCTTCCAGCCCCCCCACGACAAAAAAGGCATTTTGGAGGGTCCAGGGCCCCCTAGTCAGCTTCCAGGCTGCTGAGCTATTGGACACTGGCTTGTGATGGGTCCTGGCTTAAAGCAGTTGGCACGTCCCTCTGCCTGCTCCAGAATGATGAATGAGCATGTGTTTGCTGGCTGGCTAGAGCTGTTCTTTAATAGCTCACTTGCTGTGCTGCGGTCTGTCTGTACTGGCAAAGGCAGGCAGGGAAAGGACTGTCTCCCTGGCAGCAGCTGGCCAGCCAGCCCCTGCACTGCCTTGCCCATGGAGACAGAGCTCAGTGATCCCTCAGTGAGTGGGTCTGACAGCCCTGATGCTCCCCCTCCCACAGAGCAGACAGCTTCCAGCTGAAGTCCTGCCTGTGCTGGTCGCCCTGGGGCTGGGAAGCCTCAGAGGACCTGGCTGGCAGGATGTCTGCAGTGCCCAGGGAGGACAGCTTGTGCTTCTGGGTGCCCCAGCCCAGGCATCTCTCCCTTTCCCATTCCTGGTTATCTTCCACCTGTCTCCTGCTCCTGTCCCAGCCCTCAAGGGCAGGGGCCTGCAGCTCTGGGTCCACCACGGCTTCCCCTGCAGTACCTGCCTGGTGCGGCTCAGGGTGGGGAGCAGTGCCCACCTAGGGTAGCTGGAGGAGCTTGTGCAGCCCCTGCTCTGCAGTCAGCCCTGGATTCACACAGTAGAAAGAAGCAGAGCACACTCAAGTCGAGCAGCCCTGTTGCAGCCCCTGGAGAGAAGCTATTTTTGTCCTGCCATTTGCTGAACGGTGGTGATGGGAATGGCTCAGAGAGCTGGAGAAATGCAGCTTCTCTGAGTGGAAAACATGCAAGGCAGAGGCGGGCTTGAATCCACATGAAAACACATCTCTGCTTCCTAATCTGTGGGCAGAGAGATGGGTCCAGCACTGGGCTGCTGGTGGGAGAGGCAAGGCAGTCCTTGCTGACCGAGGGGGGAGGATGTGGATCGATTGCCACCAAGGCGATGCTTCCAGCCCACATCCCTCACAGGATT
>NW_005054298.1:13976363-13976560 GCF_000277835.1 Geospiza fortis | reverse complement strand
AAGCGCTGAGTGGAACAAGAAGGAATCACTGGGAAGCACGAGGTATCGCCATGGGCTGCTTAAATGCCTGCCAGCGCACCTGTAAGGTCTTGTGGAAGGAGAAAATCCGCACGGCCGCAGGGTGATAGAGGCTGACGAAGGGCTAATTTATCCTCCCTGCAGCCAATTCAGGCTCCAGCAGGAGACCCCTGCCAGCC